>NC_088603.1:38966011-40166011 GCF_036013475.1 Columba livia | reverse complement strand
AGATCTGATGGAATTATAAATAAATGCTAAAAATATTATTTTTTTGAAGGAAAAGTGGATTTTAAAGAAAAGTTATTGATGCTAAGCTGAGTGAAGGTGTGGCTGTGGAATGCTGGTTTAATTGTTGGAGATGTACAATGCTTCAAACTTGCATGTTCATTAACAAATAAATATACATGGCTGAAAGGCTATTGAGGCAGGCAAATTGAACCTATTCCACTAGACATCGTGTAAACATGAATGTGAAAAATTCATTCAGTTATTCATAAAATAGCTGCAAATGAGGGCAACTTTCAAATATTTGGGCTTGTATTGGTTCTTTCATAGACTCCTTATGTTTTCCTCTGTTAAAATGTTCCTAGGAGAGAAATATGACAGAATGAAAACTAAGCAACCAGCAGTACAGTATATCATGTTCCTAAAGAGAACTTTTATTTTCTCTCTTTCTCTTTGCTAAGAGCTAATGCTGGGTCTGCATGATGTCAGATCTAATGGTGTCTGAATAACTGTCATGTACAAGAAAGGAAAAAAATTTAACAGAGGGAGCTAGGGTATGAACTTGTAAGTGCTGCAGTATTTGCAGCCACATTTAGAAGGGAAGCTGAAACCACTTTTGTTGCTACTGTGTTATGTTGTTAGGGAAAGAACTGCATACAAAGAAAAATGTGGCACATGTAGAGAATGACAATTTGGGTTTACCAAATAAATTAATAAAAAACTGTAATTATGCTCATTAATATCCTCCCCTACTGGAAAACAAAATGTGAAAAGACCGACCATTACAGAACTAGCACAAACAGTTTGCAATTATTAGCAGCTCTGCTCCTGTTGCATAGGGCTGTTGTCTTCGAATGTCCCTCCATGACATCTCTGCTGAACAGATTGTAGCTCTCACTTTGCCTGTAACTAATTGCCTGAGATTCACACCATTTACAATGTAGCTACCTTCACTCAACATGACAGAACTTTTGTCTTTGCAAGTATTGGACAAAACCATCTAACGAATTAACCATGTCACTGTGAGTATTAATGTCTGTTACTTTTAGTTTTCCAGGTAACGTAGGCCTTTAATGCCTTACAAGAGAACATAAAAGAGAACACCAAGGCATAGAAAGAATCAAATGCCTCATCTGAGATTCTGCAAATGTTTGCTAAAGCTAGTCAGTCTTGTGCAGCCATTTTGATGCTAATTTTCATTAATATGCAGTTGCTGTCTTCTTCAGTCACTGCAAACTAAGAGCAGTCCTTTCCTTATTGAAGTCTATTCTGCTAGCTTTGTGTCCTAAAGTGCAAAACCATTGTTGTTTCATGTGTAATTGGTTAAATCAAATAGTGTATTTGACTCTATAAGCTTGACAATAGTAGTGATATCTATGAATGATGGCATTATGAAAGACATTTGTGTTTTTCGCTGTTGCCTTGTGTGTAAAAGACTTATATCATTCACCAGAAGAACACCTTTGACCTAAGAGAGCATCACTTCTTCCATTTTGCTTCAGCGGAGGGCTTGCATGCTGCAATTATGATATTGGCTAAATAAGCATCCCAAACAGCAAAGCACAGATAAGCGGTCTGCTGGGTATGCGAAGATGTGCCAGGGAGGGCCATCGCAAGAGACAAAATACATGGTTTCAGACTCTTTTGACAAAGAAAATTTGATGAGTGGGAACTCACTAAATGGCTGAAGAAGACAAGCTTCTCTTGCTCTTTGCCTAATCCCAGGACCGGCCATTCAACCCCACTGTGGTTTACCTAACATGTTGCTTCTGCCAACACAAACTAATGGTTTAGTTGGGAGCAGACTGCCTGAAGCAAGAGGAGAGACTGGTACACGGTAGCCAACAAAGACTGCTAGTGTTGCACAAAATAATTGTTTTATGAAAAAAATGTAAGAAAAAGCAAAACAAAACCTGTTAATCGGGCCAAGAACTATGATGACAGTAAGTTATTTAGAAATTGTTGGCCTGGATTGTTTGTGCAACTCTCTGTAAACATCACTCAATTTCTTAATTGTAATGGCAAAACAGGGTGTTTCATAAGCCCTTCATTTCAGTCCTGGTCCAGAAGCAACCTGTGTTGAGTTGGAGTGGGAATGTGGGCAATAGTAGGAACATTTATTTTAGATGATGGAACCTGCTGAAGATGTAAAGAAAAGTTAAACAGATGATCATAGTAACTGCAATTGTAAATAGTAAAAGATCCTTTCGCAGACTTTCCAGAAACAGAGAGATTTCCTTTCCCTGACACTCACCTGAGTATCACTCTTGGGATGTGTATCTCAATTTATGAAACATTTTACCAAGAGTATGCGGTCAGCCAAAGGAAAAATTGCTTGTAAAAGCATTTGCCTGAAGAGGATTACTAAAAATTTAAACTGAGTAGCAGAAAAGTCAAAACACTTATTTGCTCTAAAGACTAAGGATAATAACTTTACCATCTCCTGTTCTCTCATCAATTTCTTGTGAAATTTGTTCCTCCAAAATTTGGGTGTTTGGTATCTCAGCTATTTATGGAAGAGCAGGTGGCTGTAAGGAATCCATTGCTGATAGTCCACAGAACACATCTGCTACAGGCTCTACTTACGGTGTACTCCAAGACAGATGTCTGAAAGAATGTGTGTATTCTCACTGCTCTCCCTGCTTCTCCCTACCACTGAAAAAAATTATACAGTTACAACAGATGCTTGTATAGCTTCTGACAATTCCTATGTTAGACACAACATTAGTTTATTGCCAAAACCAGATTTACTAGCTCAATGCTCTCCAGTAAAGGAAGTAAGCTGCTATAAAGGGAATAGCTTTAATTATTCCTGGATTCAAGACAGGAGAATGCCATGAGGTATTATACTTATGAGGGCAGTCAGAAGTCACAGTTCTCAGAAATTCTAAGTTGGATTCCAGTTATTTTAATTTACTTCTAGGTTCTAGGACTATAAATCTGGTTTGAAACTTAAAGTTTAGATGGAGATTTAAAACAGGACATTCAACTTGCTTAAAATTAAAAAAAAAATCAACTCCCTGCTTAAAATGGAGAATGATTCTATGCAATCTGCAGTGCAGTTCACTCATTCTTTCCTTGTTCCATTTGATTAATGAAAGCAATGAATTTTCTCTCCTTCTGCCAGTGATTAATGCTTCTCCGCACTTCTTTGTTTTTGGTGGCAGATTGCTAGGGGAGAGATTCCACAGTAAATTGGTTTCGATATCAAGTTTTAAAAAGGCTTTGCCAGCTTGCCTGCTTTGTGAAAAATGCTTCTCAGTATCCCATAGTGTATAGCCTGGACTATGTCTGCTCTGCATCTCTGTTAAAGAGAAGGGGAGTTTAGGAGAGCCCCTTTCAAAGCTCACTTCCCTCATGAGAGCTGATAGTGCAAGGGAAAAGAGAACAGCTTGGCTGCTGCCTCCTGCCCCATGTCTGCGGGGCAGGCATGTGGGGGCAGTAGGACAAGCAGGCAGACACTAAATCTTAGCTACGTACTGGCCTCGGTAACACCAATTGGTTCTTCCAGGTACATGGCTTGAGTTAAAGCCCCAATGGGTGTTTGGGTGGGGAGGTAATGCTTTGAAGCCATTGATACTAGTGTCACAGACAAATGTTGCTCCCTGAATTCTCCTCGGGGTAGTACTGCTTCCAGTGCTGACTAGGTATAATTCATATCACCTAGACCTTGGTAGCAATGCAGGGCCTATTTTTAAACAGTATTTTGGACTGCTGTCTACAGCAGTGATTCACATGGTGCCAAGGGTGTTCCTGGACATGGGAACATGACCATCCATTCATTTCCACTGCTATGGCAGTCTCTGGATGACTTCTGGGTGAAGCTAAATCTCCCAGATACCCCTGGGCAAAGTCTGGTGTTCAATACGAGCCAAGTAATGACAGGAGATTCATGTGCAGCTGACCTGTTTTGGAAGATAACAGAGTTTAATAACATGGATGGGGACTGCTGTGCACATGTTGGCCTCCGTGCTGCAGAAAGGTACATTCAAGACAAATTAATTTTACTGTAGTATATCTTACAGAACCTTTTTCTTTAGTTAGCTTTCAGCTTTTAAGGAATTGTGTTCGATTCCTTGTTTTGTACTGGTGGTAAACTCAAGTGATGCTCAGTTTCTGCTCATGCATTAAGATAAACTACAAATATATTTTTGATGGTGTTTGCTTTTACTTAAAAGTTGGGAAATGCATACTGAAGCATGGGCAGATGTAAAACTGGTGGCAGTTTGCCAGCATAGCCTTTGATATTGCCAAACATGAGAAACCTATGTATAGGATAGTACAGCTTTCCTTCTCTATTTGTGATCAAACCACCATGTGCATGTTTTATTTCTCAAAAAGCAATGGTTTACATTGCAGCCTCCAAAATAAAAATGTAACTATCAAAATGAAATCTAACACCATGCCTTATGTATAACCTTCAAGTTAAAGTCAAAATAGAAAACATGTTATCTTCTTTGCAATTGACTGTGAGCTCCACCCTTTAAACAAACACTTTGTCCTGGTTTCAAATTGAATTTTTCACTACATGAGTCTCATTAGTTAAGTGGCAAGAGGAGCTTCAGCCAGCGGCCCATTCTTGCCCCCTGCTGCTCCATGCACAGGGACCCTTTAACTTGTAGCTGGTGAAAGCCGATTTTCTTCTCCCTGGCTGGGGAGAAATCGATACGATAGAAAGGACAGCTTAGCACCCCATCACAGTCATCACCAATAGTTGCTTAAAATAACTTGAAAAATAAGTGGTTTCTCCTCATTGTCTTCTTCCAGTCACGTTTTTGTCAACTATGTTTGCCTGAGAACCCAAAACTCAGACATGGTGTGACTTTTCTCTACCTTCCTCCTTCCCTTTCCACAGGCCTTTTACCCCCAGCTGTTGCTGTTGCTGCCAGCTCCAGTTCAATTAACCTCAATGGGAATGCAGTCATCCCTCTGTGGTTAATCCTGTTCAGGATTAATGAACTGTGCTTTAAACCAAGGGAACTGCTAGTAAAAATGAGGTATAATTTCGTTAGAAAATCATGTACTGCTAATTATTGGAGGAGGTCAGTTTAGGACTTGGCAGAATTGAGTTTTAACTGGAGAAAAAAAAATCCACAGAGCAAATATGTGAAGTTTTCTACTTTTTTCACTCTTGCTCTCACTGTGGACAACTTCTGTCACCAAATGTCCTATTTTCTGTCTCACCTCTTGCTTTCACCACGAAGGCATGTCATCACAAAGCATGGAGCAGAGGCAGCAGTAAAACAAGGCCACTCATTGTGGAGCCACTTGTTCCTTCATCCTTTATTTCTGCGTGATAAACATTCTATATAATGTGATTTATTTAAGTGTTAAAAAACAAGGACTGGTCAAAATACTGAGGTTATTGCCTCTCCAGTTACGAAGCAAGAAAATTGCTGGTATTTGGCTTTCATGCCAGTCCTGAGCAAGTTTGCAGTCCTTCAGTTTCTCAGTAGTACTTGTTCTGTACATTTGAGGAAAGGCTTGGGCAATACCTTAGAAACACTCAGCCTTTCACTTTCTGAATATCAAAAGCAATCATGATGGACACCTAGACAATGCAAAGAAACAAGGGACTTAGCAAGAAAGTGACTGACAAGCCAGGTCAGTGGGAGACAAAGGGAAAGAAAACAGGTGAATAGCTGGTGTTTAGAAAAACAAAACCAGAAGGCAGCTCATAAAAAAATTTAGAAATTCTTTTCCTGTTTTGTCATACACAGCCTTGTTTATTACTTCAGAGCTCTTGACTCTTCCATTATGGCATATTAATTAGTATTGGTCCTGTAAAAGATCAGGTAAATATAATGATTTCCACTATTTTGTGTCACTTCACTGAAGGAGGTATTATCATAAAGTAATAATAATAAAGTAATGAAGAACACAACTATCAATCAGACATTTTGATCTTTTATACCAAAAAGACTGCAATGTATGGTACTTAACTCTCTAAACTGTGCTGTTGTAATTAGTTTTTTCTTGAAAAAAAAATTACACGGGTCCTTCTAAGTTCTAAAAATATACTTCTGACTCTCCAAATAAAAGATAGCCATTCTGGGAAGGCTGTAGCTATAAAAAATAGATTGAATCCAGGTTTTGAATGTAAAACTAAGTCTAATGATGAGAATTTTCATAATATGACACTGAAGGAATTTTCTGTACGATATATAGTAATGGACCAAATATCAACCAACCACAAAATATGCAAGTTTGTGTTCTGCACATATAAAGGAGGAGGAGCCAATACATTTGAGTCAAAGTTCCTCAAAGTGTTTTGTTTAAGTGCCAGGGCCAGTCAGCGTGCTAGCACACATGCTTATGTTTTAGCGTATGAGTACAGAAAGTCAGCCAAGCATGAAAAAAGTCAGTCACAGAGTTATTTTTGAGATGGTGCTTTGTTTTTAATATACTCCACTGTTATATTTATAGATTCAAAACAAATCACATCTTATCTTCAAATGTAATTGCCACAGATGACACAGGGCACGGGATTTTCAAAACAGCCTGAGGAAACTTGAGGTGCCCATTCTTAGTAGGCAGGAAAATAATATGCTGAGACTCTTTTGAACATGCCAGTATTGAGCACCCGTGCGGGATCATTCTGTTACTTGATGCAGGTTTGCTAAAAGTGAGCCAGCTGACAACATTTTTGCAATACTAAGAGGTCTTATAGTATAGCAAAATATTTCATATGAAGTTTAGTTTCTCATGAGAAAGAATGTGCTTTCTAGTTTGGGGAGGGGGATATTGTTTGGTTTTAGTTTTGTTTTTTTATTGGACAACATTATGGGCCAAATGCTCAATCCTTTTTTATCAAAGACAACAAGTTTTATTTAAATGAGACCAGAATGCATGGGTATGTGTTAAATCAGATATTTTTAAATGCATACCACTTGAGATTTTGGAAGAAGAAAAAGGCTCTTAAATAGTTGTGATTTGTTTGAAGTCAGAGCATTTTTCTCTCTGTGGGTCTATTTATAGTTTCAGGATAAGAAATTTGTATGTTTAGTTGCAGGAACTGATCAGTGAGACTTTCACATACTCAGAGGAAAACATGAGTTGTTATTTACTGTTTCTTCAGCCTCAAGAAAATTCATGAGTCTAGTAGTAATCTTGCTTACTTAGGAGGACCTTAATCACAAACTTGCAGTTTTCCAATTGAACTGTGGTATCTGTAGTACCCAAAGGAGTAAATTCTCACAGAATGTTTTTCATCTGGCTTTGTCGACTTGTTAAAATAAATCTTTGATTTTGCCAGTGAGCAAAGATTAGTTTTTAATTTTATTTTTTTTTTTTTTTTTCTGGTGCTATGTTAAGACAAGGAACAGAAATGGACTATTGTGAATCCTGAAGTGTTCCTTTTTTTGCTTCTGGAGTCCAGTTCTACACAATATTAGCAATTAGCTTCTATGCCAAAGCCAAGCAGTGACAGTTGCAATAATGAATATTTGCTGCAGGCCACTGGAATGAAAATAGCACAGTGCTGCAAACCTGCGTCACCAGAAACAAATCTTCCATTTGACTGTGACTGAATTTCCAGCTCGATTTTACATCATTTATTATTGAAATAGTTCTTAAAGCACTGTCATAATATAATGTTAAGAAATGCTGATCCAATCTTAAAGGCATCAATTCAAATGCCTTCCTCCTCCTTTTTCATGGTGATTTGTTTGGGTATTTTTTTGTTTGCTTTTTCATGGGGTCTTTTAATCCCTTATACCTTTAATGCTGTACCCTGTATTTAGGGCACTGAACTGTGTAGAGGCAGCAACACTGTAATGTATTCGGAGATGCAAGCTGGTTAGGTTAGAAGTTCTGGTAAGAAGAGGATTTTAATTCCCTCTTTCCAGGCTTACTTGACAGATTTTAGAATGTTTTCCCCTTAATTCCTGCAGATAATTCTTAAGTTTATATGAGGAGGAGCAGCTTTGCATTTTTAAGTGTGTCATGACTTTTAGATGGTGAACTTGGAGGGTTTTCTTGCGTATGTTTTGATATCATTAATGCATTTGCATTAGTGGATTATATAATGTTTTAGTATAGGTCACCTTTTGAAAGGTATATGATCAGAATACATGCTCTGAACATTTATATTTTTGCTAGTTGAGGAACATGCTGATGACATTTACCATTTTTAATTTCATTTTTATGTACAATGTTACTTACATGCATGCTTATTGAAATACCTTCTAAAGGACTAGCATAATTGATTGTATTTTCTTTTCACTTTAAAATAATTACGTGGTGAAATATTAGACCAACATAGACATAGGAGGTCAGATATTTGAAACAGACTAAAATTTGCAATCATTTAAGCTTTCTTCTGTTCACTGCCTCAGTTTTTCCTAGATAAGATAAAGAAATTATCATCTATATTTTGCTTAAGGCAAAATCCTGACCCTTGCACTGCAAAACTGGTAATGGTGATTGATGTACATGTCTAATTTCCTGCAAGATTGGCACTGAACTTGCCATTGGTCCTGAAAGAACGCTAATGTCTTCCTTCCCTTTTCCTTCTCTTTCCCTGATGCTGTCTACCCTCCTTTTCATGAGGAGAGTCCAATGGCTAGACCTACTACTGTACAGTTGTCCTGGGAGGGTTAAACCAAAGTTGGAAAAGTAGTATTATGTACTGCTGAGAGTGGGATTTTGAGGAAAATAATTTTGCAACAGCAACTTTTGACTGAAGGAAAGCTAACATTGACACAGATTCTCTGGGATGGGAATGACTAGTTAAATGTATAGTTTTGTGGACAGTTCTACAAAGGCTTCATTTACTCATCCATTTCCCAATAAAAGACCTAATACTTCAAAATAGTATTCTTCTTTGAAACATTGTTTGTCTGTAAAGGTAATAGATAAGAAGAGAGTCTTCAGCAAGGTAACACCATTCCTTCTTCACTGGTATTTGACATCCCCAGCACCTTCAGGATATAACCACCTCCAGAATCACTCTCAGAAAAAAAACAAAAAAAAGCAAAAACAAACAAACAAAAAAACCCCACACTCGACTTTGATTAGACCTTGAGTGGGACCTTATTTTTGCTATATGCTTTAATGCCTGGCAATATGTAGAATATTCACATGACAAACTCTCCTTTCTTGGTTTTATGAATAATAATTTTTAAAAATACTCTGGGGAAATATGTAGAAACATTGCAAAATAAACAATGTATATAAATTATTAGGGCTTGAAGAGTCCTATTCCCACTGATTGGACAGGGATCATACCAGGGTTGTTCCTGCAAATATTTGTTCAGCCAGTTTCAGGTCCTCCAGTAGGCAATATTTCCGGATCTCTGTAGGTGGGCTATTCTCAGGCTTTACAAGAGTTAATATTAGAAAGAATTTCCTGATGTTAATCTAAGTCTCTCTTGATGTAATCCAACAGTCCTTGTTCTATTAGGAGGGATCAGGGAGAAGAGTTTATTCTCTTATTTTAGCCACCTTCTACAGATACAAAAAATGTTGTCAGTGTTTACCCTTTGTCTTCCGTATTCACAGTCATGTTTTCTAAACCTCTAATTTGTTTGGCTTCCTCCTTTGCAAGCCCTCTTTTGTTGGTTCGCATTTGTATTGCTGCTGGACTAACAACAAAGCAAGTAATTGTTAATTTTTGATGTTGCAGTTCCCAGGCTGGACACAGGACGTCCTGTGCTGCTTAGAGGAGAAAAAAATACTTTATAAATCTTTCACTTTGCACTTTCAATATGGTGGGGCCATGTTTCATAGCATGATGATAGAAGAGATCAGTGTTCATCTTACCTGCTGCTGAAAGCTTTTTCTGTAAAACTAGCAAAAAATCAAACAAACAAAACAAAATCAAACAAACAAGAAACCTTCCCTAAAAGTAGTACTGGGGCGATTGTTCTTCATCTCGTTTTAATAGATCAGATTAATCTTAATCAGTGTGTGTTCCTGGATTTGTCTTTACTGAAAAGCATTTCAGTTTCTAGCCTGTCTCTCCAATGCGTTAAAATTGTTTTGGATCATGTTTCTTGGTGTGTTTGCCCTTGTTCCAACTTTGCTATTGTCTGCAAAGTTACTAGGCATGTTCTTCATTAATGAAGTTGTTGAACAGCTTTAGTCTGAAACACACCTCTGCAGCATCAATTAGTTGTGTCCTTCCTGCATCACAGCACACACTGAGATCCGTAAGCAAAATAATTGTGATTTTGCCTACTCTAATAGACGGCAATGAATAAAGCATAGTACAGGTTGAGCACCACTAAGACCAAAGGATGTATGAAACCAAAATGAGCTGTCTGTGTTGGAAAGTACCCAATTCCAGGAATATCTCAATAAAGTAACTTAGATTTCTTATGGGGAAGCTGCTGCTTATTAGGCTGAATATGACAAAATGCAACACAGCAAAGGCAGAACATCTCCTGTCCCTTCTCTTCTTCTCCTGTCCCTTACTTGCTCTCTTGTCCACTGGCTCAGTGCCGGATCTTACTGTTCTCTACCCTGCTAAGTACTTAACTACCAAGGGATACTGCCATATCCAAATGTCATGTATATTGTATTCAAACCACAATATCATTGCGTATTTTCTCTCTTGGATTTGAAAACTACAGAAGAAGCACGAATTCTTAGATGCAAGCACTAGGATTACAAAGAGATTTAAGTGTATAACATGCTTACAGTTTTTCCAAACATACTACTGGTATGCACAACTAAAATATTATTAGTGTTTGTGTACACTAGAATGTTGTATATTTAATTACTGTTAATTACTGTTATTAGTATTTATTCTTATTATTTAATAATTGATAATGCATGTATAAATGTATACTGCGCATTAATGATTACCTTCATTAATTTAATATTCATTTTGGCTAATATCAAGTGAAGTATCAATTTAACATTTTATCAGATACAAAGAACAATCCATTTTAGTTTTATTAGTACAGTATTACAGTACATATTATATGTGAAAACTTTAGTTTGGCTACTCAATAAATGCGTATTGTGTTACTATGACAGTTTATGTGTCTTAAGTGCTGTGTATTAATTTTTAACTGCCTATTGTACTGGGAATTTACATGGCCTCCTTTAGTGGATTGTATTTCAGTTGTACAGTACAGTCTTAATGGCCTGTCTTTTCAGTTTATTAATTCTGTATTTACTGGGTGTTAGCAGACTGCAGGAGACAGAATATGTGGCATTTCAGTGTATGGAAGTACTGTGTTTTGTAACCACAGAAAATACAAGGAATAAGGTCAGATTTAGTTCATTACCATTAGTCAAACCATCACCAGCACGATCTGGCTCTCTGTGTGGTTACAGCATTAGGATGCAAACAAGCAAATGCCAAAGGTCACAACTTGTTTGTTTGTTTGTTTGTTTGTTTCCATCTCCTCCCTTTGCCCACAGACGTCACCACAGGGACACCAGCAATATCAACGACGACAACCGTGGAAATCCGGAAGAGCAGCGTTATGACAACTGAAATCACCTCTAAAGTGGAGAAAATCCCTACGACAGCCACGAGCAGCACCACGTGCCCTTCCGTGGAGACTGAAGAAGAAAAAGCAAAAAGGCTGCTGTACTGTTCACTATGCAAAGTCGCTGTCAACTCTGCCTCGCAGCTGGAGGCGCACAACAGTGGTGAGATGGAGCAGTGCTTGCTTTCTTCCTTTTTTTTTTTCCCCTTCTGTCTCAAGAGCTCTGCAATTATCTTCCCCTGAATAGATTAGATCTCTTGCAGCAGGGGACAAAGAGGTGGCAGAAAACTGGCAATTACATGGAATTCATTAACTATTAAAGAATAAAAATGACAGGCAAAGAGGCTTTCATAAAGAGAGAAGAAAGGAATTTTATTGCATGCAAGTTACCCATTTTCTTACATTTTAGCTTTTGCAGCTTCCAAACCTTATAGAGCCAAATGACAGCTCATGCTTCATTACGTTTGGTCTTCCGAGTTTGCATACTTTTGTTTGTGCCAGCTAGAAAACTGACTATGAACACCACTGGTTTTGTTTGAAATCTAACAAATGAAGGCTGAAAGAGGGAGCATCAGTCAGTCAGAGTTCAATGATGGGAGTTAGACTTCTTAGCTCCATATTGTCTGTTAATAACTTGTTAAAATTATGTATATTTTTTTCCTATGTTTTCATCAACTAATAGCAACTGCTGCATGAGAGTTGAATGGGTAGCTGCTTACCTCCATCTTTCTTAATTTTTAAGATGTTTCTTGTTGTTAGAGCTAGTAGCATCGATAAGTTCTAGTAGTAGATAGTCATCATTCACAGTCACTAATCTAAGCATCTTATTGATTGGCTTTGTGGTGAGCAGGGTGATCTTGGGATTTAATATGGTAGCAATGACCACATATAACAGTCTTACAGAAAAACTGATTTTGGATGTCAAGGGTTACCTGCCATCAGGGTAAATAGAGTTAGGAGACAGGTAGAAAGCCTTAAGTTTGCAACATAGAGACAGTGACGATATATTTGCAGCAACATGATCAATGGTTTTATGATGTAATTAAAAAAAAATATATATATATATATACACACCTTTAGCATGTCTATAGAATCCACTTAAATTAAAAATAAAGTTATAATTTGTTGATATTCATGAGAAACAAAGCCCAATCTGTTTTTAAAGATGTGTTTGCTGTATGCCAGATCTTCAACTGATGAAAATTCAAGTTCATAGGGCTGCACTCATTTAATCTATTAAACATTTTTTTTCTCAAGATGAGAGCCAAAATATTATTCTGAATATTGGAACACAACCCTCCAATTTTTTGCTGTCTGTGCTGATAAACTGTGTGTATGCTCACATGCATGCATGCTTGTAAGAGTGTACATGTGGATGCATACAACGATTATCACTGGAACACTAATTCTGTACATGGTAGTGGTCCATTATCATCACAGACTACCTGCATGGAAGTCAACAGTGTAAGAAATTGTGTGGTGTGAATAAAGGTAAAACAACAGGACAGTAATGTTTTCTATCCAATCTTTATTTTAATAAAAAGTGCAAGTGAATTTTTCTTACATGTATGTTTTTCACATGTTTTGGTTTCTGAGGGGGCCATTAAAGATCCATAAGTTGCTGCCAGAAACCTCTCCCCTTTTTTGATTTGGAGACTAATCAATTAATTATGGATTTAAGTGTAAGCTACCTAATGTGTACTGTTTGTCAATCCATTCAGGAGGACTACAAATCAGAGCCAACTACATCTTTAATAGCTAAATTACTCTTCCTTTGCAACTACAATCCAGGTCTATTAGCAGCAGGACTTAATGAGAAAAGTCACACCCGTTTAACTTCACATCAGGATACCTGATTGCGCCACTGCTTACTGGTGTGGCTGCTTTGTTGTAGCGCATTACCTACAGATATGTAACTTAATAATTAAATATCAGATGTGAAATGTTGTTACAGTGGTGTGAATCTGATACAGACAAATACAGGCATATTCCAAGCACAGCACATGGCATCAAGCTGAGGTTCATATGATTTTCTTTTAAAAAGAAAACAAAATAATGAATGCAACCAAATTGTCAAAGTTGTTTCTGTTTCCCATTTCTAATGTCTCCAGGGACTAAGCACAAAACTATGCTGGAAGCTCGGAATGGAAGTGGAACCATAAAAGCCTTTCCCCGGGCAGGCGTAAAAGGCAAAGGACCTGTGAATAAAGGGAACACAGGCCTTCAGAACAAAACATTTCACTGTGAAATATGTGATGTGCACGTAAACTCTGAGACACAACTGAAACAGGTACTAAGCTAGTTTGCAGTGTTTGAATCCTTGGCTGTTCTTTGTTTTCATGGTGATAAAGTAGCAACGCAATCAGCGTGTGTCAGTCTAACAGTTCACATCCAAATGGAGTTTACAGATTTTGCCCTTTGTACTTGTCTTTCGCACTGTATGTTTTATTTTGGATATGGCTTTCCCTTGAACAGAATATATTTTCTCAAAAGCTCTTGATTGTATGTATCTCTTATAGTTATAGAAATTGTAAGCTGCAACATGTTACAACTGTCTTTAGATTATTATTATTGTCATGAGCTAATGAACACTGCTGTTTAGTGTACTGCATGGTATTTATCTTGACAAAGATATGGAAGTGGGAGCAGCCAGTATTTTCAGAAGACACTGAATAACCTGCTTAGAAATGTGGGAAGGAGAGGATTTGTAGTATTTTTTTATCCATGTCACTCTGTAACTGAGAAGCATGACTTCTAAATTGCAATTGCACTCAGTAATGTTCAGTCATTCTTCAGATGAACAAAGCCTTTTTCCTGAAAAATGTTTATTTTAGTTCTGTATGCCTTTTGGAATCAAATACTTGTTAAGAAACTTTACAAGAATGAAGATATATTCTCTAAAGGACAATAGCAATACTTGTCTTCTGCTTTCAGGGAAAAAATGTCCAATTCTTTGTCTTTTTTTTGGTAAGAACACTCTTGAGAATGAAAATCAAAGTAAAAATCTAGTTCTGGAAAAGGTCCCTTACATCTAATACTGCAATAAAGCCTTTATAGAAGGATTATTGTAAAATCTCATATATTTTATGAAGAAGATAATGGATTTTGTGGTTGTTTGGGGTTTTTTTGTGGTTTTTTTTTTTTTTTTTTTTCACTGTCAGTTTTATATGTAACCATCTTTCAGCTGAAATCTTTAAAGGATGTCTAAGCTTCTTAGGGATTTAAACAATTTTGTGACCTTCTCCCCTCCCTTGAACAGGGGATGCTCTACTATCCAATATTCTTCCAAAACTTTATATCAGCAGTGGATTGAATTTGATGGGTGCTTTATAGAGATAGGGAGAAATTTTTCAAAGGCTTCTATCTCTGACCTGATTCAGGTCCTGTTGAAGTTAACAAAGGTGAGAAAATCATTGACTACAGTGGAAGCAGAGTTGAACTGAGCACTGTGGAAAATCACAGTCCCAATATGTGATGCACAAAGCGTCATTCAAATTGGAACAGGCCCTATTCCCATTTGTTATTGAATTAGTCAAAGTCATGCTGTTGTGGAGAGTGGTAGCCTTCAGTATTAGAGCACCCTTGTGTAAAGCAGAACCTGAAATGATCTATGAAGGAAATATCACTCTTCTTTTCTATTTTTCTTTTTTTTTTTTTTTTTTTCTCCCAAATGTATTTTAACAGCACATAAGCAGTAGAAGGCACAAAGACAGAGCTGCTGGGAAGCCACCTAAACCTAAATACAGCCCTTACAACAAACTCCAAAAGGGAACACATCCTCTAGGGGTAAGCCAATCACCTTTTTATTTTATTTTAGCCCTGCTGAGTAAGGTTTTTGTAAAACGTAAGTGGAAAAAATGTTTAAAATGAGAGGAATAATGTAAGTAATGGGAGTATTCAAGTGTCTTAATGAGCCCGTAGAAGCTCACAAGGGACTTCTTATGTACTAATGGGTGTGGACTACAACCTATTGGTCCTCATTTTTTGTAGCTACTCTGAATAACTTCAGAAAAGAAGCTTGTTTTAAAGATCATTAGAGAGCAACATACAAAAGAAACATCTAGATGTCAAACAGGTTTTTCCAGTTTTCACCAAGGACAATAGTGATGAAATGACTAAATAAAACTCTGTAAAATATAAAACGTTTATTTTACCTTTATTTAGAAAGTTATTCAGATAACAGTGGAAACAAATTTAAAAAATCCATCTCTCATTTAATTCTACTCAGTTTCAGAATGGTTCTGGTTGCATTTTCAGCTGCCAGGATAAACTTTCTGGAACACTGAAGCTTTCTGAAGGTAGTTCTTACTAGCTTCAAGAGCTGAGAAAAATGTTTCCTTTTTAATAAAAAACCTTGCTAGGATCTTGCCATTAGTTAAGAAACAGCTTATATTGTGAGTGGGACAGTGAAACATCTGACATTTATCTCCATCAGATAAACTGCATGATTGTTTTATGCACCATGGTATTTTGTAAGGGTTTATAGATGGTTTTGGCAAAGGGAGGATGTTGATTCATTGGCCTCACAGAGATTAGCCCTGTATTCCTTGACCATCTTCTCTAATGCAGGCAGAACATGGAGCTTTTTTTCTGTGAAAACCCAGTTCACCTTAAGTTGAGTTAAAGCTCTTTTCTTGATAACAGAAAGTGTGCCCTTGTTGAGGCAGCCCTCATGAGTGATATATTCATGAACAATTCAGTTGCGTAGGAACTTTCCTAGATTGGTCACACAATGCAGTACACTGTTCTGATAGATACACCACAAAGGAAATAGCCCCATAGGGCTTTTTAAGTAATCTACCAGGAAGACCAAGGTCTCCAATACATATAAGAAAATATTTAATTAGGTAAGCAGGATATGGAATCACTAAAGCTTCTCTTACAGGATTATTATTCCTTTAGGAAGTTCATTGTTTCACAGGGAATGAAAATAACTATTACATTACTGTTGCTGCTGTGCATAGTTCTCTGTTTGCCAATTTATGTAATGGTCATTTCTGAGAACTCCAGCCAAGGATCAAGGCCATTCAGTTGCTGCATAGACAAATGAAGGCAATGTGTCCTTTTTCTGCTCCCTCACTCCCAATTGCTCACAATATACAAGTCAGGCCAGAGGTGAGCAAAGAGGGAAAGGAGATTTAAGAAGGAGAGTATGTGTTAGCAACAAGTGAACAGATATTCATAGTAGAATGGAGGCTACACTGAAAAAAAGGTAAGAGTAGTTCTCCATTTAAACTTTTTTGTTTCGAACAGAAAGAATACCAGAATTGTTCTCTTGAAATGCCTAATGGCATAGAAACAGTCCAGGGTTGTGCAAATTTTACTTTGAATCTAAATGTTTTTGATGAGCTGTAGACTTTTCCTTTAGTCTCTATTTATTTTGCAAGTCCTTTACAGTCCCTTAGTTTACTGGAGGAGAGGAGGAGGGGAGGGGAGGGGAGGGGAGGGGAGGGGAGGGGAGGGGAGGGGAGGGGAGGGGAGGGGAGGGGAGGGGAGGGGAGGAGAGGAGAGGAGAGGAGAGGAGAGGGGAGGGGAGGAGAGGAGAGGGAGAGGAGAGGGAGAGGAGAGGGAGAGGAGAGGGAGAGGAGACTAATAATGGCTGCTTTGCTCTTAATGTTGACCTGTGTGTTAATGAGTACTTGAAGAGACATTTGAAATGAATGTGCAATGTACTCTAAATACTAAATAATGCTGGTTTTGCAGCTATCTTGAGATCAGGACCATGTTAATAAATTAACCTGAAAGCTAACTAACTTAATCAGAAGCTCCTGATTCCTCCCAGAATGGCAAGACAGTCCTAGCCTTTTAAAACAAAGTCACAGAAGATCTTTGTTCTTCATGACAAAAAGTGCATGAGGATCAACAATTTCTTTTCTATAGGAGTTAGAAAAAGGACATACTATAATGCTATGTTTTCAATATTATTTTTATTGTTTTGTCTAGTCTAGTTTTGCATACTTCAGAGAAGGAAGCTTTATGAATTCCCACAGTACTATTTCAGAGTTTGAAAAACCTCGTAATATTGGGACTTGCTTGCTTCTTCTTTAAGCAACAATTGTCCCATATGTATAAAATACTATACTGGGAGAAAGAGGTTATTAGGCATTTGATAGTCCAAACTTTCTGCAATAAATAGATCTCATGAAAAACATTCTTAACTGGGAATTCTAGACTGCAGTCAGAACCCAGTTGTTTTAGGCAGAGTTTGGTTGGGTTTTTTTTGTTTTTGTTTGTTTTTTTGTTTGTTTGGGTTTTTTTGTCCGTTCTTAACAAGACTGAAAAAAACCCTATTTACTAAACAATGTAAGGAAGGAGGAAAACATCACATGGCCAGCAAGGGAAGAAGACAGCTTGGATCAGTGGCTATAACACTGATCAAGGAAAAGATCAGATCATCGCTTATCATAGGCATCATGAGAAATTTTGTATATAATATCCATTACATCTTCCATTAAGAGAATTACAGAATCTGGTCCCCTCTGTGTATATCTTCCAGATCTTTAATGGACCTTGAGCCAGCAGAGTTACCAACAGGTATTAGGAAAATTCAAAATCCTGTATCCATCTGGCTAGTAAAGAACCAACAGATTTTTTTGAATATGGTGATAGTGTAATGATCAAATGCACTGGTGGTTCATGCCAGACTACTCCTGTCCTTACTTTCTGACTACACACTCACCAAGTTACAGTTGAGTGGAAAGTATCAGACTGACATAGTGCAAGTTAATTATTTGAAAGCCCTTTCAATTCAAGAATGAGAAATTGTGTTTCCCTGTGAGTGGGAAGTGTCCATGCTTACACTGAAATTTACCACAACGTGGTACATATATTCATATTCTCTCTATTCAATACCACATATTCAGATTTATTTTCTTTGCAAAGGGCCTCAGGTCATTCCAGGACACAGACCCACCAAAAGTCCATCAGAGCCAATGGGAACTTTTCTTTGTCAGTAGATGAGGTTTCTATTCTTATCTCAGAGTCATAAAACCAGAACAATAAAGGTATTCAGGATCCTGGCTTCTCATTAGAAACTTGAAATCCCATTGAAATTTGCAGAAATCTATATAGACTACTCTGATGTTCATTTGTATGCATACCAAACGTAAATTCTCTCAAATAATAATGGACCTCTGTGAGTATTTTCAATCAGTCTGGGAAAAGCTTGAGTTTATTTTTTTCTTTTTGGAAACTCTAAATGAAGAGTTTTTCCAATTCTGTTTGATAGTACACAAGATTCATTATTTAAATAGTTTTGAAGCAGAAGCCCCAGTAACTAACAAAAATAACATGGTTTAGCACCATACTAAATGATATTGGCAACAGTTTTTCATTATAACGTTTTAAAATATCTGCCACTTTTTCACAGTTCTTGTAAGAATGAACACTATTTTTGTGAAAAATATTTGAAGACCCAGCAATATAACATGGGGCAACAACCATAGAATTCATCACTTATTTGAACATACGAAACATTGGGAGATTTTCATAACCAGTGCAAGATAAGCTTTATTTGGTTGTTATTAGAGGCAGGAGCTAATAAAGAGAAGCCAGCTGGAGATTTTAAGTAGAACTTGCATCGTAGTGATAAAACCAAAAGTACCTTCTTAGTCAGACCAGGGAACATGATGTGTTTTCATTCTGCTCTGGTCTGTATCATGAAGCTGTCCAGATGTAGGTCTTTTAATTTATGGTTAATTCTTCTTTATTTAATTCGTGCAAGGTACATGCAGCTTTACTTTGGTGCATATTGCCCAGCCCATTTTACAGTTTGCTTTGATTTCTAATTTCATATTCAATTATAAGTCTCAGTGATAAGGTGCAAAACTTGGAACTCTTTGTCCCCAACCATATCCTGCTCATCCAGTTCCAATACGTGGGATCGTATCTCCTGTCACAAGCCTGCAGCTCGTAGAGTCAGTAGCCACTACGAGGCCTCTCCTACTTGATTTTGCACTTATAATCTTAAGTCAAGCTCCCTGTTGTGTAGCTGATATGAACAAATTATGTCTCTCTGTCTGTTTGTTTTCTCTCTTCCCCACAGGTAAAATTAGTATTTTCAAAGGAACCTTCAAAGCCGATGGCTCCACGAATCTTACCAAATCCGCTAGCAGCTGCAGCAGCAGCTGCCGCTGTGGCTGTGAATTCCCCCTTCAGTCTTCGCACAGCCCCAGCAGCCACCCTTTTCCAGACTTCTGCACTTCCTCCAGCACTCCTACGACCAGCTCCAGGGCCTATACGGACCACCCATACTCCCGTGCTGTTTGCTCCTTACTGAACTCCAAACAGGAATTAATTGTACTGCAATAATTTTTCAAATCAAAACAAACAAACAAAAAAGAAAATCAAGAACATTGAACTATGCAGTGTTTATTTATAGTTTAAAGTATATATGAAGAGCCAGGACTTTTGATAGAGAACTGAACAAATTCTAAAAGGGGGAATGGGCAGTATTTTCTCCAGATGAGAACATTCCTCTTGAGTATTGATCGTTTTAGAACGGATCTCCAGCATTGACTTGTAGTGACGTATAAAACTTATGAAGCCTTTTGACTGTGCTTTTTGGCACATATTTCCCTGCAATGTCTTTCCTGCTTTATGAAACAACTTACAAATTTGTCTAAAGGGCATTAACTGGTTCCAATGTACATAAAATACTTTATTCTGTAGATTAAAGAAGAAGGAAAAAAAAGAAACACTGTGAATAGTAGTACCCTTACCAATCCTCCTGCCAAATCAGCAGTTACTGGGTATTTATCTGAACAAAAGTAGATACAATAGATGTCTTGTAAAACAGTAGTATTGTGTCTCTATCTATGCCACTAGGTTTCTAACTGAGTTGCAAAAGATAAAATAAACAAATTATGTCACTTTGGTAAGCAGTCAAAAATGATGACAATAATGTGGAGCTGTTCCTGGTGAGCAAAAATTGCTTTCTTCACCCACAGAAGAATGGGCATGAAGGCAATCTATGGTTTAGGACAAAGTAAATGATAAAGAAGATTTAGTGAAAAAAAAATCCAGATGCTGTACACAGAATAAGTCGAACTTTTATTTAGCTGAGAACATATGTGTATAGTGTATGTGTATTAAAAGGTGTAATGCATACAGGATAGATCAAAGTTTATGGCATGCCTGTGGACAGCAAAGAAATACACTGTTGTCCTGAAAGAGGCCTGACACTTTGGTGTTGAGGTGTTGAGCAGAGGGAAGACACGAATGAGTTACACGTAGTTGTAACTAGTAGATAAAAAGCAGGAGAGAAATTCTGTCATCATTTAAGTCAGTATAAGGTTCCTACTGACTGCAATGTAGCCAGAATTTCATCCCAAGAATGGCACATATTCTTTTTATATCACACCAGTGGGAGAGTCTGTAGATACAGGTAACATTTTTTGCAATAGACTTAGTCTTAGAAACAGATTTATTCTTTTGTTTTGTTTCCTACTGATGTGATATAAATTGTCTTAAATACCTATAAATGTAAACAGCAACACATGAGATACATATTACAAGATAACTGCACATCGTGGGTGTGGAACAAATACAACCATTAGGATCTGAAGTGATCCTTCAATTCTGTGGATGACCTTTGTGTATGGACAGCTTAAAGCCTTATATATTTACTGTGAGGCTTAAAGGGGTTAACTGTGTCCCTTTAAAGTAAGATTTATCAGGGGTATATATAGATATATTGTATATATGTTAGAGTAAGAAAAATAACTTATAAACAGAAAATCTACTATATAAAATAATTATATAACCATTGAGTTTCACATGTGGGTCATTAAGTGGTAAGTAACAAACAGCAGAGAAAAAATAGACTTCTTGAATCTGACTCTTGCTGCCTGCTTTTTCCCATAGGGAGCTGAAAAGTATCTATTAATATTATGGAGTGTGCTGCCAAGTCACATGCGACCACTCTGATGTGTAGCTAAGTGAATGCCTACCATACATTTAGGAGGAATAAAATTTAAAAACATAATTTAAGTTTAGATGGGGAAATGATTTGAAAGATTTTATTAAAAGGTAGTAATGCAAAATATTGACCATGTGGTTGCTATATAATACTGCCTGTGGTTGATATGGACAGTTGGGAAGTACAGAGGATGGGAATATACAGCACTTTTGACTTGCAAGTTCATCAGTGAGCCTTCCACGTACATTGATATTTGCCATTTTTTAAACCTCTCTGCATTTAGATTTTATAAAAAAAATATATATATAAGAAGAGAGAAAGAAGAGGTTCCATGGATGTCTGTGTCCAAAGAATTCCAAAGAGTTGCATTTATTTATCTAGAAGTATTGAAATAAGTTCTATATTATGTATTTATATTTCATCCAGTTTATTTGCAAACGTTTGTGCCTTGAAATGAAGTGGGTTTTTGATTATATTTAATTCACTCCTATGTAGCCATGAAAAAGATGTGATGGTGATTTCAGGGCTGGTTACTAGCTGGAAAGCTTTGGCCCAGTTTCCAAAATGAGTGTGAGTAAGTTCCTGAAGCCAAGTTTACGCACCTAAATAACTAGGAGCTGACATTTAAAAGGGCTCCCTACTCTACAGCTCCCAGTAAAGAGACAGTCAACAGGCCAGCCTTCAAAACCCGCGGCTAACATTCAATTTAGAAAATATTACCTTTTACTTGGGTACATAAATATAGTGTAGTAAGTTTCAGCGCCTCTTTGCAAAATCTTGGCCTTGGTCTTTTAAGCCTACTTTTAACCTTCCATCTTTTTGCAGAAGTTCTAGTGCTATTGCCAGCTTCTTCAGATTCCTCCTTAAATAGGGCACTGTTTTCAAGCTGTGCTCCGTGAACCACCATTTATCTCCAGAGCCTTTTGTAACAGCCTAGGTAAGTAAGCCCTTGCTAAATTAATAGAGGAGGACTGGTGTTTCGGGAAGGGAGAAAGTCTGGCAGGTAATCTTTTCCCCATGAAAGAACACGGAGATGGCAAAAGGGGAGACCCACAAATATCCTGTAGGCTCTTATGCACGGCCCTCTGGTGCGTGGACACCTTCCGTACATCCTGCCATGTTGTTGTGATGCCATCAAAATCAACAGGCTGATCCTTGCCAAAATGTGGCCTGTGGCATGTATGGAGGCACAGTACTAAGGGCAGAGTTAATACAAGTTTTGCTAAAAATAAAGAGTGTGTCATTCCAACTACTTACATCAGCTAATTTGCAATGACACCTTCAGTGTTCTTGGACCTCTTTTGTCACAGTGCTCTATGGAACAAGTTTCTGTTCACACAAGTCTCTTTTAAATTTCAGCTGTAAACAACAAACTCAATTCTTTTTATGTCTCTTACTCACTACCTAATAAAGGATAAAGCCTAAATGTTAGAATGTATAGTGGATTTTCTGTGCCTTGCTGTTCACTCCCCACTTGGTCAGTAACAAGTCAACATACCCGGGATGTCAGCACAAAAGTTTTATTATATATATATATGTGCCAAGGAAAATACTGGCGCAGCTATCTGATTGAGCAAGGGGAGCTTCCAGTCAAGAGTATGTCCACAGCAGCTGACAAAGTAGCTAGCAAACAGAAGACACTTTACACCTACTTGTCAATACAACCAATATGGAGAGCACTATAAAAGAAAAATATGTCATCATATTTCATATTACAGTAACACCCCAGATCCAAGAGGAAGCCTAAAGCACAAGGAAACAGACCTTTTCATCGAAGGCACAGTCACTCACTGGAATAGCAGTGTGAAATCAACCTGCAGGAAAATGTCTGGGTATGAACTTGGAAAAACAAATACGTTCAAGGATGTTTTCTTAAGTTCTATACAAAGTGTTGAAGAACGGCTATTCTGTTCAGACCTGAAGAGATGGTATTTTTTGTGGGAGGGATATATAAATATATTTTTATGCTATCTGCATTTTTCCAGCTATCTGTGGCTTCAAACCTTTCTTCTCAAGGTTCAACATTGCTCTGAACCATGAAATCAGTTACCTTCTTGAAAGCTGCTGTAAAAGCTGATGTGAGAGGTCAGTAAGCAAATGGTATAAATATGGTGATCTAAAATGAACTGGAAGGAAAAAAAAAGTGAACTGACCATGTCAAGGAATATTGTATTTGAGAACTTTAGATCTTTAAGATAATTTAAAGTTATACAACGTTAAGAATAGCTAAATAAAGTTAATATAACTAGAATAATTACATCTGTCATTTTAATACTGGAATATTACAATTGGCTCTGTATTTTAAAAGACAAAAAGATTTTAGATGCTGAATCAGTGCAAGGGTGCCATGGGTAAATTTAATGTCTCACACTCATTATCTTCCAGTTACACCAGGAATACCATAAATGAATGGACCTGCTCTTAGTCACTTCTATGCTAATCCCCAAAGATAGTGTAGAGCATTGGCACAAATTCCCTGAAAGCTGAAATCATGCTTCTTCAGAGCCCCCGCTTCTGCTCCCTGTAAATACATAGTTTTAAAGTCTCTTCAAAGAAACTTGGAGAATTTCTATCTCTTTTATTTTCTTCCCAAAAACAAATGTCATTTTATGAACATAAGACTGAGGAACAAGACCTGAAAGGAATTCTTCGCAATTACAACATTCTTGCGGCTAAATATGAAGCACAGATATCCAAGGTGTTTGGCTGCACAAATCTCTTTGAAAACATGTGAAGCTGGAAGCCTATAAGGAAGATGTTCTTTTTATTAACATGCATGTCTGAATTTCCATTTTTAAATTGACTTCCACACAGTCCAGGCTTCAGGGCTCCAAGAACCTAAAGCTCACAGGATAATAACTGTGGGCTTTCAGTTTACTTAGATGCATGTGAAAATGCGATCCTATGCTATGTACAATATTACAGATATTTTTACATCACATCGTCCCATGTTCTCATTGTTTATCTGTAAGTGCCATTACTTCAGCACCAGTGAATCATACAGATGCTTCTGTGCTGCGATTTGGTGTGTGACTGAAAGAAACAGTAGTACTGATAAATCCTGTCTCAAGCTAGCTGAAATCTCACACACACTTAAGGGTTAAGCCAAAGAAAAGAGTTTTATGTCCTCTCACACCTACAGGTTTATTAAAATTCAGGACCATTTAGGAGTAAATGTAACTATCTGGAAGATGGTTGTTACATAGCCTGATCTGAAACATCAGGGCTGAAAGAGTCTGTGCTCCCGACCAAAATTAAGGCTATTATGAAAACCATAATGCTCTTAACCCTGTGACTCCTGAAAGCAGTTGTAAAGATCTTTGGCTTAAGTAGAGGCAATTTTTTGCCCTGAGTGCCTGAGACCTTTTGCAGTCATGCTGTGTACTGCAATTAGGTGTCATTCAACTCTTATTCAGTATTGATATATTGATAAAGAAACTCAACTGAGCCTGAAACATGAGTAGTGGCTGCCTAGTTCCTGTGATCAGCTTTGTGCTGGGATGATGCTTGGGTGGTGAAGTAAGAAGAGTCAAAAGAGTCAATGTAAAGAAACTGCTAAACTAATTTGATAACTTTTCCTTGTGCAATGTTCTTTTCCTTGTGCAATGGAATTTGTGCGGCATTAACAAGCTGCAACATTCAGGAGTCCCTGGATAAAACATGGGGACATTGAAGGTCATGAGATCTTAACTATAAAAGTAATTTTGATGAAAAAGATGATGAGGAAACACTCAAAAAACTTTCTTTGGCTTACATACTTCAGTGACTTTGTAGCATTGGTCTTTGCACACAGTCAGCACACTGGCATTGTGCTGTTCACAACAGAAATTGAGTATTTGAAAGCAATATTTGAAAACAAGTATAGATATAATTATTCATTGCACAGGTATTGGACACTCACAGGATACAGGAATTTTCGTTGGACATCCAAGCACTCATGTCTGTTCATGCCAGCCAAGATAGCACTCCATCTCTTCAATATCTAGTTCTCCAGAAAGGAGGTTAATATTTTGCATTTGTTTTCATTAGTGTTTGATTTTCCTGCTATGTTTCTTTATGCATAGTTTTGTCTCTCATATGAACAAATAGGAACCGTAAGCTTAAATATGCACTTAAGAAGCTGGTATTCATCAAGCTCCCTGTTGGATCATTTGATCAGAAGCAATAAATTGCATAAAAAACTTAAAGCAGCAGTGCCATAGTAGTAGTAATCTATTATGAATAGAGAGCATATGTATACTACACTACTCTTTACCGAACCTAGTCAGAGTTTTATGACACAGGCAGCTCTTTAGTCATCCATGGTTTCCTGAAGTGTTCATCTTTTGGAATTCTTCAAAGGTTTAATTAAATTTAAATGTTATTTCTTACGTTCAGTAACAATAGCTATGTATTTCTGAGTGCAAAGGCAATAGAAAAAAAGGATAAAAGCCATAAACAATTTTCTCACTACAAATGCCAGCAGCATTTGTTAACAACTTCAGCCCTTTCTCTACTGACAGCTGATGGCTGGTATTCACCATGGGAACACTTCTTGTTGACACGTGTATCAGGTGAAAATTGGCTCCTCAAACCAGTCTGCCAAATGCAGACATTCTTTTGGGGCACAACAAAGCAGGAGGTGATAGCATATGGGCAAATCTATGCCTTCATAATAGCCTGTTTTAACTCCCTCAAAACTGCATGGTGGTCTGATGGGAAGAGCAGCACCCCCACAGGTTCCTAATGTGGTCATTCTGTCATATTTATAAAATAGAAGATGCCAATTTTGGGGGAAAAAACACCAGACCAAACCAACCAACAACAACAAAAAAAAAGCCCCACAAAATCAACAACAACAACAAAAAACCCCACAACTTTTATTTGAGGATATTTTATATATGCTTCAATTTGGGGCATGATGCCTCCCACAAAGTGTCATCTTTCTTTCAGACATATTTTAATGTAGTCTTGTCCATGACATTACTTGCCAGTCAAGCTGCTGCCTGAATCTGTTTTGTCAATCAGAATAAAAACATGAAAGTATGTTTTGGTACCCAGAAGGGGCACCCAAGAACAAAAAATAAAATATAATAGGCCTCAAGTTGAGTCACATTTCTTTTTTACTTCCTGTGGGTGCCTAAATCCTACCAACTTGCTGAAATGTAGGTATCAGTGGAAGAAAAAAAGCTTGTTTCTTTCTTCTGCCCTTTTTATAGTTCTAGAAATGAGGTGGAAACAGCTGTAGATCTTTATCCAGTGATTCACACAATAACCTCCAGGTAGTCAATCAGACAAATGTCTGCACATGTACTGCCTTCCTCTAAATACACAGCTCTTATTTGCTTCCCATTCCTCTCCTGGATCACATGTTTTGTGGTTCCCCCAGCAGGATAGGGCACTGCAAGGAGCAGTGTGTTTAAGAAGGAAAGAAAAAAGAATTGAAAAACTCCAAAGAAACAAAACCTCACCACCCACTTACGGGGTGTATAATATGGTATGTTGGTGTATAGTATGGGTATGTAATATAGTATGCCTTTATTCCCTTCAGTGGTGTACTCTAAACAAGCACGTGGCTGGAGTTTTGCACCGAGCCCCTCATTACAGTATTGGCTCTTTTAAATGGTGACCACTGAAACCAATCTTGTTGGCTGTGCTACAGTTAAACCTCCTCCCTATCTGTGTAAATTTCTCTATTCTCCTCTAGGGTATTTTGCATGGCAAGTGAATCCTTGGAAGAAAAGCTAGAGCTATTTTCATCTCCTTTACAAAGCTATGAAAAGAAGTAGGGAAAAAAAAAAAGAAAGTGCCCTTTCATGTTTTATTGATATCTACATTCCAGCTAACTGTCAGGAACTTCGCAGCTGCAGTAAATACTTTAGAAGCTCTTCAGTTCTGCTCCATGAGACAGGATGTGATAGAACACTATTCCATGCAACAGACATTTAATCCAGAGCAGTGTGCAAATCTGCTTTATGCCACCAACTCACTAAAAATCTTAAACTTCATTAAAAACCCTCAAAACCTACTGATGTCCATTGAAAGCACTGGAGATGAAGAGCAGACATTACATGATGTGGTGTCACAGAACTGCCAGGAGGACAGCCAGGTGAGTCCAACAGCAGTATTACATTAGAGCAAGAGAGGGTAATGGATCAGACAATTTAATGTAGGGAAGTTCCTCCAGAACCCAAATGTGAGAACGAGTTTAACCTTGATGAGTCCACTGCAATGACTGAGAGCTGGAGAAGTTTGTTGGTATCATTGAACAATATATTTCCAGTTATGGACGATCTCCAAAATTGCAGTAAAAAGCCTCAAATCTGAGACCAAGTTATTCATCAGGATAATTAAATATTCTTCCTAGGACATAGATAACAGCATAAGCCCTTCATTTAGTGATACAATGCACATTTAAATTAGTGGGTACTAGGAGTACTGAAGGCTTCAAAAAACTGGCCCTGATCCCTTCACACTTCAGAAACACTGTAAATTTAGATGACATTTTTATAAGTCCAAGAGTAAAATTTTATGGTCTGTTAGTTTGTAATAGTAGTTTTGACTGATAAATAATCAATATAATGTCTCTCATTAAAAAGGGGTGGAGAGAGGTGACTGGGGCAATTATACCTTGCTCTTTAAAACCCCTGATACCTGCCTGAGGGCTTTTTAAAGGTCAGAGTTATCAACCACATGATAAAGGCAGTGGATTAGAAAACAACTGTGTCTTTTCAAAGGTAAGTTAGGTGAGACAAAACTATCAATATTTTGGTGTAATAATTTCTTTATTAGTATTTGAGATGGTGACCTATAAAAATGGTTGAATTAGTACCATGAGGATTCATACAGCAATTTTGAAGGAAACTAACTGAAGTGAAGGCTGCATGGATTTTAGTGTAAGGAGAATTATTAGGGTAGGGAGAAAAGGTAGAAGGCTATTCCTCAGGAGCAATTTTAGATTGTGTCTGGTTTCAGTGGTGATTTTGCACACAGGAAGAAGCATGTGCTCTTGAAATTCTTTGATAACACACATTAAGAGCTATTATCAATATAGAGAGGAACATGGTATTTTCCAGAAAAAATAGAATGACCTTGAGAACTGGTATAATGGAAAAGAGCTGAAACTCAATAGGAAAGAAAGGGACAATCATGTATTTAGAATCTAATAACAAGTAGCTCTAAGAACTCGGCAGTAGGAAACAGCTGAAGAGCAAAACCCACAGGTATGACCATTGATGACAAAGAGTTACAAAATTGATACAGCTGTTTAAATAAATTTTTAAAAAATGTTCATTGAGGTATATTCTATATTATTCCACCACAGGATAAAAACTTTATATTTTGATGTTTCAGTGAGTCATAATCAAGAACAATGAAGTCTTTTTAGAAAACAGTTGAGGGAAAGTAGAGAACCTAGTAGAGGAGAAAATAATATAATAATATTTATATGCTTAGAATAAGGGGCCCAAGGCTGAGGGAGAGAGGCATCCAATTGCTCCCTACGCATCCTGGGATGGAAACAGTGGTAGCCATCAAGAAGAGAATGAAGTTGTTCAAGCTAAGAAAGTGTTCAAGCATAATCATATGAATAAATGTCTATCAGCTCAGTGAAAACTGACTGCAGATCAGAAGATGTTCGTAAGTGTTAAAACACGGAAAAGGTGTCAAAAACGTTCTAAGCAGGAAAAAAAACCCGAGGTGCTCCTCAGGTGGGCTCTGTCCTGGTTTTGTATGGGATTCTGTACTGTGTTTGCTGTGGCAGCAGCTGATGGCAGAATGAGCCAGTCAGTGGGTCTGTGCTGTTTTTACTCAATGTGTGTACTTAGTGTGTCACTTCAAAAGATGTTAGTGATTTGACTTCATGACTTGACAAGTCAGGGACAGAAATATAAGAAAAGCAGGGGTTGACATGTCATAGGAAAAAGTCTTCTGAATCTTGCCCTGGATCTGTTTCACCTATCTATTCATGTAACAATAGTCAGTCAGAAAATAAAGTGTTTTAATTTTGAGCACAGGTAGATACGTTTGGTGGTGTGGTTTTGGGCACTGTATGTTAGCTGGAACAGTCTGTCACATTCTTGCTTAAATAGGATTCAGTATACTTTTCCTAGACAATATAATGTCAAAGTCTATCTGTCACAAGCAGTTGCTAAGCATAGTTCATGCATTTAAAAATTCAGACAGATGAGTGAAAATATTGAACTGCAAAAAGAGGTGTCTCTAGTTCACTAAATTTGTGAAAATATGGGGAGTTCAGCAACACACTTTAATAGAGCTAAACCTCTTCAGTGTTTCTTGTCTTTTCTCTTGCACAAGGACTGACTTGGAAGCATTCCAAAGGGAGGCAGAGACCTGTGACACAGTCCTTGCAATAAAAGGGTGAAGTCAAAGTGCAAGGCCTCTTAGCAACACTCTCATTTCGGGCTCCTCACTGAGGTTGCTGAATCCTGTGAATTGTGTTCTTCAGTATTTGAGTGCCTACACATTGTATGACCGCGCCAGTTATATAAGGAGCCATTCAGTTAAGATGTGGAGTTCCTAAAGTTCAGCGGTAAAATACAGCCCTTTTTGCAGTTGGTGGAATGGTTGCGTGATGTCTGAGTCTCAGCATTCAGTTCAGGCCTTAGGCAATAATTAGGTAAAAAAATTGCCACTTGACATCTGCCTGTCTTCATTTTTAAATTATTTTTCCTACCAGAAGTCCTAGATTTACCACATTCAGGGTGGACTGGGTATAAAATGTATGCTTTGTCATACCGCAGGTGCTTTCCTTCTCTCCAATCAATGCCATATTTTTTTATCAACCAAAAGGTGAAAAAAAAACAAAACCCACGACACACCAAGCAACCTCCCACCCCAAAAGAAAACCCCAGTACCCAAAACCTATGAGTCAAAGCTCGGCGATATGTTCAGTATGTTATTAGTTGATTTGGATAGTCTTCCATATGAAGTGTGTTCCAAAACATTTTACAGAATTAAATCTCTGTGTGACTACAGCACAAAAACATAATCCAAAATGTTTGGCTAAAAAAGGAAGCCTTCTGTTTTCCTTACAACTGAGGCCAAAACAATTTAATTTCTGGCTTCTTAATTAATGTTAAATACAGTTTAGACTGAGTTTCTCATCAAACAAATATTGCAACATTTGTAGATTTGCAGTTATTTAGTCCATTGTTTTATCTTTAATTTGAGCATCCCGAGTATGAGAGTAGTTACATTCAAAGTCTTCATATATTATGCCATCTGTTAATAGAAATCTGTATTTCAGAGCTATGAAGAGTATGGTTGATAATTTTGTTGTTTTACTATAGCCTGGCCATTTTTTAATTCATTTTTGCTGTATGGGTGCCTAAAGACTCTGATTGTGATTGTAAAATAAGAATTTCATTTTATGGCAAAATTGAGGTCTTAAAAGTTGTTTTCACTACACCCCAGCATAGACTGAGAAGCTTTTGCAATGTTTCATGAGAAAAGAGACTGGTAGTCTGGAATATGAGACTCAAGTTTTTTGGTTTTTGTTTTTTTTTCCTGATTCTGTCTAGAGATCTGAAATTGTGTTAGGACCTAGGTAAGGCTCCTAGGCACTAAAGCAGCTTCCCTACCCCCTGCTTATCAGCTGAGTTGATTGATTCCGTCATTGCTATCCGCAGTAGTGTAGAGGTCTATACCTCAGTGGTTACCTTTCACTAAATGGAGATTCCAGAGATTTGATGCAGCTGACCTCTATTAAAAGTCCACTGTAGAATGAGATGACTTGTGTCCTGCAAGTGCTTCTTTTCTCCACAGACTGCAAAGGAAGCCTTGGATAATAGATAAGAGGTAGAAAATTGTCTGAAATTGATGGAAAAGTTAGGCAACTATTAGATCATAGAATCCTAGAATGGTTTGGGTTGGAAGGGACCTTAAAGATCATTTAGTTCCAACCTGCTTGTCAGAGGCAGGGACACATTCCAATATACCAGGTTCCTCAAAGCCCCATCCAACCCAGCCTTGAACACTTCCAGGGATGGGGCATCCACGGCTTTCCTGGGCATCCTGCTCTAGTGCCTCAGCATCCACTTGGTGAAGAATTTCTTCCTTATATCTAATCTAAATCTACTGTCTTTCAGTTTAAAGCCATTATGCCTTGTCCTACTACTAAATACCCTTGTGAAAGGTCCCCCTCCAGCTTTCTTGTAAGCTCTCTTTAGGTACTGAAAGATCTTCCCAGAACCTTCTCTTCTACAGGCTGAACAACACCAGTTGTCTCAGCTCATCTTGACAGGACAGCTGCTCTATCCCTCTGATCATCTTTGTGATCCTCCTCTGGACTCACTCCAAGAGGTTCATGTCCTTCTTATGTTGGGGGCCTCAGAGCTGAATGCAATACTGCAGGTGGGGTCTCATGGGACCAGAGTAGAGCGAAATGATATAAAAAAATTAACCCATGCAAGTGGTTCTTCAGTTCAGGATGTGGGACAGCCAAGGTGAAGTCCAACATGTGACAGAGCACAGTTGCAAAGGCAAGTCTCCCACATGTAAGATGAGTGTGAAAAAAAATATAAAATCCTTGGTAGTAATTTTGGTTTTAATCTTAGAATTGAATAATTCTTTTGCAGTGAAGGTTTTACTGTATCAGGCAGTTTAATGCAACTGTTTTGAATTAGGATTTTTTTCTTTTGTGGGTTTTGGTTTTGTGGGTTTTTTTAAAGTAAAAATTAACTTGTTGGAAGCTCTCCAGGGAACCACTATGCTTCTCAGAGAGCAGCAAGTATGGGCTGCTCTGCAGGTTGAGGGGAACTGGGAGCCAAGGGTGGCAGCAAAGTGACTTAGCAGGGGCCTCACCCACAGGGAGCTGATCTGACAGCAAGGTGAGCAGAGCAGGTCTGGTCACAGTGACTAAGTAAGCTAAGAGTCCAGGACCATCCAGGCCAGTCTGAAGCAACAAGGCAGGTACCAGGCCAGGGTCAGCAAAGCAGAGTAAGGGCAAAGTGTGATGTCAGGCACATGCACACCTGCAGCTTACCTCAGGCATCCTCCAAGAGAAAAGCTCGAGTTTAAATGCAGCTCCCAAGCCAAGGGACAGAGGCTCCAGGCAAGGTCTCTCAGCTCCTTCTCTCACCTTAGCTGATCTCCAGCAATCTGATCCCAGGTTACATGGCCATGCTGTGTGACAGCTGGCCTTCAGCAGGCAGATGTACCCCTGGGAAGGGAAGGAGGAGGCTGCAGAGCCTGTGGGTGCGCATGGAGCCCTGGCAATGTTACCAAATACTTCATATAGAGTAGGAGAGATGACTCTGACTCCAGAAATTGCAGAGTCAAAGGGCAGGAAGAACAATGGAGGCATTGAGCTTTATGTATAGTCACAAAGAAGGATGGAGCAAAGGCAGTTGAGCCCTTCTCCCCTTAACAAGCATTTCAGTGAAACACCAGTTTCACAGCATGAGATTGTCATGCTAAATCAAAGAAGCTGAATTCTGCAGCAAAATAAGCAGCTTGTTGAGGATAGGAGGAATAAATCTTAAGTATAAATAGTATTGGGTATATAAAAGTTTTCTGAGAACAGTGTTATGCCTTGCTTACTTCCAACACCACTCAATCCACCCTAGGAAACAGAGTTCCCCCTGTTTTTTAGCCTCTTTAAAAATTCCTGAGTTGAGAAACCACAATGTTTTGCACTTTATCAGAAGGCAGGTGTGTCCTCCCACTCCACAGAGCTGTTTGTTGGATGGAAATATGAAGTTTTAATATAATGTAGAGTGATTCCTTTTATAAAGGCTGAGGCTGTTTGATTTGAAAGTTCAGAATTTACTTCTTGGCTAGTCTAAATCAACACAGCATCATTGTTTTTCTAGGCCTATAGCAATTTTTGATGACTGAGATCTGGTATGTCATTTGGACATAGTATTATTGTCAAAGCATAATCAGGGAGATGACCCCTGTTAGAAGTGGTTATATTGCACAGTAAATATCTGCTGTCTCACCAGAAAGACCACAGTTCCATGAGAACTGCTATTTGCACTTGTTCTCTTCTTTAACATCAAGCTACTATAGATTAAATATTTCAGTCACGCCAAAAGTCTTATTTCCTAACAACAAATCTGTTGACAGTTGCACATCATTCTGAGAGAAACTATAAATATCTTGTTGTTATTTTGTAGAATCAGAATATATTGATTGCCTCAGGTTTTTGCTTGGTTGAAGTGTGGTTATGGAAGCTTCCTCATCCAGAGCCACTAGGACACAACCTAAATATTTCCATGTGGCCAAAATACAAACTCATGGGTCCCAGGACTGCTAAGCAAGAAACTACTCTGGTAGCATAAACATCCTCTTGTAACTACTGAAGAGCTGAAATGTTATGTCTGTGTGCTCCTACCTTCATCTTGTTCCAGTTTCTGTTACACTCTGTGGTATAGAATAGAATAGTTCCATTGGAAGTGACCTACAACAATCATCTAGTACAACTACCTGGCCAATTCAGTACTCAGCAAAAACTAAAGCATGTTATTAAGGGCATTGTCCAAATGCTTCTTAAACACTGACAGGCTTGGGATATTGACCACATCTCTAGGAAGCCTGTTCCAGTGTATGACCACGTCTTGGTAAATAAATGCTTCCTAATGTCTCGTCTAAACCTTCCCTGGCAAAGGATATTGTGGATTAACACAGACAATAGGAGTTGGTGGGGAAATTAGTGGTGAAGAGACATGCCAGAAACTGAAGAAATTGAACTCTTGCAAAAGGCTGGGTTTGGTTTGGGTTTGTTTCATTTTTTTCACAGTCTAGTGAAGACAGCTGGTAAATCGCTTTGTATGCTGACCACTCCTGGTGTTGGGTGATTATTCAAGAGAGGCGTCTGTTACCAAATGTGGATTTTGAGGAAGCACTGTGTTTGGTTAAGGGCAAATAAGATCTTGTCTAAGACCTTATATAGGGATTGAGCTGTCATGAAACTGGTGAGTAACCACCAGTTACTGGGCTTAAATAACACACTGAGTAGCAGTCTTATCCCAATATAAATGGTAGTATTGCCCATACTATTTCCTATACAAATTACATGGGAAGATAAGGTTTACATTCATAATCACAAATCTCCCTGTCCACTGAAGAACTAATCCCAGTCTTCTGAGAGGCCCTACAAATCCTCACCAGTTTCCTAAGCAGGATTTCCTAGTCTTGTACCCCTGGCTTCCTGTACCTTCCAAAATCATAGAGCTAAAGAGTCCGTGCTGGTGATGACACTTCTTAGGATAAATTTCTTTGCTGATATTGTGCTTGGTCTGGGGAAAGACACAGTAAGAAGGATGGAAAATTTCTTTGTAGGACAGACAATGTTTAGTTATGAGTCTGCCTAGAGAAAAGTGGCTAAAAAAGAAATATCGCTATTCCCAGAAAGAAGATGTCGTTTGTGATACAGTTGCTGATTCCCAAGACAAGACACTAGGCTTTAAAATTTAGAATGTATAACACCCATGTTGTAGATATGTGGTTTGAAACAGAGGTCAATTCTCTGTGCAAAACACCCTTCTATTCACCCAGCAGACAGTCAGGTCAGCTGCTGACATGATTTCTTTACAAGTATTATTAATAAACCAAAGCAAACAAAAACCCACCAGAGTTTCTGAACCAGGAATAAAGAGGACAAAGGGAGAGTCATCTCAGTTTCGGAGGAGTACCAGTTCGTGATTTCTACCTAGCATATATGCGAAGTATTAAGAGGTGCTGTGGGTCTTAGCAGAGTCTATGGATGCAGGTTCTACCTGCTCTGACGTAGGTATCTTATACCATATTAAGCCTATATTCCTTTAAATTAGCATTCTGAAATCTGGAAAAGCATTAGGCATACATTAGTGTTAGAATTAGGTGTTGACATTTTCAATGCCTGTGATATGGGGCATGATGCTTTATAGCAAAGAAATGCAGGTACTTGTACGATTCAAGCATTTCCTAAGCCAGAGAGATGGAATTTTGTGGATCAAAATGTTCAATTAAAGGTTGCAAAAATTCTGCTCAAATCTCATGTTAAATATTTATCTTTTTTTTTTTTTTTTTTTTTTGGATCCCACTGCTATGGCCTAGCCACTAAAATCTCTAGAGGCTTTGAAAATGGTACACAGTGTGCTCTTCATGTACTATGAGAGAGCAGAGGGGGTGACCACAGTGTAAGAGATCACAGATCTTCTTCCCAAGGGTGTTCAAAAATGAGCCTAGAGGGGCTGGCATGTATGGATGTGTAATTCATCTCCGCCACTGCAAGTGTGTGCAGGGGCAAAGATCAGAGAATACTTGCTTTTATCCCCCCTTGGCTCACAAATCACTGAACTGTTAACAACATGCAGATTTAAAACAAAGATAAGCCAGACAGCAAATGATTTAATACAGATGAAACAAACTCAAGGAAGTACAAGCATAGTCGCCAGGGAAATTTAGCCTTGCTATTTCCAAGTTTATTTAAAAGAATGTGCTTCTGACCAATACCCATCCGCCCTAACCACATCAGACATTGGTGGTGGTCTCTCTGGAATGAATATATTTCCTTAGTTTCCTTTCCTTGTTATTTATTTTCCAGTGTTCATTCTGTGTTCCCTGGTTTAGCTTCATTACTTGTCTAGTTCCACTTGTTTCTGTGAAAGAGTTGGTCTGTCACTGAAAACAGGTTGGCACTGCCTTCAGTTCACTACTTAGTGAAATCCCAGGGAAGAGAAAGGTATTTGGATATTTAGTCAGGTATTTGGTCATTTTTTTCTGCTTTCAAATGGTGGTGCTTGATTTATAAGTTGTAAACGTACTTTTGACATAAAAATGTAGTAACTACTCAGAGAGATTAGAGCCTGCTATCATCCTCTTCATCATAGTTACACATACCTCAGCCTACTTGTTTTCACAGCAGATGTACAAGGCAATGCAACTGCTGTTATTTTAATTCAGAAACTGAAACATAGCTCCAAACTGGTACTTCATACATAACATAGTTATACTTTTTTGGCATATGCATAACCACTGCAATCCTAAATTCCTGTTCAGTTGCCACTTAACTCTAAAGATACCAAAGGCCTATCTATGCTGCAGTTGCCAATATTCAATCAACAAATCATAGAATAATTTCGATTGGAAGACTGTAGGTTGTCAAATCTGCACTCAAAGCAGGGCTACCTTCAAAGTTGTATTAAGGTGTTCAGGGCTTTGTCCAGATGAGTTCTGAAATTTCACAGCATCTCTAGGCAGCCTGGTTCAGAGCTTAAACTTTTTCTTCTTCTTTTTTTTTTTTTTTTCCTTTGTGTCTATTTAATATCTCTTACTGCCAGAATATATTGCCTCCTGACCTTTTACTATGCACCTCTGGGAAGAGTCCTGCTCTATCTTGCCTCTAAGTAGTCAGCAGTAAGTTCCCCCCACTAGCTTTTTGTCCAGGCTAAACAAGTTCACATCTTCGTATGTCATGTTCTCTATACTGCTAACCAGATAGCCTTGCACTGAAAATCCTTGTGGTATGTCCATATTTCTCTTTAGTGGTGACTCAAACTGGATGTAGTATTCTAGACATGGTCACAAAAGTGCAAATAAAGGAGAAAAATCACTTCCCTTGATCTACTGGCTATTTTCTCCACAGTGGCTGGCCCTTGTTGTTGCAGTGGCACATGTTTAATTTGATGTTCACTGGGACCACAAGTACTTACACAAAGCTCTTTTCTAGCCAGTTTTCCCCAAATCTATCCTTATTTCCAGCTCCTTCACAGCTCTTTTTTCCTTCTTCCTGTCTTTCTTCCTGTCTTTCTTCCTGTCTTTCTTCTTCCTCCTTTTTCTTTTTTCTTTTCTTTTTTTTTTTTTTCTTCTCCTGAACATCAGATATTGTACATCATTCAGACAGATGCTGGAAATCTGTTTTAAAACTCTGCAAATCACTGACCAGTATCTCCTCCCAAACCGAGATGGCACTCCTTTTGTCCTCTTTATTCCTTGTTTAGAAACTCTGGTGATTTTTTGTTTGTTTTGGTTTATTAATATTATTTCTTTGAAAAGGAACCATAACAGAAATGCGTAGAGACATTAACAAACATGTTGCCAGACTTTCGGAATACATCTATGTCAGCATATAAAGATTTTGTCTTTGACTTAATGTATACAACTAAAATGAATCAGAATAAGTTTTGTCTAATTAGTAACATCACTCTAGGAAGAGCTGCCATGATTTAATTATGAAGTTTTATTAGTGTATAAAATGACTGCTTTTAAATGTTTAGTCTGGAGTTAATTGCAGACTGGGTGCTGTAAGGTGCTTCACATACTATTGCGTGTCACAGCCATGCTGTGAAATAGAAGTACACAGTGGTGAGCAGCATGAATGTGAGACTACAGTTAGTATGTCGCTAATGTAGCCATTAAATTTTCATGTTAAGATTTATTATGCTGTCATTACAGCACTTTTCTTTTTGATGTATCAAGCCACTTCTACAGTACATATTTGTTGACATCTCATCTGTTTTAGGAAGGCAAATGATTACAAGTTGCCAAGGAAACTATTAAGCAGTATGCAAGAAATGGGCTGCACAATTCATTTTGCAAGATAGCAAGTCACTGCTGTTTTAATTTCAATTAAATTACACCTACTTCTCACGCTGATAACATAAAAACATGCACCATTTCAAAAAGGATTCACATAGCTATATTCATTTAGTAAATGGAAATGGGCATTGTTCTGCAGCTTATACAGATGGAAGATATAGAGGGATGTAATTTTTTGAAGGTTTTGTGTACTTTATATATGAAGTGGTGTATTTTTTGAGTTTGTAGAAAACCTTCTCTTCCACTAAGTCCACAAGACTACATGACTACAAACCTTAGCATGTGAAGAGTTTTTAAATCTGGGATATTTAGATTTGTTTTTTTACTTCTAGTTGCCTGCACAGTTTGATACAAGAACTCTTTTTCAGAGCTGTTATCGTTGTGCTGTTCTGTGGAAAGAGAAGTTTGGGATAAAGTAGAGTGGAGCTGAAATCGATTTAGAATGGAGAATGGGATAAAACAGGTAGATTACACTGATGAGCTGCACAAAGCCATGAGTGGAAATAAAACAGTTTATTTTTTTTGAATGCAAGAGGAAATCCTCAGGGGACTGTATCTTTTGATGCCATAATAGCTAGAGGTGTGCTATAACTAAGACCAGATCATCCCATGTTGTTTTGTTTGTGTATGCCGTAAAAGGCCTGTCATTAACTCCTCATATATGCAAGGCTGAAGTAAAAGTAAATGTGAGTGTTACTTGATACCAATAACCTTGAAAAACATCTTATTAGCTGGATAGCATTTCTTAATGCCTGTGATAGGAAGCTCAGACAAGATAGTCTGACTGTCCCTTTGGCTTTAAATTCCCTGGAACCGTGGGACATGTGGGTAGATCTGCTGAAAGCCTTTGTAGCTTCTTCCTCTGTTTGGATAGTATTTCTCCAAAAGTATTTTTGGGAGTGTAGCTGAGGGAGTTGACCAGTTCTATAATGAAATCAATAATTGCCTGTGGCAAAATTAGATCAACAAGCTGTATACACTATTGGTGGAAAAGATGAGTTATCCACCTCTTATCAGCAGCTATTGAATTTTCAGTGTAATAATTGCCTATAGAAACACACCATGGTAATTCAGAGTACTGCTTTCAGTTAATGATATGGGTTTCTTCCCCATTATGTTTCTGGTAGTATCCTGATATGAACTCCTGGTCATCATACTGCAAGCAGCACATTAACAATTGCACAAGCAAGTGCATCCTGTGAGCTTCTGTCCAAACAAGGGACACAAACTATACATGAGAACATGAATACAGGGTGCCATGGAGCCACTGTAAATGTAGTTTTGTAAGCCAAAGGGGTAACTGAAAGGCAGAGTAACATTGAATTGTTACATTTGGAACAAAACTACTGGAAAACATGCTTCGACAGGTTCCAAAATTTATTTATATATATATATATGTATATATATAAATTTGTAATGTATATATAAACAGATTCATATATATGTTGAGCAAGGTCCAGAGGAGGGCCACAAAAATTATCAGAGGGATGGAACACCTTACCTGTGAAGAAACGCTGAGAGAGTTGGGGCTGTTCAGCCTGGAAAAGAGAAGCTCCAGGGAGACCTTCTTGTGGCCTTTCAATACTTAGAGGGGGCTTATAAGGAAGAGGTGGACAAACAATTTAGAAGGCTCTGTTACGATAGGATGAAGGGTAATGGTTTTAAACTAAAAGAGCATAGATTTAGACTAGATATAAGGAAGAAATTTTCTATGATGAGGGAAGTGAAACACTGGAACAGATTGCCCAGAGAGGTCGTAGATGCACCATCCCTGGAGACATTCCAGATCAGTTTGGACGGGGTTCTGAGCAACATGTTCGCATTGAAGATGTCCCTGCTCCTTGCAGGTGATTTGGACTAGATGACCTTTGAAGGTCCCTTCCAACCCAAACTATTCTATGATTCTGTATGTTTGTGGAAAATTTGCTATGATATTGCAAATCTCTTGTGCCAGTACAAGTGAGGCAGCATGCGTGGATAGCAGGGAATACCTGAATAATCAGTGGATGAAGTGAATGTGGAAAGAAGAAGGTAGGAATGGTATGTAGAAAACCAGAATAATCTAATTTTTTCTTGGTTTTCTGAACTCCATTTCTACCTTGCCAAGCCATGTGATTAAATAACATTTTTACTTATACTGTCTGTAGTCCTCAATTACCATGACTTGAATACCTGGAGCTGGTTTTGCAAAGTCCTCAAAGCTTCATGGAATATAGTGGGGGGAAAGCTTCATGTGTACTATTTCTAACACACTTTCACCAAAATGTTAAAACTTGCTGAAAATTGGCTGCACAGAAAAATTAGAAAATCACGTTGTGAAGCGAGTATTAGATACAGCAGTAAATATTTTACTGATGTATACAACCATTAAACCCTTATTTTGTTTTGCCACGTTTGCTAAGACTGATTGTTTATCAAATAATCTGAGATTATTTATCAAATAATCTGAGATTATTTATCAAATGTTCTATAAATTTCTAACCTAGATTACAGCCACACTTGTAAGTTCGGTGTGCTAGTTAATAAAGTACCAAATGGACTGGTAATGTGAAAGTAGACACTGCATGATTTACAAAGATGGAATAAATGTTAAATAATTGGAATAAATGTTAAATTCAGGGAAATATTTCCTGCAGATGAAAATGTGTCATAATAAATGATTGTTGCAACATATACAATTGTTGGGTGTTTTAGGAATTAGAAATGAAGTGAATGAGACTATGAATTAAAAAAAACCAAAACAAAACAACAGTCTATAGCATCTGGTAAAAAGTAACCAGGATTAAAATTATCACAGATAGTGTATTCAGAAAACAATTATGAAAAGAAAAAATGGACATACATTCTCTAAAAGTATTAATCAAAGACAATAGTTATAGGACAATTTTATGCCAGTCAATCAAACTTCAGACAGGGGAAGAAAGCAGCATTAAGTTTAGACTCAAATTAAGGAATTAAATTACATAGTAACTAAGACAACTATTTCTGGATTTGTATAAGTAGAAGCCAGTCCATAATTTTCCCCCATGGAATAAAGATGAGAATTTCAAAGGATTTCTCCTGGCTAAATGCATTTTACATAAATGCATAATGCAAAAGTGTAAGCTGCAGGGAGAAACATTCCAGCTATAGACAAAGTTAAAATTATGTGACATTTAAAGTATAGCTTAGAATATGCATATATGGAAGACAGTGTGTTTATTTCTTGGACTTGAATCAACAACAAATTGCTTTCATGGCAGCTGCATTCACAGAAGTGCCTTAAGGGTCAAGGGGGTTGGGTTGCGGAGGGGATGCGTTCTGCTGTGGTGGAGATGAACTGTTTTCTAGCTGTCAAAAACACCGACCAGTTAACAAGAAGGGGGGAAAAAAAAAACAACCAACTGAAAAAACCCAGCAATAAAAATGTATAAGGGCAACTAAATTAAAGTGGAAATTGTGATCAGAGGCATGAAACTCTTCAGTATGTAAAGGGAACAATAATCATTAATATCTTGCATTAAGTGGCTGGATTGGACAGTACTTGGAGCAGAACTGGTGTGAGCTTTCACATGAGTTTCTACTGTACTTTCCAAAAAGTGATAAGGGCATGCTGAGGAGAATGAATGAAATATTAATGTTTTCCTAATGAGCATCAAGGGTCTCCCTATTTTCTGTTTGATATTATTCTGTCCAGGCTACTTGAAATTAAATCACAGCTGGGAAAGCCACAGGGAATAACACAACGGTGATGATAAGGTAATATCAGAGACTGACAGGAGACTGTGGGGAACAGTGGGGAAGCTACGGACTGGCAGAGTAGCTACTAGCAGCAGACCCTGTTTACCCATGGATGGATGTTTACTCATCCCAGACTGGTGCATAGGATCAAAAGAGATTCTAAAGTTTGAAAATTTCTAGTCCAGAGAAAGTCCTGAGGTGATTTTAGCAATTGTTGGTGGTACTGAGAGATGACACAATTAGAGATGCTGAAGGATGATGAAGAAGAAAGGTATTCTTATTCGTGCAATAGGAGTAACTTCTTCTCAAAGCTCATAGAAAACAGCTCATAAAAATCAGGGAAAAATAAATATTACTTTAGACAGGGCAAAACCTATAAATAGTGTAACTATACTGAACTGAAAAATTCCATGGTGGCCTTGCAGAGCCACCTTTGAGTCAACTGTCTCACACTAAGTACTCCAGGCTTGTGAAACAACACCCGTCTTGCACACAGCCCTCATCTGCCTGAGAGGAGAAAGGGAAGGACCAAAGGCTCTCTAAATCCAAGGAGGTAAAGCCCTTGTCCCACTGCTCTAGGCACAGGATTGTTGCATATACCTGCTATTATTTCTCTGAATGTGCAAGAGCAGAGACCTGTGTTAATGTTTGTTAAACCACAACACAAGTGCTAAGGTTATTTATTTAGGCAGGGTGGGGGAGGATGGTCAGCTCTGTCATTATGTTTTAGATGACTGCTCTGAGGCACCTAATTCAGTATATGTGTGGGATACTAGTTAGAGACAGAGCCACTTTCCTGTCACGCTGTTGAGTAGTCACTAACCTGTGTAGTCACACAAACTGTCTTGGGCTTTAGCCCTTCAAATATTAACCTTGCTGGGTACCTTCTGGTTTTGGAAGATGTAACAGGGACTTGCAAAGGAGTCTCAATCAGCCACTTTGCATTTGCTTTCAAGGGAAGGAGCACAGTATGTGCCTCCAAGCCTGGTTAATGAAAAACAATATGTGGAGTTTTGCAGTGTATTCTGGAAATGGGAGGATCACATTGTACACAGAGATCAGGAATTTTCCCCTTGTTGATGTAGATTTAACAGGTTTAGTAGCAGAAATACGTGTTCCATTACAAGTGAAGTAAATAAAGAGAAGAGGCAGAAAAAACAATTCTTTTGAATGAACCCAAACTACTTTCAAGAAATGCTAGGCCATATCTATAGTCTGCTATTCTGACCTGGAGAAACTGACCTGAAGTGTAAACTGAGACTTGAAAAATACTTTGGTAGGCTCTATGAGTGTAGACACAAACAGATTTTTAATAATTTTTCCTAATAACCTTCTATTTATATCGATCAAGAAGCACTTGAACAATTAAAAACATGTATTGAAACAATGATCCTACAGAGCATCAACTGCTGCTCCGTAGTACAAATGACTAGAACTGAATATCCTGTCATAAAGTTACCTTTTATTTCCTTGAAGCAGTGCTACTTGTACATGCTGTCTTATAGAGTCAAGTCTTCCAGTCAAATTCATTGACATGTATTTGGGTGGCAATCTATTTTTAAATAATGGAGGACTAGGGATAAATCACTGTTATTAGTGCAGAAGGCAAGGTATGGTGTGGGACTATGCACTTGATCCACATGCAGTACAAAGTTAATAATCTCTCTCAAAGTTTTTAATATTCAGCTTCATTAATCTAGACAAGGTGTACATACAGCAGTGGCAGAATGAATAATTTGAACTCAGATCCCTGAAACTAAAATAAAAGGATCAGTGCACTAACTGGCACTCATTCAACCTTGCAGAAATATATTCTTTTAAAAAATATACTTCGGTTTGAATTTCAATGCTTGTAAAAGGTTGAGATATACAGATTGAGACACTGACCTTTCCTTTTCCTCCTTAGGTGAAATAGAACACAAGCAATGTCCATGCAGTCTTCCAGAGACACACACAGAAAAGGTGAAGCACGCAAGTGTTTCAGCGATGTAAGGATAAAAGTCAGCCTTGCAATTCTCTGAGAAGAGAAGAGGTCATGTTTGGGACTTCGGTCAAACCACTCTGGGAATTTTCTAAAAGACCCTGAATTACTCTTTTTGACAAAGCAATTAAAATATGAAAAGCAGAAGAAGTCACTCAGTACATACTGAAATTCATAAAGAATAGAGGGCACTTTCACCCTGTCAGTATGATTGAGAACTTAACAAAATCCTCCCAAAAGGACCTGTAGCAGAAAAGATGGCTGAGTGCAAAACACCATTTAATGAGGCACTTCCCATACAGAACAGCACGAGTCCAGTGTTTGGACTTCAAGTTGTGTTTGCAGTGCTGGCAGCATGAGTGAAACCCCTGGTCATCCCTCCAAGGTTGCTGCTTTGCCCATGATACCAACGATTCTTTTCTCTGTCCACTTAATCTTGCACCAAGGGAGCAAGGAAGGCCTCTGGCCTGTTGACTAAAGTATTTAAGTGACGGGTTTTTACCTCATTAGTCTGCAGACCTTTCTTCCCTCTTCTGCCTAGTGCTCCAAGTATAAACTATTATAAAAGAGCTTAGTGGTAAGAAATCACAACCCTGGTGTGTTTTGCGAAATTATTGCTATCTCTGTCTTTACTGGGATTATGTTTGATTATGAGAACATGCACTATGTGTAATCTGAAAACATTTCCCAGACCAAGCTCCTGGGGTACTAAGCAGAAAAAAAAAACAGGTTGTGGATCCTGATTAAGCTTGTGAGGGGTGAGCAACTACAAGCTGCTTGGATTGAGGCTGCACACATCTCTGGCTCTGGAGAACCTCTAGAGCAGGTCGAGATGCCTCTGCAGGAAAAGGACAGCTTAATGCTGACTGTTAATGGATACTGCACACATACGAATTTTACCCAAGTCCAGTTTCAGCACAGCTGAATAGCTGGTGTAGATGATCTAATAGCTTTTTGATAGACCCAGTATGACCTTCTTGGTTATAATTGGTTATCACCAGCCAAGCACTTCCAGTGCTTATTCACATGGCACCTTTATGACCTGAGAACATATGGGGTTACAATGGCACTCACAAAAATTATGCAAGCATATTGATAAGTGATTTTATCACCAAAGGTATATGCGTATAATATGTGTTCACTTGCCCCATAAATAACAGGATGCAGCATTTATTAGCAGACTAATAGAGAGAGGTTGTTTCACTCATTTTTGGCCAGCAGCAAAGCTTTCAGCATATTAGATGCTGTTAATTACTTTGTTAGTTTCAGTTATGTTGTAGTATCTAAAGCTCCTGCAATTTCCCTTCTCTCCTGCACTTTTTTGCATCCCTGTGCTGAGGGCAGCTGTCTGGGAGCAGCACGGCTGACTGTTCTGCCAGGGAAGAGGAGTGGGGAGACAAGCACAGCCGTGCAGCTGGCAGGACAGAGGCCAAATCCTGCAGGCCTGGGGTAGCCACCATGCTCAGCTGAGAGCCCACATTGCAGCGACAAGGCAGGTATGAGACTAGGCTGGGAAGCTGGTCTGTAGGTCAAGGTCCAGGTCTGGACTGAGACATTGCAGCCCAGCCGAGATGCTGCTGCATCATTGCTCGGGCAGGGACTGAGGATGAGAGCCTTTGCTTACACATGACCCCAGATAAAGTCATAGGGGTGAATCCTTTGCTGGGGCTGCCTATAGGTTTCCCCATTACAGCCTCCTTTAAGGCTTCCAGCTGTGCAGTCTGGATGCTGGCCCCAAGCCCAGGCAGCTGAAGCCCTGGGTGTGGGGGACGGCTGTTGTCCTGTTCACCTCCTCGCTCCAGCAAAAGCAGATGGGAGGTTCCTGCCCACGCATTCTATTTTTATTCACATGAGGGAAGACCTCTGCCCCATAGCTCTTTGCAAACTTGAGAAGCGTAATTTGTTGGTTTCCCTTTCTCTTTTTTTTTTTTTTTTTTAAGAGTGAAAAATATGCCTCCCATGCTGCTGTTGAGCACAAGCTGTGCTTCAGGAAGAAATACAATCTTAGTAGGTCTGATTGCACATGCAAGACAGATTACACGGCTGGAGAGTTATAAAGCAAATAGTGGCTAGGTTAGATGGGGAACAGCTGACTTCAGAGCTCTCAAAGGGCTTGCCAAGTGCTAAATGGCTAGACTCACCCAGTTATGTAGGATTACTGGTCGCTATATGGACACCGTGAGCTCTGCCCATCCCCTCTGTGGTGCCGCAGGCTCAGGATGCTCAAGGTGGATGCAAACAAAGAGGGTGGTTCAGTGGTGCAGCCCTGCAGTGCCACCTTTTGGGTCTTGCTGGGCTCTGTGCAATAAAGCAGGAGGCACCGATGATTCCTGTTAAGTTGAGGAAGTTCCATACATTATTAATTTGGTTTGTGGACTTTCCATGAGAAAGCACTGTATAAATTTAAGTAGTGACCACAGTGAAATCCAGTATGATTAGATGAAGTAACTCAGCATCAGTAAACCTGATACCATATCTGAAAGGAGTGTTTTTATTCAAGGATTGACTAGCTTGTAATGCAACAGGCACAAGAAAACACATAGAAAAGCTTTTGCAAATGCTTTTTGTTCCCTGCTTGGTTTCATAAGTGACATAAATCTAGAGATGAATGAGGTACTGCCATTGTTCTAGAGAGCTGAATCTATCTTTGTACTAACAGATTTCTTAGGGTTGTAGAGATTTGTGGTCCTCTTGACAGTCAACAAGAGAATGAGCAGGTTTAGTTTTGAGACTGTCCTGACAAGGGGGTTTCTGACAAATTACTCTCTTGTGAGACTTTTGACATGTAATTCAAGCCATCCCTACAGCATGTTATGCTGCACACTGATGTACTGTGTCCTTGGGAGCAGGTTGAGAAAAAGAAACAGCTGCTGGAAGAAAAGCAGGTGTCATTCCCACAACAGGGACAAAAATGAATAAAAGAGAAGAGAAAATGTTATGGGTGATGAGGTATAACAGCTTATGTATTTTTGTTAAAGAAGGAGGACAGGAGGATTCTACCTAAATCAGTCACAGGGAAGTACTCAGTTCAGAAAGGGAAAAAATCTCCTTAAGCTACAGCTTAGGTTTAAAGTCTTCAGTATGTGAGCAAGAAATGATGTTTTGTTTTGGAACAAATCCTTATTACTGAACAAAGAGTGGGACAATCACTTACATGAGAGATGCTGTGATGGTCTAAATGTGGTCCTGAGTACTGTTGCTTATCGTGTCAGAGTGTTCCTATGCTGTACACCAGCGGAATAGACTAACTCTGAGTGTTGCAGAGGTATATGTTTAAGAGGCTTTGGTTTGCATCAGTCAGGGCCAGTGTGTTTTTTATTCAGTGATTTAAGGCAGTTAAAACTCAGACATTGAAGCAGACCTCTGTCAGATGCTCTGAGTGACTCTGAATAACCCAGGAACTGGCCAAGGAGTATATAAAAGGCTTCTTTTTCTGCAAATTGCTTCTCCAATAATGCATACATCACAATAATCCTTTCCTCAGGATTCTCCCCAGAATGAAAAAGCTGAACAGCTGATCTACCCTAGAAATTTATGAAAATAAAACAACAAGGGAAGAAGAAAGGGATTTACTTGTATGTTCTGAGTAGTTCCTGGTGTGGCTTAAATAAGTTTTGTATAACAGGAAGGCCTTTCACTCATTCTATGTGGATTAAAATCCTTGGCATGGCTAAAACTCATTAAAGACACACAAGTCTGCTAAACCAGGGCATGCCATGGTGCCTTACTTAAAAAAAAAGATCAAAAAAATTGAGCACATGGAGTAGTGGTAACCATACATCAGGAACCAAACTAGTCACATCTCAAATACCTGCCTTTGGCATATTTCCAGATACGCGCTCTGCTTGTTTGTAATCGCTTGTTATTCTGCCTTGTCCATGGAGTTTGTTCTAGCCTTCACCTATCAATTCCTGTATTCATACGCTTAGCTCACAAGCAAATGGATTCAAGAGTTGTGTAAAAAATCCTAGCAAGGCTGCAAATCCTTAGGCTATGCTCTTTGAGCATTCTTTAGCATCTCAGCAGGAGCTGCTGGCCTTTGTATGTTTTGGTCTGAAGTACAATTTGTCATCTATGTACTTACTTTGGTTAACTTGTGAAGCTAAAAATCAGGCATCTTTTTGTTCATTTCAAAAAATAAAAATAGAAAAAATTAAAAGCTTGGCCTAAGATATAAGTCATGACCCTATCATGACCCTATAGATGTTCCCTTAATGCTTTGTTGCTTTTTTATTTCCTGCTCTTTCGTAAGTATAAATTAAGCATAAAAATATAAAAAATAATCCTCCATGGTATTTTTTAATTGCATAATACCAGATGTTGTGAGGTTAACTTTTTTTTTTTTTAGTAATTTTTTTCTTGTTTGTTTAGGTTTTTTTGTTGTTTGGTTTTTTGTTTGTTTTTTGTTTTTCTTTCAGGATAATTATAGAAATGTGAGGACTTGAGCAGTGAGCCCAGACTGGAGCGAGAAACTGAGAAAAGAGTGCAGGGACTTGCCAAGTTTCCTGGTTCCCACTGGGAAGAACTGCACTTCCCAAGTATCAGACACCCAGAGGGGAATTTTCTGGCTCTCTAGAACAAGTATAATGATGAATGATACAGTGCCATTTTTCCCCCATTTCTCCTTCACCTAAACAGCAAATGAAATCAGATTGTGCCTCTCTCTGAAACGGTAAGATTGTACTAAAAAGGCAGATGAAGTTTGTAGAATGCAGAGAAAACTTAAGCAAAAGAAAAGTCAACAATTGCAAAGCAGCAGCCCAAACAAGGAAATAAAACTTCTCTAACTGCTTCGTACACCTCTGAACATATTTTACAGGAAAAGAAAGGCTTTAAGAACCCTAAAACTGTACGATATTGTGTCATATATTGGCTGGTTTACTTCTATCTACAGATACACACCTGAATCATTGTGGAAATTAACCCTTTCACAAAACATTATGTTTTTTTTGCAGGCATTTGGCATCTCCTGTCAGATAAATAGATTCCTTAAGTTGATAATGTGGTAGAAGTTATCCTGCTCTTTTGCGTTTCACTGAACTCCATTAATAACAGATGTCAAGCACTGCTCATATTGGTTCCATTCAAGAGAAGAATTCAAGAAAAGCTAGTGAAAAATTGTGTATCTGATCAAATGTTTGAGAATCCCTGAAGCTTGAATTATGAAGAATTGTGGTGAAATGTGTCAGCTGAGTGAGGGATAATGGAAAATCATCCATCCCTTTGAGCGTGTCATGGGAAGGACCTTGGGGAGCACCGTAGAGCAAAACATAACTGATAGTCTAATCCATAGACTTTCTGATGGATTCTTATGGAAATTTTAAATATTGACTTTGGTGTGTGTATTGTCTACATGCACTCAATAACAAAAGTAATGTTCATAGCAATGAATCTGAATCATATATTTGAATTTATAGAATAGGAAATGAGGCTGTTTTCCTGCTCTGATCTTTGCATCTTGATCTGAGCTGATGAGAGCAGTGTCATTGAAAACTCTGTTAGGAGACAGATGTCTCCTCTGGAGACATTCAAGACCCTTCTGGACACATTCCTGAGCCATCTGCTCTAGGTGAATCTGCTTTAGCAGGTAAGTTGGATTAGATGATATCCAGAGGTACTTTCCAACCTCAATCTCTCTGTGATTCTGCGAGACAAACCTGTTGGTTTTATTTATCTCATATGGCACTTCAGTTCTGTGAAGTCTCAACAGGGGCACAGCAAGCATCAGTTATTTCCTTCATAGTTGTAGTTAACTGGAGCAGTAGTGTTGCAAGAAGGAGCTTCAGCAGCCTACAGTGCTAACCAAAATGCAGTAAACATGGAACCTGAAAATTTAGAAATATGATTGTTACTGTTGTTTTTCTTTTAAAAACATTATCTTATTGCTCAACAATACTGAAAGGCTATTTGGACCAGAATTAGCATACTAAACTACAAAAAATACAGTCATCTGCAGAGATCACTGGCTTTTTTTAGGCTTAAGATCCATTCACAGTAGATTTGAGCAACAGAGATTCTGTTTGGATATGTGATTGATAGGTTTGTATATCTTAATCTATGAGAAATTAGAATTTGATATTACATAATGGGATGTCTAGCATTTTCATGGAAATACTGTGTGTTGTGAATGGTCAACTTGTCACCAAAAGCAAACAGCAATTATTACAGATATCTATTAATGGTGAAGAGTAACTGCTGAGGAAAAAAAAAAAAAATTATTCCTCTACAGATGGCAAGTAGGCCTTGATAAATATAAATTAAAAGTAAAATCAAATGAAAACAAAACAAATCAAAAAACCCACAATGTTTTCCTGTAGAAGTCAGACAGGCAAAGTTCACTTTGAATGGATGAGAAATAACATAGGCTTCAGTCCAAAATGACCCCCCCCCCCTCCCCAGTTCATACCTTCAGCCAATTTTAGACATGGAAAGAGATCTTTCATAGAATCAGAACTCAGAATCTGCAAGGAAGAAAAAAGCCATTACCACCTTAGATCAAGTTAGGTTTGGACCAGACTTCTGGCTGAATACAGGACACATGCTTCATGGTCACCCTCTCTCCCAGACCAGATGTTGTTTCACACCATTTAAAGATAGATTTTACTGTCATTTCTTAGTTCTGACCATCATCAGTGACTCCAAAAAAATACCTCTCTTTAGATTATTTTCTGTCTCCAGATACCATCTTTAAAGCTCGACATAAATAAATAGATATTTTTAAAAGCAAACAGACTTCAGGAAGTTTAGCCCCAAGCCACAGAAACAGAAATCTTCTGTAGTAAATTCTACATAAATATCAAATAAACCAAAGTCACTCCTTTGTTCACAGTGAACTTACTCTCTAAAAATCAACTAGAGATAGCTGTGGTATATAGATAATAAAAGGAACAAAAGGATTAGTGTTTGCTTGTTGTCATAGGAAGTGGCTAAGGCTGATAATTGCTAGATCTGACAGTCAATATTTGTGTAAATGTTGTAAGAGGGGGCATTTTTAAACACTGAAAGAAGAATTTTTTACAAGTGTATACAGAGAGTCCTCCTACAGCTGAGGGGAAGCATGTGAGCAGCATGAAGGTGCCACTGTAGAAATTTGGAAATTTGATAAGTGGAAAAGGTGGGTTTATGGAGGAGTGGGAACAGAGCTTTTCATGGTGAGTGGTACACAACAGGCATGAGTTTTGATGCAATGGAAGAGAGGTATGTGGAGAATGACATGATCCAATCGTAGTTTCCATACATCCAAAATTAGCTCTTGCCATTCAGCCAAAACATATGCAGGGCATGTTTTAGACTTCGGAAGAATTTCACCAACTATACCAATTCTGTAGGACCCGGAAGATCCAATTAAAAATATCCCTTATGGCCAGGGTACTCAACTAAAATGGCAGAGTGCCAGTTTCAAAGCCTACAAGAGCAGCAAAGGTATCATTTTGAACATATATGGGCAGAGTGAGGTTGAAGAAAAGCAGATGCTGCAACTATGAGATAAGAGGTTAAAAGTGGAAAGAGAGAGAAAAAGACTCAGTGTCTTGGAGATGTTTGGCAGAAAGATATCCTTCTGTATGTGAGGACTCAGGGAAAAAATCTGACTTGAAGATGATGTCCATGCTATAGGCCTGAAGCAATGAGTAGGAAAGCATAAAAACAGGGCTAGAGCAAAATTGAGGGCAGAGATGACGAGAAAAAAAATACGTAACGAAATCCTCATGAGAACTTGACAAGTCATTACCTCACAGAAGGAGTTTGTCTTTGTAGGATTTACTCTAGAATGCAGCCAGAACTCTAGTTCTTCCCAGTAAGCTCCAAGCGAGAATTCTTTATGATTTCTTTCAATTCGAACTCCTCATTTCAGTATGGTTGGCCAGTGAATAAAGCCTGTGAAGTTGAAGCCATTGTTTACGATGGAGTTATTTGAATTTGTAGATATTTTATCTATCTGCTCGATTGTATTTTTTCCCAGATATATTTTAAGTATATTTTGTAAAACAAGAAATTAATTATGATCAAAGGAACACACTATTCTAACTTTGTTGGAGGAGGTAAGAACAGGGAGGGAATTAGATAAATATGGATGTTTATAAAACGTTCTTCAGCAATATTAGCTGGCAGAATTTCTTTGAAATCTGTGACAAACCTGGGAATAGTATAGCAAGGCCAAAGATAAAGTTCAGCTTGAAATATATCCTCTGATACCTCTGATATTCTTTCAGTCTTTTTTTATTTTCTTATTACCTTTTACTCCTTTTAATTGACACCTCAAGGGAAGGAAGTATATTATAATTTATGGTAATGAGTTTCTCTCCCTGGCCTCATTTTCTCTCTTCTGGTGTCACAGTAGCAAGACTTATTTTTCTTGGTTATGAAGAAGGGGAAAAGATCTACTAAAACTACTATGCCAGGAAGAAACAACAACAAAAGGAATAAAAAAAAAACAAGCAGGTAAAATGCATTGTAAAATGCATGATGAGATAGTCAGTGGTTTCCCTATGCTTAAGGCCTTTGCAACCTTTCAAATGATGCCTATGAGAGGAACCAGGACTCTTCAAAGAATCTGGAAGTGAAGATTATCAGTGGGCTACAAGGTGAGAATTCCCTCCAACATGTCTCCTAGTCCTGCTCTTCCAAAGAACTGGTACATGACTGCTCATGTGTGACCAGATCCTGTTCTGGCCCATGTCTACAACACAGCTGTGCACCTAGGTGTGGAAATTTGTGTCCCATGGGAAGGTTCTTCCAGCTGGAAAACCTCAGGGATCACAATCATGGTCTTGAATAATGGAGGTGCAAGTTTGTGACAAGTGCAGAGGTCAGACTTGACCCCTTGACAGAACACAAGCTGGGGGAGGTCACAGTATCTCTTTTTATTTTATTTTATTTTATTTTATTTTATTTTATTTTATTTTATTTTATTTTATTTTATTTTATTTTATTTTATTTTATTTTATTTTATTTTATTTTATCATTTTTTTACCAGAAGTGTTACTGAGGAATATTAGGAAGTCTCTCCTGACAGAGGTATTGCTGAAATGAATTTAGTTCCTGAGACAAAGGGGCAGTCAGACTTGATTGAGTGTCATTTGTAAGTAGGTATGCACATTTTATTAATTGAAAAGAAGCCTTTATTTCCCTTGATAATTGTGGATTTGAAGATGTAGTTATGTAGATTTTTTTTTTTCTTCTTAATCTGGCTGCAGTGATGACAGGAAACTATTCTAATTCCTAGTGTTCTGTAATCATCAGTGTGTTTCAGTCTGCTGCTCACATAGCCTTGAGTGTCCACAGGGTAGTTCTGAGTGTGCTTTGAAACAGCAAAACAATTCTCAGAATTATAGTTATTTTAGATTTGCTATGTAAATTCTATCCCCTCCTAGAATCTTTTTAAGTGTCCACTACCAAAAAAAAATGTTGAAAATTTCTTCTCTGAAGAAATGCCAGTTCGAGTTGGTTGGCTTTTCATTTTTCTTGCTTTACAATTTTGGCGTCATAAAGGAAGAGAAAAATAACTTATTGCTAGATGGTGATGTATCATAATACTTCACAGTTAAAACATTTCATCATATAAAATAATAATGTGCACGCAATTACAGGCATTACGACTCAGTGTTGCAGTCTCAGGGCAAAAGCTCTAACAAGTATCAGAAAAAGGATTATGCTGATCTTTCATTTATGTAAAAATATTAGGAAAAAGTATGAATTTCTTGTGGATATAATTACCAAAAATATTCTTTTACTTTTCCACTGACTCTTTCTTGAAAATCATTTTGAGCTTTCTACATATCAAACAAATATGTCAATAGCAGACTACCATGAGTTTCCTTGTCTAATTAAAGCTTTTGTTAACACTCAGTAACCAATTAGGATTCAGTTCTGAAGATAAACTCATGGCATGTGGAAGGAGTTATAGAGGAAAAGACTTAATATTTAACACAGGGACTAACTTCATTTGTGTTCTGTATAGACCTGAATTCATGGCCAGTGCTATATAAAAACCATTTTTAAAGCATTTGTTTGTGACTTTAAATATGTTTAATTCAGTTCTCTAATACAGCCAAGTCAGGAGTTTATTCACTTTGATGATTAGAGGGAAATGTGTTTCTAACTTTTTAATTCTGACTTTTATTGAATTTGTAACAGTTTCCTTTGCCCAGTACCATTTACAAAAATGTGGTCTTGCTCTGATTTGTGTAGTGCTTATTGTTCTCATATTCCAGAGCCATAAAATTCATTTTAATATTTAATTAAAAAACCTGCTATGTCACCTGATTATGAAGTAGATGTGCTTGTACTAGCAACAGTATTGAATATCTTATGCCATTGATCTGCTCTAATTATGTATACTTCTTTTATCAGACCGTAGCAGTGAAGTTGAGTTACTTACCTCAGATTTGGCTATGGCTGATGAAAATTACCTAGCTACAACAGGATTATTTTTGTGAAGAAGACACAATAAAAACAAATGTTGGATACCTGATTTGCTACCTTATATTCGCTACTGTTTTCTACAAAGGAGAGTTGAATTTAGATCACTTGTTGGTTTTAAATAAATACAAATGAACATTTATAATATCACACAAAGATATTAGTATAAATATTTAACATAAATCTCTCTCTTGTAACTTCCTTTGCTTCCAGCTATTGACGCCACAACCGCTGTGACTTGTGCTTTTGTCATTTTCAGGCAGCAGTATTTAAGCTCACCGCAGGGAGCAAAACATGAGAGCCAGGGTCCGCAGAGCCGCTTCCCAGCCCCTCTCAGTGTGACCCAGCCCTGCTGGATGCACTAGTGGCTGTATAACTTCCCGAAGAATTACAAGATTCGGTGTTTGCCCTGTGTATCCCTACATGTCATTAGAAATTGCAGTCAGTCCTCTGGGAAGCCCAGAGTGCCTAGGGAGAACAGAATTTGTTTTTTTACGTTTTTCTTTGACAGTACTTGGGTCTGGTAATTTTTGACAGAGCTATTTGATTGACATCATGACCCATGACTAATGTGGGTTTCACAAAATCTGCATGAAGTGTTGGGCAGGTGTTTCTTGAAAATGTGCTTGAAAAAGTGAAAAGTCAATTTCTGTAAATATTTCTAGAGTATTGTCAAAGTTGTAATGGCTGAAATAACTTGAGTTCCTATATCTAGTTTAAGACTTGAAGGTAAAATCTTTCTGGATTAGAAGCTCAGAAGCAGCAGGATTTGCTAGTTAAATTTGTGTCAGCCTGTAGAGCCTGATAAAATTAATATCAAATAGCTTGTTGGCATGATGAGCTATGTAAAGCAGTGCCAAAGTGTAAAAACAAACAAACAAGCAAAACCCTGCAAAAAAAAGTGAAAAAGAAACTCTTCCTCAGATACTCTGCTTCTGACTGGAGGTACTGCCTGCCCAGCCTTAGTCTACCTTGTGACTGGGGATTTTATTCTCTGTCTCTATCTGTTCTATTTATCTCTGTTGTTACATACTCATTTGACTTCAAGTTTCTTCACAGCGGACTGCTGTTGCTGCTTTGCTTGCCTGTCTCAAAGAGGTCGACTGCTCCTATGAGGAACAATGTCCCTGTCTGTACGTGGCTGGAATCAGATAAATAATAGATCCCAGGGCTGGAGAGAGACTGTGACAGGAGAAATGTGCCTGAAGCAGGCAGACATTTTAGCTGAAGAGAGGGCAGATACTGAAGACTGTTAAGAACAGAAGGGATTCTTTTTTTTTTTGGCAGTTAAAAAAAAATAAGTTGATAGTTTAGATTGCCTCAGGCAGAGAAAATAGTTTTCAACAGAGAGGAAGCACAGAGACTGGTGACAAGGAGAAGGCAGTCTGGAGTGATACAGTGAACCGCTGGTAAAATGGAAGGTATTCTGCATAATTGGTGCCTCTTACAAAACACCAGTGTGGCAGCATGACATTGCTGGAGATCAGCTTGCTGGAGAGAGGTGAGGTAATGCAAGAAGTCCAAGGAATGTCAAGTTCCCTGTCTGACAAAAGTATAAGAGCATGGTGTTCATGAATATTTTAGTGTATTACCAAAGCAGGTGCTGAGCTGTGTCTGCTTGAGAAAGAGGATGACTCCTCTCTTTCCCTGACGTGATTTCCTTTCTAGGAAATGATGCTAGCCTCTGTTCTGAGTTACAGACTTAATAACTGTCAGTCGATTCTCCTTCATATGCGCTCTGTCTTTGTTAAGTCCTGAGCCAGGACACTGGAGAGCTGGGATGTACCTCTGACTGTGCTGTGGAAGTACAGCTTGGCTTTGGGCACTTCACTGATCTGTGCTTCTTCATCCCTTCCTCAGGCTCTTCTCTGAGGCCTACCCAAGGGCACAAGTGATCTCCTGTTTCTACAAATTCTGGCACAATGTGCAAGAACTAGGGTTTTGAAGCTCCACTATACTCATCATATGGTACACTACTATTTTTTTATCAGCCTTCAGTTGTAAAGTTGTGAGATTTTGGATTAAGGTATATGTTTGACATGTTTTTCCCATCCCTCTGAGGACAGAAAGAAGTAGTTGGGCACACCTGTGTAAGAGTGTAGGGGACAGGAAAGATGCAAAGGAGACCTGGAGATGGATGGCTCTGACAATCTGAGTTACTGTGACTTCACCAGATCCACTGTGTCATAGTGACTAACTGTGTACATGTTCTTGCCTAGCAGGGACAGACGGCAAGACAAAAGATTTTAGCTTCAAGCCTCTTCCAGCATGGTAATGCTGTTGTGTGTCTAAGCCTCTTGCTGTTTTTCAATTATAGCTTTGTTTTTTTCTCCTCCTTTAGAAGAAAACAAGATAAAATATCACAAAGTTTCATGCTGGCCTGCTTATTCTATAAATGAACCACCCTTTCCATAGCTCTGCTCGTTACTGGAATTACTCTTGGCAAAAATATGTAGTATTTATTTGCTGGCAAATTATGGAGAGAGGAGAAAGGGATCATCATTAAGATGAGAAAAAAGAGCAAATCTTAGGAAGTAAGTGGAGAGAGGAAGAGTCAGAAGTCAAACTGCTAGTATCTGAAAGAGATCCATGTTAGGAAAGACGACAAAGCAGTAGAAATCTGAGAGTAAGGGAACTGCAAGGAGGAGAGTCTGGGAGAGCCTGAAGTACTATGCTGAGAAAGGAGACCCAGGCTGTAGAATGAAAAATAATATTATCCATGTGTTGTGGTAAGTTTAAAACTGATTTTCACATTTGTTTTCCAATAACATTAAGTAGGAATGTGGAGAGCACAGTACAGGTTACTATCAGTAAAAAGGACCCCAGTTTCACGGTGTGATGCTCATAGCAGACTGCCTATAATTTTTAGCACCATTTAAGGGACAGCCCTAGTTTGGGTACTAATAACAATTTAATCATCTCCCAAAACATTTCTAGGCTTCTTTGTAAAACCTGCATTCCATATTGCTGTAGCTAGATGGGTATTAATGCTTGAGCTGGCTGATGGAAACCTGCCTCGCTATTGTGAGAGCAAGTTTGACATACTGCTGGCTTTCATGGAATTTGTTATATGCCTACCTCTTTTTTGAGAAAATATATGTAAACTTCTAAGTCATTTAAGTGCTTTGAAAAACCTACTCTTAATCTCAGTGCTGTGAAACTATGAGTGGGAAGATTCTTATGAGGTTACATCGGGTAAAGCCTTTGGCACTGTTCACTACAGCAGTAAAAATTCAATGAGGAAGTGTTGAAATTGTGTCAGAGGAAATTGTTCCAGCAGGGAACTCAAGACTATAAAAATAAATATATATTGCTGTCTTGTGAAATGTTAATAGACAATTTGAAAAAAAGACCTTGAGCCTTGTAGTCCAGATGTTGAAAAATATTGCAAAATGTCATTTAAGCTATTTTCCTGGTGATACACTCAAGGGTGGGGCAGAAATCTTGGCCTCCTCTCAGTCTCACTAACCTTGAAATGACTGGAATAAATCCCTGTGTAGTGAGACCGAGTTCAGCCATGAAGACCCCTTTCTGGTTTAGCATAAATATAAAGACAATACTATATGGAAGAGAGACCATAAGAAAATCTTACACTTCGTACCACTCAGGAAAATAGTGCTGAAGAGGCTCATGTAATTATTCTACATTACAACTAAAAATACTGGGAAAAAAAAAAAGTTATATGTGATAAAACAGAAGACACTGTAAAGTCCAGTAGCAAATTTACTCAAATTAAACCCATTTATCAGGCCTTGCAAAAATAAGTGTTGTTTACATAACAGAGAGTTGTTCTCGGAACCAGTTATCAGTGGCTCTCAAGCAGTGTCTCACAAGCGTACTGAAAAAAACACAGAATAAAGTGAAGCATAGCCTAGTATAAATGTTTCCTTTTGTTGTCTCATTTTGATGTTAATTGTGCAGACCTGCAGCTCTCTTTGGGTGAAATTTCTCTCTCTGCAGAGCAGAAACACTTATGTTACAATTAAAACCCTATTTTCAGTGCTCAAGTGGGACTTCCATGGTGCATATACCCTGTGTTGAAGTAATTTCCATGTTATTACTTTTTCAATACTTTGTCTGCAGTAGGTTGTACCATGTGTTCAGCAAGTATTTACATGAGGAACATGTCTTAAGGCAGCATATAATTTTCAAAAAAGAAAAGATACAGAGATTTTCATGTGGCTATTGTCACTGTTCACCCTTGCTATCCAGTTCTCTGTGATGTGGCAGTGTATAAAACACGCTGTACTAATGAAAAACACAGAGGTTTGTTCGTTTGTTTAAGACCTACTTCCAAGTCAGAGCAAGGGCAGTATACTGAGTTTTAATGCATTAGAAGGGTTAATCTGGAAATGCCTCTTCTGGATAATATTTTGTGTGTCCTGCTGTTTTCTTTAAATACTTCCAGCTGCATAACTACTGTAATAGCTATCCTAATTTTCAGCCAATGGCCAACACAACATGAAACTTTACTCTGGGCCAGTTTGACTCTTAGTTTTGCATTTGACTTCAGTGGAAGCTAAAGCACACGCTTAAAATTCTAGTAGAATACAAAGGTTTCTGATAACCACAGTAGTGCTAATTTATAATCCATAATACAATTTTCTGTGCTTTTCTGGTAAGTCTCACAAATTAACATAATGTTTCTTACAAATTATTTTGGGTTTTGCGTGCGTGACAAGAAAGAACAGAAAAGACAGATTTTTGAAACTATACTGTAATTTGATGTGCAAGATCATTTTGCAGTTGCTGACAAGCTGAACACCACGTATTTGGTTCAGGAAGTACACCCGTGTTGAAATGAAGTTTGTATTCTCAGTCATTATGGAAGAGGATGAAAAGGAAACCAGCTCCCTGTTTTGTAGTGGGGGTGATATAATGGATACATCAGAACCGATTGCACTGAGAGTAATGAAGTGAGGCTGTCCACACCATTACTCTGCAGACATTCCTGTCGCCCATTCCCTCCACTGTTCACAGGATCTGATTTTGGTGGTTCATTCCTTTTGTTACTTCTTCAGAAAGACAATTTTTCAAAAATATTTTTCTTTTTTCCCATCAGGCATGCTGTTATGAGGTTCCTTTTCAAGGATTTGGAGGGTTCCAGTGAAAATTAACAGCTCAGAAAAAATATAAATCTAAAGCTTTTTTTTTAATAGGCTTTGCAATAGTGCCTGTGCTCTGATAATCCATAGTCTGATGGCAGACTATATTTGTACTATTAAATGCCTTGAGAACTTTCATAACAACTGCAGTCCAATTTGTACCTTATCATAAGTGGGGAGGGAGAATGTGTCTATTAGAAAACCCCAGAACAGGCACAAAGAGGTATTTGGAACAAATGAATGTCAAAGGACGTCTCTGACTAGTGCAGTGCAGCCAGAGTGGGTATTCCAAAGTGGCCAATTCAGCCCAAAATAGCTACACTGGTTGTGTGGGAATGATTGAATTCAATTATATTCAGTGTTTTTCCTTTGACTAGAATATTGATCTTAAACTAATTACCTATTACCAGAGGTGACTGTAAATCTGAAGTTATGCATCTGGGAAAGGGACTTAAACATGTCCAGGAGGTCATGCCTTATAATTGAGGCTTAATTAGAAACAGAATAAGGATGTCAGAGGTCTAAAACTTTAAATGCACTGTTGCTGTCAGAAACCTTTAATGGTGTAAATAAAGAAAATTAAATTGTCTTAAATTCAAATAACCACTCAAGTAAAATATATGTTCTACCCAGGAAATTAAATTCCAAAGGGGCAGACAGTCAAATCATCATATTGTTCTGTTACTTTCAGTAGTATATGGATTCCAGATTCTGTATTTGAAATTTATAATTAATTAAGATTTGTGAGAAAGGAAGAGTAGCCCCTGCTTGCATGTACAGTTCTGCCATAGGCCCCATGTATTTTTTTGCTTCTGTTTTACTGTCTCATGAAATACATTATGATGTCTATGATGTCAGGAGCATAACACCCAGGAAAAGCATAGCAAGACACTATTAAAGACCAAAGGCTTTAGCTAAAGAGTAAAGTGCCCTGACAGAGCTCAGTGCAGAACTGTGCACAGTTCTCCTTACAGAACAAACAAAACTCAGCTAAAATAAATAACGAGTTGTACTGGACTTTGTTTTCTAAAACTATGTCTGCCCTAGTCAGTTAGTGGCATTCTATGGTAAGTAATAATGAAGTGACAGACTTTCTAGTTCAGTAGTTCTTCTCTAGTTGAAAGAAGTGGTGAGGGATGAATTTGTTGAATACAGGGCATCAAGAAGACATGATATTGATCTGTACTGTACTAGATCTGTAGTGGCTGCATGGGGGAGGATGGTGATGGTAACAGTTCTAGAAAAGTTAGTACATCAGTGAACCGTTGGTAAAATGGAATGTATTCTGCATAATTGGTGCCTCTTACAAAACACCAGTGTGGCAGCATGACATTGCTGGAGATCAGCTTGCTGGAGAGAGGTGAGGTAATGCAAGAAGTCCAAGGAATGTCAAATTCCCTGTCTGACAAAAGTATAAGAGCATGGTGTTCATGAATATTTTAGTGTATTGCCAAAGCAGGTGCTGAGCTGTGTCTGCTTGAGAAAGAGGATGACTCCTCTCTTTCCCTGACATGATTTCCTATCTAGGAAGTGATGCTAGCCTCTGTTCTGAGTTACAGACTTAATAACTGTCAGTAGATTCTCCTTCATATGCGCTCTGTCTTTGCTAAGTCCTGAGCCAGGACACTGGAGAGCTGGGATGTACCTCTGACTATGCTGTGGAAGTACAGCTTGGCTTTGCACACTTCACTGGTCTGTGCTTCATCCCTTCCTCAGGCTCTTCTCCGAGGCCTACCCAAGGGCACATGTTCCTGTTTTCTCAGTGCTCAATCCAAGGAGGCTGGATGCCACTCAACCTGAATTTTGCCATCCTCTGGTTTTACAATAGCAAGACAGCTCTTATCCACTAGAACCACAGACCTGGGGTAAGTGAGATATTGGGTTCTGATTGCAACGTTGTGGTCCATCAGGGCTTCTCATGCAGCAGCACAGGAGAGGTTTTTGGAAGAGCTGGACAGATGAGACCCCTTTAAGAGGACCTCCCAGGGAAGCATTTCCCTTCTTGTGCTCAGGCTGGAGGTTTGCAGTGGCAGCAGCTGAAAGAGACCCAATCCACAGTAAATTGAAATTACCATAAAACAGTTGAAGGCACGATGTTCAACACTAGATAGTCAAGGCTTTTCAGTTACATTGATATATATAAACTCCCTTCAATAACTGACAAACTAATTTAAAGCTGACTAGGCAGAATGGTTAATAGGATTGTTGCAGTCACTTTGAAGTAAAAAAATTCCTATAAAATACTAATAATGATGTATAAAGGTTGTTAGGTGCTACCTGAAGCTCAGAAAAAGATATGGGTAAATCATATGGAAAGTCATTGTGGACAGTTCCAGCTGGAGAGGACCTCAAGTCATTTCTCAACCCCTGGGGCTGAGGATCATTCTTGGAGGCATATGTCTTCAACACCATCGTCTTAGCAGTAAGATCCACAACTTGGCTGTGTGTGATCAAAATTTATAAAGACTGACAGTGTGTTTGAACTGTGCATGGGAGGGCACATACTCTGAGACTTCCCAATACTGAGAGGCATTTCTGTTCATCGGCTTTGGGTGGGCTCAAAACAAGGGCAATCTATGTTAATGAAGCCAGTAAAGCCTTTCTGTGTTTTTGTTAGCAGTAAGTTGTTTTGAAGCCTTCTGGCTCGTGTACCATCAATCATCTAAGCAACTCTAACTGGTCTGCTTCTGGACCTTTTCTTGAACTACCCATCAAGGGGGGCTTTGGGAGTAGAAGGGCAGTGATTCTTAACAGAAGAACAGCAAATGGAGCAATAAGGAAAGCTAAGCCAACTTCTTTTTTGATTTCTTTTGTGAAATGAGACAAAAGAAAGAGAGAGAAAAAGATATTGAGCAATCTAGAGTTGGAGAGTGAATAGTCTGACACGCTGCGCATTTTCAATTCGATTCAGTGGAAAAGAGGCCGTTTGCTGCTACTGTTTTTCCTGTTTTACAAAATACCCCTATGCTATTTGATGTCAATTTGGAATGCTTTTGTGTTTTAACCCTTTTGACCATGATGCATAGCATGAATGGGCTAGAGAAACACAAAAAACCCTACTGTATGAACTGAATTCTGCCTCCTCTCTTGTTCATGGCAGCTCTGTTGCTTAAGTTTCTTATTTGCCTTCATCATCAGATTTCCAGAATCTCCTGATTTTCCTTCTCTCTCTGCCATGTCTTAGAGAGATATGTACCACAGAATGAGATTCATTATATAGGTAAACCTCACAGTTACAGAAATGAGAAGGAGTCCAGCAAACAGGTAAGTTTATGGAGACTTGTGTTCCAGTCTCTGCTTTGTTAGAGACTTCATGGATCACCCGCATTTAGCTTACCTGCTTCCGAGTTTTATGAAAATAGAATCACAGAATAGTTTTGGTTGGAAGACACCCTCAGGGTCATCTAGCACTAAACCATGTCCCTAAGAACCTCATCTAAATGCCTTTTAAACACCTCTGGGGATGGTGACTCCACCACTTCCCTGGGCAGCCTGTTCCAATGCCTGACAACCCTTTCCATTAAAAAAATTTTCCTAATATCCACAATCTAAGCTTCCCCTGGTGCAACTTGAGGCCATTTCCTCTCTTCCTATCACTTGCTACTTGGGAGAAGAGATCAACACCCTCCATGCTACAGCCTCCTTTCAGGTAGTTGTAGACAGTGATAAGTTCTCCGCTCGGCCTCCTTTTCTCCACGCTGAACAGCCCCAGTTCCCTCAGCTGCTCCTCATCAGGCTTGTGCTTCAGACCCCTCACCACCTTCGTCACCTTCCTCTCAACCCTTTCTAGTACCTCGATGTCTGTCTTATGATGAGGGTTGATAGAGATGAAGGAATGATAGAGATGAAGAGTATATCTCTGCTTTTCAGAGATCTTATGAAGCTAAACAAGAGCTTGTGGTGTTCAGTACTTTGAGAACAGGAGTTATGTAAGTACCTTGGATAGGTGTATTAATCATTTATCTCTGATTGCGCCTCCTGAACAATCTATCTCACCAGGACTACTCTGATACCAAGCAGCTTTTAACTTCTGTCACAGTAAATACAAAACCCAAGCACTACAGAAGTATTTTTTTTTTGAGAAATTTCTGAGAAACAGAGGTTATATGACCCAAGTTTATTGTCAAAATGTAGCATTTTATGGTCTACAAAAACTGGATGAACAAAACACATTTTGATACTGTAATAATAAATATTAGCATTCTACAGCTCACAGATCCAAATGTGAGAAAATGACAAAACCTTATGTTCTAGTCATGCAGGTGAATAGAAAACATATTATTGAGCTCTGTGGACTGCTATAGGCTTAAGGTACTATTGATTGTTTCTATTTATTGTGGCATGCAGTCCATGGAAAAGTGTCTCCACTATTAGATTCAAGCAAGGCAGATTTGAGAACAATTTCCTATGTTTAACGCAGAAATGTCAGCAAAACATATTCTGTCTTCAAAAAGCACCTTGTCTCACCCTAATCTGGCAGGCTGACTGTTTAGCTCCCATCATCATTATTTTCTGAGACTTTATGTTATTAGGTAGACTTAGTGCTATATTCAATTTAGTGACTGCTGCACTATCAAGCAGCTTTGTTGTTTACCTTTAAAAATAATAGTCTTGCAATATCTTTTCATTTGCATCCTATTGTACACAAGCACAGATGAGTGTACACAATGCAGTGTAATTCACAGAGAAAAAAAAAGTTTGAGGAAGACCGAACACATTCTTATTACCTAAATCCATCCTCACTGCCTCTGAAGGGAAATGTGAGTAGTGCTATGCCCTTTGGGAAAAACTTCTATTTGATTAGCCTTATTGGTCACTGAAGGTCATTTTTTATTCTAATGAAATAAGGCTGCAGATGCCTTTTTATCTGTATACAAATAAGAGGCTTGTGAATGCTGAAAACTCCTGAGGGAATGGTTTGTGTGTTCAGTGTTTCTCTTTGATACCTAAAGCAATGGTAAATAATTATTTATGTCCTGTGTACAGGAACAGGACAGAAGGTCTGCACTCATTGAATATATCCAACATAAATTTCCATGTTGAAAATGTCTCTTTTACATCTGTTTCCTTAATATGGACTAGTTAAATTCATAAGCCAAACTTTGCCTCTTTAGAAGTCTTGTTGTGTGATATAAGTCCCTGTGGTGTTTTTCCAGAGGTTTCTCATGAAAATCAGGGGCACTCCATTTTGAACTTCTGACTAAATATTACAGTGTTCTTTTGGAAGAATACATTTAAGCCTTCAGATTCGATTACGGGAAATAACCACTTCACCTGTAACTACTTTTATGCCCTTCGTCTCCAACAAAACTTAGTTGATTAATCTAAAGTTTTAGATATATATATTTTTTTAATATAGCACTAGATTTTTTCCAAAGAGTTTCAGGAAAAAAAAAAAAAAAAAAAAGTATAAGATATTAATGGAAAGAGTGAATTTAACTCCTTTTTCTTTTGTGGCTCATATTTTCACAGTGAACTCCTGCTCAGCAGAACTGGCCATTAAAGGTTTTGAGCAGATAGCAACCACAATTCTGTTCATCTATGCAGCAGTGTAAGAACACCTATACTGTATCAAAATTTCATGATCCCATAATCATAAATGCATTTTTTAGTATACAGACTGGTTAAATATTTTCCATTGTATCAGATATTGTTTAGAACTGTGAAGAACTTTGCTACACTCATTATTCAGTAGATAAGTCAGTCATACCACGTTCTGAAACTCTTTTAAGGAGACATCCATGAAAGTGAAAATGCAGTGTTTTCATATGACATCTCAAAACTGTAACAACTGGATAATTGGCCTTGCTGTCTATGTAGCTACAGATTACTCAAATAAATGGGAAAATATGATTTCATTCTATATGAACTAAAACTTATTATTTCTATAAACAAATACTGTATAATTTTATTCCCTGCACTTTATAGATTCATCAACTGGGATTATTTGCTTTAGTCAGCAAAGATATTACTTAATAAATTTTATTGAAGTAGTTAAGGAAAAAGAATTTGTGATTGATTAGCAGAAATATAATCATAAGGTGCAAATTTTTCCACTGAATACTCCTTTTCTTTGGGATGTCTAAAAGTCTCAAAACTGTAACTTTTCATAGGAAAACCTCAGTTTTAACAAAAATGAGAAGACACAAAGAAAGATCCTGTATCGTAGAAGGCACAGGACAGCAACCTGGATGTAGAAGACATTCATAATGATCCTGAGATGAATAATGAGAGAATTAAACTATATTGTTCAAGACATTCAGTTAAGCACCTTATCTGACAGACATTTACTGTTCTGCTTACGATTCTTTGTGATTTAAGTCAAGAACTCTGAAATACATTTTTTTTTTTCCTTTTGAAGGAGAATAGACACATGATAAATCTAAAAGTGTTACAGAACTAAAATATGAGCAACTCCTTTTATTTCACTTCAATGTCTTGAAGTAAATTGGCAAAATATTTTCAAATACTGTTTCATTACTAAATATAATTGATTCTATACCTTTCTTTAGGATAAAAGGGAAATTTGGGGTGAGAAGATTTGGTATGATTACATAAAATCAGGTAATACTGAATTATTTGCCTAAAAACACACTATAATTTTTCTAATCAGGTGTGAATAGAGTCCTTGGATGAGCAAGGGAAAGATGATAGTGATCACTGTTTGACAGTCTCCCAAATTTAAAAGATTATCTGAATCACTGTACTTTGAACACCTTACCAAACAGCCCTGTTTGCTCACTTGAATAGCCCTTTATGAAGCACCAGTTACTAACTGTCTAATTTTAACCGTGTCTTGAGTAATGTGTATTTCAATGACAATCAAACATGGTTCTGACATTACACTTGTTCACAACTAGTTTCCTGAAGGAAAGCCTAAGGTTATGTCATAAGAAACTGTGTGTGGGCAAACCCATAAAAAGCAAAATTGTTCTCTTTGCCCTGCACTTTCTGAATTAGCCCCTTTGAAGTTAACTAAAACCAATAAAGGTGTCACTTCAACACTAACTGTATCTTCATGAAATTTTCATTGAAAATTTCTTGGACAAGTTGAGCTTCATCGGCTGAAAACACTGCCTCCTTAAACTTGGGTCTGCCTTGAGAAATGGCTGTTTAAATGGTACTTTCAAATGAAAAACTCTCTTCCTGTGTACTTTCAGGTCATAAGGGAGAGTAATAAGTCAACTGCTGTTTATTTCATTTAGTGCTGCAGAGATGATGCAGACAAGAAAAGTGAGAGCTGATCCATTTTTCTTTCCGTGCATCCTGAAAAGAACTTTTTATGTTGCTGCAGATGGATGCGACAACATGAACTCTTACACTTCCAGGTGGCAGACACAGCCTAAGGGCTTAATTCAGTGTAAAGAATATTTCTTAGATGCAAGGGGAAGAAGCAGCTTACAGCTTTAAAAGTACTGTGTTATGCTAGGGGTAGTCCTCCATACTAAAAAATGTTGAAGGCCAACAATATATAGTAATCTTATAGAGGAACAGCACCTTTACAGTATCAGTTTAAAATCCTGACATTTTCTTTTAAATATGAACACATGATATAGAGGGGTCTTGTAACAAAAAATTAAACGCATTATTGTAGCAACAATAATGTTTGAGAGTCAACATATAAAACAGCTTTCTGCAATTGGATGAGATGGGCTTATTTTGCCCTTCACTGGAATGTCACATGCACAAATATGAAAGCAGGTATAAACATTTGCAGCTCTACTCCTTACTTACACAGCAGAACACAAAATGATTGATTAATCTGCTTTTCATGCCTGTTTGTGCGATGGCAGGGGCATTTTTACTAGGTTTCCATACAACTTGTGAGTGCTTATGTTGTGGTAATGGCTGAATACTATAGCTTTAGTTCTATTCAAAAGTTAGTTAGCTCCAGTTCTGTAATTAAATAAAACTGAAAATAAGGTGAATTTTTTAATCAATAGTTGGAATATTAGTGGCAAGAAGGAAGATACAACTGACATTCAGGCTCAAAAGACTTCAGCCTTTGAAATGCAAACTCTGGAAAGTAGAAGCCACAACAGCGGGATTAGCAACAGGATTAATGTTTTAACCCTCTTTTGTTCATTTGATCTTATTGTATTCTGATTACAAGAGATGATGGTGCTGCTTCTTTGTGTGTAGGTCCCTACCTAATTTGAAAGGACATAAAGGAATTTTCTTGTATTTTATTCTGAGAACTTCCTGTAATTTCCTCAAGAAGGAATCAAATTAAATCTGCCCATACAATAAATTCACAAAATGGTAATTCCAAAAATATCTGGAGAAACATGGGAGTGGACAGAGTGCTCCACACTGATTCTTTCAGCATGCTCAGCATCCAAATAGTCTCAGGGTATAGAAGGCTACCCTGTGGAGGACTGAGACTGAAACAAAGCCTAGAAGAATAGACACCCTCTGTGTTGACATTTTCAAGTGTTCCAGCAGTTACCAACCATCCTAGCTGAATGCTTGAGTATTTTTAACTCTGCTAAATATAGTGTTGTGCTAAGCCACGATGGAACCAAGAACTCCCATTTATCCTTTTTGCCCAGTCAAAAAATCCTGGAAAACACAGGACTGTACAATGGTCTCCTATGTATTAAAGTAAGAGTCTAAATAATATTTAGGCTGCAGATACTTTCAGGCAGGGCTGATCTTCCTCCTCTTTAACTGCATGGTCTGAAATCTGTGGGATCTTGATATTTGTCGCTATTTTTATTTTATGTTATTAAAGCTCTAGCTCTTCTTAACTGTAAAAACATTCAGGCATAATTTTATTTCCATGTGTCTGTCATATGACAATGCATTACAAGGCATTCTGATTCGAGATTTCAATTTTTGTTTAAAAGCCTTTATGACAGTGTATTAAGCAAGGCCCAAATTCAATATTTTTTTTTTTTTTTTTACTTCAAATACATGCCTAAGCCTTACTGACCTTAGGATTTGAAATGGAGGTTCATGATACACAAGGAACACAAATGTAGATGACATGCTGTGTAAATGAAGTCCAAACTTAAAAAGAATACATGAAAAAGAGAATTAAGGTATAAAACTTTAAGAAAATAGTGGAATAATTGTGGAACTGAGTTGCTAAGGTTCATAATTGCAATTTAATCATGTTTTGTGTAGGAACAGTGTGGAAAAGTTATGCCTGAGAAGCCTTATTTTATTTCTAGAAAGGGCAGAGTGCAGCACTGAATCTTTCAATATTCAAAACCTTTTACATGTAGAAGGTGATTCTAACACTAATCTAAGAAAAACTTTTTGAGAAATGTCCTATTCTTTTTTTTTTACAGACTTCCTGGATTTTGGTTGGTTGTTAATAGTTTCAATGAAGAAGAAACAACACCTATTTCATCCTTCTGCTCCAAGACAGCATCATCTATACCTCTGCTTTTCTGGATAGATGTTTGTCGAGTCCATTCCGGCTGACCTACAACATTGCAGTCACCACGCTTCTCCCAGGCAGTGTGATTCAGGGTCTCACTATCTCTTACCATTTAGAAAGTCTTTATAATGACTAACCTGGACTTTCCTTGGTGCAATTTAAGTCCATTACTTCTGTTTTATCCATGAAGAACAGATTATTACCAGCTCCTTGCAGGAGCTTTTAAAGCATTTGAGGTCTGATCATCAAGTTTGCTCTTTTCTAAGCTAAACACTCTCAATTAAGGAGGCTGAAATGGATTAGTACTAAAATCAACCATCAAAAATAATAACCCACTGAAAACCTAAAATGTTATTTATAAAACTACCTCATGTCATGAAAAGAACTGGTTACAGGCTATTTAAAATAAATTCTTGTAATGTGTTGCCTGGCATGAGAACCCATCAGGAATGTTCAGATTAAATGTTTTTGTCATAGAGAAATGTTTATTCTTCAAACTTAAAACATTTTTCTCAAAAACATATCTAGTTTGGACATTTTTGAAAAGGAGCTACAGCCTCAGTGAGAACCTATATGCCATCCAGCCCTGAAGAGTGAATGCTATAATATTATTAGCTCAGGTAGTGTTAGGCTGAGATCAAGACCCTTGCTGTGAATGATTTGGGATATGAACTTTAGCACCTTGTACTGCAGATGAGCATCCTAACCTTTTGCTGATGTTTTTCCTGGGCTAGGATAAGGTCTTCTTTCTTTTGTTTTTTCACTTTAACAAGACTTTGTTTTGTCCTGGTCACCACATTTGAAATGTTAAATGTTTTCTGGATGAGAACGTTCCCTTTCCATTTCAGACTGACAGCTCAACTAAACATGGCACAAGGAAGAGCCTTTCATGGAGCCATCTAGTGAAATCAGAAAAGAAGCAAACAACATAAAACTGTTGTGTGTCTCTGACATTTTGGACCTAATTGAGAAGAGGCAGATGCAGAGAGGTATTCAAGTGCTGCAACAGCTGAGTAAGAATTTGCTTAGCTTTTTTGATCTTGCTGGACATGCTGGTGTTGTTGATGCAGCAGGGGTGGGCAGCTCCCTGGGGACCAGGAGACATGGGTCTCCCAAACTGGGAGGGCAGGGGCATTGCTAGTCACCGGCAGGTCCAAGGCCAAGCCAGAAAGCCTAGTTTGTGGTCATGTCTAAATCAGTGAGACAAATGGCCTCACACAGAGCAACGTAGTTCAGGTGAAGAACAGATGGAAGGGCCTGAGCTTAAACGCAGCCCCCAAGTGAATAGAGATCCTGAAAACATGCAGTCAGATCAACATACAGAAAAGCTGCAAAAATCGGAGGTTTTGCTTTATTACATGTGTGAGGAGTGGGTAGGTAGGTATCTTTTCTAGCTTTCATTACCAAAACCCTGATTTGTTAATAGAGACATTTCATGTGCTGTAATTGAGATTTTTAAGAAAACATACACCCAGATAGCAAAGCCAAGAAAATAACCATAATGTTGACTTTCATGTCCAAGGACTAGACTCATGACTGCATTCACTGACAAGAAATTTTGTTGAATACTCTGAATTTGTTGTAATGTCAAATTAAAACATCTCTGCCAGAATATCTATCACTCATAGCAATGGAATGAAGAGAAATTAAAGGAGATGCAGGTGGCAAGCTTTTTGTGCTAGCTAAACCTATCCTCCCACTACTGATAGGTCTGTCCTAAAGTGATCACCTTTCCTTCTTTCCCTCATTTTCTTCTTAGTAGTCTTTTCTTCTTAGTAGCCTTTTGCAGTCCCACTCTATTTTCAGATACATCTTTCTAAGTAACTCTGCTTCTAAAGAATAGCAAGTATTACATACACATCCTCCACAAAAGAAACTTGGCAGGTTTTTCTTGGCGGAGGAGCTCAAAAGCAAACCCTTGTGTGTGAATGGCTCATGGATTTATAGTCCTCCCAACTTTTAATTTTGTTTTTAATTTCTGCTATGTAGAAGAGGAGGTTCTGGTGTTCTTAGATCTTGTGTCCTGCAACCTTGATCCACATGTAGGCAAAGGAGAATTGATTGTGCATCTCCTTGCACAGACATAGACTTTTCAGGAAATATATTTAATCCCTGACTGATTTGGCCCATGGGAAATCTCTGAACCCACTGTGTATTTTGCTGGTCCTCATTTTATTTGTTGTCAACAAGACAGGAGGGAAGAATTCTGAAAGACAGAAATACTCTGTCTTCAGGCTGAATAAGCTTCCAAACCCAACTCAGAGAGGAGGAGTGTGATGGTACAGGCAGTTTCTGTTTTCTAAAGATGTGGCAAGATGGGGGTCACTCTATATCCCACATAGCATTCAAAAACTTACTAAAATGAACAGCGGAACACATTGTACTGAGTCACTTAATATCTTAATTTTCATTTTGTAGCAAGAACAAGGACAGTATTGCACATTTGCCGAAAATATTTCAGATTTGCCAAGAAGCCTGGGAGTCCATTAGCAGGAGAAAATACAGAAGGTATAAGTGCTTGATTAGTTTACCTGGGGATTGAATTGGATACTGTGGCAGGTGTTTCTAATATTCTTTTTCAAAAATTACCAAGATTGCAGTAACTGCTCTTTGAAAGAAGCAGTCAAAGAAGTGTTTAGTATAGCCACAGCTTGTTGTTTTCATCATCCTGTACATTTCACTTGCAGGGTGGTAGCTTGTGGCTATATACTAAGTAATAGTAAGGTAATAGTACTCATTTGCATGCCACTCAAGGGCAGATGAGACATAATTCAATAATTATCTTATATTTTTTTTTTTGTTAAAGGATAGTATAATAAGGAATTTCGAAAAATAACACAGCAGTGATTCAGATTAGCTCACTGTCCACAGTATGAGAGTGAGGTGTTTGCGTACAAGGATTCCTGTTTCAGTGTTTGAAGGTGAATAGATACTTCACAGCTAGCCATATTCACAGGCGATTTGTAAGAAGAAAAATTCTTTGTCTCTGTTGAAACCATCCTACTTGAAAGGACAAGAGTTTTGAGTAATATTTTAGTGGTGAAAATTTTTAATTGTTTTGCCTATGTCTGTTTTCTCTCTTTTCTTACATTATATAATGAAGCTCTGGTACAAACCAAGCAGTTTTTATTTTAAGCAAAAGCAAGCCTCTAGAAGAAGGAGAGCCATTTGTCAATACTTTTGTCACTCTACTCTGAGCACTAATTAGAATTAATCTCTGTTTCAGGATGACTTTATGATTTAGATTCCCCACATCTTTCACTTCAAGGTGGAAAAATCTGCTTTGCATTTTAAAAGATATAACATATCCCTCATTTTTCCTAATTCATTTGTGGTGTCACTTATGGTGTGTATATAGAGATATACATATAAAAAATCCTGGCACTAAATCAATTGCCATCTGCATTGTAAACAAAAGCCTATATGAAATAGTTCCACAAAAAACCAATAATCTTATATCAAAGTCACAGGGAATATGAACAAGAGAAATTATATAAAGGAGAAGATTCACCTGCCATTTGCCATGACAGAAAGAGAGGGTCATGATTTTTTATGAGGTGCTCTACAAGGTAGACTATCTGCTCAAAAATCTGCCTCTTTAGCAAGAGCAAAAAGTTTGTCATTCCAAATCACTACGATAAACCAGCTGGTCTGGTACTATACCATGCCTCCAGCAATGACGTGTTGGACTGGAAAAATAAATCAGCAACCTTGTCAATTCTGCAGCCATGATACACAAGTCCACAAGGATTTTTTCCTGCAAGAACTGGCTGATCCACAATTGCTGGTTCCTGCTATTACTCTACCGCAGCTTGAGGTCTACATCAAGACTGAACACCATTTTACAAGTTGCCTTATGCAAATCCTTATGAGAACCTAACTAACTTATTTTCTGTGTTGTTTTCACTTTTTCTCTTTTTTCTTTTTTTCTGAAGACAGATCTGTTAGCATGTTGAAATTCTTGTTTTGGGTGGGGCTTTTGGACTCATAAAGGTGCAGACATTTGATTTGTAATCAATTCTGTCTTCACTGAAATGATAAGAAAATTAAGTATTGAATTTGTGGGTACTTCATGCTTAAAACTGTCTTTTAAAGCTTTGTTGTGTTGTTTTATGGGAAGGTGAGACAAAGAGAAGAAAGGCTGCAGTTAAAAATTGACTGATGCAAAAGCAATCAAAATGAAACAATATGGCTCACATTTACTGTGGTGGAATTTGGCTCTCCCATAATTTTAGGGTTTCTGTTTATGTTTCCACACATTTTTAAGAGCTGTGTGTTTGTCCCTGAATGTTTATCCTTGAATGCTGCATTAACTGTACTACTCAAAGTCATTGCAATGAATTTGATGAGAAAAAGATATAGCAGCTAAAATACTATTATGACTCCTTTTTTACTGTGTGTGCTTGCTGTTAGTTGTATGCGGAAGACTTCAAAACTGTCACAAATGGGGTTTTCCATTCTTCCTCTAAGGGCCCTTCTTCTCTCTAACTGCTTGAAAAAGTAAGTTGAGTGCTGGTGTGCTCCATTGAAAATATAGTCTGAGTGAAAAAAAAGGATTCTTGCAATGGCAGAGCAAAGTTTTCTTTCTTCCTTTCTTTCCATTGGTTTAAAAAGCCAGTGTAAGTCTCAAGCCTCTGTAGATTTTCTGCATTTGAAGTGAGAGTTGTTGAGTGCAGTTCTGCACTTGACATTGGAACAGTACTAATAATATCCAGTGAAAGTGCAAACTGTAGCCATCAGCTGCTAGCTGTCTTTTTCTTTTTTCCCCCCTTTCTCAGAACTTTTATCATAAACTACATGACTTGCTTATAAAGGTTTTGGATTATTGCTTTTTTTTTTTTTTTTCCCCCCAATGCAACCTTATTTCTCTGAAGTGTACAAAACACTTTTTGTAAGTGCATTAATCAACTTTCCAACTATAAAACAGAGGTATCACTTGGAAATGAAGATCAGAAAGAAAGAAGAATAAAGGTTACAAATTTCTCTTCAGATTCAATTTATTTTAAGGTCCCCACTGAAAATGTTGTGCGATGTTATACTTTTTTTTTGACTCCACAACATAAAACACTTCTATAATGAGTGAAAGCTTTGCTAATCATTTTTTTTTTGGTACAACTTCTTTGTCTTTTGCAAAGGAAGAGGCTTTATGCTGATAGACTTTTGTGCATTAGAATTAAATTTTTGTTGGGTCTTACCTTATATTCTGATCCTCGCTGAACATAAGCAAGAAGTAACAGGCCAAGAAAAATAAATGGTCATATTTAAACAAAATCCTTCACTGATTTATGGGTCTTGGCTCTGACTTGGAGCTGTCATCACTACAAATACTTGTCTTAAAAAGAGGTGATACAAACTGCTGGGTCTGATCAAAGACTTTAAAGCTAATAAACAGGTTTCTGGGTAGGTTGCCAAACCTCTGGAAATTAACTTTCATTAGACCTTCTGGGAGGAAATGGAAAAGAGACAAGAAAATTATAGTGACTGGTGTTTTTGCAGTGATATGGTAGAGATCAAGCACAAAGAGAAGGGGACTTACTGTATTTTCCTGTTTTGCTTCTCTATAGATCTCTGAGTAGAAATCATAGAGAACAGTTACTGTCTACACTTGTGACTTAAGGCATCACCCCGCAAGATGCGTGAGTATCATTGTGTTACACAGACCTCCTATTAGAAATAGAATACTCTCTCAGCAAAACTGCAGAGAAATCCAGAATAAGTTCTCAAAGAGGTCAGAGCTTACTTTACGTGGGACATTTACATCATACACTGACAGAAATGTATAATCTTTGAGATACTTCTATGTAGTTTCTTTTCCCTCTGCATGTACATGTATTTGAACAGTTACTGATGAAAACAGAATTGCACCCCTCTACATCTAAGATCTTATTATTTGTATTTAAGAAACAAATTAAATTGATTGACCCCCCCAAAAATCATGAATGTAGGAAAGCTTTGGGAAATGAACAGAATATCAAAGCTAGGGCTCATAAAATCAGAATTAATAGTGAAATAGGATTAAAATGTAATGGCATTCCTCAATTCTGCTCTGAGTTCCCTCCCAACTGCTACACGTTCTCTAGTTTGCGCATTGTGCACTGTCCCAGAAAAAGAACATGTTTCGAACATCTCCATTTGCTCCCTCTCAAGCATGCCTAAATCTTTTTGGCATCCTCCCTTCCTTCGCTTTCTGTGGGGAGGATGTATAAAATCTGTTAAAAATTGTATTGCAACACTACTACCTGTTTTGTGTGAATTTAGCTGAATAAACAGCACCCTTTTACAGCAATTGGTGGAGGATTCATTCTTGGAGACCTCTCACTTGTTTTCATAAGCGTTGGTTTTAACTTCTGGTTGATGGAAGAAAATATAACCTACTAGGTGCAATGGTTGTGCAGAAACCTGGCAAGATTTGCTGAAAATGTCTGGCAGTGTTTGCAGAAATTCTGAAAAGATAAGTCTGGGTGCGAATTACTGCAACAGTTCCAAGATACTAGTGATACTGCTTTAAATATTTACACTATTGTGACAAATTTGAAGCTGCATATAAATATTTTATGAATGCTGTGGCTTAACAGGATTGTTGTGGTGTTTACTTCATGAATCTACAGAGCACGTTTGTCAGGAAATTGGCTCTGTAAGCAGTGTATATTATAATCCTGATATTCATTTCCTAGAAACATTTCAGAAAATTGTAACTCCATCAGTCTATAAGTGAACTTATGACATTCTTGCAGGCTGACTCACTTGGTTTAAGCAGGATCAGGAAACAGAGCAGAGAACAGAAAACTTGGATTAAAATAAGAAGAGAAGCCTTCAACAAAAAGGCTAAAGGGCAAGTTTGGGGATGTAGACTGGAATCCGAACTCCAGAGATAAACTAGAGCTGTAACTTTGGATTTATTTAATGTAATGTAGACATTTACAGTGCCAGTATCTGTAGCTAAGATAGTTGCCCTTGGCTGATTTCTTTCCATATAATCAATGGAGAGTTATGGGCAGTTTTGAAGTACAATACATATTAACAGCCATAGACTTCTGATTTGATTTGAAACAATGCCTTAGACTTCCTGTAATTCTAAAAAGATACTGGATAGATTATCTCAGATGTAAACAAATTGGATAACCACATGTCGTTAAATGAATCTCATATATACAGTTATAGTTTTGTAAACTCTCTTCTGCACTACCTTCTTCCTACTGTTCATAGTAAACAATATTATGTTTCAAAGATACTTTTTGAATCCCTGAATCTACCATTACTCAGAAGTCCCAAAGGGAAGATCCTCAGATCACCTCACTAATTATGGTTGGGCCTGCTGAGTGATTAAGGTTTCTAATCAGGCACTTGGAATAAGATTAAGCAAATTGCAACTTTCTTACTGAGAGAGGTGAATACATCAGAAGTAACACATCATGATCCAGAGGAACAGATAAGAAAGATGCTAAAGCAACAACTTGCTCTGCAGCTATGACAAGTATTTAACTATTTAACTTCTCACTGACCCCCTGCAGGTGCCAACATTAATTCCTGGAATAAAAAAATAATTTAGGTGGGAAGGGACTGCTGGACATCATGCGGTCCAGCCCCCCATCAGAGTGGTGCCAGCTTCGAGCAGCTTACTCAGGGCCTTGTCTGGTTTCATTCTGAGTATTGCCAGGGAAGGAGATGCCACATCCACTGTGGGCAACTGTTGCAATATTTTATCATACTCATGGTTAAAAAAATTGTCCTTATATCTAATAAGAATTTTCCTTTTTGCAGCTGTGTTTTTGCCTTTCATCCCATCACTGTGTGGGTCCAGATAGCCTGATTGTTTTCTCTAATTCTTCCATTACAAGATTCCTCCTTAAACTTCTGCTCTTGAGACTGAACACAATAGGTTCTCAGCCTCTCCTCATATGACATAGGGTTCAGTCCACAAATCATACTGGTAGCCTGCAGTGGCCTTGCTCCGGTTTGTCAATGTCTTTATTGTGAAGGGTTGAAAACTAGACACAGTACCCCAAATGTGATCTGACAAGTGACATGCAGAAGGGAAGAGTCACTTCCCAGGGCCTGCTGGCAACAGTCTTGCTAATGCAGCCCAAGATGTGATTGGCTTTTGTTTCTGTGAGAGCACATTGCTGGCTTGATGCCCATCAGGACCCCCAAGGTCTTTTTCTGCAGAGCTGCTTTGCAGCTAGTCAGCCCTCAGCCCATACTGTTTCAGGGAGTTACTCCATGCCAGGTACATGAGTTGGTATTTGTTTTTGTTGAACTTTTGTTGAACTTGATGAGGTCCTGTCAGCCCATATCTCCAGCCTGTCATGTCCCCCAGTGGCCCTGCACTCCAAGATGCCAGCCACTCCACATGATTCGGTATTGATCACAAACATGCTGAGTGTGTATTCTGTCCTGTTGTGCAGGTCGCTAATAAAAACAGTGAATACTACTGGCCAGAGTATTGATCCTTGAGGGATGCCATGAGCAACCAGTCACAAGCTAAGCTTTAGTAGCCTAACAACCCAGCCACATTTCCACCTAAATTACAGCCCACTGATCCAAACCATATCTCTTTAGTTTGGTTTGACAAAGTTGAAAGATTTACTCAAATCAAGGTATCTGTTGAACAAACCTACTAAGATGTCACCTGTGTTGGTCCGTCTTCTGATCCCTGACTACAAGCTCACATCTGGTGTCTCACAGTTCCCAGAGTAATATGCCTGCATTCAACCAGCTTCTTTGCCCAAAATGTACCTTTTCCTCCTTTCCAAAGAGCTCCTGTTTACTCATTGCAGCACTCCTGCTCCACAAGATACCCCACCACATCTGTGTAGTCTGAATGAGCTCATAGATCTGCAGCTGTGCATGGTCTTCTCATTCTTCACATTTTTTTCCCATGATGCATGCATTTGGCTACAGGTACTTGAGGAAGTCTCCAGTGGAGATGTTTTCATGGGGGAAGTGTGAGGTCCTCCTCCATCATGATGCTCATCAGGTCTTTCCTCACTTTAGCCCATGCATCGTGTCTCATCAGGCTTTGGTTAACATCATGCACTGAATGTTGTTTGAGGACCTCACTGCTAGATCAGCAGGCTTGTTAGCAGAGATGCTCTTGTGCCAATTTGTCAGTTAGATTCTCTCTCTTCAGTTGAATTTACCTTAGTAAAAGGGACAAAAATTATGAAGATCTGCACCAGATTTTCTGAAGTAACAGGTAAAAAACTTCATACACAATGGGGAGAAGTAGAAATGAAGGGAACTAGAAACATACAAAGAGGCGAACATTTGTTAACACATGGCTGGAACTTATTTTCCTGAAATGTTTGAGTTATTTAAAATGTAGGAGATGTTTGCCTAAGATAAGATCAGTTAGTACAGGGATTTACTAGTCTCAGAAATCTTGAATAGGTGCATTTTCTGTTATTGTTTTCCATCTTCTGTCACTTTTCATGGTTAATATTTCTCTATCTCTTCTTCAAACAGAAGTAATAGACAAACTATATCTAAACCTAATGGGATTTGAAAACTCTGGTATGTCTATATCTGATTCAAAATGAGATCACTATAAGAACTTAGAGAGTTTTGTAGCTAAGTGCTATGTGGAAATAGATCAACATACAAGCTTTCTCACTGTTTTATCAAGCATCCTACTATCTGGTGACAAAGATCACTTATGTGGAAAGAAGATTTTTATCCTCCATGTTATCAGTCTAGAGGATAGCTGACCAGAATGACATTTATTTTTCATTCTGCTTGATGCTCCTTGTTTATCATATGAAACTACTAAATGTCATCACCACAACAGGCAAAATGGGGAGATCTGTGCCTGGATCTCCTTCCTTCTACATGTGGATCCATTCCATTGAAACTGATATGTGTCTGTGACAGTTTTCAGTTTTGTAGAAAATGAAATTCTACTGAAAATGTGCTCATCTCCCCTAACAGACAGAGAAAGTAGACATATCCTCCACAGGAACTGTTCTTTCTCCTCCTCAACAAAGGTTGACTTTGGGGATGAATCATTGGCAAATACTGAGATTGGAATCTAGGCAGAATGACTGCAATATTTTATAAGGTCTGGCAGATAATTGGTATTACAGAGACTGGATGATTACTGCACAACTTCAGGCAACCAAGGGCTTGTGTATGTGTATGTCATGAGACAGTTATTTCCCTGTTCACTTCTTAGAAACAGCAGGATAAAAGTGCCAGACCAGTAGTGAAAAGACTACCAGGTTAAGAAGCAGACCCTTCCCACTTAGCTTTGCTTTTTACTCCAGGGCAAGGTAATATCTTTGTTTTGCTGCCATTAAGCAGCTGCCAAGTAATTCTAGCTGTGAACACACCATACAGGAAATAAGTAGAAATGAAGATGAAGTCATTAAATGACCTTCCCTGCAATAATCTAATCTATTACACACAGTATGTAAGGCAGAAGAGATCAGAACTATGCTGTCTCGCAGTGAGAGGCTGATACACCTGTGTGTCACTGGGACACATGCTACTGACTTGCTCTTAAAATGGCAAGAAATAAAAAGTATATATGGAAACAAATTCTCAGTGACCAACCAAGCCCTAGGTAGAACTCACAAGCTGTTTAAAAGAAAAAAAATAAAAAGTGTTCTCTTACTTTACAGACATACATACATACCTCTTAATGCTTTTCACAAAAATCACAACCCAAATTACATGGCTTAATAGTGAATCACATTTAACTGGAAGATTTTTCCTAGAAGTTTGCTTGTATTCCCCCCAAAAAAATGAGAAAATTGGAAATTATATCCTCATATTTGTCCCTCTCATGGAAAATCAGACCAACTCTTGTCAGTCCAGCCTGATGATATCCAAAGAAAGTTTTTAAGCAGTCCTGAACTCTAAAAATATTTTGAGAATTGGTTTTCTGTATTAACTGGGAACTTTTTGTCCAACTATTTTTTTTTCTGTTATTTTGTTTTGTCCAACTGTATTTTTCTTCTGCTCTTTTATTTTGTCCAGAATAGATAGAACTACATACATAAAAGCCAGAGGAAATCAATGGGAGTTGAAGGAAAATTTGATTGCTGAGACCAGGGTGAATACAGCTTAAGGCTGATCTCCAAAAATCTTTCAAAATGGGTTGGCTAATGGAAATATTATCTGGTAGTGTTTTTGTCCCTCTCATCTATTGTGAATCTGTGAAAGATTCAGATTCAGATTGTGAAGAACTTGAGGCAGGAATCGTGCAACTTAGACTTTCTGTCCAGCACAATAGACATGGAATTTTACTGTGTCCTTTGGATGCTACTTATAGGACAAGAAATATTGTTGTCCACCTTCTTCATGGTTATTTGTGTTTAGAAAATAAAGACATGAGAGGAGATTAAGAAAACTTTTTCAAATATTCTCCAAGAAAATACACTTAATTGCAGAGGGGATTTGATGTAATCTGTTCTGTGATATGACTTACTCTAGGCTTTTTACTTGTATAAACTAAGAATGCAATGCCTAGAAAAACGTATTGGGGTTTGGGGTGTGGGTTTTTTTTTTTCTTTTTTATTTTTTTTCCTCCATGCTGTTTTTCAAATGTCTGCTTAATTGAGCACAGCTGTGCAGTGGCACAAAACTAACCAGGAAATGAGCATTTTGATAATTTTGCATTTCTAAAGCACCTCTTAAACATCTCGTGTGAAAATAGCAGCCACAATACCTTCAGAGATCAACAACATTGAACCAGATTCATCATATTGAGCTGTCTCCTGCAGGCATTTAAAAAAATCTACTTTCAAGACAAATCAGCAAAGGTTCCCTCAACTGTAACTGTCTTGTAACATAAACAAAATGTGTGGGGAATAGAGACAAACTTTTCCAGGCTGCTCCATTAATAAATACTTGTTTTTTCACTTGTCTACTGCCAATGAAGAATTCATATTTTTTATTTCATAACAATCATCTCCACATCAGTTTTCCATTTGGGACTGTGGCCAGTGGAAAAGTATATAGACTTATGAAATAAGCTGAAGTAATTCATAATGCGTTGCTTTTTTGTGAACATCCTGTTTGTGATTTCAGGCTTCATCTTTACATGTTAAAAGGCTGATTCCTCACTGAACCATATCCTCAGAGGATATAAAATAGTCTGACTAAGTGCACTGATATAAGTCTGTTGAGTAACTCCTTTCTAAAAAAAGATTAATTTAGAAATTGCTTTTCTTTCTGGTTCAGATTCAAAACTAGGAGGGAGGGCATCCGTTCCTGAACACGAGTTTTAAGCAGGGTCAGAAATCACACACAAATAGCTTGTGTGCACTCAAACTTTGTATTCCTGATTCCTGGCTGAACTCTAGCCCTGAGCTGAACCCCAACTCTCTGATACAAACCCCCCATTCTTGCCTTTGAATTTGATCTTGATGTGAATAGTCTCCTCCAAACCTCTCAGTTCTCTCTATACTAATTTTTGTAGTTCAGTAGTATTTCTCACACACCACTCATCTTCCAGAGCAGTGTCATGGAAAATAGGCACTGGAATACAAAGACAGTTCTCCATGCTTTCATCAGGGGTCAAATGTCTCCGTTGGAGTTCTGGTTTTCCCTCTCTCCTCAAGTATAGTCAGATACCACTTGTAAGGAACTTTGGATGCATTCAGGCTTCCATACCTGACTTCTGTGGAGATTTAAGTCACAGTATGCCTGTCACTAATCTGTTATACTTGCATGTATCTTACTTATTTTGAGTGAAGATACATCAACAGAAATTGGCTTTCTGGACTGATTTTGAGAGTTGCAAAGATAAAACAGGCCAAGAGTACCTTTAGCCACACACTGACACAAACATTGCTCTGGATAGGCCACTAAATGCACCTTTAAATCTGTGTATTCCAAAATAAATATAGCTCTGGAATTTCAACATGGTTTTTAGTGCACAGCATTCTAAGAAACAAGAATAATGTCACTGGTGTGGAAAAGAATGTGTTTTCAGTACAGCATGTTTTAGCTTACATCACTCTATGCCAATCTACAATTGTTTTTCAGTCTTTGTGCTTTGTTTGTTTTATTTCTGGTTCAGTGGTCCGAATTAGATTTTTTTTTTTTTTCTTTCATTTTGATTAAGGAAAGTATGATTCCATTATAGGAAGGCTTGATTTTTGGAGCCTTTCAGTTATTCAAATTTGGTTAACACGGCTCAGTCTGTAACACTGTTTTTAAAGTAGTGTTAAAGGTCTGGAAATGACTATGAATATAATCTTCCTGGGATGGCCATGGAGGACATTCATTTATGCTTTTAACCAAAAGTAAAAAGACTGGCTTAAAAGTAACGTATGAATGCAAATTGAACTGTTACAATTATTTTCCCCATTTAAGACATAGAGGTTTATCTCATTATGTCATATCCCAGCAACTGTTAGGAGACTCGTGACAGTGATTTAGAAATATGTTTTATTTTTCTATTAGCCTTTTCCCTCCTTTTATTTATTTATTTACTTTTTAATTATTCCTCAGTCTCATTTCTGAGACCTAAATAAAGAAAATTACAGTTGATAAATAAATATATAGGGCCAGGTGAGAATTTGGAAAATAAAAATCTTTCTCAGTGTTGATGTTTCTCAAGGAAAACAAGTTTTCTTGTTTTTAGTGAAACTTGTTTTCCTACAAGAAAATTTCAGTTACATATAGTGGTAGCTAAGAATCAAACTATTATAATCTTTCATTACTTCCAAAACCTCAAAATGACTGTTTTATTTTTCAGCTAAAATAAAACAAATACAAACATAAAGTTCTTAATTAGTACCGCTATATTTTACCCAATGACCGTCCAAACTCGCTGAGACCATTAGGCTTTTCGTGATGGCCATCATTAGACACATTTTAGAGAACTGGGCAATAACTTTCACTGTTGCATGACTTACTAACAGTATTTATTGCCTAAGCAGCAACTGACAGAATCTTTCTCTGGATATTTCAACACTCATAAGATGTTCTAACTTTAATTAACAAATTTAATTCATATGTGGTGATTTGAATTTCTTCTGTTTCCTCTAATTTTTTACATGGAATATCTTAAAAATTTGTTGCTTGGACCTAAGAGAGGCCGCCTGCAGAGGGGCTATGGGGCCAGGCGAACAATTACAGTTATGGAAAGTTCTCAGTATTTCTCAAGTCAAAATCCAAACTAATTTTTATCTTTTAATACAGTTTGATTTTCTGCTGTGAATACATTATAAGGCTGACAGTCAGTCATGTCCCATGATGTCTATACAGTCTAGGGATTAGGAAACATACTTGTTCAAGGCTTTGGATTTTGGAGGTTTTTAGTTGGGGGTTTTTAGTTTTGTCATGTATATGTTTTTATTATTCTACAAACTGTCAGCCCTTTTCTTTATAACTAAACCAGTGCATACTTTCTTCATTTTTCTTGTCAATTTTAAGGACAATTTTTCTCCTCAAAAATGACCCTCCTTCATCTACTGCACATTGATCTGAGTGTTATGATAAAGATTTCTCATATTTTAAAGATTTAGAATCTATGCATTGTATTGGCTACCAGACTGAAAAAAAAAAAAAAAAAAAAAAAAAAAAAAAAAAAAAGGAGTGGGATATAATAAAATAAAAATTCAAATAAATATTTTTTATTTTGGAGAATAGAATAAGGAGTAATGGGATTACAAGATATTTCTTAGCTGGAAAGTCAGATGAAGAAATGATTTTTAATTATCACTATGACTATGGAATAATTAAATAAGTCAAAGGAGGGGTAGCAGTTGAATTAATACTGCTTAACATTAGTGTAGCACTTCAAAGCTCTTAAAAAAATGAGTTTGGTGTGTTACTCCCAAGAAATTATTTCCTCAGCATGCACAATGTTTTTTTCCTGCTCTCCAACTATCCACAGGCAACTTTTATTTCTCCTAATGCATTTATTGCTCGTGTTCTTGTGATAATTTTTGTGGCAAGGGCATTAAAATATATCTATATATCAAATAGTTTGTAATATAAATCAGTGATGCAGATCACAGGGTGGTGCCTCTATTCTATAACTGATAGCCACAGGCAGACTTTGAAGAAATCATTGCAGCTTTGGATCCATGAGGAAGAAATATCAAAGAGTGCTAGTTGGCTGTTGTTTGTGCAGTTTTGGGGTGTGTGTTTTTTTGGGTTTTTTTTGTGTTTGTTTGTTTTTAATGAGAAGTTTTTATTTCTGGTTTGTTTTCCCTTTAATCCTCTTCTTTCTTTTGTCATGAGTTTGAGGTTCCACAGACATTAATTCTTATTTGTGTGCTTCTAGGTGATCAGGAGGTATGGAGTTTTTTTGTCAATTCACACTTAGTTAGTTGATTTTTTTTAATAAATAGTGGCAAATTAACACATGGTAATGTTAATTTACTGTCTGTTTTAGCAGTAGGAATGCTGCCTGTACTCCCAGGCAGGCCTGTGTCAAGGCCCATGCTCTTTTTGCCTTGTTCAGTCTGAGATACTAATGACATGACTATGCAGACACAACTAGGGAGCTTCTCTGATTTTCTTTTTTGAAGTCAGCTACAATGTCAGTTAACAGGCTTATAAAAACAGTGTCTTTGTGCCTCTCCTAGGCCAGTCTGCCATCAGGACTGAAAGAGCAGCACACAGTCACTGTCCTTCCAGGGCAGACATGGTGATACAGTAGGATTCACAAGCAGTGAAGCACCTTCATAAAGACTCTTGGAGCTTGGAGGGAATTTACAACTTCAATAAAAACTCCATAAATTCAGAAGTGGAATGGGGGAGAGGGAGGTGAAAAAAAACTAGCTGCATAGCTTGCAAAGCTAACTGATGAATGAGTCCTCACAATAAATCTTACAGATCTAAGTGAGTGGTCTTTCTGGTGTTGCAAATGTGACAGGATTGCCAATGAACAGAGAAATTAATCACGGGGAAGACAATGTTTATGGAGTTCCATACAAAGAAGCAAAGTCAATAATTATTTAGGTGATCCTTTTTGGCTCACCCTCCTTTAGCTCATGCTAGTTTCAGTTTGCCTTACTAACATAAGGAAAAGTAGAAATGCCAGAATTGGATTATTCCTGATTAAATGATTGGCCCAAGGTCATACAAAGTCTCCAAAGCAAATACATTACTGGAAACATCAGAGGTCTTGGTTCTGCCACATAGGTTAAACAATCTAGTTTGTCAGAAAAGGGTGCAGCTGCTTAACAAATCCCGGCACTGTTCTCATTTAAACAGTCCTAATGCTTGGAGGGGAACATAGTTAGCAGTTCTTGATATAAAGTTTTTCAAAATACTAGTTACCGAAGTGACACTGACAACTCTGAGATACAATAAAACAGGCATTAATGTTGGTCACAGAGTTACAGGAAGGAGCACCTGCAGGTATCGCAGTGTAAATTTCAAAATAATGGGATGTGGGGATAATAGAGCAATGTGAAGAAAATACCAGAGTTGTGTTTTTCTTAATGACAAATCAGTTAGTCTTTTAAGGCATTGTTATGTAAAGTTCAGCCCTTTGATATGGTTTTCAAATAAGGCTAAGGCAGAAAATTAACTGAATATCTTCTAACAAAACATACCTCTCTCTTATTTTGAAGGCTGTGGATAGTAAAAGTTAATCTCTTAAGAACACACTTGATTTCTTCCTTGCCCAGCAGGTGACAAGGGCTTTAAACTAAAGTTACCAGGAGAGAGGAATCTCAATCCATCCTGCTCATGCCCATTTGATACCAGTGCCATCAATGGATGTCCAGGTCTTGGAGAAGGGTCGCAGGTCAACAGAGGAGCATTTGATCAGCAGCACAAAGGAATTTCAGCCACTCTAGCCAGTAAGTCAGCTTCATCAGGGGCCCATCTTTGTTCCTCATGTGGCATGAGGAACAAACAAGAGGAGTTAGAGACACATGCACTCCTGCAGGGCTGTGATCTTGCTGGCATCATGGAGAGAGGGTGGGATGGCTCCTGTGCTTGGAGTGTTGAAATGGAAGGATACAGTCTCTGCCCATGGCAGGAGAGTTGGAACCAGATGGTCTTTAATGTTCCTTCCAATCCAAACCATTCTATGATTCTATGTTTCTACAATTTCTGACTAGTTGCAAATGCTACTTAATTCAGTCACAACAGTAGTAACATTTCCAGTCCAAACTACTTATTTTTTATAGAATAGGAATTGTTAATAACACAGTTAAAATGGTTAGGTACACACATGGGTGCTCCAAATCCATTTTTCTGGTGTTGTATTCACCTCACCCTTGTTTTCCTGGGCTTCAAGGTTAATCAATCCAATGTGGTCTTCCTTGAAGAGGAGAAGAAAGTGAGGAGGATTTCTGGGGACCTGTCAATGTCCTGAGTTCTCTGGAAAGAGTATGATATGAATAGTTAGGATTGCTTCCTGCCCACTCCAGATCTGCTATTTTTTATGCACTAATACAGTCTACACTGTGCTCTTCTTTCCATTTCTCCTCAAATGGTGTTAGAGGTGAATTTACTATCTGTGGTGTGTTTTATATGAGTTAGACACTTGTTCTTTATTCTCTTCATTATGCTTAAAACTAGTTTAACACATTTTTCAAGGCTTCAATCTTTTGATGATTAATAATTGAGAACTGATTAATAATTTACAGTGCTGGAGCCTCTGAATTTGTCCTGTTCCCACACTTGAGAGGACTCTGCTATCATCCTATGCCTACACTCCTCTAAAACACATCATTATTCAAGGTCACAGATACTCCTTTGTGCACTGAATAACTGCACACTGATCAGTTACAAAAATATATCAGAACTATTATAGCAATAGACATTGCAAGACACAATCATAAAAAGCTAAACTAAAGCTAAAAAAATGTAGGTAGGTAGTAGTTGCCTAGTAGCTAAAACAAAGATCCAAGCAGGCCAAGAAAAATCAAGCCTGACAAGTCTCATTTCTGAGACTTTACAGCACTAATACAAAGCCTGTGACCTATCACCAGAAATTATAATAATGTTATTTGGATCATGAAGATACAACACCCAAACTCATACATAGATACGCAGACATAAACATACTCACATACTTTTACACCTCAGATGAAGGGAATATATGAAATCATGAAGCACTCTTATAGTCCCTGTTGCCAGTGAACTGCAATCAGCATATAAAACACAAGGATTTTCACCCAGTCATAATTTTTAGTTGGACAAAATCATGGAAATTTAGTTTAGTTACATATTTTCAGAACACAATAAAATATGCCTTTGGATTTGTGGGTCATGGTCTCTTGTGTCTAGCAGATATTGTGTTGGACTACAAACCTTCTTAAATCAGCTGCAAGTCTTAAGTTAAACAAACTATTTGAGATATTTCATCAAAAGTTCTTTCATCATTCTTACTACACATGAATAAAGTAGTTATTTTCTGATACATATTAAACCAAATAATGAGTCTGATAGAAATGAGTTTGAATAGGCATGCAATTATATATTTTAAGAGGAAGAATTAAACCTCATCTTAAATTTTTGATGTCTGTGGATTATATTGTATATAGCAAAAAATGGTCATAAAGTGGGCTCACCATAAAACAAGTTTTATGGTATATGAAAAGGGAATATTTCTCTCTCAAAAAGAATCATCTGCCAAAAACATTTTCAAAAAACCCAAGAGCTAATGTACTTTCTGGCCTGAAAGGACAGTTTATTATGCATTATGAGGCTTTTTTTCCACCCATCTTATTTTTTATCTGAAGAAATAAAAATATAAATCTGTTTTTCCTTAGTTTTGCTATCAAGGTTTAAGAAGTGACTGCTAAATCCTTATCCTTCTCCTTATCCTCCTTATGAAATACACTGAGTGTGCAACTGAATGAACATTATCTTATGACTAAATGAGAGTTTTCTAGAGGCCCCAAACTTCCCAAGGAAACTTAAGAATACACTTCCTAATCAGCCTGGTGGTCTGGCGAGTACTATGCAAAATGCCCAGTTAAAACGATGTTTCCCTAACTGTTCTGGAAAACCAGAGGCTGAGGCAATACCAGTCCTTGTCTTGAGGATAAAATGAAATACTTGCTCTAAAATGTGTAAAAAAACCCTCGAAAGTTACTTATGCTTCTAAGTCCAAATTGTTTTTGTTCTATTATTTATCAAGGTAGCTAAAGAGGTAGTGGAACTGTTAACCTGAGGAATATACTCTGTTTCCCCAAAAATAAGACCTATATCGAAAATAAGACCTAGCACTATTTTTCAGGATTTTTGAGGATACTTAAAATATAAGCCTTGTTCCAAAAATAAGCCCTGGTTACAGTTACATTTAAAATGTCAATTTAAATAGTGTCCAGGCAGCTATACATGTAAAAAAGTAATAAGTTTTGAAGCAAAAATTAATATAAGACCCTGTCTCATCTTTGGGGAAACAGGGTAGAACTTTCTACCTTTTGGCTTTTTGCAATTTTATCTAGCCTATATTCTTGTTGCAAAAAAGTTACCCTCTGGTAATCAGGTGGTGTTCACCAATGTTGAATGAACTTTCTTGTAATGTTGAGAGGGCGCTGGTTACTTTTCCAGCAGACAATATCAGCCTTCTGGGTGATCTGCATCTTCCGGTGTGCTTGCTGTTGATATTAGACCTCGGACCCTCAAGTCTGGGTTAGCCCTAGAGCCCAGGTTCATCCCAGAGGCTGGGTTTTGGGGGTTGGTCTTTTGTAGAGATAGGATGGTGTTGCTGCACTTGTTTATTGAGCAGGTATGAATTCTGGAGCTGTTTATTTTGCTGTTGTTGGTGGTGGTGGGGTGTCTAGAGCATGTTCTAGATATCTTATTGGTTCTAGAGCAGAATTCCAGCCCACTTGACATTCTAGAGCTGGTTCTATCTTGCTTTAATGTTCTAGAGTGGGTTCAAGCTCACCTGACAGTTCTAGAGATGGTTCTAGATTGCTTTTGTGGCTCTATAGACGGTTCTAGGTCACAGTCTAGTCAGTTTGAAAGTTCTAGATGAAATTACAGCTCACTAGTTGGTTCTAGATCTGGTTTCCAGATCAGAGTATGGTTCTGGAGTGGGGCTGGGTTCTGATTTGGGGGGTGGTCCTAGAATTTAGTTCAGGAGCTACTCCTGTTTTTTCACCTCACAAGGACTGGTGGTACTTACTAACGATAACAGTCTCTCTGGGGGCGTTTGTTTCCTTATTTCAAGGTTTTGTTTTATTTTAATTCTTTCATGCTTTTTTTTTTCTTATTTGTGCCTTTTTTGAGTTGGACACCCATGAGATCAGGATGCTATCATTCCATAAAGTGCAGCTCTCCCAAGTTTCTAGCACACTGAATCAGGCTGCCTCTGTGGCCATTCTTTTCTCTGGAGACAAAATTGGAAACCGGACAAATGGCAAGCTCCTACTTGCCCCTGTCCTTCGCAGCAACTGGTTGTCATGCTCCTACTCCCAGGATTCTTGCTGGCCTGTCCAAGAGTCTTGTCTGACACTTGTCCAGTTGGCCTTAGTACCCACTCTTGCACTGCAGCAGGGGCAGGTGTGTCTATGCCACTCAGAAAGTGCTCTGCAATTCTCAAGTACACTGAAGTATTTGCACCCGGAGCTGCCAACAGCGTGCTGACCCCAAAGCTGAAAAAGAAACAGTTGAATCTCACTGGCAAGACTGAAATCTGTTGCATCACTTGTCTGCTCAAGGATGTTGCAATAACCACTGCTGCTGCTGACAGAGCCCTTCTGCAACCTTGTCTGAAGTCCTAGAGTTGGAAAGGCATGAAGATGAGATTACCTGCTATGCTTGTTGCTGAACTCCAGTGGTATGTTTGTGATTGTTAGAGGTAGCTGAAGCGCTGGAAGCAGTTTACTGGGCTGACACTGCTGCTTTTGTATGTGTTGTAGTTTAGCCTCAGCTCACACCCTCAGCCAGCAGCTAAAACCACATGCCACTCATTCAGGCCCTCCTCCACCCTGGTGCAGTCCAGAGAGAAGTGAGAGCTCCCCAGACCACCCTGCTCCCTGGCAGCAAGAGAAAGTCTCTCCCTCTGGCCAGCACCTCTTTTGTAACTGGGCATGACCTTCTATGGTATCGAATGCCCCTGGCTCCCCAGAGTGGTAGTCAAGTCCCCAAGCTTGATGGTATTCAAGAAGCATTTGGACAATGCCTTCAGGCACATGGTGTGAATTTTGGGGTTGTCCTATGCATGGACAGGAGTTGAACTCGATCTGTGTGGGTCCCTTCCAAATCAGGACAGTCTGTGATTCTATAATTCTATGAAGTTATAAGTTTGGCTGATTAATAGCACTGGTACAAGTGGAGTGGCTGACACAACAGAAGGCTGTGCTGCCATCCAGCGAGACCTGGACAGGCTGGAGAGTTGGGCAGGGAAAAATTTAATGAAATATAACAAGGGCAAGTGTAGAGTCCTGCATCTGGGTAGGAACAACCTCAGGTTCCAGGATAGGTTGAGGAATGACCTATTAGAGAGCAGTGTAGGGGAAAGGGACTTGGGGGTCCTGGTGGACAACAGGATGATCACGAGCCAGAACTGTGCCCTTGTGGCCAAGAAGGCCAATGGCATCTTGGGTTGTATTGGAAGGGGGGTGGTCAGTAGGTCGAGAGAGGTTGATTTAATTTCAAAATCAGCAATCTTTAAGAAAATGTACAGTAAGTATCAATGAAGTGTACAAATTACACCGATATTGTGGAAGTGGTAAATAATGATAAATAATGGTCTGTTTTGGTATCTGAACCAAGGTGTTACATGACAGTGAAGTGCGAAGTAACACATAGAAATGAGAAACATAGGCTATAACTACAGGAGAGAATTATAAACTTCAAAGCAGAAATAATGCAAAAGATTTAGTGTGGGTGTGGGGGGGAGATAGTAGCTCACCAGCTAATCAGAAAAGCCCAATGATGAGCTGTAGTCAGTGATCTGATGCACTAGGGTATATCGCATAAAGAAAATTAGATCATTGTCCTGTGGTGTACAGTCTCCAAATCTGATATCCAGAGCAAAAAAAAGGATAGTAAGTTAGAGAAAGATGAAAAAAAGAAGCTGAAGAATTAAAGAGGAAGAAAAACATATTTTAGAGACAGATTCTTCAGGTGCTTCATCGACTTAACACATCAAAGGAAAGGTAAAGGGGTGACTTCCTCCAAACCTTTAAGTGCTTTGAAGTCTAGGAAGTGGAAATCCGATAACAGACTTCTTCTACTTGGCTTGCAGAGATGTGACAAGATTTAATGGCTGGTAGCTGAAACCAGAGAGGTGCAGCAAAAATAAAATGCATTTTTTAACAGTAAAGAAAATGAATGTTCAGACCTGCACCCTGGGAAGGTATTATTTTACCCAAGGGCTCAGTCTAGATGATCACCATGCTCCATTCTGGCCATTTGTTGTATAAGTCTTCAGAAGTAAAAGAAATGTTAATTTACTTAACAAAAGTTTCCCTTCCAAAGTGTTTATAGATCACCGACAATAAATTGCTGCAAAGAAAAGATAAAAATGGAAAGCAAATATTTCTTTTGAAACAATCTGAGCACTTTACATAAACAACTGGCTATAATGTCTTTGTGGTGTGTCACTTTCATTAGTCTCAATTCATCATGTTCTTTCAGCCACCACTAGATTAGAGTTATAACTTTTGGAAGCATCCCTGAACTACTTTTTCTGCTTTTCTGATACCAAGAGCACTGGTGACTTCAGAGACCCTCTGTGATGTTGACCCTTGACTGAAATGATGTTATTAGTTGAAAGATATAAAGATATGTCAATATACACAGTGGACAGACCCAGTGGCAAAAATGTATTTCCTAATTAAAAAAAAAAAAAAAAAGGCAAAAAAAACTTGACAGAGCCTATTTTTCTTTTCTAATTTATGTTTTATTTACAGGAACCAGCTGAACTGGTAGCTGTTTTCAGCTGCTGAAAACTATCGCTGATCCGATAAAAGCTATATGTGAATCTATGTTTACTTTGGGAAACAATTTCTGCTTGAAAAATAGAAACATTTGAAACATTTCATTTTCTTTTTGAAAGACAACTTCATTTCTGAAGAGAAGTAGACAGACTACAAACCCTTTTTAAAAGTTTTGAAAAGCTCTTTTTTAAAAAAGGTATTCAATACCTAGAAATCAAACAATCTTATGTTTTGTGTTCATACAAACTCTGCACAATCCTAAGTGAATTTGTTCCTGTATTTCATTTCAATAAGGAAGCTAAATGTATTTGCTTATTATTTCTTAAGTTTGGCCACGAACATGAACAAAAGATTCTGTTTTCATTACTTTATTGTCAATATCTTGTGACAATCTGCTTTGTGGTTAGCAAAACCTGCCCTATATTTTGTGATCTGCAATAAGTCCCAGTGAGTGGGACAAATAGGTGATGATTTACCTTCATTTAAGGATGAAGTTCCACTAAGGAACTGTGTTTGGTGACGGGAAGAATAAATGACCTAGAAGCATAAGGCTGAGGAGGGATAAACGAATGACAGAACAGATTTCGCACACCTGCATTAAGCTCCCTGAGCTCAGAGTGAACATTTCTGTTTAGAGTCTGCATAATACTGGTCTAGTAAAGATATTCAAAACCAGACTGTTGCAGTGTGAGGTTGAACATTCTGAACAAAATAAACCCCTAACCTGTTCTGAGGAAGAGTATGGGAAACTCACTGAAGACACAAATACTAAATATATTCTTAGACTAAATACGTAAGCATGAATGTAGGAGGTAGTGGGTTTTGTCCATCCATAACTCTTCAAAATCCTCTCCAAGGATTTTACATTTTTAAATAGAAACAGATCAGAATAACTTTTGATCCCATTGTCTCTCTTAAAATAAATAACCTACTTTCTCAAGTCTGAAGTATGTTAACAGCTCTGATTTGTGACTCTTTTCTTGAACAAACAGGAAAATTTAATTTCATGTTATGTCTCTGAATTATTTTTTTCCAGCTAACAATGATCTCGCTTAGAGGGTGTATCTCAACTCCAACAGCTAGCTTTGAGATAATTTCTTCTTGTAGAATAACTTATCTTTTATTCTTCATCTATTCCAAATTCCAGTGACTGAGACACATTTGAAAAGGTTCATAGTTTTGGTCAGAGAAACATCCAAAAATCCCTCACAATGGGACTCTAACTCTACCTTTTTATTTTTTTGACATGCCACCTCACTTTCAAATAAGTAAATGGCATGCCTACCAACATCTCCTACGAGATCTAGTGTTTGCCTGCTAATTTGATGATTGAAGCTTCTTTCCTATTGGTTGTATTAAAGAATGAGGAATAGTTTTATTCATAAAAGCTACAAAGTTTATGAATCCTCTTTCCTGATGACATCTATTTTAGAGCATGTGTATGTATGCATATATGCATAGGTACATGTATATGGTTGTGGAGAATTTTTCTATTGTTTAAAAAAAATCACTGTTTTGCATGCTGTTGCACATATTCTAATGTTTAAGCATGAAGAATTGTTAAGTATCTGGTGTAAATCTTGTACCATGCCTTGCCTACAGTCTTGTAACAGAATGGTTAATACATTCCTACACTTTTCAATGCACTGAAATGTATTATTTTCATATTTAAGAAATAGTAGAACTTCAAAAGATGGAATGATGTGAAGCTGACAAAAACCTCAGAATATGATGATGAGTTGGAGAACTAGATACAAAGTCCTATACCTAGGATTAGAAAGGTCAATATGCAGGGCAAAGCATGCTGGTTACATATGAAACATGAAGGACTGTGTTTTAAAAACAATGAGTAGCTCAGAAAATTGTTTGAAAAGGTGAATAATCAATTTAACTCCATGCCACACTGAAGAGGTTTAAAGAGAAATTGTATGTTTGGGCCAGTAAGAAAAATAGCATAAGAACTCTTCTGTGAATCCACAGAAATTTTGGATCTATGATCCCTTAAATAAGATCAAGATCAAGTAAAGTAGCAAGGTTGTTTTCCTTTATTTATCTGTTGCAGTGAACTTTGCTGGAGTCATATTGATCTAGTGGAAACAAATACCATAAGAGTTGGAGGTGATTCAGAAGGCAACTAGACTGATGTAAGTATTAAGAAAAGTATTGTAGAATTGTAGAACAAGCAATAAAAAGTTTAACAAAGTCAGTATTTTTAAAATAAATAGTTTAAAATGAAGATATAAGTAAAGGTTCTTATTCTCAGTGATTGGTTTGTGTGTTTGTTTGTTTTTTCTGAAGTCAGAGAGGACTGAGCAACAGCTAAATAGGAGAGGCCCTAGCACTGCTTCCAGTAATGAGTTGTAAAACTTTTCCAGTGCCAGATTCTTTCTTTTTCTTATTTCCTCTATATCATTAACTCAAGATATCTACAAATTAAAACAGGTAATTTTGAATGTGATCTAATCTGAATCTCAAAGCCACAAGATCTTCTAACTGAAATGCTTGTCCTTAACAGCTCATTAATTGAATTCACCTGTTATACCCTTTCTGACACGTTTCCCACCAAAGCAGCATACCGACAAGTTACAAAAGAAGACTTGGTTCAAACAACAGATATTTGGATATTTCTGCATGTTTTTAATATAGTGCCCTGACAAATCGTCCACTGAATGTCTAAAAATAAAAAGGAGATCTTCCTTCAAAATACATATATTAACATTTTTACTCTGTTGCTTGGATTCCATTTGCTCTGATGTAATTCCTTCAATATTTGTAAGTTAACATTAATTTCAGGCTAAACTTCTGGAAGTTTTCAATAGGCATATGCCAGTCAAGACAAACTGGGGTGATGGTACTCCCTTAGTGAGCAGCTTTCTAAGTAAATTTATTCATAGTAAGAGATAACGTCTGCACCAAGGTCAGGAAATCTAAATCTCCACAGGAATAGCTGTGTGCAGACAGCTGAGGAAATAATTATATCTGAATTAAAAAAAAAAATGGACTGAGGTCAATAATTATTTAAATTCTTTAACCCTAGAGAATTACTGCAGACCCAGATAATACTAGAAACTCATTAAAGGCCTAAAGGATTCCACTCCCATCTGAATTTCTGTTCGAAAATAACAACAGTGATGTTATAGCCAGTATGCCCCGGAGTTTGCCATTCTGTACATACTAGATCCAAGAATGTTATAACTGTGTAGGCAGAAAGAGAAAGTGACAATAACACAGACAGAAATGTGGGTGCCAACAAGCAGGGCTTGCCTAAGAAGCTGAAGTAGAATTTAGAATTGAGACATATGGGTTCAATAGGCATGGAGCATATAATGAGTTCATTTTACATATGCACACACACAGAGCATTTACTACCTAAGGATTTCTGAATGCTTTGCAAAGGCAAAGCTTTCCTCAACAGCTTGTACAGAGCCCAGGAGCCGTGGTCACCAAGCTTCCTAAGGAGAGCAGAAGGGTTTTGCAGGACTCCCTGCACTCCCAAGAAAGATTCTCCTTGTGCTGATGCTGCTGTTGCAAATCAACAAATTAAAACCCAAACCAAAGCCTAGGAGGATTTGATTTTGAAACTCTTTCAGAGCCCGAACTATAAAGAAACTGACATGTAGCCAGTAAAAGTACAGCTCTAATTTGTAAAGGAAGTAATCAGTACAAGTGAAGAGCAGATAAAAAGAAATTGCCATCATAAGGGAACAGGAAGAAATTAAGAAATGGAAGTGCCTGGAATGTCTCCAACAGAGTTTGGTTCATGTGTTATTTTACTTATTAGAGACAATTAGGAGAGACTTACTTGTTGCTATGAGTTCTTTAGATTAGAAGACTAAAAAGTTTTAATATGTTGGCCTTTTCCTGCCCATGGGGAAAAAAACCCCTGTGGGAATATTAATGATGGGTACAGTCTCTGAAAGGTTTCAAATTAGCTGCTTGCTCTCTGTCCGCTCCCCTCTACTTTTCCCTTTTCTTTCCCTCAGTATGTTTGCATCTGTACCTGCACAATTTCATCTGGGAAACCAGCAGGAAGTCTATGAGAAATCATGAATTCTCATGAGGTAGTGTTAACTCCTTGGTTTCTGGTAATATTTGTACCTCTGCAACAGGGAGTGGAAGTAGGTAGTTTGTAGAGGAAGTGGGAATGAGGCCCTGTTAACAGCAACTAAATCACACTGGCTGTCCTGTCTGTTACACTCACATATCACTAAGTGCTCTCACAAGCTGTAATCTGCAATGATGAAGACAGAAAATAGACCATTCCCTTGAAGAGCTGCAGTGGCTTTGACTTCTTTTGGCAATGTTTTCCTGACAGTGTGTTAAATTAGCAACAGCAAATCAGTATCAAAGATACAGACAGCTGTTCTGCATTTGTTTCCCATAGTCAAATTTCCTGCAGGCACCTTCACTGAAGAGATTAAGAGTTTGTTAACACCCATGTATTAGCATTTGCAGAAAATGTTGCCTAAAGGGCAAGTTACCAGTTATCAGTTATCATTTATGCCAAATGTGGAAGCCGGGATGTTGCAACTAGGGGAAATGAGAGATTTATGGAAAAGGAAGGTCCAAGAATTGTCAGAATTAGATTAAAAGACTTTCTAGTGTAGCAAGAACACCTTGAAACAAATATGAGCTCAGATTAACAACCAGCAGTGTAATGGAGCCAGGTCTGCAGTTATGAACTGCAGCTATTCATTGCCAGCAGAAACCAGGCTGCATCAGCTGTTAATTGGCATGCAGAGGTATTAGTGAGAAATGAATCTCTGCAGCAGCTTAGCCAGGACAAAAGCAAGGGATAGCAAGGACCTGTGCACCAGCAGAATTATGAAGTTCTCTTACAATGTTACTAAATTTAAGCATGGAAAAGAGAAAAAAGATAGCTCCAATGATGCATTAAAACAACATGGAAACCTAACACTAATGAAGTCTTGTTTACCCCCACTCCAAGACATTTTGCATTTCTTTTGTGATTTCTTAGAGGGTGTTTTCTTTTAATGTAAGGTGAATCTGAAGAAGTTATTTTTTTCTTTAACAGCGATGTATTATCTTAATATGGTGAAAATCTGATGGTCACCAAGGCTCCCGGCCTCACTGCAGCAATAACTTCATCAGTAGAGTTTAGTATTTCAGATGTGACCTGAGCAGCAAGGAGTTGTCCTTCTGACCCCATCCCATTCCTCTGTGCTACCCTGCAGAGTTCATCTTGCCCTGCTCAAGACTGGCTGTACTTCAGCCCTTGACCAATCTTCTCCCCAGGCTCCAAAGATCAGCAAGGCATCGAGCTTGACTGAATCACACAATATCCAGAGGGAGAGACCTTTCTGTGTGCAGTCAGGATATTTTCAACAAAACCTGGGTTATACAGACATTTTGTACTTAGCTACAGGTAATTAGCTAATCATCTGTCAGCCTCTGAAAGTACAAATTCCATCCAGCTAACCTACAAAAGCTTTACAGCATCACCATGTCTGTCCTCGAGGAGCTCTGCTAGAGCAGGTCTTCAGCAAAACAATGAGAAATAGCTTTACATTCTTTCTGTTCATCCCAGAAGCTCTTTTGAAAGCATGTAGTAACAAAAGCATGTATAACAAAATGACAACAAAATGCTGATTTTTCCCCTTCTATCTGCTTTTTTTTTTTTTTAGTAGACATGGCAAAGTAAGCATTATTGTAAGGCTTGTTTAAAGCACATACTCAAGAAGAAGCTATATATTGCTTGGGATTTAACATCTCTTCTGTTTTTCTCAGAGTTTGGTTTAGTCCATTCTTCCAGTGAGAATTTTGACAGCTGCCTGTGCAACTGGTGAAACTCACACATCTCTAATGTCTCCCAATGTGAAATGCTAGCAAAATGCTGATAAAATGGCTTTATTGTCATTTGATAACAACCTACTCATACGAGGGAGAGGTAAAGTATAAGGTAGAAAAAAACTCCAAATCAGTATTTTCGGATGAAGGATTCAGTCCTGGTTCCTATCCTGTCTGTTATGTCCTTGTCAGTTGGCACAAAACAACAGAGGAAATATCAGAAAGGATATCCCCAATTCAACCTTCAGATGCATTAAGCAGCAATATGTCATACACTTTTTCTCAGCTCTCCTCTAGGCCTGGGCTTTGGCAGCTGGGGTACAATCCACTGCTGCCTCTCTCAGGAGAACTCTTGACAGCTAACGTCACCTTTGCGTGTCATTTCAAATTGAACAAAGTTTTATCTGTGTGACAATTTACACCTTAGTTACCAACACATAAGGAAAGTTAAAAGATGGTGACAATCTCAGAGAATTAGTTCTCCAATTGCATATGGAGTTTTAATTCCCCCTGCTGTACTGCACATTTCTGATTCTTTGTGAAGTTGCAAAGGAGATGATGCCAATGTACTTTTCACCTCTCTTCCAGAATTTTTTAACAAGAGGAAAACTGTAGAGGAAAAACATATACTAAGAAACACTATATACAAAGAAATACAGATAAAAATACTGGTTTTGTTTCTATGGACTTGACAGTGCATACTGGACAGCTGTGTGTACTTCCGTACATAATGGCCAACTGAATCTAATCTAATATAGCAAATAAGTCTAGTTGCAGAACAAATCCTGCTGTCCTAATAACATACAGAGATACTAATAGAGTTTCCACCTGTGAAATTGCTTTTTCAAAAAGCATATGGTTCAATTTGGCTCTACAGTTTTTATTCTTTTAAGTGCCAGCAATTTGCTGAAAATATTGTTATTAGTTATAATTTATTTATTACCTCCCTCAAAAATTCCTAACAATATTTTTTGAACTCTGCCATTACATTTAGAAACACTACTGAGCCTTGCAATTGACAAAACCGTGTCATAATGAGTTGGATGTATGCTGCCTGTGGTTTTAACATTGCAGCAATGTCATTATTTTGTCTTATAACTTTAAAGGAAAATTGGCCTCTTAGTTAAATCACAAAGCACATTTAGTTATGAAGGCAATATGTTTTATGCAATAGTACATATAGAATTTATATTAAAAGAGTTCGGTTTGCAGTGTCAAATCAGCTAATGTTAGGAGCTGCCAGAATTAAGCTGTCCAAATGAAGCAATGTTTTGGCAGGGAAGGTTCTTGTGTCCTGCTCTAATCTGATGCTCACACACCAAAAAGAAAATTATTATTTCTTTTCTTGAAGCTTTCTGCTCTGCTTGCGCTGTACCCTGGACCCTTGTCATGATCACATAAAGACTGAATAACAATTTGAAATTTGAGGAAAGAATTTTGTTCATATCAGAAATTTCTTTATCTAGCATTTCCGTTGCTGCTTGCCAAGACCGATTCCTTTTTTTTTTTTTTTTTTTTAATTAGGAAAAAGAGCTTCCTATGTTAAAATTCTTAGACCCACAACAGATGTAATAACCACCTGATCTAGCGACTAATTAATAGTAGTAGGGACTGATCGTTTTCTATGAGCAGGTCTCTGTGGATGGTACAATGTCCTGAGCACTTCTGTCGAGCCTGCAGACTGACCAAAAGCCATCTCGCTTTCCTCCAGAAACCCAACATCTGTGTGAGAATACTGCTAAGCTCTCTTTTGCTTGGCTATCCAGACCAGTTCAGAAGCCCCCTGCACACACTGGTGCAATATGTGTCCCATGGACAACCCCCAACCTCTGGGAAACTCAGAGCAGGAGATGGACTAAATATTCAGGCAGTGGGATGCATGACCATGGCAGAGCCAGCTGATGTATTTGGAGAATCAGGCATTTTGTGTTGAATTTTTAGCTTTGAGGGAAGTAATTTGAGAATTTCACAGGCAGCAAATCACATGCATATATCTGCCATGAAGTCATGAAGTCTAACTATGGTATAAGACCATTAATAGAAATGGTAGAATTGTTAATAATGAAGCAGAAAAGTCACGAATCTCTCATAACTGTGTTTTATGTCTCATCTGCGTTTGGAAAAAGACAGGGTGATGTGTCTATACTATAGAAAAAACTTGACGCTAGGATTCCTGGTCCCTCCCCACACCCACATCTCCCAGCACTTTAAGGAGACTGCCCCAAAAGGGGAAATTAACCTTGTCAGCCAAGGAGAAGATTGAGGAGGCAGAAATGAGTTAGTCCTCACTGGAACAGCACCAAAACCCCATTCCTCAATGCCTCACAAACTCAAAGCTCTTGTTATAAAAAGGTAAAGAGTTTTACATCTTTTGCAATTCAATCATAATTATAGTGTGTGAAGAAAACAGAGCTGCTGTATGCTGAATCTGATCTCAGTGTGACTCCGAGCTGGGAAAGAGCCTGCTGCAGCTGTTCCACTGCATTAGAGCCATCATCTTCACCTCATTAGGAGAAGCATTCACCTTCCTATGAGATCCCTGCTGAATAACCTCCTGCCCTGCCACTGAGACAGACATGGTATGAGCAGTGTCACTTAACCCCTTGTGTTCCCAGCTGCACTCAAATGTAGGGAACAGAAAGCCACAGGAGCAGCTAGAAGAAGAGCCCGTTGGTAGTTCTGATGTCTGGGTACAATAACAATGTAACTTTATGTACAAAAATATTCATTATGCCACTGTGTGCTTCACTCTCTGACAGACCAGCATCTGGTGGAGCACCATGTGGTACACCAGCAAACACTAAACAGTCACACTGGCAGAGACAACGTATTAAGAAAAGAGACAATGTAAAAGAAATAATTAATTGTTTAGTCACCTTATAGTAACCTAACATAGCCAAATGCTCCTCTCAGACAAAAATCTATTCGGCATTTTGTGAGGGAGTAGGAGAGCATGCAGTGCTTCCTTGTGTTTAATTAGATACGTTTTTCATCAGTTTTATTTATTCTATGGAGTTTCTTTAAGCAATTTTACTTTCCAAAACAAATGCACAAACATGGTCTGTATATTGTTTTGACATAAGATATATAGATTGCTCTGAACTTTAAAGCATTCTACCTAAAAATTTTCAAGAACTGTAGTCAGAAATATGTGCACATGCTTATTCATAGAGCTGAGTTATGATGTACAACTCAGGACCATTAAAAAATACAAATTGTATTCATAAATTTATGGAAATTGTTTGAAGGAAGGATGGATTACAATAAAGGAGATATTATATTTTGTGGGGTTCAAGGTTTTGCTTTTGTTTTTTTCTAAAGTAATATTTGACCTCTTTCATAAGCGTTACTAGGCTAGTGTTTATAGACTGGTAGAACTGCCTTTACTCTCAACTATGTTATTATTTTTAGGATCTTTTGTGAAAAAAAAGTAATATGATCAGGGCCCAACTCTCCTTTCATGTGATATGAGCTTTGCTAAGTAACAGCCCCCCTGGACTCCAAAGTCACTTTGTTAAGGAAATTAGACTCTTCAAAAAGCTCTGATCTTCCCTGATGTTCAGTTCATTCGCTGCCTTTGAACATGAACATGTCCCAACACAACAAATATATGTTTTGGTGTCCCCTTTTCACAAAAGGGCACAGAAAGAGGGTTGTGGAGGAGATCAGATGATGGACTTCTCTAAGCTCTTTTATCTCTGAACATGTGCCACCCACATTAGGTCTCGAACAACAAAGGTAGAGTCATGTCCTCTTTCTCCACAGGGCAACACTGGAGCTTTGATCCTTTGCCCGTAATTGGCTGGAACTGGGATCTGCACCTCACTAAAAATCTTCGCTGCTGTAAACACAGCAGGAAATCTCTTTCCTATTGCCAAGTCTTCCCCTCTTAGGGAATGAGGGTGCAATTGGAAAAGGGATTACTTCTGGTTGCAAGAATAGGTAGGTTGCACTATTATTGGGAGGCAATGGGGCCAAATGGAGTCAGAGCGCAGGACTGGGTTTGTCCATGTGCAGAATTCTTACAAGGCATTTTATGAACTGCATATAATAGTTGGGTAGTGGTGTGTCTGTATATGTATTATGGGGCAGTGAAAAAAGAAAGAAACCGTTTTCAAACCATCTTTTCAGAGGGAAAATCCTATTATATGTTTTTATTTAAGTGTTTGTTATTTTGGATCTTTTCCTAGTGGTCATAAACTTTGCACACATACTCTGGTCTGTGCTATCAGAAAGGAGCATACTTCCTTCTCACCTGTCCCATGAGAATGGACAGGAGAGATGGGGAGGCTATTTGCTTGTATCCCACAGAAGAAATTTTGAATGAATTTGCCACAACCTTCTCTGAGACTGGTCCCATTGTCATTAATCAGTCTGAGAAGATCAGGAGCACAGCCCAGCCCAAACATGGGACTACTTTGCAAGATAACTCAAGCTCTCTAAATGATTTCTGTTCCTTTCAGTTGATATAGAGAAAGTCACACAGTAGCCAAAAGGCAGTTTCCATAGTGAAGCAGTGTCTGGTAAGATGGAGCAAATCGGAACAACCAAGAGAGCTGGTCAGGCATGAGCTTGGGTAACAAAGACTACATGTCCATGTGCATTTTGATCTGGAGCAACAGCATACGGATACTCCATGTTAATTTCCTTTGCAAACCTCTTTTGGTATGTGTTAGATGAATTCCTTTCAAAGCAACCCAAACTGGTTGTTCAACTCTGTACTAAATGTTTTCCAACCCTTTACATGTTACTGAGTTTACTTAGAATCCAAACTAAAGGACATTTGGACAGCTTTGATGACACAGGAGGATGGATTTTTTTTCTAGACCAAACTAAAACCCCAGAACTGCACTGACCAAAAATACAGTGGCCCCGGCATCAATGGATTCATTCTTTTTTTGCGCCAAATTGCTTGCTAGTATGGACACACTGAGTGAGCCACCAACAGCCTTCTCTCATGCAGATCGCAGCAGTAGAATTTGATGCTATTAATGTTTATATCCCCCTTCTTACACACATTTTTTCCATGGTGATGGCTAATGAAGTAGACCATTCTTGACAGCAAGAATGTATGTGAACATGTTGGAAAACAGTGTATGCACTTTATGCTACACAAGAGGATACAGAACAAGGTGACATTTTTGGAAACTGAATTGCAAAGGATGTGGGAATACCACAGACCATCTGTGTAGTCACTCTTTCTTTTTTTTTTTTTTTTTTTTTATGTTGAAAACATGAAATTTACAAACATGAAGATGTTATCTGGCCCAGCATGCTTGCTTTTTTGGTTTTACCTTAATCCTGCTTTCCTGTCTTTTTGCTCTATGAGTTGACCCCTTTCGTGCTGAAGAAGGAAATCTGAGGCTCTCTTGAACTCATTTACACTACTCAGCCTCAGCCTTTCCTTTGATTATTTGTTCCATATGTTCAGAGCCCTTTCAAAGCAGCAGCACTTCCTGAGTTTCCTTAGTTTAGTCTATATTGCCAACATCTTTTGACTTTTCTACATGTGTAATTTGGCAGATTAAAAATACTGGGGTTTGCAAATATAAAGCATTTCATATCAACCAACACCATAAGGATTTTTCTTTTATTAAAGCAAGGGGAAATAATAACAGTGGTGACATGTAATCTTAATAACATTTTTAGTTTTATTTGTTTGGTTGATTTTGTTTTGTTTTGTTTCTCAAAGGAGGGCAGGGAAGAACTAGAAACACAAATCTCTGACATCGTTATGAACTCCTATCACTTCCTGAACTACCATGTATCAGGGTCATCATAAGGAAGTTTAGATTCCTAGAAATGTCTAATTTTGGGCTCACCATAGTGAGTTCCCTTGACTAATGGACAGAACAGTTTATAGGCCCCATTGTGTGTATTTTTCTAGGAAATTAATAGCCCAATAGGTGCTTATGTGTTTCCATTGCTTGCAAAAAAAACATATGGAGTCTTATTCAGAGTTAGATACTTAATTCTAGATTACTTAATTACAGCTGATGAATTCCACACCATGTGTCCACTGCTCCACAATAAATATAAGGTAATTTGAAATAATAGGATTGAGACACATAGGATTTCATTGTGACTCCCCATTCATTACCTTATTCACTGGACCACTAAGCCAGAAAATGTAACTGCTGTAAAAGCAACAACAACTGAAGAAGTTTCAGTTTCATTAAATATTGTTGAAGAAGTCAGGCGTGTGACTTCTCCCTGCTGGGTAACATGGTGAATCTAAATCTGTTGATGTGCAGCCACTAACTGAGAAAAGGGGTTGACAAGAAGAACAAGCAGCTGTTAGCTCATAAATATTTTGAGGCCACTGCAAAAAGAAGGAATGAGTCCTCAGAAAATTCTGTGACTGCTTGAGGGGCTCAGATGCTGAGATCTCTGTGAGATGAAGGATTTTGCTAGGAATGTCAGACTCAGGGCAAGACATGATTTTCACCAAAGGGTGTGGAAGGGAGGAAAAGCAAAAAGGCAGACTGCCTTTCTCTATATGTTGATGTACCTACCGACTTGGGGACCCAAAACTACATTACAAAGTAGGAATTGTTGAAATATCACTCACAGAAAGAGTATTGTCATTGCCATTTCTCCTGGGTAGGGAGCCCCTAGATGCAGAAGGAGAGCAGGAGGAGAAGGAGCATTTTGCAGTCCAAGTAAGTACTGAGCACATCTCAGGTTCATATCCGATACTTTGCTCCAAATATTTCTGCATTTGTCATTTTCTGTCCTGAACATTATCCTGTCAGTCCTACTAATAAGTTTGTTCATTTATATCTGTATTTTTGGAAAAACTTGATTAATAAAAAACCTTGCATAACCATTTCCACTGAATTCAATAATTTTGGTTGTGTAAGTTGATTTTGCAAAGGATTTAGGAATGTACTTATTGTGGCTCCACACACATTAGGATGCATGGAGTATCATAAACCTCTGCTATCCCAGGAGAATGATTGATTCACTTGTAATGCATGGTGGGAGGCTGGATATAAACCAGTTGGTCAGCCTGTTGCTGAGCTGCCTCTCAGTCATCCTAGCAAAACACTTCACTAGGGCAGGATGGAGCTTTGGCTTGACCTAATTCTAATTTTTCATTGCATTTTCCACAGATGCCTTCTGAGAAGAGCTTTGTCCTCATGCTCGGCACTGTAAGCTAGAAAAGTCCTAGCAAACTGTATCGTTCTCACAAGTGTGATCCAACTCTCCTTTATGCTCTGCAGTGTCACTTAGGTCTGGCATAGATAGAAATTAAACAGTGCTGGAGAAATATTTGCTGTACTGGCTATAAATTTATGTAAGTAATGTACTATTAAGTATGTATGTTAATATTTGGGCCACTTAGGCCAAGACATATACAAAAAAAAAACCCCAACAAAACCCTGTCTCACTTAAACATTTGGAGTTTGCCAAAATACAAGCCTATTTCATGTCCAAAAGTATGGACACCCTTGGGGAGCTAGGTAAATGTCCATAAATCAAAATGAGAGGTCATTATTGCGGAGAAAACAGTGGCGAGAAACACTGTGCATACAACTGGGACAGTTCTTGGCAGGTTTTATATTTAATAACAACGCTTTGGTTGAGAAATGTATGTTTTAGCCTATTGGCTCTGCACACCACAACTGACGAAAGTGATATATTATTAAACTGCATTTCTGTTTTATTGGACTGTAAAGTTTGTTCAGAAAACAGCTCAAACTGAGCTTTCCTTTCCTTGCTTGTGACTAACTTTAGGTTTGTATATCAGCACAGTCATGTAGGCCAGTATTAAAGTGCCATTATAATACTTCTATAGAGAGGGAGAACTATACATAACTTACATGAATTCTTAGTTTCTCCTGCAAGCAGTTAAGAAAGAATTTATTTTTTTTTTATTTTTTTTTTATTTTTTTATTTTGTGGGTATGTTTGCCAGCTTGTAGCATGGCATATGTGCTATGCAGGGAAAAACTTCACAGCTTGAAAAAGGCAGCTTATGAGTAGGATTTATTCCCCCCCTCAAAAGTAAACTGTTTTCACAATTAACCCCACTGCTCTGTTTATACATCAAATAAAATGTAGAAAGTACACACAGTTGTTCTCATTAATTTTTGATAAGCAACTTAAAAAAATTACTGCATGGTTTACCAGTTCTTGAATTCAATGGGAAACATATGCAGAAACAGACTTTCAGTCTCGCTCCATGACAAAAGAGGTGGGGAGCCATGGAATAAATACATTCAGATTTAACAGTTATATTGGAGTTCCTATCTCTCTTTCTTGGTGTTCCTTGACATTACAGACCCATGAAAAAGATCAAGCTTCTAAGCTGTCTCTTCCATTTGATACTAATCAGCACATACACTACAAGGTGTAGAAACCTAGTAGGAAAAACTGTACATAAAATATTCCACTGCTGTCTCACGACTATAGAAACAAACAAGCCCTCACAGAATATTTTGGTATTCAATAAGTTGTCATAGCTAAGTATTTGCAAATATTAAGGAGTTTTATAGGAAATGCCTTGCCTATAACCCCTTGTCAAATATAAATGGCTTTAGGTTGAATGTAATCCAATTAATGTAGACATTTAAATTATTCTTTAACTGGTCATTCTGTATTTTTTGTTTTCATTTCAGAAGAAGACAGAAACATGTCATTTGTCTACACTGATTAGGTGGTTTTACAGTATTGAAATTCACAGCTGTTGTCTTCTAATGAAATGACATTGATGTCATAAAAATCTATGGGTAATAAGGTAACATACCAGTAATAAAACGAAGCCTGTATATGTAGTGCTGTGCATCTAAAGATAGATGCTCTTTACATCTTTATTTTATTATTAAAGAAGTGAGATGATTTTCAAAAATAGGACCCTGATGTACTCAGTGGTCATGAAAATCAAAACAATTACTTGCCACTTAGCTGCTTTGAAGCTTATATTGGGTTACATGTTTCTAAAAATGAGACTAATGGAAAAAGTATAAAACTCACCCGGGGAAGTCTGAATTAGGAAGACTGAGATTTTTATCTAGACATGTGGTGTTCCTGCATGCCCACCACAAGACTTAATCTAGTTGTTTCTGGAACATCACTTGATTTCCATTAGCTTCACAAAAGTGAGGCTTATTTAGCAGTAAATAATGATTTACTAGTCCAGTCCACTCCACCAGTCTTTAAGATATACACACAGGGTTGCCCTGTGCAAAACTGACATTTGCCAAAAGCTGCTGCATGCAGTATCTTAGAAATCATCCAGGTTTTCATTTCAGATTAGCTGAGTCAGAATATAAATAATCAAGGAGTGTTAAGTATTGCTAAACCATGCTTTTTCCAAGTGCATGCTCATCTAACAAGCATTGTTCCTTGACTGTTTTCTCTAGATGCCTATTAATACAACCTGTCCTCAGTGCAGACTGAGTATGTGTACAATCCTCTCTAGGGGACTGCCTTCCAAGGTTTGTACCCTAGGCTCTACTCAGCATCTGCTGATGTGAGTGGCAAGATGGGCTCTGACTGTAATGAAATGATGCAGGAACTGAAGTTTAACCATTAAATGCTGAGAATAAAGAGATGCATGTGGATGAAGAATAGATGGGTGACTAGTGGAGAGGTGATTACCCCCTCTGTCATGTGTCATCTCAAGCAATGTAGCCAAAGTTTCCAGCCAGGAGGTGGCTGCTCCTTACATGAGGCCAAGTGTGAGACCAACTGTTCATCTTTGCACAGCATGCAAAGATGGAGTGAAGTAGAATTGCAATAGATGTCTTGGGTCTGAGTAACTAAATGAAGATCAAGTAAATAATATTTTAACTTCAACTCTAACAATTAAGAGCCCCACTGTAACTTTAATTCTCCAGAAACACAAACAGAAGTAAAGACAGCATTGTTTGTAATGATGAAGAAACTTTCCCAGCAAAAAGAAAATTAATCAGAAATGTATTTCTCATAATAGCAGTTTCTGAAGTAATAGAAGTTTTTCATTGTTTTCAGTTAAGCTCAGGCAAAAGTTGCAACACAGCTATTGCAGATGCTGGAAGAATAGCCAAGACAACACATCAGTGAAAGATGATTGTTGTGTTTGAAAAACAGACTGCAGGAAGATGTGAATATATAGAAGAATTACCAGAAAATAAAAAGAAAAAGCACCTTACAGTTTAAGGAATGGAGTCTCTGATAAGAGATCTGATCAGGATCTGTACCCAAGACTTGGATGAGACTCTTAGAAGACTAAAAGGTAGACTTTGATGAAGGAATTAACATTTGTTAATATGCATGTCAGCACTATCTTTAAAGTAGGTGGGTAGTGCTCTGATACACTGCAGACAATGGCAAGTTCAAAATTCCACAATAGGACAGCGGCAGAAAGAACTGAGAATTTCAAATATGGGATCCAGAAAATCTTGTCAAAAGAGCAGCATGCACAAAGCAAAACGACTTCTGGCATCTGGGAAACAACGCAAAATTACATTACTTTATTGGAACAGCTGAGTCAAGGCAGAGACTTTGGCACCAGCATGGCTACCTCAGAGGAATTACCCATAATAAAAGTGTTGCAGCAAGTGATGACTGATCTCTCAACCTGAAACAACTCATGTATGCATAACTTTAAGTTGTGGACCAGATATAAGCTAGCATGATTCACAAAATGGGGTCCTAACATTAAAAGGAAAACAATGGGGAACAGAAAGGAAACAAAGTCACCCTAACAAAACATTTGTTTGGACATATAATGTATTTTAATATTTTTCTTTCTGTGTGTGGTTTTGTTTGTTTGTTTGTTTTAATTGCACAGATAAAAATGCAACATTTGAGAACAGAGTTTTGGAAGAGATATAGAGACTTCAGACAGGGAAGCAAAGTTGAAAGATAGTGTATCAATATCAGTACAGTAAAAAACTTGTTACAGACGAAATCTGGAAAATTATTTCTAGATATAAAGTTAAATGTTACACACAATAGAAAACACATAAAGCAACTAACCAGAGATGTCAGGGACAATGCATCATGAAACATTATTATCATTGTACGAGGTTGCTCTCAAAACTAGGTGAAATTTTGTGTAGGAACACCTCAGGTTTTAAAGGAAAATGTGTGGAAAAGAGCACATAGGACCCAGAAGGAGGTAAAACAAATGTAAGAGAAGGGCCCAAGATATTTCCGAGTGTCCTCAGAGGAACAATAGAGAAACTTTTATTTCACATGTAAAACTGCGGGTCAAGTTAAGAGAAAACACATATTTTGGTAGTTAATTTGGAATAAGTTAGTTTATTTTGCATGTAAGCAATTGTTCTGGATGATGATTCTTATTTTTATTACATGACCTTACTAAAAAATAGCCTATCTTACTGCATGTTTATGTGTAAGATTAACTTTTCCTAAAGTGACATACTTTACATAATACTGCAAATATTTCAGTGGATCAAAGCAGTTTGCAATGAAGTACAAATTTAAAATAATTCAGTTTCTTAGAATGACTACTGATAAAGGCCTTCGAATCAGAATCTAATGCATTGTATGGTTAAAATATAAAATGGCTCTACTAGTGCCCAGATGGCATGTACCCTTGACATTTAGTTTCAGTTTAAAAGTGAAAACAAGAACTAATGCACTCCTGGACGCTAATGTCAGAATCATCAGGAATTTCTGACAGACAAAAAAAAAAAAAAACAAATAAGAAGAAAGTTAATGTGATATGATGTCTCAAGTGCTACCATTACCTCCAGAAAATGATTCAATGCCTGTCTGTGACAGCAAATACAGTTTACAAACAGCAGGGATGTTGAAAGATGTTGCTCATGCTAATTTTCAGTTTACTTTCCTGGCAGCCACAAGTTATGGAGCTATTTTCAAGTCTTAGACAATAGGAATATAAAGGCCATTATATATGTCATTTGCCCAGGAAGGTCTGAGATGGGCAAGAGCTTCAACAGGCAGAGAGAGATGGTCACCCATCACAACAAGGATAACATGTCCACTCTTTTCTGGTGGCAAAGGTGCCTGTATTTCAGGGTAGATGTGTCTGACAACAAAACTTCCCTCAGAGTCTAACTGGAGACCTTTAGACAGTGTTAACTCATTAATCATAAATATTTGGAATACTGGACTAACTACAGAATGTTCACAGAATGATATGCAATAGGGAAAAGGATTCTTCATAAAAACTTTCTACTAGCAGCTCCTACTTTCACGGAGGTACGTTGCTGGCCCTAACTTCAGCCATTTGAATTTCACTCTTTGTGATTTTTAATTTAAATAAAATCTAGTCAACTGCTACCATCTTGTTTATAGCAAGACCTTGTAAGTGTCTAGCTAACAGCTCAGTAAGAGATCCTTCTGTTAAATGTACTTTATATACACATGGGTAGGTCTCCTTCAAGCTCCACAGTTTAATTTACTCCACACAAGAGTAATTCAATCTGATCTCCATTCAGTTACAGTGCTTGCCAGTGTACCATTGACAGGATTTCCATGTTTGCCAAAACTCCTGATAATCTACTCACATTATACCTCACAGATTGACTGAGGCTGCCTTTTCAATTTAAGTGCCTACCTATGGGAATGCTTGAAAAAAATCATAAACTCTGCACATTTTTCTGTTTAATTCAGACTGGATTTGTGAAGAGTGTTCTTTCTTGATTATTTATCTTAATTCCTAAGGTATTTGAAAAGCAAAGATTTATTTTAGGATCACACATCTTTGTTATGGTAATGTTGTTACTCTTACTTTATGCAAGCTGTGAAGAATCACCCAGGCAGCTGCTAGAATGATTCCTGCGTTTATCTTTGATCTGTTATTCTATTGGTGAATACTGAGTTGTTTATAAGTAATCATAAGTTATAGGACTGTCCATCATTTGTGTTAAAAAAAGAGTAAGACCCAGTGGCACCATTAAACTAAACTTTACACTTGGTTTTCAAGGATTTCACTAAAGCAGCACACATGGATCTTGGAAGTGAATTCATGTCACCTGTCCTGCCATCTTCATCAGTCCTATAAGCCTATTTCCAACCCACAAAACACTCTGTTAAAATATTTATAAATCTCTCCAGAATCATGCAATCTTTTTCCTGCACTCGTGCATGTAATTATGAAGTTCAAAGGGAGCACTAATAGTAGTAAAGAAATATGTTATTTTAAGCTGTGACAGTGATGTCCTTTCTGTAATTTTTTATTGTGTCAATAAATTACATGTAACATAGAAAACATGTGGCTAAACTGTGCTACCTCCTGGAGTGCATGATCACAGACAGAAAAGAAAAAATGCCACTGTCAAGCAACATGTGTTTTATGTATACTTCTGGAGAAGTTGCATCAATCTTATATTTGAATCATTGATATGATGCATGTATATGAGCAGGAGGGGAACCAAATCAAGGTAAAACTCAACAGCTGTGCCTCTGTCAACTCAGAACAACTGACTCTGGAAAAAATTGAAATATTATGATCTGGGAATGTTGGCACATATGGTAACCATGTGGTTAAAGAACATGAGCTAACATTTTATCAGGGTTTGCTAAGCAGTTTTTCAGGAGAGTTTCTTCTCTCTTTCTGAACACCTCATGGTTCGTGCGCCCTCTTTTCAGTAGGGAAAGAGTTATTTCAGTCACTGAATGGAGACATCACTAGTTAAATTATGGGAAGCAGTTTGTCCATCCTGTGAGGATTTCCAAGATCTAAAGTTTTTCATAAAGTCAAAACCTGTAATATCAAGATGGGACAATTTAAATGTCTTGTTACAAATAAACACTATAAAATGTATTATTTTCTTGTAAATCTTCATTTTTACATTTTAAAATAGTATATATTTTGGAACAGCTACCTAAATTCATTGCTATTGAACTATAAGACTTTAAAATCTGGAAATAGCAAAACTGGAGTCTCTTTATTTTCGTTTTAACTTTAATCTTTTTTTTCAAATTGAGTTTGGTTTTAGATATCTCATCAGTATACCCCCAGATGATAAGAAAAAAAAAAAAAAAAAATTACAAAGAAGTAGATCATCTAAAGTATTGAAAAATTAACATAGCCCCCTACCTTGAAGAAATTAGCAAAGCAATTGAAATAATGAAGAATGCTAAAGCTCTTGGATCCAGCAGAGCCATTTAAATTTGGAGACATGAATCATATTTAAATATGGAGTTAATTATACAAATTCTTTAGCGACATATGGAAAACTGAATGGTAATTATAGTTCATTACTATCTACATCAGTAAAGGCAACAATTCAAATTTGGCAGTTACCTCTCACATCAGCATGCATGGTGTCTGGCAGCCTAAGCAAACATAAGATTTCATCACTGGCTGCACAACCCCATCAGCTGTAAACTATCTAAGTAGCTGTGAGATCTGAGGCACAAATAAAGTACATCTGATGTACTATTTGCAGCTAGTAGTTGCAGAGTAAACAGCACAGGATTTCTAATACTGTCCTCAGTACACGGGTGAAACTATTAAATGTTGTCAGTAGAATTGGAATCCGTTACTGCCATCTAAATGCATAATTCCCATCCAATCATAAATGACATTCATGTGACCAAATGTATATCTCTACAGTGTAGAATAGAATTAGTCAACATAGTAACTGTAGGGTGGGTGATGTCTACATAACCTGCTATAGATATCAGTTTAAAGATATGAAGAATAATTCTTCAGCTTCATTGACTGCATTTACTAGACAAAATTTTAGTGTTAAAATAACATAAAATGTAACTTTATGAGGGCTGTCTTTGATAGTCATACATGAATTACGTGTATTATATGTTTCTGCTGTTACCTATGATATCAAAGCATCACGTGGCAGCTCAGCAGCTATGCCCTATTAGTTGGATCCCAACAGAGGATCTCAGTTCTGGCATGCAGATACTCTTGCAGTTATCAGGAAACCAGATGGATTTAGCAGAAGCAACAGAAATCCATGCGGTATGATCTGCTATGTGCTAAGGAGTACATTTTAGAGAGTGTATGGGAGGAACATGCCATTGACTAAGGTGGTTAATTTGGGGAACACATACCCACAAAACCATGATGAAAAAAAAAGCAAATCAATTATACATATAGGAAACTGTAAGAAGAATTAACAAGTAAAATTGGCAGCATACAACTACAAGATATCAACTCATTTTGCATATTGACAGTAAACTTTTGAAAGATGCTTATTCATCAAAAAGCTGACAGATGGCTTTAGCAGAGCTTGCACACCTTTTGGTCATGCATCAGGAAGAGTTTAGAAGCAAATCAGAATCAAATTTCAGGCCAGATTAAACAACTTAGAAACCCCTTGCTGTCTGGGTGCATACAATAGATTTGTCATCAATAATATATATGGATCCCAGACAAATTTCACTTGTAGTTTTTTTTTTTTTATTCCCTATTACATACTAGATGGCAGGATAACTTGAAGAATACAGGTATTCTGTAAAACTGAATTCATATTCAATGTAGCAAAATCATGATGGGAGTCATACACAGAAAGGGGAAGACATCAATATGCCAAAGCCATTGCTCCATGATCAACTGAGAGTTGAAGGGAACATATGAAATCTTCTGCTTTAAAACAGAAGCCTAAACAAAAGTAATATAAAATGTGAGTGTGTCCAGTCCCTGGGAAACAACAGCAGGTAGACCCCCACCAGCACAAAGAAATCAAGCTCAAAGGAGCTCATATTGAAAAACAAAAGCAAGAAAGAGTGGTGAAACTTGTGTTTCAGCTGGCAAGGATCTCAGGGAAAAAAAAAAAAAAACAGAAAACAAAAGTTGCAGATTTTCTGTGTGTTTTTCCTGTGTTTGCATGCTAACTCAACAGAAGGTAAAAGGGTTGGTAGAGTAGAACCAGAATGTTACAGACTCATCACTACCAAGACAATATAAGGTAAGAGGATTTAGTGTTTATATTCTGGGTTACAGACAAAACGGCCATTATCTTGTAAATTACTTATTAACTTTCCCCAAATCACCCTTTTGTTCTTATTCTGAGTCACTGTATGCCCATCTCTGAAAGCTTTGCACTAACCATGAAAATTCCCACTGAAGTCTGCTGTGAAGGATGCACAAAACCACCTGAATTCTTAACAGCGTTTAGGTTGTTGGTCAAAATAAATTATCTACCATAGGGTGTTAGATGTTGTGACAAATTGTTATGTTGTAACGAACTTATATGAGATTCAAAGTTGCATATGTTGAAAGAAATATTATAAGTTGCATAATTTGCAACATTTGATGCCTCCACGTTGTCATCAACACAGAATAAAAATAAAAATTCAGTAAACTTTGCAAAGTTTTAGTGGACCCACAATTGCCAAAGTATGAGCTGCCCCTTCCAAGAGAAACTGGAGAGAGCTTTGAAAAGTGGCAAAGGTTTCAGCAATTTCAGATGTTCCAGTGGCCTTTGATTACACATATACCTCATGGGGAAAAGACTGGTTTTTATTAATTGACTATTTTTAGTCATATGTTAGAGTCACAATAGCCACACTGCCACTGATTGCAGCAAATAATGTAAAAAGCAAGTTTGGATTCCAATAAATCCAACTTTTCTAGGAAAGAAGGGAGGTATTTGAAAAATTTCTGACCTATTCTGCTTGGTCCAAGCTTTTGGGTTCACATACTATCTTGCTTGTTCTTCAAGCAAGATATTCTTCTACATGTGGTCATTCTGTGCTATGGATGGTTATTAAAAACAGATCGCTAATCTCTCAAGCTCAACAATTATTTCAACCCAGAACATCCACTCTGCCCTTCAAAGCCATACTTTCTCTCAGTAATAAACATCCAAAATAACAGCATAATTGAATGAAATGCAAAGGAATTATTTATGTAATGGAGGCATCTTGTTCCCATAAATTATTGAATAAGAAATAGCTGTCGACCTGTTGATTTTTCCTAGGGCTGTGCTGACTTTCTCTCTATCAACTTGATATATGATTTATGAAAGTAGAAACATCAGGGTAAAAATTATAGGAGAAACTGGCTTGCATACTAATAAAGACATTTCTGTGAAACCAATACTTAGAAGTTATAAATTAGGTCAAACTAATCTGGGGTTTGTTGGTGGTGTTCACTTTTTCAGTGTTTCATACACAAAATTCAAGGTGATTTTTCCCCCAGGCTGGAAGGAAAAACAAATGCTGTCTGTAAGCTACCACAGTACCACCTTTGAGGCCAAAGCAATGATCTGAGATCTGATATACAGGCTAAGAAAAAACAAATGTAGCTCTCAAAGTGCATTAATGTTGGGACATCAGCCTTTGGAACTGTTCAAATAAAATTTAAAACTCTACCATACTAGAAGAGTGGCATGACCTTTAAAATTTGACATACTTAATAATTATAAACCCTCTGGCACTTCGGTTTTCAGAACACTGTATTTTATCATATGTGGCAATATTTTACCAATATCCTTCCATGTGCTAGCTTATTTGGCTTGGGAGGAAAATCACTGCATTAATGCATGACATAAAATATTTGTGTGGAGTAATTCATACAGCAAAACCCAACAATCTTCATGATTTGAAAGCAAGGTTTAAAGGAATAAACAAAAACTATCAATTTTAGAAGGAACTTCAAATTTTATGAGCACAACATTCTGACCTCAGGCTGATTATTTTCTATTGGCAAACATAAGTCAGAGGTAGGTGAATGATATTGACTAGCCTTTTCAACAGTTATTTGTCCTTGCTAGACATCACTCTGGTACTCTGTTTCTATATATTACTGTAAAAGGAAATGTACTTTTTAAAAAACGGAAGCAATATACAAGGACAGAGTTGCATAGGTGAGAAAACAAGAAAATAAACTCATCCTATTTTTACACTTACAGTTGGATCTGAGTGGCAATCAGATGGCTGAAGTTTATTGTGAAGATAAACCCAGCAATGTGATAGTGGGTTGGAGGAAACAAGGGCAGGTGAAGATGATGGATTTCTTAGAGGTTTTTATTTGAGAAAATTCGTATGATTTATTGCAAAAGCTCAGAGCCTGACTTTGATTACGAACAATCCTTTGCTATTAGATGACAGCAGAAAAGCAGAATATTTTTTCCCATCTTGGCATGTCCAAGAGGAGTCAGTTGTTTCTTTCAGCTGTGAACTTTGCCACTCTCTGGGATACACTCTGTCAGCAGATTTCAAAAACCACATGGGGCCCAAAGAACAGGTACAGGTTCAGGAGGGAGCAGTTTATTGTCCTGTGTCGCTCAGACAGGACACCTTGGAGAACAGAGAAGGCACTAACTAAGAATGGCACCAGAGTGCTCAGTTTTGCCTGCCAAGAAAGACAAGAATGCCTTGGACACCAGCCTGTGTGAAAGGTGGCTTTTCTTCCTGGCACTGCAGCATTTAATTGAGATGTTTGAACTGGACTCTTGTCATGTACAAAAACCAAGGTGCTGTGAGCAAGTTACTCTCAGTGGAAATTTTGGGACTCTTCAATTTTCTCTGCATATAGACCTGATGACCTCCTGAGAACCATGAATGGTCTGAGGCTCCTTAAGGGGAAAAACGGAAGATATATTTCTAGTTGTTGCTAAAATGTCGTCTTCTGATTTATTTTTTTTTTTTAAGTGTAGTGGCTTGCTGAGCTTTTAATGGTTCTGGATGTTCTGTCTGTAAGAAGTAATAGCTTTTCTGTGTAGAGAAACACAAATAAATAAACTGGCGGCCTCATATTTGATTTACTACTAGATAATTTTGCACAGAGGTGACAGACTAAATACTGGGACATTTCAAACTGAATGCATAAATACCCATGTTGTGCTTACAGTTGCCTGTTCTGTGCATAAAAAGCATATACATTTATAAAAGGACTTCAAGTCACTCAGGCATTATTTTGTGATTATAATATATTATAACTGCATGACTTTATAATCAGTAAGTGTTTAAGGCTTTGAATACAGATATTTTTATAAAGCAAGTTAAACAATTGGCTGAATTAATCAAAGCCCTACACATAATTCAACAGCAGTGGGGAAAATAGAAATGAGATTCTTCTGTGTCAACAAAGGGGAGTCTTTACTTTCCTTTGCATTGGGTGTTCCCTGTGTTGACACCTGTGTGACATTACAACCAATAATACTGCCAGGTATCTAGACTACTTTGTGGGCTTTGCTATAGTGATTAGGACAGCATCACCAAGGAAGAAGCTATGTTTAATGGCAGTTTTTCATCTGGAGGAAGGGGAACGAAGGGAGAAGCTGCTAGGCCTTACAGATGGCAAGCACAGAAACCATGAAAAAATGAAATGTATGAGAAATTTAGCAGAAAAGAAAGGGAAGTCAATAGCTGCCTTTGAGTCCTAACAAGAAAAGCTAATGTGCAAGCTAAAAAAATAAGTGAAACAGAGAAAGAAGACGAACTGTTAGCTATGGTTGATTTTGACAGAAGCAGTCCATTGATCTTGAATAGCTGGAAGGAAAATATTTTAAGGTACATAAAGTGCACTGAGCTCCTCAGAGGGGCTTGGCATGGTTGAGGGTGGTGTATTTTGTTTCTGTCCTTCTGCCTACTTGTAGGAAACTAAACTATGAAGAGGTGTGAGATAATAGGAACTTCAACTGATAGTGCTAAAATGTGCAAAAGCGGGCCAGATCTCAAACACCAAATGAAACCAATCAGTTCCTATGGCTCAGACTGATTGCTGAACAAGACTGAAATGGTACCCTGAAGTGAAAAACAGGGTAGTTCAATAACTTACTATTTCAGTCTGAAGCTTATAGAAGGTAAACAACATCCTGACATTGAGGTCATAGCAGGGAACAGAAATGCTACAAGAAATCAAGCTTGCTATGGCAAGGTATGTTAAATCAGCATGCACAAGCCAGCAAGGAGCTGTGTGGGCTGTGGTTTGCAATGTAAGTCAAAACAATGTCAATATTTCAAAAACAGGCTGCATCGTCTCACCTTGTAAGTTTGCAGTGCTGTCCAGAAAATCTTGTCAAGAAGGAACCTCTGTTGGGGAAGTCTCAGAGCAAAGCAACTGTAAAAAGGTTTGGCATATTCTAAGGAAGCAGGATGGTCCTGCCAAAAGCCACTGGCCTCCTAGAGTTACACACCCTGAATGCTGAGCTGGAAAATAAACGAGAGGTTGGATAGGCCAGTTAGTTTGGAGTTCAGAGTAAGAAGCAGAAGAAATACACTGCCCTTGATCAGTTGGACAAAGAAGAGACTCACCCTTATCTGCACATTCATATTCTTCTCCAGAATTAGGATCCTACTTGACCTAAATCAAAGGATTTTTAGTTTCATGAAAGAACTTATTTTCAGGATGCAACTGCACTAGTGTAGATTTCCTAAAGGGAACTGATGCTCTTTACTTCAGTGAAGACTTCCTTACTTTCTTGTACCTTTCCATCTAAGAATATGGTAACATAATAGTAAGTATAGCATCTACCAAGTGTGACACCTAGACATAAATGGGGCTTTTCCATGTTACAGTGATGAATGGAAATACTTGCATAACATTTACTGCTGCTGAGCTAAGCCCAGCACTAGTATTGATCAATTGATTGATTAAGAAGATAGATTAATTGATAGATTAAAAAGAATAGTTTATTTGGTGACTTGTGTCATTTGTCTTATGGAAAAATACCTGTCAGTGCATTATTATTGATTTTCTATAGTTCTTGCTTTTGATAATTTAATTTTCTCCTGTGAACGAAATGAGAAGATAAAAAGTGCCTTAATATACATATTTGTGGTGTCAACCCTATATTTAAGTTTGCATAGAAAATTCATATGTTGCAGTAAGTGATTGCTAAAGAGAGCCCTTCATGAAATGTAATAAATATCTAAAAGATAAAACATCTATGGTGTAATTTTTACTGTTTTAACAAGAAATCTTTAGTTGTACTTTTCTAGTCCTTTGTAGTTGCTTTGTTTAATTTACTTGTAAGTCAGAGCTGGTGTAAAATGCAGTAAGATAGCACACTGAAGCTATAGCATGTTGGTTTTTAATTAATAATCTTATAAAATATGAATTAGCATGGTTAGCAACTCACTTGAAATCTAATTAACTTGCCTTAGCTATCCTGTTAGATGCCTGCAATACTAAAAATTTTTTTACAAGGTTAATATATTAATAACATTGTGATTATGCATTTCTGCTAATTTAATTATCATGCCAAACATAGCTTGTCCTTAGATGAGCATGAAACATCAATCCAACAAACTGTCCTTTAGCAAATAATTTGATTGCTGACATACAAAATTGGATTTAATTGCAAATTCATTATTAAGTACTTTTAGACTTAATGTTAATTTCATATTTTACTATCACAGTGTGTAAAGGCTCTTAAATACCTTTTAGATGTTTTTAAAGAATGAGGCAAATAGTTGGTGGAGGATGGACATTTGGTTAGCTTTCTCATGTTGGAATAAAAACTAAGGAATTTGCTGTTACACATTTTGTAGCAAGCAGGTCTGTAGCTACAGGTGGAGTGAATCTCTCATTATTAAGGAAAGGTTGGGAGTACTAATCTCTTACTCAAATAAAGCACTTGCAATCATAGTGTTTCTTGTTCCTGGAGACTTTCCTAGAGACTTTGCAAGAATCACTGATTGTAATTGTACCATGCTCACCAGGCAGCTGAAAAGTTTTTTAAAACATAAAACATGTTCTTAAGTAAATACCTGGAATCTTCATATGCGATACATGGCTCTGAAATAATGAAGGAACACATGTGTGATCTTCATAAAGTAATCATCTTAAGGAGTCAAAATAAATGAGTAAGCATTATAGTCAAGTGATTGCTACCTCCTTTTTGTCCCCTGTGAGACTGATTACAAGGGGTACTCTGCTGTCTCACTGAAACTTAACAGGTTTTATGTAGCTCCAAGATTAGAAATGGTAGTCCTCATAAATCAAAATTTTACCCTTCCTTGGAATTCCTACAGTAAAGGAATTCTCACATTAGAAAGAGGTACCTCACATTAGAGATACTTCTCATGTTTTCGTAACTAGTTGGTTTAGGGACATCCTGACCCTCACTCTAAATAAAAATATGTTTTAGAACTTTTATTGCAGAGTCATTAAGCATATTCAGTCAACCAGAAGAGAAATCTATCTTTATGTGTTAATGAAGCTGTGCTCAGTTTTTCTCAAGAAAAGAGAGTACGCTTTTAGTAAGTTCTATTCCCATCTATTATTTTGTAATAGATTAACCTGCTCATCTGACTTACGTAACTTCTTTGATTTCAGCGCAGCTATGCCAATTTATACCATGGATAATTCATAACTAATTTTTCAGATCTTTATTTCCTATGATGATTTTGTCCACAGTCACACCTGTAAAATTTACATGTGCAGATACATGCTTGCAAATGTATTCCTAGCAAAAGTTAACTTCTAACATGTCTGTGTATATGAAGAAGAAATAAACAAATGATCAGGAAAACTATTCCATAAATGTGTTTTTGCATGTTTACTTTTAGGTTTTCACTAAGAAACTGTGTTAAGCTTTTTCCAGTTTAACGAGGGATGTTATTATTTAAATGGTCCCAAAGTAACTATTTAATAAAAATAATCATTTTAAGCCGAATGGATTTTCCATTAGAAAGGATATATTTTCTGTCATTCATTATAATGGCTATTTCTGTTTTTGGAAACAATCTCAAGCATTTCTGTATCTTACAGGAAAAACTTATAAACACATAAAGAACAAAAGTATTCTCAAATTTTAATTTAAGGGCTTGCAAAATTAAAGTGCACACAAAATTATTGGAGTTTTGTGTGCTTTTATATGCATAACTGTGAGTTGTAAGGAACAAGATAAAAGTAAGCTCATAAGCTATAAATCTTTAATACTACTGCACAGTAAAATTGCTATACATAATTCTTATGCAGTTTATCTGGAAACCTGATTAAGATATACTGCAAATTGAAATGGCTGATGCCTAAAAATTTATGGGATGATATGGGGACACATTGCCCAAATTCCCCTGTAGCACTGATTTCCACACGGAAAGAAATGGGTGCTGGTTGACTGTGTCATTGCTATAGTTCTGTGAAGACAAGTCACATGGATGTACATTGCAGTTAATATTTTTGCTTGCAGTCCTGCATTATGTACAAGTACAGGTATTCATACCACTAGGAGGAAGATTTGACCTTTTGAAAAGGAGGTTTAGCCCTAAACCAACTAAATTTTAATAGAAGCCATAGATGAAGATCCGTATGACAGCCATAACCGATGATAGATCTTCCTTATAATCCAAACACTATGGTGTGACAATTCAACACAGTAGTGACATGCTGATCATATAGATGATCCTAGGCATATTATTTTAGTACAGATGGATGGATTTTTCTTCTACACAGATAAAAGACTGCAGACTCTCATTCTGTATTTCAGAATGGGGGAACTGAAAGGACACATCCCCCAGTAAGCAGATCACACTCAGGAGTTGTACATAACCAGCATGAGGACCCATATTTTCCTTCCACATTGCTAAATAAATGTCATAAAGATGACTGGGTGAATAAAAAGTGGAGATAGAAGTAGCCCAAAATATAGAAAATTTTAGTCCAAGGCAATCTTAATTTAATTCCAGGAGGGCAATTTACCTCACACGATCAGCTCTGTATTTACAAATATTTCCTTATTTCAACATGTTTTGCATCTGAAAAGGGAGGGCTACACCTATCAAGCAGAGGAAGTCATGGATTGAAGGTGGCTCAAAATATGGGAGAACATATGTATGCTTCAGTAGGGATTCAAGCTGGAATACTGAAGGTATCCTATGTACTTGATGAGCCAAAAGGTGGCTTAGATTTATGTTCAGATGAGCAAATTATGATTTCCTCTGGCATTATTTCATTTACCAATGTGTTGTCAGTTGATCTTTGACATTGTACCACAGGTGAACATAATTAACTCTACATGTTACAATCTTAACGTGTGCTCTGAGCTATATTTGCGTGTTTCATTGCAACTCCTATAAGATATGACAATTAAATAAATTAGTCTTGCAGATGCACTGATATGCTTCAGGTCCAAAAGTGATTTAGGATTTAATTAAGCATAAATAGTCTGTAAAGATATCTTTCTAATGTGCTAGTATCTGATCCTATTTATAACTAAATATGTTTCTAACCAAAGAATTCTAAGTATGTATTTAGGTTTTTTTAGGTAAGACTCAGAAATTTCACCCTTATTAGATGAAAAGAATGGACACGTGTATCCTAGAGACTAATTGGTGACTATATCCTCTTTGCGCATAAATTTTTCAATGGTGATATAAAGGAAATTTCATTGTCTGTTCCGTAATTAGGAGGAGTTAACGTTTATAAGTTATGTGAAATTCAACTTTCCTATCTGCCTTTAGTCAACCTTTCATGTTTGTCTCATGGGATGTCATGTTTTTAATTCTTTGGTTTCTTTTCTTTTTTAAGTTCACAAACTAAAATAGACATATTTATTTTATTATTATGTGGAAATCATCGTGTGAGTAAAGTACTTCAGACTGTAGCAAGTGCTTATATTTGTGATAAATGGAATTTCAGGATTTTTTTTAGAAAGAGAAAATAATAAAAAATACAGAATAATAATATATGGCCTCTCCACTAATCAAAATTATGCCTGATTAAAGAAGGGAAAATGCAGTTGCTTTGTGAGTAGCCTTCCTATGTTCCCTTTTTGATTCAAACTGTGTGCCAGTTTTGGAGTGTTCTCTTGAAATGGAATTAATTAAAAAGAGAGAAAAAAAGGTTCCTTTTCTCTGGTCCACAGAACCCTACAAATAAGAGAAAGTAAATTGTTAATTATGGAGTAAACTCTCCTCCACTTATTCAAGAAAGTTGTTCTTTACAAGTGGTCCTAAGGCCCAAAGGGCAGTTTAGGAAGTACATATCCTATTTGGTATGAGTGAAGTGGTAAAAACCTCATCTGAAAGATATTGGGCACTCACATAATCTTTTCAGTCTAAGCTAGAATCTATCCTTCCTGTGCTGATAGGTAGCATTTGTACAAGAAAACTACTTAATTTCATTAAGGCCGATGGTGAAAGTAACTGGTCACTGTTAGGCACATGATAGCACATATGATGATTCAAAATACAGCCTACCTGCCTCTCTGGAACTTGTATCTGAGTTTTTATTTTTGCACATTCTCAAAATTTCTACCCTTAGCAATTATAACTGTCAAAATTAATCAGTTAAAAATACCATGAAAGCTATGCATAAGTATTGCTCTTTTTGGGTAAACAATCATCTTTATAATTATTTATTAAGTAATTGCTGTGCAGACCTCTTGATCTGAAGAGAGATTCAATTCTAAAAGGAAAAAAAAAAAGTTAAGAAAGGCTGGCACTTAAAGAAGCATACTAATCAAATCAGCACGTGACAGTGTTGGGACATGGCTAATAGAGAAGGGGCATGGCTCTATTGATCCGTTGTATCAGGAGAATTTTGTTCTAAGTTAGCATGAGTAGGCCTCAGTTAGCATGAGTCTGGTGTAGCATAGTGGAAAAGTACTGAGCGGTTGCTCTCTGGTCAGCTGAGCGTTTAGATAAACAAGCTGGGGAATTATCTCTAGCAGGGTGAGGAGGTTGCATTCCAGAGAAACCACAAGAAGGTTGAGCTCATTATGTATACTATCCAATCAATAGATGACGAGTAGGCATAATTATTGTATACTATCCAATTAATAGAAGACGAGTAGGCATAATTACTGTATACTATCCAATTAATAGATGACGAGTATGCATAATTACTGTAAGTCTTATATAAACCAGCTTAGTGTATCAATAAATCGAAGTATGCTTTATCACTCATATTGAGTCGGCTGCATTTCTTCCTCCGTCCGCTCGGGTCTGGAACTCTGATGGGATTTCTCTCTGCATCACAGCACAGGGGAAGACCGAGAAACAGTAGGAATTCAGCTTGTTTCAGCTGTAAGTTCTTCACAGGCCTCAGCACAAGATGAGAACAAAAGTAGTAATTAGGTCACATTGTTGAGATTGTAAAGGAATATTTCAAGCTGGTAGACACAAAATCAGAAAGGCCAAATTCAAAAATAGATGCATTTAGCAAGCTACATCAGGAATAGCAAGGATGGCTTTAGAAGTGCATTAATAGTGGGAAGTAAGAAGTCTGAAGAAAGTGATGGCCTGCTCCCTCTGTGAAACAAGGAAGCTAATTGCAGGTGATACTGAGAAGAACAAAATGTCACAATCTTTTTTTTGAGACAGTCTTCCCTGAAAATGTCAATTTATGACTAGAGGATTAGTGTTGCCACTAGGAGAGGAAAACAAACAAGAACTTCAAGTCAAACATGGACGACAAAATTTAGAGATCATGGGGATAGTTTGGGGTTTGTCAGATCTCTGAGCACAACCCCTTCCCTCCAGGGAAAAGGACTTGAGGTTGCCCTTGGCTGATCCCCAGTCTGCTGCGCTCCCCATTGCAGAACCACTGGGGTATGGTAACTGCTGGAGGAAGAATGAACAACTTTAAAAACAACAACAACAAAAACCAACAACAAACCACAACTCTAATCAAAAAGAGGAGTCATAGTTTCCATAGCTGATAAATGGGAAAATAGAGGAGCATGGGAATTACAGATTACTCACATTTTAATTTATTGCCCAGCAAAAATATGAAGCAAATAACTGAACTAACTGTAAGAATGGAAAACAGCAAAGAGAGAAATTACACCTAGGATGGATTTTTTGTGAATAATCATATAAAATAATATAATTTTCTTCTTCATGAGATTAATAGATCTTCCTGACGGCAAAAGAGCAGATTTCTTGGGGTTTGCTGCCATCAATAAGGGTTTGATACCAGCTCAACAAGCTAGGAAAATGGCTTTTAAAAAGTCTTTGAATTCTGGGCAACACAAGTTAGACAACCATATGCAAGGAGTAGTTATCTATCAATTCTCTACAAAAATAAAATGAAGATAATCAGATGGGGCTCTGTTGAATCAAACTGCATCCACTTCTATCCAATACTTTCACTAATGAAGTGCATGATGTAACAGAAAATAGTGTTGTTAAATTTCAAGACAGCATCAAATCAAGACTGTAAGTGTATTGGAAGACAAGATTAAAATGCAAAAGGACAAATCTTGATAAATTCAAGAAATATGCTGAAAATATAGGCTGAAAATCAATAAGGAAGTGTGCAGCAAAAATCAATTGCACAATAAAGGACAGGGGGACAATCAGTAAGGGATCATTTCTGAAAATTATCTAGATTTAGAGGAGAGCACAAGCTGAATCAAGAAGGTATTGCTCTTATAAAAAGCAAATTTATCTTCAAGAAATCTGGACAAACCTTACCTTTTAATTTTGCTTTGGAAAGGCCACCCTGCTCCTCCCCGCCCCCCCCCCCCAAATTATCTGCAAGCAGAGAAAATGTGGACATTAGGCAATGAAAAATTTCTTATCCAAAATCTCCTTTGAATATCCTTTATTAATAGTTGAATAATCCTATTCAGTATTCATTCTTGTTTTTTGAGACAGATGTGGTAGGTCTTTCCTCTACGGTAAGCAAATTCAGTGGGAGATCACAGGTCCTTATGCCACATGTGAGTTAATCACAGAAAAATTCAAAGGCAAATTGTGTCTGAAGTCTGTCACAATTGCTAAGGACAATATTTCTTTTGCTTCTTCAAAAGAGGAATCCTGATTTCTCACTAAAATTATTTTTTTTTAATCACTTAGCAAAGATTAACTATTCTTACAGCAGGTATAAAACCTGTCTTTTTTCCCATGTTCAATATACAGAACCAACTATATCTAGGGAGACTACTGTATCTGTCTTTGTAATCGGTTTGTGCATGTCTCTCAATATCAACTTTCCAATGACTTAAAATTTTCTGAATTTCCTTTTCTGGTCATACACTTTAATAAAGTTTGACTCACTGACCTACCAGTCTTTGAAGAATTCAGACTTAACATGAACATGGTAAACTTATTTTATTATAAAACTATGTTGTCCAAGAAATTGTAATTTCTGGCAGCCAAATCTATCAGAAAAAGAGACTGATATACTCATTAAGCACGTTAAAACAACAAGGAAACAATTATTAGCCTGGGGAACAAGGAGGAATATACATTTCTTTACACAGCTTAGGAGAATTCCCCATTGTGTCTGTGTGGTTTAGGTGTAAATGAATCCGAAAGTCAAATCAGTTGCAATTTACAATTTCTGCCAAAAAAAAATAATGACTGCTAAAACATTTATTTTTCACATTATTGAATGTTTTCTCAGAAAAAAAAAATCAGAAAAATATATATTTGGAAATGTTGGAAAGTCAGCTAAAGATCATCCTGAGCTGTCATTGTGTTTCCCAGGAAATTTTATTTGGTGTTACAGATTCAGCCATACCCTCAGCCATACCCTACGTCTTGACTATTCCTAAGAAAGTAAATCTTTACTTCCCTTCACAAATTATGGAGGGAAAAAAAAAAAAATAAAATACTTCTTTTGTGTTTATTTTAACACTGAGTCATCAGACATACTCAACTTTGAAAATGTAAACTGAAAAAAATAATCAGGGAAGATAGAGAGCAGTGTTTCAGACAGACTTAAAGGGGAGAAGTAACATTTGTGTGTATGTGTGTGCTCGTCTGTGTGTCTGTTCATGTAACTAGAAAAGGGGAACTTTAAATGTTTAAGGATAGACAAACTGTTTGAAAAGGTACATCTGCCATTTGTACATGTCATCTGTGTGACCTTCCAAGGAAAACCTGTTGAAACTCACAAGTGTGGAGTATATTTTGGCTCCAAAGCAACAATAAGCTGATAGATTTACTGCACAGAATGGCTTTTAATTTCCAGCTCTGAAGCTGAATCCTCCTGTGTTAAAATTAAACAATGATGATAAGATTATATAGTGATGTCATTACATCATAATTAAGATTGGAAAGTGGAAAATGAACTTACCAGTAGAACTGGAGAGTGCAGATATTAATTAGCTATCTTGGAATTTGATTAGGACAACAGAATCTAAATGGTATAAATTCTTTGCACTAAACAGCTAAAATGCACTTCTCATTCAAAGGCTTCCATTTCTAGAAAGAAACAGGGTCCCAAAAGCTTGATAGATAATTTATTTCTTATTCTGCCAGACAGACAAGTGCCATATACTGAATCAGCAGAAAGATAGCTCTGTCACCAGACTGAACCTAACTCAAGGCATCTTGCCTTTTGAATCTACTGGAAAGGTTTCATTTCACGGGGGACTTATTCCCATCTCTTATTTTATTTTTAGAGTCTTTATTTTTGTGGCAGAATATGGTGTCATTCAGGTGCCTCCTGTAAGCAAGGAAGTTAAGCTTAAAAGTCTGCATTCTTAACTTTAATTATGAAAGGAAATAGGTGCAATTTTTTTGAGAATGGACCTTTTCATATTTTGAAAACTTTGGAACAGTGTGAAATAAACACAGAATATTAAATTCTTCCTATCAACTGTGATACTTCTTTTTATAAAAGGATAATGTTGTGCTGTTTTCCAAGTTATTATCCTGCACTGGCAGGAAGAGACTACTAGCAACTTGGTTCCTGATATAGGTCAAAGCTGACTGTATTATCTCTAAAATCTTTCAAGACCTAGTAAGACAAATGTCTTCACGTCTTGTGATAACTGTCAGGAAATTTGAAATAACTGGGTTAGTATGGTGTGAAACACGATGGGCATGAGATCTAGTAAAACGAGCCAATAAATACTGACAAGCTTTGATCTATGAGACATTTATAGGTTCATCATTTTATGTTTTTAAGCTCTTCTCCAAACACCAAAGACTGACATTTTCTCACCTTTCACAGAATCACAGAACCACAGCATAGTTGAGGTTGGCAGCGACTTCTGCAGATTGTCTAGTCTGAAATCTCTTCCACTGAGTTTAAGTCTTCCTTGCTCCAGACTTTTCCTTTGCTAGCAGGGGCCTGGGATTCCTGAAGGCCAATCTCGGTGGAAAAGAGTGAGGCAAGGAAGATATTAAGTACCTTGGCCTTTTCCATGTCCTTTGTGACAGGGTCCCTACCCATCCAGCAGCAGGCCCACTTTTTCCTTTGTCTCTCTTTCTAGTTACCCTTCATCTCAACAGACTCAGCTGCAGCTGGACATTGGGTTTCCTCAACCCATCACTTGTAAGCAAAAGCAAATTTCCTCGTTCAGCCTACTGATTTCAGGATCCGAGAGCTTATGAAATCAGCTAAATTGTTATCATCCAGGCTTCAGATCCAGCTAGGTACAGACAACCTTGAATTTTGTTATACAAACACAGGCTTGAGCATAGCTTGTTACGGAATAAAGGTGAGAAGATAACGCATGGAAAACACCAGAAAACCAAATTTACTTCTCTGACTGTGGCTACCAGAAGAACAGGAGGGTTGCAGAGCAGCTGCCTTTGATGGAGACTGTCTCTGGCCCCCTCTGGTAATGATGGTCAGCTCAGTTTCTCCATCAGTGTTGGGAATGGAGCAGTAGCCAGTGAGACTACCCAAGGTTTTGGTATAGTCAGACAAGCTTATTTTGCTGTTTCTGACAGTCTACTGCTCTGGATAACTCCAATTTACAGGCAGTCAATGCCAGCTACAAACAGGGACAGGCAACTATGGAGACAAAATAAACGTGTGTGCAAGGAGGATTTAAACGCTTATAACACAAAACCTGAAAATCTGGATATTATCAGCATCTTCTGATATCTATTATACAAACAACCTGAGCATGCTCATGTCCTCTGCTGCAATGGGGGACCTCACACAGAGCAAAGGATTGAAAAAGGGACATGCAAAAATGTGGGATTCACATTGCCTTTTAAGGAAGTGAATCTTTTGCCCACCTGGATGGGCAAAAGGGGAATGCTGCTGCTCTTGCAGATGGCACAAGCTCATTGCCTCACCTGTTCCTGCAAAGGCAAACAGAGAGGTGTGCATTTAGTTATGCTCTGATCTACTTCATGCATGTATTGGCACAGATTTTTTTTTTTTTTTTTAATAGAACTTGTGGAACCAGTCACCATAAGATTTTGAGCTTGAATAATTTGAAGCCTTAGGTTTTCACACTGCAAACTAAAGCTAAAGACATTAAGTTGTTTTTCATTTATGTGAAAGAGTAAAGTGCATGATTTGAAAAAAAAAAATCAGTCTCATTTCAAAAGAGCTAATTTACTGTCTGGTTTTATTTCCCAAGCCGATAGTTTTCTGCAGAAACTCAGTTCTTGATTAATATGCATCATTAATCATTTAAATAAAAGTCGACCCCGTAATTTCAAAGAACAAACAATGCCACTTGACTACTAATTCAGAATCGTAATCAGTTGACAGAATACATTTCATAATGCTAGTTGACAGAATACATTTCATAAAAACAAATAAACCTTGCTCACATGGTCATCCAATCATGAATATTACTAAGTTCTTCATCTTTTTATCTTGTATGCATATATATGTATACACACACAATTAAATTCAGATAAAGGTAATATTAGAATAAGAAAATGGTTCTTGTAATTAGGGTCTGAAGAAGGTGAAACATTGAAAAAGCAACAAGCGAGCATGTCATCTCATGCCTGATCCTTCTACTCATCAATGAACGTATTTGCTGCAGATCTTTCACTCTCAACTACGTTATTCAAAAAGTGTGCCTTTAAGTTCTGTTCAGTCCTTACAAAGATATATCACTTGGCAGTGTCATCAGATCAGCACAGTGCAAAATGAAATGGGAAAGTACAGAAAGATGAAGATTCTGAGATATTTGAACAGGTTATTACGTGTCACATGTACTTATCTGACAGGACACGTTTGCTGTAGGAGCACATTTCTCTGTGTTCAAATCACTCATATTCCATTTCATCCTTAGCTCTTAATAAGGGTGGATATTGTGCATCACAAGAGGTTAGCTATGATGTAAATCTCAGATACAGAGATCTAGATCAATGAATTGATTATGTGTCCCTTAGTGTGTACAGATGACTCTAAGATTAATATAAACAGCTGAAAATTATTAAGGACAGGAAAGCTAAGACAGGACTTCTGGACTAAATGGAGGTAATTAGGTTCAGATTGTGTTTTCAACGAGAAGTCTTAAAGTTAAATGGATTCCTCATCAAGCTCAGTCCATTGTAAATAGAAAGCACCAAAATCACTGACCTTATATAAAATCAAGATATATGGGTGGAACAGCTTTTAATAATAAAACAAGTGCCAAAATTTATACTGAGGTCACTCATAACTATGCCTGTAGCATTCTTATGCTTTTGTCAGTCACTCCCTGAATTGGTCATAAAATGCTTCTATGTTCTTATTTGCAGCTCTGGAAATGGGAACATAAATCTGGAGAGCAGTCAGGGTGGAGTAACATGTAACAAAATGGTGTGTTCACTTCTTGGACTGTATTTCAACACAGTTTTTTCCTGTTGTCTAGTGACACTTGTGCTGTGTTCTCAGGCAATATCAAAAACAGCTAGCACAATAAAGTTTGGTCTTTAAAAGCTTTTGGTTATTGTAATTGTACTAGATTTTTGAGATTTGAGTAATCTTTTCCATTTCAAAAATGTGGTTTGAATACAGTGATATATTAAACTAAGATAATTGTCTTTTTGTCAGTAAGGAAAAGTTGCAGTGCTAATTCAGATAGACAATAGAATGGGATTCATGTGTCTTTCTTCCTGCTTTTGTTTGTTTCTTTGTTTTAATATAGATAGTGCTTAAACCTAATCTCTTAGTCTGTAATTAGAATTTACCAGAAATCTTATTAAGACTAGGAAAAAAAGTTTTCTAGAGGAAAACTTTAGTAAATGAAACAGGAGGTGTGGAAAGTCTCATGGTTCATTTCCTGTCTTTACCTGTTTCCCTGTGAGGAAAATGAGACCAACAATATTTTGCCATGGGCATACAGACAAAACATACACACACATACACACACAAATGGAGCACTTTCTTCCATTGCTACTAGATGTTAACATGAAAAGTAGTGGTAAGACCATTTTCCATGAAGATGGGTAAGGCTTCTTGTTGTTAAAAAGCAACAAGATAGTCCACACCTTCGGCAGAAGTACTAACTAGTGCTTCTAAACAAGACAGCTTCCAAAAACATGAAATTAATTCACTTGCATAGGAATGAAGAAACTATTACAAATCTACTAGCCAAATTAAGATTCATGTACTGTGGGCCAGGGAAGAAACTTGCCCTCAGATCACTCAGTACCACATAATTACTGCTATTATTCATCGCTTTCACCGAATGTAAAACTGCTGAAGTGTGGCTCAAGAACTAGTTAACAGTGCTGTGGAAAGATCTAAGCCAAATTATGGCACAGGAAAAAATAATTGATTCTTTGTAGTTCCAAAGAATGAACTGAAAACAATTGTACACTTTGCCTGTAGGCACAAATTGCTGCAAATTCAACTTCTCTACTTGAGCTCTGTCAGCAAAAAAACACATAATTTTTTTCTCTTCTGAAAAATACTCTATGCCCCAGACTATCAAACACTGTAATAACATGTAACTTAAACTGTTCTAAAAATGGAGTTCTTTAGAAGATTGGAACATTAAACTAGTGAGCAATGTATGTTTGGATTGAAGAGAGATGGGGCAGGGAAAGAACACAAATGATACTCCTAAAAGTAAAGCTATTCAGTGAAATTAATATAGACAATGGCAGCCATCCCTGAAATCCTTATTCTACCTTTATTTCCCTTGAAAAGAAAATTTCCTACCAGAATGAAAATGGAAAAGGATTTCAGGATTAACCTTGAGGCAGGAAAGTTAAGGTACACAGATATGTGGCTGAATGCTTTCTTTTAGAAAAACAGAGGCCAGAAGCAAGCCTCTTGAATAAATACCGTCATTTTCAAAAGGACTAAGCAGCCAAGAGTTCCCTTTGAACCTGAAGTGTGTATTTGAGGGATGAGCCAGAAGAGCTATACGGAAACTCACATTTATGTTGTCTAATAGTTCCATCATTAAAGATTCATGAAACTGACAAAAAAGAAATCAAATCAATTCAAACATTTCAGTCACTTACAGGAAATCTTTGAAATTCAGCAGAAGGAAAAACTGAAGGAGGTCTCATTTCTTCATCCTGTGAAACTCCATCCCATTTTTGCCAAGATATAACAGACTGAAGACCACTGTTTCTATCCTTTACTGCTTGTAGGCAACACAATTAAGTCATTTGTATGTGGCGTTTTATATGGGACTTCTCAACATTGGAATGTCTACCTTGCAATTTCAATAAATTTTGGTTTGTTATGCTTTGGTAAGACATACAGTCTTTATCCACAAAGTGGCTGAAAAAGGCACAGGAATCAATACAGCTAATGTTTATTTCACTGAATTTGGCTTCTTGAGAAAAACAAACCATGTCATTTCTGCCAGCAAAGTTCTGCTGTAGCACAGTTGTGCAGCTATATCAGTAGAGTTAAACTGTAGGAACATACTCCATTTTTTTGGAAAAGGCAATAAAGTTAGACCATGTGCAATATCTGCTGCTTCAGACTCAAAGCAATGCTTGTAAGCCCAAGAATAGTGTGATGTGGTTATTTGTGTTTTTATTTTTTTTTCTTCCCCAACAGATCATATATTTTCTTAAAGCCTACTGCATTTCCATTCCATCTTTGAATTCTTTTTCTTCTTTCACACACTTTTCAGAGTATATGACCTCAAGTAACCATCACCAGTAATGGGGTCTGTCCCATGATGTGTCAATCTTTTGAATACTCCATTACTTGCTAATCAAGTTAAAATTAACTCAGCTTTACAGTATGTCAGATCTTAATAACTGGACAACTGCTTGCTTCTTAAGACCCTCACAAGATGACGACAGAATCTACTGAAGTTCTTTCTTTTTTTTTTTTAAAAAAAAAAAAACAGATATTTGAAGAATATTCAAAGAGAATAATCTTCCAGATTCCTTTATGAGATGACAATATCTTGGATCTCCTTATAGCTGCTTTTTTTTTTTTTTTGGTTTGTTGGTTTGGTTTTGTGGTGTTGTTTGTTGGTTCGTTTTTTAATGTTGGATGCCATCTTCAGAGGTATTTGATCTGAAGTGATAAGTAGCTTTATCCCAGACCTTACTGAAATGAAACATTAGTTGCACGCATGAGTGGTATCTAATTGGCAGTAATAGGGGTCACATCTGAGTGGCCTCTCCTCAAAAGTCCATGGCTTATGACCCTTCACTTTTCACTTGTAGATAGTAGGAATGGATTTAGTGCTTGTGAAAACATTGGATCAACTAGCTTTAGTGCCTGAAGATTGCTACCCAACCAATGAGCAGTATAAGAACTGAGTAAGCATTGTGACTGAGGATGGTAAAGATCAGAGCCATGTACTTTTTTTTCAACACAGCATAGCTGATCTGCTTGAATCACCCCTAGAGATAATAACTGAATTCATTATGTAGCTCTTTTCTTGGTCTCCCTGCTGAGAAAGCAAATTTAGGGCTTCATTTTGTGCTCATTCAAGGCAATAGCAAAAAAAAAAAAACCCAAACCCCTTATTTGTAAAAATTAATATGGTTTTCTTAAAAGGATATTTGTAGTATGGAGAAGGCAGATTTATTTGCACAGGTAACTAATTCTGCACCACTCTTTCACAAAAAGGAGTTGGAGCTGAATGATCCTTTGCAGCTACCTACCAAATCAGTCTTTAACATCAATTTTATTTTATTTGACCCTTAGATTTTAAAATCTGATTCAACATATTCTGTTAAAAAAAAAAATCCATTTTCCTCTAAAAGAAATTTTTCTCCTGAACTACTTTTTCTCATGCTAGTCTTCCTATTTAAGATTTGCTGCAGGGCTTTCCCTCCCTCTCTAGGCCCTTCATCTCTCAGGAGGCTGCCTTTTAATTAAATAGTTACTTTGGTTTGGTTCATTTTTTATTATTTGTTTGAATGTTATTGTTTGTGCTTTGAATTGATCGTCCCTGTACAATCTGAAGCTGAGCATTTGCTGTGGCACTGAGCAAATTTCTTCTACTATTGCCTCAGGACATTGCTGCAAACATAGTGTTGCAGCTGATAAAGATTCTCACGATAAAAGAATCTACAACAAAGGATTAATTAATTTTTCCTAAAGCTCAATGACATGAAGATCAGATATTGTTTCTCTTTTTCTCACTTCCAGTTTCCATTTGCTTAGAAAATAGGTTTCTATTTATTTAGATTAATATGAAAAGCACATTGTCATCCAGCCAGCCGCAACACTCAACAGAACAAATGTGCCTTTGTCACCAGTGTTTCTTTGTAGCTACCCTTCTAGCCATTAACAAAAGGCTTAAACCAAGTGGTACTATTTTAGTCCCAGTGCAATTTTCTTGTTCCTGCAAAGAAACACCTTTTACTGTTCAGTTAAAAGCAAATTGACACTTCCAGCCATTGTGTGTTGTAAGTTTATTTCTTTTCATGGTCTTTTACTGCTTTGTCCTTACTGTCTTTTCAAAGCAAGAAATTGCTTTGCATCTTTTATTTTATATACAGTTTTGTTTATATTATTGTTTCAGTTCTACAGAACAGTAACAGAAGATAGAAATATTCTGTTCTCAGCTGTACTTTCCAGGCACAGAAACATGAGAAGTGGTAGAGAACTTTGCTGCACTCAGGACAAAATAGTCAGTTATGGTAAGATTTTCTGATACCTCCCACGCTTGTACATAGCTCTTTTTCCTTCCTAGTGTTTTTCTGAGCCTTGATGTGCATTAGAGCCTCTTTTTCCTTTCCAAACAAGGCTTTTAGCACATGTAAAGGCCTGTCATTTATTCAGAACTTCCTTAGCTCCTGAAATGAATTGGGATGAAAATCTGCACCCCACTCTATTCTGACACAAGCTTTCCATTCTGATCTCAAACGTGACAAAACTTCTGTGTTTTCTACATAGTCACTGGTGTTCCACTACCTAATGGATATTATCAACAGAGCTCTAAAGCTACCTGTAACCACAATGATATCACAGAATTATCGATTTTAGCAGAGAAAAGAAATAACAAGCAAGTCACTTCTTGGCTACACTATATTGCAGTGTTGTGCTTTTTCTACTCTAGTTTTAGGCATCCAGCATTGCTATTTCCCTGAGGAGACCATTCCACAGTCTATTGCATTTCATTACATTTTTGCCTGATGTTCAGTCCAAATGTCCAAATCATCCTAGATCACTTGCTGCACTGAGTACCTTTCAAAGTCAATGAAATACAGGTCCCTAATGAGATTTTCAAAACCCTGTAGGGTGTTGGTTTGTTGTTGTTGTTGTTGTTTTTGGTTGGTTGATTTGTTTGGTTTGTTTTGTCTTTGTTTTCTCTGTGTGTGTGGTTGGCTGGTTTTTTGGGTTTTTTTGTTGTGGTGGTTTTTTTAAGAGGAAGAGGGATAAGGGGAAGGGGAGAAGAGGAAAGAGGAAAGAGGAAAGAGGAAAGAGGAAAGAGGAAAGAGGAAAGAGGAAAGAGGAAAGAGGAAAGAGGAAAGGAAAGGAAAGGAAAGGAAAGGAAAGGAAAGGAAAGGAAAGGAAAGGAAAGGAAAGGAAAGGAAAGGAAAGGAAAGGAAAGGAAAGGAAAGGAAAGGAAAGGAAAGGAAAGGAAAGGAAAGGAAAGGAAAGGAAAGGAAAGGAAAGGAAAGGAAAGGAAAGGAAAGGAAAAAGGAAAGGAAAAAGGCCTGCCAGAGCACTACATATGTGCAGTGTCTTCTAAGCTTTCACATAACACAGTAATGTAAGAAATCTTCGTAGACTTTCTTCAGTTCCTTTGTGTAATTTTGGGCTGCAAGTCAAAATTTTTTTTTTTTACCTTGTCTCACATTTTATTTGTTCCTCCCCTCTAAGCAATTTATACCCCTTTTATTCTAAAACAAAATAACTTTCATAGTATTTTCAGGGCCAAGATATCTGTTTATGACTGAAACTTACAAATGACCTTGATGCTTGCTGTCTGACATATCATGGTAAGGAACATATCTGATGAGACTGCAGCATTTACAGACCATTTTAAAAAGAACACCAAGGTCTGGAGAGAGGTAAGCAAAGAATTATTTCCTCCAACAGGCTACAGACCTCTCTCTTTACCTGGCAACTTGAACGAGGGGAGACAAGATTTTAGACTATTTGGACACCCAAAGTTTCATTTGGCTCTTTTCTAGCCAAAGGGATCTTTAATACTGCAAGGAGAAGCAATGGAAATTGCCAGGATCTTCCCCTTGAGAGTTACTTTCACAAACTACCAATCCAGATCATTCAGTTTTTGTGTTGTACACTAAGCATGAATTTAGTGGTATTTTGGTGTCCTCTATGAACACTTTAAGAACACATTAAATGTGACTGAATGTAGCTGATGCTACTTACGTCAAAGGACTTCTAAAAGTGGATATAATAGATGTTTATTTTAAAGGAGGTCTACAAATGCACATTTCAGACTAAAAGCTATTATCAACAAGAAATGAAATAATCAATATTTGAATCCTACCTGTAGATTACCTTTGAAAATTTTATCTATACATAATGACAAAGTAGAGTAATTACTTTCTCCTCTTGCTTATTACAGCACTACATAGAAGCAAAGTGCAATGCTGCCATATTTCCCCTGGGACCATGAAGACTATTGATTAATTACTCCCCTGACAACTTTGCCTGGTCTAACACCAGTGTAGAAGAGGCAAGTCCCAATTCCTGCTGCTGCCGGGGTCCCTGGTCAGCTGCTGGGGCTGGGGAGAAAGCTCTGCTGTGGGGTGGGTCAAGGGCAGCACTGACTGGGTGGATGGGACCATCCAGTGCCATTCTCTGCTCCTACCCTAAATATTTCCAGGTCTGGGTTGTAGTTTCCAGGCACAGGCAGCTGCCTGAACCTTACCTATTAGCCTGCAAAAACTGAAATCACACCTCTAGCTGGCAATTACCTCTATGTGTAACGTAAAGTATGTTAAGCCCAGCAGCCTTTTGGCCCTTTGTACCAATAAGTATGTTCTGCAATAGCTTCTTTGGGAAGGCTGAGGACTACAAACCACTAAATGGTAATACCTTTCAGATGCCCTGAAGTTACAATAAAAAGAAAATTAAACCATTTAAGAAGTCTTTAATGAAGTGATACAGTAATTAAATTCTAATTAACCGAAAGGATAGTTATTTCCTATTTCAGTACACAGATGTATAACCTGCACCGTTGCACCAAGTTCAGTTATAAAGTTTCAGTACTGTCACTTCCACTTCATTCCACATGTTAGAAAATAACATTATTGACAAAAATTTGAGGGTTTCTTCTGGGAGAACAGCAATTAGTCTCTGAGACAATTACTGATGCTTAAACATTCAGAAACAAGCTGGTACTACCGAGCTATTTTTATCACTAAACATTTGGGACTTAATCATTAAATTGCCCATTAGATCTTGCTCAGACTTTTCATCAATAATATAATGTGTCTTTGACTGGTAGGAGGGTTAGACAGTCATGTGTGAGCTCTAGCAACTGGCACTGGGAGTGAGACTTCCAGAGCTCAGTTTGGTCTGCAGCAGAGATTCCCCATTTCTAGACTTGATTATTTGCATCATGGGGAAACTGGTGAAGTTTACAAGGAAGTGTCCTTTGAACTGGCAACAAATGGGAAAAGTCCTTTTTTATATTTAGGTTGGAGTGTCTCACATGAAAGTCCCTAGGACACAACTTTGAAGGAGGAAAACAAGAGAAAGATAAGAAGATGAAGTTAATCTTTTATTCCTTATCAATTTAATAAGACTTATTCCTTGTGCAGTTACAAAATTAATGGGATTAATATGGAGAACTGACATTTTGACCTCTTCTAAAACTGTGCAAGTAAGAAATGAGGGATTCTATGTATTATACAGAAAACTGGTTAAGTCTTCTGGAAGCTGGGATTGGCCAAGTTATGATCAAAATATACTATATCAAAATTTGCATCTCTCAAAGGATGTATTGGAAAAAAGAATGAAAAGTAATGATTTCATGTCAGTTTGTTTTCAAAACCTCTCACATATCACTTCATGCTTAATCTTTTATTTAATTACACATTACACATTTAAGGTTTAGTGCAAGTTATAGAAAATCAATATGGTTATAAATGTAGGATTGGTAATTACTGCATGACTTGTACAATATCTTATTTACATAATTCATTTACTGGCAACTTGCATTTTAATTAACCTAAAATGAGTGCTTCAATGAAATTGTAATTTAGTGTACTAAATTGAAAAAGTTGTCAAATCTTGCACTTAGTCATGCAACTGTGAGTTTCATTGTCTATTCAGAAAGATTAAAAATTATGCAATTAAGAAGATTAATTTAATCCTTGATTCCCAATTGTATTATATAAATCTTTGGTTTTTTCCTGGTAAATTGTGTTCAAAATGTGGTAATGACCAGAAACACTGACAAATAGATAAGTTTTGCTGACCAAATTTTCCCCTACAGTATTCTTATTCACTAGATAAAGATGTTATAAATAAAACTAGGAAGAAAAAGTTGATGAAGTAGTCACCTTAACACCTCCCCAAATGCTCCATGCTAACATTGAAAATATGAATAGAAGTAACAGAATCTGAACCTGCTACTGGTTAAACTGTCAATATCAACTACTTGACTCTTTTTGTTATATAAAAAAGGTTAATTCCAGTCTAAGATGATGTAGCTGTGGTAAACTCAATATCAAGATGTTCCATAACTCTGGGGACCAAAGATCATATGGAATTATGCAAGAAAACTGGACTTATCTCTTACAATGGAAAGGAATTTGATTTAGAATTTTACTGACCTAAGTTGTAGCAGCTTATAAATGAAATCAAATATGCAAAATTCCCTTTTTCCAATTATATCCTGCTGACAGTCCTTTGTATATTGAATTAATTTTCCATAATATTTGATTTTATATCAGTGCCCGTATTCTTGGAAAGACATTTCTTAATGGCATTTTCCAAAAATTTGCATTGTAATATAGTTCAGAATAAAATTGGAGTGTTCTTCTGGAAAATACCAAAAAGACTCTGCTGTTGTGTTCTGGTTATCTGTGCTCTGACATAACCAGTCCTTTCAGGAAAACCATAAAAATGTAATGACTTTAAAACAGGCAATCAGATTGGAAGTCATATCATCTTATTTATAGCCTTTCTGATTCTGTGAATATATTGACATAAATATTTAGGTAAATTAATACAAAGCAGTTGCTTTATAACATGTGAGACAGGAGCTTTTTTGTCACACTTGAGCAAAACAGACAGACAAATACCATCTCTTTCACCTGATTTTCAATGTGGTGGTTGAGATTGAGATAAAAGATATAATTTAGTTATTTCAAGGCACTTCTGTGTCAGTATGTACTCCACAAGATGTAATGTAATTTGTCTGCCACACTATTTATGCAGCATGCTGTCTGGCACAACATTCCCTCTAGACAGAAGGTGCTGATATATTAAAGAAGCAAGCAACTAGCATTTGATTTTCTGTTTATATTGCCTTCCTCAGAAAAACAGGAGAGACGATTCAACAGAGATTTAGTTGCCACAGTGTGAACATAGCTCCTGACCCGAGGGATAAGATGGAATTTCATAGCTTTACCATCTCATTAAATTTAAATACAGTATAATCTTTAAAAAGAAAATTTTTCCAAGAAATATATTTTCACATTTTCAGTTCAGGTGCATGTCAATAATGTTGTTTTATATAATCAGACATGATGCATGGCATTTTAGCCTAGCAAACTGGAGGTAGAATTTTTCAGAAAGTAAAAGAATGTAAGCATTTCCTTAATAGCTTCCCTTCCTGTCATCAAGAAAATGTTATTTGAAGCAACAGAGCTAAGAGAGCTCTTAATATCAAACTGGGTTAGTATGGGAGTATATATTTGAGCATCAGAGATTGTGCTGAGAGTGAGAATCTTAAGTTTACATGCAACAAGCATCATGAGGTTCTATTTCCCTCTGCCTTACCAGATTTTAGCAAAATGCCATAGTGCATGAAAGTGTCATTATTTTTTGTCTCCAGACTTAAGTCCTTCAACTGAGAAAGTACTAATTAAGTTTTTGGTTTTGGTTTGTTTTTCCACAATGAGATAAAACTGTTATAATACACTTGACATATTTTACTGACTTTAATATTGACCTTAATTATATGAGCTGATGGAATGGGAAAAATTGAGAAATACAAATAAGAAATATTATTAGGTACTATTTTTCTTTGAGAAGAAGGGGAACTCATCTCTGTTCCAAGCTGCAGGCTCCTGCAGTAAAGTGTTCACCAGGACCTGAACAAGCTAATTGAAAAATGTATTTGATATCTTTGTGATTGCTGCTGTGAGTGGAAGAGTGGCATGCATTTGGCAAATCTATATCATTTGAAAATGAAAGCTGGGAGCTCAAACACATAAACACAATTAGTATCATTTAACATGTAGTCCCTCCATGCTGAGGCACCATAACTGTGCTTGAACTGCTCCCAGATTCCTAAATGTTAAAGACTATGTGGCTTAAATTCCTGTCCAACGACAAAGGTAAGCTGCTGTGTTACCTATATGTGTATACAAAGCCATTGGATTAACCAACTAAGACTACAGCTCAACTAAGGTATCATAATGTTACTGTGCATTGGAGCCTTCCATGTTGCAGACATTCACCAACTGTTACAAAAAGGTGAAACATTTCACCTTTTTTCAGTAACAGCTGTAAAAGAAAACCTTACAGTACAAGCTATCATGATCTGCTTTTCCAGTGCCTTGTGACACTTTTGTAATCACAGAATCACAGAATGGTTGGGGTTGGAAGGGACTTCTGGACATCATCTAGTCCAACCCACCTGCCAAAGGAGGTTCACCCAGAGCAGATTGCACAGGAATGGGTCCAAGCAGGTTTTGAATGTCTCCAGAGAAGGAGACTCCACAGCCTCTCTTGGCAGCCTGTTCCAGTGCTCTGGCACCCTCAAAGTAAACAAGCTTTTCCTCATATTCAGATGGAACCTCCTGTGCTTCAGTCTGTGCCCGTTGCCCCTCATCCTACCACTGGGCACCAATGAAAAGAGTCTGGTCCCATTCTCTTGACACCCAGTCTTGAGATATTTATAAGCATTTATAAAATCCCCTCTAAGCCTTCTCTTCTCCAGGCTGAACAGACCCAGGTCTCTCAGTCTTTCCTCATAAGAAAGATGCTCTAGGCCCCTGATGATCTGTGTAACCCACTACTGGACTCCTCCAATAATTCCTTGTCGTTCTTGAACCCAAGAGCCCAGAAGTGCACACAATACTCAAGATGTGGCCTGTTCAGCCCCTAGTATCTCTTAGAATCATGACTACATATTCACATGGGAAGACCATCCATTTCTCTCAGATTTGCAGAAATCCTTCAGATAACAGTGTTTTCTGATAATCCAGGTTGGATACAGATCACTACTGTGGTGAAGGTGAGGTCCATAGACAATTCTGTAACAATGTGGTTTGTCTTAATACAGGATTTGATATTTGAGTTGAAATGAAATTAGAGTCCCTATTTCTTTTCAAGTTTACTACAGCAAGAACTGTTTCTAATGTTCTGTGTCACATCTCTTTCTTAGTCTATTTATTTCTCAATAGCTCAGTATTTTCTATTTCCATTCCTCACTTTGCTGCTACTTGGTACAGTGTAAATGATGTTTCAGGATAAGATGGACTCATCCTTCTTCTATATTAACACAGCACCCTGCTTGCAGAATTTCTTTAGTATCTATCTATCTATACACAGCCATTGTCGTTTAGCTGCACTCAGTGATTACAGTAGAACTGTCATGTTTTAAAGCACTGGGAAATTGTATCCTAAATTCATTGACTACATTTTCATTACTCTAGTAAAAGAAACTTAAACATATCAACATGAAGTATTTTACAGTTTTAATGTGCCTGTATAGGTTTACATAGAAAAATATAAAAAATGAGTGAAAATAGAAAATACTCAGAGTTTTCAGATGTCTGCTGTATTGGAAGAAAAAGGTCCAAATAAATATGACAGAAAGAAAAATCACTGGTAGAGTTTTCTCAGTTAGGTAGGGTCATTGAGACCCCACAGTGTGGACAATTCTGTTAGCAGATCATTTCCTGCTAGCAGGTTCATTCCAAAAAAGTTGATTTTTTTGACTCAGTGGTATCAGTAGCCCTGGTTATTGCAGTTGTGATAAATACAGATCTATTCAAGCTATTAGCTCAAGAGCCATTTTCAGATAAAAGGTTTTTGTACTTTTCAGACAAATGCCTCAGTACATACTCTTTAAAAGCAAACAATGAAACCAAAAAGCTAAATCTTCTGAACCAACAACTTATTTTTGAGTGAAATCAGTTTATTTCACCTGTGAAAGTACAATTAATGACCAGATGAAAGTTCTAAGTACCTGTTTGCAAAATTTAGTAAAAAGTTCATAGACATCACCCTTTTCTTCTGAATCACATGCTTCTTCCCTTTGGTATATTGAATTGTGCTCAAGCACAATTGCAAACTTACTGTAGGAAGTAAAACTGGAAAAAAAAAAAAAAAAAGCTCAATAATTAAATTAATCACAGTCCTTGCTTGAGGGAGAAACTCTTTATCACCAGTGGAATAAGACAGGCCACACCTGGGTTTCAGGGCTTTTCTGTGCTACTACTCCACAGCTAAAAATTTGAAAAGAAATCTGTAAAATCCAAAAATGCCTGAAATTACAAGAATAATTAAACTTTATTGTTATCAGTGTTTAAAAATCTATGTAAGATATCTTAAAAAACAAGGGATGTCTGTAGATTAGAGGTCGAGGCATCACTCACATCTAGCCCTGTACATCTCTAAAAAAGAAAAGTCATTTTGGAATAGCAACATGTGGGATAAAGGTTGGCATGTAATTAGTTGATTTATTGGATGAATGACTAGCTTTAATAAGAAAGAGACAGCCTGTTTCAATGCTTGGTGTCTGGTTTTCATTACTTCCTACAATGAGCACATTAATATCTTCTTTGAAAATGGAAAAGCTTACTATATTTTGGTTTGCACGTATAGCACCGAAGAATTTGTACCATTGTCTACACTTGCTTCTTTCATGATCTTTCATTTATATGAAGAACAATGAACGACAAACCTAGTTGTTATTCAGTTGACTTCTTTTGTTTAAAGAGCATCAGTTCTTCCAGCAATTTTACTGGTAGTCCAATACCTCAAAACTGGAAGAATTTGAAACAACCTTGATGATGCACCCCTACAGCTGATTTGTGTGTTCTCCTGTGCCTTTCCTGCCTCATCACGATCACTGTTGGTATATCACGTATATTTTATCCTGTTCCAGGGAAAGGCCAGAAGATGGTTTAACCATGAGTAGACTCTAGAGAAGTTTCAGGACTTCTAAAAATTGTTCCACAGCTGCAGAAAACCTCTCTGAGAGTTCCAAAAATTGACCCCAAAAGGGGAAGGGTGACTGATTCATATTTATGATGTATTTGGTGCTTTTGCTTTAATTTCAACAATCTAGGAAAGGTTTAAGTTGAATTAGGAAGCATTTAGTAAAATATATTCTTTAAAAAATATTGCAAGACTCAAAAGAATATTAGTATCTTCCTGGAAAGGTCAATATCCCTTTTTTTTTTTTTCTTTTTTTTTTTCCTTTTTTTTTTTTCTTTAATTGATATCACTGTATAGAACTTTCATTATCTTCTGTTACTTTGAATCATTCCCAGGATAAGCAGCAAGAAATTAAAATGAAAGCAGACTAAACATTATAAATATATTCTTCAGCTATAGTCCTTAATACACATGAATTGGTTGTATTCATTAATTTTAAAAAACACTGTTTCAGGATATTTTCTTAAGAATAAAAATGGTGGGTTTACAAGCAACTGCGTTATCTGAATACCACTAGAGGAATCAACGTAGTTAATCTACAGCTACCTCTGTGTAAAACATCTACTGCTGTGTACAAACAATAAATGATGCTGTCTTTCTGCTGTAGACATCTACCCAGTATGTGAGAACAGAATCTCGATTGAGTTTTAAGATGGGTTAAATAAAATACATTAGGAAGTTATTTCAACTTTATATAATTCTTGTATCTTCACCTAAAATTACTGTAAATATTATAAAATTACAGTTGCTGTATGATCCCACATTATCAGATGGTATTTTCTCTAATTATGTCCACTCATATTCAGGGTTTGAATTGAAGGGTCATCTTGGTAACAATTTAGTATTCATTTGCAAAGCACATTTGCATGATGAAAATGTACATTTAAACTTCTTAAGAACTTTAAAAACACTTTCTACAGCTTGTGCAAGTTTTTATCTCCCCTATGTACTTCAGTGCTTAAATGCTCTAACAAGTTGAGGAGAACTTCCCTACAAATAAGAGAAATGTCCTTTGCTTTCTACTATATCTTAAGAACACATAGCATTGCAGTTTATTCCATTATGTGGAAATGCAGAATGATCAGTAGTTTTCATGCAAAGAGCATTCAGCACAGTTGAGAAAAAGCCACATTGACCAAATTAGGGTCTCCTATGGCTGTTCGGAAGGAATACATGCAGATGAGTGGCTAAGTAAGTAGTCCAGGCAATGCATGCTCCTACTCAAGTTCCTTGAATAGCTTTGTCAGTGAATTCCTGGGAGTGAAGGATCTGGGCTCTACAATGTGTACAAGCTCTTCAGGGTCTTAGCCATGACCTTGCTCACTCAGAGTAAAGGATTTATTAACTCTGGTGTTGCTGCAAGACTAGCTCAGGAGAGCCACTGGGAGTCTAAATCAAAGCCTCTTCCCTGTGTTCCCCCACAATTTTTAAAGAAAGTAATTTTAAACCACACAGATGTCCCCCCTAAATATACGTTCTTTCTGTGTCAGACAGTCTATTGAAAAATCTCCCTCTGTTCTGTTTTGTCCACCTAGCGGTTAGAGAGATGCTTTATGCATAAAACAGAGAGCTTTTTTTTAATTCAAAATTACTTACTAATATAACAGCTGACAAAACTCAAAAATATGTCACAAAGTTCTTAAGCTCAGGGTTAATAAGATGTTTTAACATGCATTAAAAATACTTCAGTGTACCGTGGCTTGTTGCTGCTCAGTGTGATATTATTGGCTTTTGTTTGGGAGTCACCAGGAGAACAGAGAACTGGGTTATCTCAGCAACTGTTGTGAGTAATGTCTCATTTTCTAACATATCAAAATGGAAGGGGCAAAGTATAAAAATGAGTTTCTTTGGGCAGCCAAGATCCTGTTGTAAGGTAGGCTATCATTATGCCTATGAACAATAGACATGAAGATAAAACAAGTAGAATGATAATGGGTAGAGGCAGCACCTCTGCTGAGACATACACTTCCTCACCTCAGCTCAAGGAGCACTGACAGCATGTGCAGGACAAGAAGAGTTGCTTTTTTAATACCCAGAAACTGCTATGTCAGCCGGGTCACAACTCTGCCTTTAATTAGATGAAATGCCTTCAATTGGAAGCCACCTGCATATAGGTTAGGATATATGCAGGCTGCTCAGTTCCCAGCAGGAAATCTATTCTGTGAAAAGTACATTTCAGTTATAAAGAAAACCCCCTACAATGCATCTATTGTGAAGTATAGCTAATACATCATTCATGTACAATCATAAACAGCTTTAAAAGCACATTGATTCTGTTCATTTTTATTTGAACGATGCTTGTATATTTGAACATGTAGTTATTTCTTGAAATAACTGGGAAACAACAATCAAGAGAAAGCAGTTGATTAGCAATTTAAAGCAAAGCAAAATGGAAACATTTTTCATATACTGTCAGGATTTATTCTAAGTGCCTCCCTTTAAAACGGTATTGCTTGCGGTAGCAGGCTGCAGTGATTCACTGCCATATTAATATGCATTGCTGAGTACAAGTGAAATCTATATTCAGTTGCATAACATTTCAGTGTTTTATTGTTGATGGCCTTTTCTTTGAACATAAGCTTTTTGTTGCACATGACATCATAGCCCAATAAACATGAAACTTCTTGAACCAATGCCAAAGTCTTCCATCCAAGGTCAATGAAATTATACTAACTTGAAGCCAGAAAGAGAGGAGGGGAAAAAAGCACTCAGCCTCTTAAGGTATTTCCAGAACTCAGACCGTAGCATCTTCTCTAAGAAATTAATGGCTTTCCAGATTGTGGCTTATCATTTATGAGATTAATTTTTTTTAAACAGCTCTCATGTATGTGATATATGTATATTTGCATCCATGTGATACTGAATAAAAAAGGAAACACATAGAAATGTAGTCACTTGAAAGACACTGTCACAAGAAATTTCTGGATGGCCATTGCAGAAAGTGATATGTGTTTGCTGAACAAATGGCAATTTTATTAAATGGTGATTTTTTAAATCTAGGAATTCTATATTCATTATACAGGCCTTTCTAATGGGAAGATACTTGAAAATATATTTGTTTGTGTAATAAATTGCTTTTATTATTGAAATTAATAGTTATTTTTCAGGTGCAACCTCTAGCCTCTAATCAAGCTGTCTTCAGTGGGTGCCAATCAACTCTCATGAGCTAGAAAATATTGAGCCAGTTTAAACTCTGGGTTGTCTTTTCCCAAAATCTGTCTTTACAGCAAAAAGTGACACTGAAGATGATTTACACAGCACCATTCTCAAATCATAACAGATACTTGCACTCTGAGGATAGTGTGATATCTTGCATTTTGTGAATGATATATGAAACCAAGGCTTTGGTATGTGTCTTGATTAAGTATTTTTCAGAATAAATTAAAGATGTCTGAGTGCTTTGTTAGATAAATATCTTTTAACTATCCTTATTTTATGCTGATAAATGCCTTCAAAACTATTTCTTGGAAAGGACTTAATTTCTATACTAGTTGTAGTCATGTTTCACTTTGGAAAGGATTACCATAGATGGTCAAAGGATCTTCACATAGAGCTGTTCTATCAGCTAGGATCTAGATCCTTCATATGCTCATAAATACTTTAAATTTTAAACACACAAACAGTTTCACTTGTGCTTTCATGCTTGAAGCTGGCAGAATAGTTAACTTCACTGTGTGCGACGAAGTATGATACTGATGCAGTTTCTATCATCTGAAATAATAAGGTAGAATTATCTTTCCAGCATCATGGTAGACGATCCAAAAAATAAAAGCCAAAACATAAACCATCAAAAAGCTAAATATTGTACTGGTGTCTACCACTAGCTGTACCAGAGTTTTCTGATTTCAAAGAAAAAAAAAGGGAAAAAACCCAAACAATCCACCCAAGACCCCCAGTGAAATTACAGATACTTTGTCTGTGTATTTTAGAGACAAGTAAAAATTAATGGTGATCTATGTGAAGGGCATCAAAAAAAGTTGCATAGAATAACAAAGCTCATATTCATTGTTATGTGGGATCAGAAACACACATCTCCCTCTCTAAAATGAATTAACTATTGAATCAAACAATAATAGAATTCACTAGAACCAATCAACGTTTTAAATTTTGTGGCAGATCTTGCCCTCCTCAGTTTTATGAGAAGACATATAAGTAACTGCTCATATTCTCTCTGATCAACATGAAGCTCCGATAAAACTAATAGTGTCTGAAACTGGCACCAAGATGTGATCTCAGCTACTAGCTGTAAAGCTGTTTGTTGTTCTGTTATGCTCGGATTCAATCTATTGTAGACTATGAAGCAACAAGTGGAAGGTCATCTGATCAGATTGGTGGCATTCAGTTTTTATGCCACAAAAACTAATGAGATGTTGCATCTGAAAAACTCAAAGTAGAAAGTGACACAAAAAGAAAAAAAATCCACTGAAGTTGTTTACGTATGTATTATTGCAAAGAGGTATTACGAGTTACACTTCCACAATGCTAAAGGGGGAGATCATACTTTTTGCTGACACATGGTGTTATTGGGATACCTCCTTGTACTGATGTGAATAAACATTTTCTTGAGAAGACATATTTAAGCTCAAGAAGAAGAAGAAACCCTAGAAAAGGATGTGCAGATGGTTTCACTCTGGGGAATCTAATGTGGGTTCAGAGCATCTGTTCTGAGAAAATAACTGTTGGAGAGAATGGGATTATATGGGATTTGGCCTGTTGCCACGGGTGGCACACTCTGATTTAGGTTACTGCAAAACATAGTCGTGATATCTCTGGAACACGGGGGACACCTTTGGAACGTACAATCAGTGCATCTTTCTGGAGAGATTTTGGAAAAAACTCTTGAAAAATCTGGAATTTAGAGACCTAAAGTCTCCACCATTGTAAACAACTTGATTTGCTTTTCCATATTGTAATTTTTTCTTCTAAAGTTTTCAGACTGGATTTCGTCCATCATTCGGAGACACTGAGCAGTTTGCTTTAGTTTGTGTCTTTGTCTGTCCCTAGGGTTGATTCCAGGCAACACTGAGCTCAATAATGTGTTCTGTGTCCCCTGGACACATGAAGCTTCAGGATTATGGAACCAGTATCCTTCCAAGGAACTGGTCGACCTAGCTTGCAATGGTGATTTTCAGGCCATACCTACATTTATGGGAAAAGCAATACAGCAGGAGCAGGTCTCCACAGTGAAAAAATTTGACTGGATGCAGCAGTGGGGTGGAAGGAAGTGTTCCACCAACTACTCTGGCCACGTGAATTGAGTACCCACTAGATGACATTAGGTGGGTTTCTGGAGTGTATCTTTGGCTTATTTTCATCTGAAAATAATAATTTGTGTGCTCTGCAATTTGAACCAAAATATGGTAAGTGAAGGCATGTGAGAGATCAGCTTCAAAAATTAGTTGCTGATCTGAGCTTAGCCACTGATGTCGATGCATCTTCAGACTTAGAGGAGAGAACCAGCATTCATAATTGCAGGGGTGATATACTATGTCTTATAGCATCCAGAACTACTTTTTTCTTATCCCCAAATCATATTATTGACTTCTCTGTCACACTGGACAAGGCATCTGGAGGAGAGAAAAAGACAGGTGACCTATTTCCATTATTTCTGTTGATGCTCCATCCAAGTGCAATTTGCTGTAGTTCAACTAGCCTGGTTTAAACCTTCCATGTGAAAAGAAACGAAATAATTTCCTTTTCCAGTTCTCCATTCTGAGCACTTTCAACTAGAGTGGGTATTTGGTTACTGCAAGTCAGAATATCTACAATTTAGGACCCTTTTAGTCAATGTTCCCCTTTTAGTAACTCAGATGACTTTAATTGGTTGCCTAATGAGTGACCTTTGTACTTTTTTGATAAATGGTAGTATGTAAACCCTAAGTTGTGATAATAACATAAATGCAGAGAAGGAATTTTTGACTCTTTTTTCCACAAACAGGCAGGCTTCTGCTACTAACAATTCTGCCAACAGGTCAAAACTAAATATTTGAGATTTAAAATAGTAAATTTTGAAGACAGTAAATTGGAACAATGAATTATCATGGACCTAATGATTTTAAATACAACAAGAGGTATAAAACCTTTTTTTTGTTTGTTTTTGTTTTCTTTTTTTTTTTTTTAGTACCTGTTCATCCTGTTCCTTCCTTCAGCTGTCTAGACACATTATCCTCTTTCGTGTCAGTACAGAGTTCATGCATGGGCCCTCCAGTAAATTCTACCGCATCTTTTACTCTTTTTTCATATCCACCAAATTATTCACTGCTGTGAAAATCAGTTCTAAGGGAAACATACAAAGCACAAGGAGGACAAATGCTCTACTAGAATACACCACTTTTAGAGTATGTGAAATTTTGTTTCCAAACAACTTGGCAGTGTCCTTATTTCACACTTCAGTAATCTTCTTTAATCACTCCTCCTATTTGTGTATCTAGTTTTTAGGGTTTTTTTTTCCCCTTCTCTTTTTCTCCTTCAACTCTTTCAGCTTGTGTCAACGGTACAGAATGCTGAAAAGCAAGACTCGTCTCCAGCCAGGTAATCATTTTGTGCACAAAACACTGACTCTGCTTCTAATGGAAATTTGTAGGCTGAGAAAACCTTAAAAGTACAGTGAAAGCATTTGATATGCACCAATTGCAGGTACATCTACCATTCAGCTTCTTTCTGTACTGAAAACTGTTCAGACAAGGATTTGTTACGGTACTGATTGCACCAAAACAATATCCTATACTCTTTCTCTATTTTAGCAATAGTATTTTAGCCACATCAGCTGCACATTACATTAATAAAACAGAATTTAATGTACACGTGGGATGGTACAGTGGTGATATGCAATGCTGAACAAAGAGCTCTGTTATTATCATAGAATGTGAATCATTGCGTAACTAGTCACTGCATGAACTTCTCAGTTGGAGTACACTCATAACTCCTGTGAGATCAAGGGATCTCATGCTGGTGGGAGTTCAGACTCAACATTACTTATGAAGAAGAAAGACTCTTAGCTGGCATTTGCTTTTATGAAAAAACAAATACAAAGGTAAATGTTTGAAGTGTCTTGTAATCCTTTTTTGAAGTATGATTTAGGTGAACAGCTGATTGTTGAAATTTTTAATTACCAGCTTCCTTCTTGCAATCATGTGTTTAGAATTATTAGCCTGGATTCACGCTTGGAGTTCAAGTGGGGGTGTAAATTGAATCCACAATGGACAAATTCTTGTACAAAAACATAATCTGAAGTGTGAATATGTGTGTCCTTGCTTAGGGACTAAGCATAACTTCTATGCTGATTTTCAATTGTGTTGTTAAAGAGTCACATAGATGAAAATTTGAATGCCGGTAGGTCCTAAGTTAGTCTGTTTTTGTTATGAGAACATTTGACTAGGTTTGTGGGAAAAAATAAAGAAGTAATTTTATTTTTGCCTTTGCAGAAATACATGAAGTCTCTCATTACTGGTCATTTTCCATTTTCCAAAATCTTGTTATTTTGTTTGTGTTCACTACCACAACATGAAAGTTGTTGCACATCAATCATTTCACCTTTTGTTTCACAAGCAAAACCATCATTTTGTTTTAGTAATGTGTTACAATGAAAAGTCAATAGTAAGGAAGAAGATTGCCAATATGATAAAGTGGGTGCTGAGACACATTTGACAGGGGTGATCTGTATTTTGCTTTCAACTTGCTTGCACTGAGAATGAGGCACACAGTGTCAGGAACTCGAATTTGCACCCAACAGAGACTTGTAGCCTTAAGATCTCGCAGGTTTGTTGGTTAGACTATCACACTACTCTTGAAAATGAGATTGTTATTGGATAATATTAACAGTGGGTATGGAAAAAAATGGTAGTCTTTAAATCTCTGGGAAAGTCTGCTACTTTGTACCTCACTTGGTTTCAAACTGCTAACCAGGTAGAGGGTTTAGCTGCTCGGGATTCTCCAAGTAACAGAAATATACAAAGTGTACTGGAGACATGAACAAAGTTCATCCTGGAAGTCTGCTTGCTGAAAGAATTGGTGCAGCTTTCTCTTTTTTTATGTAGACAAATGAGATATGTCCACAATTACCTGAATTTAAACTTAAATATACTGTTTGGATATTGCTGAGGCAGAGAAAAAAACATTACATTAGAGGAAAATACCAAAACAGTGTTCACCATGCAATGTTTTCCTTCCTCCCTTCCTCCATTTCTTCTTTCCTTCCTTCATGACTTTATGTCTTAATATGCTCCATCAGTAAATATATCTCAAAAACCTATTGATACTGTGTTTTTGAAACTTCTGTCAAATGTAAAGAGTATGAGGAAAGTGTCTCTTTGCATCTAGTGATGAGTATGCAGGGGTGTTTTCTCCTGAGAAGCAGATGTGATGTTGACAGCTTCCAGAAAGAGAGATTAAATACATGCCTGGAACCGCAGAAATTTCAAGAGCCCAATGTATTGCATTATGTTTGTCTACTGCAGCAGATCATTATGAAATAAGTCAAATCTAGCTACATGTACGATTCTAACTTACTTAAACATCTGGTTCTTCCATTATGTCTCATCAAACAGGTAGAAACATTGTTTTTTCTCATTCTATAGCTTGTGTATATCAGAAACCTGCAGTGTGACCTGGCAGTGAAAGCTGGAAGCAGATCTCTCTCCTAGATGCCATCTTTCGTCAGATCTTACAGTACTAATCAGATGTGGCCATTGCCTTGTACCAGACAAACCCTTACAGAATCTGGCACTGCTGTTGAGAGATGACTGACTTATGAGCAAGTAGGATCCCAGTCCTGGAGTCTATTTATTTATTGCTGTTCTTAGTCATGCTCCCTTGCCCTCTTTCTTGTTATATGTTCACATTGTCCCTTGTGTTCCCTCAGGCAACACAGAAAGATCTTTTCCTTGGACAGAATTCAGTCAGGTATGTCATTTTCCTGCTGAAGCAGACAATAGCACACTTTGTCATACCACACATCTCCCAGGGTCCTCTTATAGTCCTTTTATGGACTGGTAAGAGTCTTTTGTTTTTTGTTGGCTGTGGCTTCAGCTTTTGTCACCTGACTCCGTTTTGTCATTTGCTGTATTCTTGATAGGAATATGGATTCTGTATGGTTTACTACTTTTAACCACAGATGGAATTTTACTATGCTTAAATTTGATAATTTTACGTGAGCTCTTGTCCTCCATTTCCTTTCCAAGTTGAGGCTCTTTTCATCATATTACAAGCTGCTATCTGAACTATCTTTTCCAAATTTGTAGTATTCTTTTGTTGAAGTATTTTATTAGCTGACATCATTCCAAAGTAGGAAATTTGTTTTGTTTTGTTTTGTTTTTCACAGTGAATTATATGTTCTCCCAATATGCCCTGCATTGCTTGATTTACTGTGATTGCCTTCTCATCTAAATCAGTCAACATATTTTCATCAGCTAGTCACTTATAAATATTTCTTAGTTATCTAAATATATCCACTGAAAACAGATGAGTTTAAGTCTGTCACTTGTATCTGCAGATTTGACCAGACTATCACTTAAGTATAAACAACCTCAAGCAAGTTCAAGATTACCTTCAGTTCTGGTAGTTATGTTGTAGTATCCAAGTGTGATAGATGACTGATGTACAGTGTGTTACTTGGGATTTTTATGTCTCAATAGGTGTTTCCAAGTATCGTTCTGTCAATGCTGTTTTATTATAACAGGCTTCAGTATGTACTATGCCTCTTTTTCCTTTTTGTTGCAAAATTGGTATGGTAAAATGTTTGTTTCAATGCCAGGTTTAAATTTGAACTTTTTGATGGAATCCATATTGTGAAAGACTTTGAAGAGTGCCATAGATAATTTCTGTTATCCTTCAATACCACCCAGATCCCTCATGGTTCAACAAGGAATTTGTGACCTTTTGTTTTGTTGGATAGGCTTGGTCATTCTGTACATGTGTGCTGATTTAGCTGAAAATTGAATTAATTTTCTTCATAGTAGTTAGACTTTCATTTTTAGTACCTAGCAGAGTCTTTTGGTTTGGGTTTGCTGTGAGAATAATGTTATAACATGCTTTTTACCTGGGACAGAGTTAATGTTTTCTTTCCAGTAGCTGGACTGTGTTTTGGAGTTGGTATGAAAAGAACATAAGAAATCACTGATATTTTGGCTGTTGCCAAGGAGACTATTTAAACTTTCCAGCTGCAGGTGCAAATAGCATGTGGGAAGGAGAATATTGAGACAGTGCCCAGATTGACACCCAGGCTGGTCAATTAAGTATTCCTTACCATTAGCCTCATGGTCAACATATAGCTGGAGTCGGATTTTCTCACTTGTTAGTTCGGTTCAGGAGTGCTGTTCAAGTTCCATGTTAGTTTGTTATTTCATTTTTGGCCTATTGTCTTTGGCTTTTTTGTTCTCTTTCTGGGATTGTCTGTTTGGGACCAGGGGTACTGTCCTTTTCAGGAATAGCACTACCCTCAAAGCAGGCAGACCTTAGGTGTGGATGGACTGCAACAGAACAGGTACAGTCTTTCTGACTAACTTGTCATCACACTTCTTTTGCTCAGATCTTCTACAAATTTGTAGTCTATGACATAAAGATTATTTCTGCTTGGAAAGCAAATGTCTTTTTCTTTCCTGCAAGTGAAAATCAAAATCTCTCAGCAGCCTTTCTTTTAGTTCTGTATCACCAATATTACACATAGTTTGCCTCTGACTGGGTAATTCTCAGCATTGCAAGAAATGCTGGATATAGCTTTTTTTCCTTAGATCTGTAAAATGTTCATTTTCTGTCTAGATATAAATGACAGTCGAATGGATAGCATTCAAATACAATATTTCTTTTTAGCATTACACAATTTCCTAAGCATTGTTAAGACTTCAGCTATTTTAAGGTGGCTACATTACAAACGTTCCAGAGTCTCCTCTCCCACAGTGTGTAAATAGCTATCAGTTATCAGCAGTATTGTTAAGTTAAAATGGGGTTGGGTTGCAACCCTCCATGGGTAAGAAAAATTGTTTTCTTGCCTGAAATGCTTTACATTGGCCTCATTTTCATGGACTTCATGTACCCATATCAAAGAAAAACAACCATTCCTTGCTTCACATAGACAGAGATTACAGTCAACATCATGCTATATTTTCTAAGCTGTTGCACTTCTGGTTTGTTGTAAAAAAATAACAAGACCAAATATGAAGAAGTTGAAACAGAGTTCAATATCAGGCACAAGATAAGTGGCTCTTATGTGAAAGTTTAAGATACAGGCTTTGTGCCAAGTTGGAGACTCTTCCAAAAAGCAGCTGACCTTTGATTGCAAGTAACTGATTTTAAGAAGATAAAGACACATTAATGACTTTGAACATTTTTTGCTTTGCACACCTTTAGATTAAGTGAGATCCAGATTACTGACTAAAAAATATCTACCTGCTGACAACAGCCTTCTTTTTCTTTACTGTCTTTAGCACACTGCCTGTACTCTAGATACCAGAGCTTGTTGGCCAAAAGGGCTAGCTTTCTTTCACTTGTGAGCTGATTTTCCAGATATTCTGGACCTGTAGGAAGATAACCATAACATTCTTGTAAATGTTACTAACATAAGGTGGAAAATACTGTATGTTAGAGGGGCCTTCCCATTGTGTCTCAGAAATGTTCAGTTGCCAGTTCAGAATACAAATACCCAAGTACCCAGAATGACTCTTATAATTTGACAGTGGAGCAGGTCAGTCTAACTTCAGCCATGCTGCAATGCAGCTGAGATTCACAGATTCATGAACAGAAGAGCTAGATTACAACTGGACTTGGAAGGCAAAGGGCTATTTTCAAACTCCCAAGGGCAGCCCCAACTCTCTTTTTACACACACATGTATGAACCTGCCCCCTTCATGCCTTGGTTTTTCTGAAGAAAAGACATGCAGTTGACCTGCCATTTGTGATGTCCTTTAAGATATCCTTCATTTTTGTGGAGATAGGTTCCCAAGGTCTACCATTAACTGGGACTCACAGAGCAGTTTGAACACCTTCCTAAGCTTTTGGGATACAATTTGACCAAAATATAGGACAAATACTCTGAAACCTGAGCTGACTGGGCCAAGCGCTGGCATCTGGTGCATTTACCTGATATAGTAAACAAAACATAACATTTCAAAACTATATGAATAAATTATACTATTCTCTAACTTATTGACAAGGCAGTGAAAAAAAATATCTCACTGGAGCCAAACAGAGCCTGCGTAATAGCATGAGCTGGTCTTTGCCTGAAAAAATATAACACTTTTTCTCTATAACAATTGGAGTTGTTCAATTTTTGTAACAAAGCCTTGGCTGTAGTAGATGATTGAAACTCAGATTATTGGTTATGAGAGAATATTTCACTGAATATTATTTAAGGTGAAATTTTCTAGGGATTTTTTTTTTTAAAAAAAAGAAAAAATTCTTGTGATTTTTCTGCCTCTTATAATATATTTAACCCAGCTTTTACTGTTAAAGAAGAGCAAAAATTCCTTCAGGAGTTTAATATAAATTTCCACATGAATACCCAGTTGAGCTACAAACTTTATGAGTCTTTGAAATTTCCAGTTAGTTTTATAGTACAGTGATTTATTTAAGTTTCCCTCATGATTTCTTTCAGATAGTATGATAAACTTTGGTGTGCAATAGGTTTTTTGTTTGGTTGTATTTTTTCTTCACTTGAGCAGTCATCCAGAAATAAAAGCCTTCTACAGAAATAATCAAAATATTCAGTTGATCGTGTTCAGAAAGAGCCTCATTCTCCTATGCAGTTACGCAATTATGGAGCATCTTGAATGATTGTCACTTAAAAAGGCTGTAACTTTCCTGGTTTATTAGAAACAGCTGGCAGATATATCAGAGGCATCAATGGGATTATTGCTTTGAAGCAGATGTTAAACAGAATGGGGCAATAACAGCTGTTGCAATTAGAGGCATTGTGGGCACATTTCTGCACATCTCTGGTTCAACGTGACAATGAACAACCAAAGACCAGTCAGTAATACCTTATTTTTTCCAAATATTCAGAAAATTTAATTCCACATCACCAGTGCCAAGAATTTGCTTTTTCATATAGCTTGTGTCATTGCTGAAGCAGCTTAGACAACAGAAAAAGCTGAATGAGATCTCAAGTGCCAGATGATTTTTTTTCACTTTAGGTTATGATGAAAAGTCACCTATAAAAATTATTCCTAAGGATTTATTTCACCTATTGTTGAGCATTATTGGGTAAGGACGGAAGAAGTTTGTTGAGGTAGAGGCAGCAGGTTCACTCAGGTCCTTGGAAGGGTAAGGTAGAGGGGAGGTAACGTCCCAAAATGCCCAGCTGCATAGGTCCCATGGGAAAATTTTTTCTTCATAGTTTGTACCTAAATCCCAAAGTGAACATGCCACTACATGATACTCTCCAATCAGCTCACAGAAATCTTCTAATCCTTCCTGCAGCAGCATGAGAAATATCTCCTCATTATTCAGCAACATTTTAAATTCATGGAGTCTTTTAAACTGAGTCAGAGGTCTCCAGAAGCTCTGCAAACTCTTGGATAGAGGAGATGCTGAAAACCAGCTAGACTCTGGTCAACATAGATTCAGAAAATGACAGCATTAGTTTAACTACTAGTCAAATGTGCTGTGAAAGTCCCCCAGCCTGACAAAAGGACCAGGAAGTGGACGTGAAAGAGACAGAAATTAGGAAAGTCTGATTCATAATTTCAAAGCTGTGTGCCCTTTTCCCCTATGGACTTAAGAGGCCTTCACTAGCACTGGCTGAGATTTCTATCCACACATGCCCCAAATTCTCCTCAGTTGAGTGTGTTTCAAACAGCTGCATTTGCAGTTAATCACATCAATGGCTATATCAGTCTATGTAAGGTGAAAAAAAAAAAAAAAAAGAGATTAGGTGATCAGGGAGGGGTTAGGACAATTTTACTACCCCCAGAAGCATCTTCTTGAACTGAACACCCCCATACAGAATGGCTATATGAGAGAAACAACAGTATGTAGCAGGTCTTCAGTTGCCAAGACAAATTAAATGTATCCCTCACTCAGTGTGAAGCCCAGAACTCATCATTCCAAGTCAAGCTTCATCACTGTCAGATTTTATTTTCTTTCTTTTTAATTTTTTTTTTGGTTTGGCCTCTGAATCAAGTCACTGGGATGAAGTGAGCTATAGGACAAAGAAAGAAGATAGATATTTTTTTAAAAAATTACTCTTTTTAATATAAGTTTGGTTTTGTTTGTTTGCTTTTTTTCTCATGAACAGACTAGTGATGGATGATACAGAAAAGGTTTAAGCACTCACTTTTTTTGCCTCCATTTTTATAAACAAAACTTGTTCTCAAACCTTTTGGACACCAACATGCTGTGGGAGAAAGGTCAACCAGAAGCTGGTAAGCAACAGGCTAGGGAACATTTAGAGAAGCTGGATCTAATCAGATCCATAGGGACAAAAGGAGTCAGTAGAGGGGGCTTTAAGTGTTGTCATGATAGCAATGCAACTATCATCTGTAGGAGAACTGTGGAGTGACTGGAAAAGGTCACCGACAGCCTGGAAACAGGCTAAATTTTCACACATCTTTAAGAAAGGAAAGAACAAGAATGAAGAATTCCAGGTCATCAGCCTCCTCTCAGTCCCTAGAGAGATCATAATGTCCTTTCTCTGGGAATTCATTTGCAGTCACATAAGGAAGAGACTACTGGCAATGGTCAGTGCATCTTTACAAAGGTAAAATCATGGCTGACAAAACTGGTGTGATCAGTGGAATTTCTATGTATTTTCTCCTTCACATGTTTCAAAGATCTGCAAAAAGTAGTCTTTGGTGAAAAAAGTGGAAGCTAATGTCACTGTTGTGCAACTACACACCTCTTCCCACAGACCCCAAAACAGTCCTTGCTCTTTGACCAAGGTCTGCATTCAGATCAAGGGCTCTCTGCACTTGTGCCTGAGGGCTGATGTGGGTGGCTCTTTCAGACAGCTGTAGTTTGAAAATATTCGCGTTAGCCACAGAAATTACTATATTAGTCTATCTGACGCCAAGCAAGGTATAAACAGTGAAGGAGGAATTAGTGTGTAACTCTGCAAGCCTGGAGACATTCTGTCTGTGTTGGACAGACACAAATAATGTTCCTACAGGGGAAAAAGATGGTATATACAGAGCGTAAGAGATCGGCAGTTGGCCAGAAATTTTCTGTTTCCTTGATCTTGATACCGAATATCACTGACCCATGATTTTCTAAATGTGTGTTCAGTTCCTCAGCCTTGTCAGATAATGATAAAAACTGTTCCTTATCTAAAAACTTAAAAGTGATTTTTAAAATATATATGTTTGGTGCATTCTTAATCTTCCAGAAGTATTAGACTGGGTTCCCACCCTTCAAGTGAAGTTTGCACAGAGGTCAACCTAAAACTGTGCAGATTTCTTGGGGATTGCAAAGATTGGGGAAGTGTGAAATGAAACATCTTGACTAGAGAACCATAACTGTTAATGGTCTATTTACAATGAAAGAAGTGAACTAACTGAAATATTAAATCATAAATGTGTTTCTGATCTATTGAGCAGCAATGGCTGTCATTTTTGTTTATTGTTACTGTTGGAGAAAAGATGATGAAATGAAAATAATGAGATGAAAAGAGATAATGGGACAAAAAAGTCAGCTTCCATTTTCTTCTTCCTCAGGCAATCTTGTACGCAACCCTACTACTTGGCATTTACTGAAGAAGAAGGGCAACGAAGCTGGTGAACACTCTGGAGCACAAGTCTTTGAGGGGCAGCTGAGGGAACTGGGGCTGTCGAGCCTGAAGAAAAGGAGGCTGAGGGGAGACCTTATGGCTCTCTACAACTACCTGAAAGGAGGTTGTAGCGTGGAGGGTGTTGGTCTATTCTCCCAAGTAACAAGCAATAGGATAAGAGGAGATGGCCTTAAGTTGCACCAGGGGAGGTTTAGGTTGGATATCAGGGAAAAGCTACTTCACTGAAAACGTTGTCAGGCATTGGAACAGGCTGCCTAGGGAAGTGGTGGAGTCACCATCCCTGGAGATTTTTAAAAGATGCATAGGTGAGGTTCATAGGGACATGGTTTATAGGAGGACTTGGCAGTGTTAGATTAACAGTTGCACTTGATGATCTTTTCCAACCGAAATTCTTCTGTGATTCTATGTGCATTCACTGCAGCCACATATTCATAGATGTTTGTTTGTTTGTTTTTCATTACCTGTACATGAAAGAGAATAAAAAGTATCTTATGTTTCGTCTACAATTCATATTGTGATCATGACTGTAAAAGTCTTAATGAAAATTAGGGTGCCCTTTTTATTTTTTCTTAAACAGGAAATCAGGAAATATTCTTACTTTAATAAACTACTCAAACAACATTTTTTTACTCCATGAGTAAAACTACTGACCTTGATATCACTGCACCTACATATTACCTCCTGGGATCTGGATAAAGTATTTCATACTTTTTTGTGTGCCCTAGCTTTTTTTCAACACACCTGCACCTCATCAGCTAAGTGCCAGCCATCAGGGTGTCATCCTTTGTTGTGTGAGGACTGTCAGGTGCTGGTCTCTGACAGTGCTCTGGGTTTGACAGCCTCAGCCACCAGGCTGCACTGGAGAGGCAGCTGGGACACATCTCGTCCCTTGTGCTCTGCTGTTGTCCTTATGGTGACCGTATTCATGAACCTCACAACGAAAACAAACAACGAAACCAAAACATCACAAGCACAAAGCGTGTATGATTTTTAAGAATTTGGCATTAGACAAGAGCTTCTCCCAAATGAAAGTTGATGACACCACATCCTTCTGATAACCTTTCAGCATTACCAGATAGTGTGCCAATACTGCAACACATTTCCATATCTACCATATCCTCTCATTTGATTCAGGCATGTTTAAGCTGGCACATGCTGGACAGCATTGCACAAGGACTTCATCTTCTGTATCTACTGGTCATATCAGCAGTTATTATTGATGTTAGGCAATCTTCCTAAAAATTGCTGCATTCAACAAGCTCTTTACCCTTATGACCAGCATTATAGTGTTGCCATATTTCCTATAAGTCATGACCTGCAGACCACAAATGACCAGTAAAAAGTTACATCTGGGTTGTGTCTGCCATGGACCATTGTATATGAGAGAATATTGGAGAGATAAAGGAGTCCCCAGTTCAACTGTCATCTGACTCTGGAAATCAGCCTGTTTGTCTGTCACTAGTAACTTCTGCTCAAGCCCTGCCTTGAAACACTTCTCTGTGGGAAATGAACTGCACAGCTGGATAGATACCATCTAAAAGAAAAATAAGCCTATGAATCCATAATCTTATACACATATCCACAGCATGAATAAGAAAGAGTATTTCACCAAAAGCCACTTCTATTCTTGCTTTTCTGTATATGTTACATGTGAAGATAAAGCATTTCCTATCTTCATTTCAAGTGAACTGTACATTCATGAACTATTTCTAACCTAAGAGAAAGAAGTCCTACCTTTTTCACCAAAAGAGTTAAATCCAACTCACATCTTACATACCACCCTTTCAGCACCCTTCAGTTCCTGGAGAAACAACCTTCATATATGAAAGGGTACATTTTCCTTTATACACTTTTCCTCCCTTTAAATTGTAGTCTTTTTACTGGAAATACACAGGAATGCCAATTACTGACAATTGCAGTACTGTCTTTTGCTATGCTAGCAAATCTTTCCAGTAGTAAATCTGTCCAGAGAATGGATACACTTTGGTTTTGTTTACTTACTGTCCTCATTGCAAGTCTGTTTTCAAGAATACATTTATTCTTACAGATATCTTTGCTTCCACTGCAACCTTTGTTATTAGACCCTGGAAATGAGGCCCTCCCTGCATTGCTGTGCCAGCACATAACCTTGTTATTTAGAATGTATCAGATATACAGAAAAAATGAGCATATTTTCAGCATAAAAAATGTAAATAAATTTAAAAGTGACACAAATTGTTTTCCTTATCAAGATAACACCAATAACAGGAATGGGAAATAATATGCAGTGAGCTTCATTGATGTCACAAGATTTTCCAGCTTTTTTTACATTCCTGGAGGCTATTATCAACTGATACTGCAGTTACAAAAAAAAAATTTATCAGCTCAGCTGCAGTTTTATCAAACACCACAGCTATACATATGTGTTGATTGGTACTTACTGAAAAAATAATTAAACGTTCCAATAATATATTTTCATATTTTAAAAAAATCTTTCAGAGGTCTATCTAGACAGAAAGATCATTTCCAACCTTTTAAATTCAACCTCTGACTGAAATATTGCTACCACATAGAGATTTGTAGGCCCACTCCAAAAGACAAATGTACATGTCCTTTTTCTAAGGTCTGTTTCTGAGCCTTATAGTACTCTGCTTCTGCTCGTGCCCCCAGATGACACTGTGGCTTTGTACAGAGCCCACGACAAATTTCCCTCATGACAGGATAAGGAGAAGGCCAGTGTAAACCTTAGAAGTTGGAAATGCCTTTTCGGTGTAAAACCCAGTCGTTATATAATAAGGAAGATGTACATTTAAAAGTAAATCACTCTCAAGATTCCTTCGAGGATTATGCAGGTGCTTAATTATTAAGCATTATGAGTACTCTCACTGAAACCAGTAGGGCTAATCATAGTGCAGAAGTTCAAGAGCATTCCTAATTCTTTAGGATAAGAGTTATTATGCTAAAATGATTGTGGGGAAATGTAACTTTGGGTTCAATTATATTTGTTTAGGTGTCCATCTGAACACATTGTTATAGTTTAACAGGTTAATATTTCCTCAAAATGTAATTTTAACTCATTTGTAATACTTGGGTTTTGGAGATAGAGACTCCTTGTAATGCATTTTATCTTAAATTATTGATGTGCACTGTCACCATTAGTTCCATCATCTACTGTGATATCTCTGCTACATAATTATGCAAGTTAATTAAACTCATGAGAAGGTATACTGAACATTTAAATTAATTTATATATGTTTTATATGCAGAGAAACATATTGTATAGAGAATTGAAAATTAATAGCTATTCATATAGAAATTCACATATCTAATTTATTAGAAGTATATTAGAGCAGCAGAATGAGATTAACATACAAATGACAATATTTTCGTACAATATTTAAGACACTGGTTAGAGAATTCAAAAGAACCAGTATTTTTGTCTCCAATCCTATGTATTACAGTAGATATTTTAGATTAAAAGCTACGCTTAATAGCCTATCAGGATAATCAAAGAACATTATTAAAAATACATATTTCAGCTCCTCTTGTGCAAACCCATCATCTTTGTTAGGGTTTCATGGGTACTTTCTTAAAAACAAAAATCTCCTTGCTCCCTTTATGTTTTGTTCTCTTCATTTCTGCTTAACAGGACAAAGAACATTGTCACCAATTTGACCAATTTCAGTCAGTTGTAAAAAATCTTGCATTTTTTCAAATGAACATCTTTCAACCTGATTTGAACTATAGCAGTTATAATTTATAAATTTATCCGGAAGGAATTTCTGAAGAATGTCAATTGGCATTTACCTGCTCTGCAGTGTTGGTAGTGTGATACAATAATACATCAAGCCAAAAGATTTTGCAGTGTACCTAAAGGGCATTCACTTTATGGGCACTGAGTAGCTGCAATATGCAATCCACTGCAGGGATGGGACAGGCAACACAAACAGATCTAAGTGTAGCTGACAGTAGAACTACACCTGTTGCAGGTTTTCTCTTGGAAAAATGCCAAACATGAGGCAGAAATATCTAATTGCTCAAAGGCTATAAACTGCAGCCAGTACCACAATAGCAGAAAATCTCTATTAGACAGGTAGCTATTAACATCTGACAGCCTTTTAAAAGTAAGCTGCTGTGCTTTTTTTTTCCATAAGAACTGAAATTAAAAAGGATTTCGAAGTACATTCTACAGATCTTTGCTTTCCAATCAATAAGTCATAATAATTGAAATTAGTGAAACCTCCCCAACAAGATCCTGAACTTAAAACTGGCCACCATTTGCATTCTGTAATTCACATGCTGCTAATTAGTACTAAGTGTTTCTCTGCAGAATAGTAGTTAAGAGACATTTTTAAACAATTGTAATGCTATATGATTTGTATTTGGAGCATAGCTTTATCTTTTTGTAGCCTGAACTCTGAACAAATTCAGTGCAAGATCTCTGGGACACGTGAGGTTCGTGAAACATTTATTTCCATTAGATGATCACAGAGACTGTAGAATATTTTTGAGGAGGAAGTTAAAGCTTCTGTCGCAGACTGAAATATTGCAAGTCTTTTCAGTAAAATTTCCTAGATTAATACCTACAAAGGAGCTATGCTTAGACAGTGGCCAAATCCAAGATCTTCAATCACAGTAGATAATACAGAAGTTGAATCTAGCTCACCTCCAGCTTAGATTTTGGATAAACAAATCTGGTGAGAAATTCCAAAATGAAACTCAGGGTGTGATCTACATACAACATTTCAGGTCTTTTATGCTGCATGAGTGCAAGATAATTAATAGAGATACCTTCACTCAATGAGCAAATAATGCTTCACATTTCATTTTCCTTGTGATATGCAACTGAAGATTTTACTTTAAACGTGTGACTTTTCTCCTAGTTCCTCCTGGACCACAAATTCAGCTTTAACTCTTTTTCACAGAGCAGAACTATCTGACCAAGTTGATATCACACCAGATAAATTACAGCATCATCAGAGGCATGAACTTTTCTCATTTGCTCTTGTAAGGATGTAAACTTAAAACCTACTTGTGACATGTTAAACATTGACACTTCTAGACCTGCAGTCAAAGGAACAAGCTGTATATAGTCTATTAAAATCAATGCTGTGAAAGCTGGCCCTGGGTGTAGAAACTGACCAAAAAACAATAGCTTTGTAGGTTTTAAATTGGTTTAGACAAGATGAGAATAATCCCTGAAGATTTAAATTAAAATCCTCATAGGTATTTTGGTTTGTCTCTCTTACCGAGGTGTTATTATCCATAAAAGTTTAAAGTCCAGACACTTTCAAGGAGTTTAGGTCTTGATGTAAGCTGGAAACCTGCATTTATAAATATGCAAATTTTTAGGGGCAGCTGTCCATACACTGAGAAATATCTAAATAGAGAGGAGGCTGGACTGAATGGTGATTGTACTTTTGGTTATTTTTACATATTATTTATGTATCTGCCTCTAAAATTTGTTCTGCTGACATTACAGTCAAGCTGACACAAGTGTGGTCTGAAGTGAAAATGGTACAGTTGCTCTGAGGAGGCCCAGAACATATTAACTCAGTTCAGTATCTTATAACTGTGGATTCACCTTTTCTGGACAGACTTGACTCACACCTAGAATGAGATCAAGTTTACCTGCAATTCACAACAGAGTGGGTGCACTGCATCTTCTGCATAAACTTAACATGTATTACAGCAGCTTTGATAACCACAGTGACATCATATTTTGTAGATTAGTGGCATAACTTTCTCCTAAACTTTGCACTATTGCACCTGGTCTTATAATTTTATCTTTCATACTTAATATGAGATGCTTTTCAGAGAAAGGACTCATTTGCTTTGTGTTTGTAAGCTGTGCTGCATAATGACCCTTCTGTATTAGCTGTAAGACACTACAGAAATAAAGAAAAACAATAGGAAAAAAAAAAAAAAAAGGCCCACAACTATTCAACAGAGTATCAAAACCCAACATACTTAACTCTAACATAGGGTATGAATGGAATGGTAGCCCAAAAGACATTTCTGAGAGACTGACAGAATGTTTCTCCAATTCTCCTCATAAATGAGCCATGAGAAGGAGGGGATATAAAATTGAGAAACCAAGTCAGTTTGAAAGAAAATGTCTCTTTTACAGTTCCACAGGAATAATACTGTGTAATGCAATGGACCAAAAAGTCACCTAAGTAGCTTTATTTTAAATGTATTGTAATTAAATGAAGGACCATAAGGTCTCATTTTTTAAAAAAAGACACTGCAGTGGTAGAGGATATGGTCCCTCTGTGGCTGCAGTAATCATCTACTGAAAACATTTTATAAATTTTTACTTTTAAATAGGGTCCACTCACCCTTCATACAGAAGTTAAATGTTTAAGGAGTCACTAGAGTAAATGTAAACACCATTGACTTCCATAAGAGTGATCTTTTTGTAAGATGTTTGCAGATGAAATGAACATTGACATAAAATTGTGTGGAAAGCAGAGAAGGGAATGGAGAATTTTCTGATGCTATTACAGTTGATTATCTGTGACGGGTGTATGTAAAATAAAGTTTAATGTTAGATTAATCACTATACTAAATGGCAGGAGTGCAAAAGTTTCTTTCCCAACACCTGATTGCAGGGAACTGTGGAAATGCACTTAATGCAGACCGAGGCACTAGCAAACACATTATCAACCAGGTCTTCTCTGTGAGAAAGCACAGCTCTCCACGCAGCTTTGGCATGTTGCCTTCATGGGCAATTTGGAGTTCTCTTTTTCCTTCTCAGACAGCTGTGGGAAGAGTACCTGTGCCTCCACGGATGTTTATCCACACCCACATTATTGAGGCAGAGACCCTGCACATTTGCCTGTTGTCACTCAGCCTTCTGGTGGGACCATGTGGCAAGAGACAACACATTGAAACTCACACTTGTTCTGAGTTATATCCACCTACTGACAACACAGGCTTATACCAGTACAGAGGCTTATGGCTATAAGTGATCGTCCCTTGTACTTGGCACTGGTGAGCCCACACCTTGAATACTGTGTTCAGTTTTGGGCCCTTCACTACAAGACAGACAGTAAGGTGCTAGAGTAAGTTCAGAGAAGGGCAACAAAGCTGGTGAAGGCTCTGGAGCACAAGCCTGATGAGGAGCAGCTGAGGGAGCTGTGGCTGTTGAGCCTGGAGAAAAGAAGGCTGAGGGGAGACCTTATTGCTGTCTACAACTACCTGAAAGGAGGTTGTAGCGTGGAGGGTGTTGGTCTCTTCTCCTAAGTAACAAGCAACAGGATGAGAGGAAATGGCCTCAAGTTGCACCAGGAGAGGTTTCTTTGGATATTAGGAAATAATTCTTCATGGAAAGGGTTGTCAGGCATTGGAAAAGGCTGCCCAGGGTAGTGGTTGAGTCACCATCTCTGGGGCTATTTAAAAGACACATAGATGAGGTTCTCACCTCTCATGGTTTAGAGGTGGACTTGGCAGTGCTAAGTTTACAGTTGGATTTGATGATCTTAAAGGTCTTTTCCAACCTAACTGATTCTATGATTTTACAGAACTGAAAAAAATGTATTTATATTACACAAAAAGAAAGCTGAACTTCACACCTAATAATGTGGTCCTGGGAATCAGGCCTAGGGTTCCATTACTACAGTCCTTTCTGGAGCCCTCTAAGGGACCATTGTGTCTCACTTTATAGGTGCTGGGACAAATATGTCATGAACAGCTTAAGCATTCCCTGACCAAAATTCACTCTCAGCTGTTCTATTTGTTCAGACCTCAGCCTACATTAACTCAACATCCACAAGTCTTACTGTCTTTATTTTAATCTGGAATACCTATCTGTTTCCATAATATCTTTAGTTTGCAGAATGAAAGAGCACTCTTTTGATTGTTGGAATCCAAAAGGCTCCTGTTTGTGAAGTGCAGTAACATCCACCTGGATGTACAGTAACAACAAATAATCCTTGGTGCAGTGTCATTACATTATCCCAAGAGCAGATCCCAGTGACAGCTAGATGGGCAGCCAGTAAGGGCACCAAATCTGCATTATAATGGAAAAAGTAATATCCACATTTGTTTAAAAGTAAATTTCAGGATGTCTAAACCTATCTTGATTTAAACATTATTGAGAAATCACCCTCAACTAGCAGACAGTCTCTATAGGTCACACTATTATTTATTGAAAGTAGAGAGCATGGTGAGCGCATGGCAATAGAATGATGACAATGTTTTAAAGTGATATACCACTTTATATCCACTAATATCAAAATGCTTTGTGGATATTAGTTATTTGTGCCTCTTGAAACAAAAATTGAATTAGTTGAATTATTATTTCACTTCCTAGACACAAATCTGTGTTATCTACTTTCCCATGTTGTTTAGATTGGTAGTGCACTTTTGAAGTGAGACTCCTGATTATTCCTATTTAGTGTGTTATGGTCCACACTGCAGAGCAGTTCTGAAGCATCCAAACTGGATTGCTCTGGGATGTCACTAAACCAGAGGAGGTGTTCCAGAAGCATGCTTAATCTGCTCTGGTAGTAGAAAGAGATTCAGCCCTTGGATCTGGCAGTCTAAAGCAGGTCCCCAACACATGAACAAAATATGTGTGCTGGGTCATGAGTGTTGTTCGATCTGCTCAGCAGAGCTCTGCACTCCCCTTGTTGCACATTGCACCACTTGCTCGTTCATACAGAACTCCACAGTTGACCCAGCTCACTTGTCCCAACCCAGTTGCTCTGATATTTTGCCTCAGGAAGGACATTGCTTCTCTACACTTGATGTCCAAGAGAGGCAAACTGTTTCTCATTATTTTCCTTTTTTTTTTTTTTTTTTTTTTGCCTGTCTTAATTTTCCACAAGTATACCACCAAAAAGACAAACACTGAAGGGGAAGGAAATAGATCATCTTTTTACTGTTTAGAATGCCGTTTCCTGTGTCACTTTAAGTCTAAAACATGAGGTGTAAGGGTATAGAGAACACTGGTGTTTATCTTGAATGTCTGCCTTTGTTTTGGATCAAAAATGCAACACCCAGGCCAAAGACAATACTAAACATTTACCACTGAGGTCACTGTTCTGCAATTTGTTGCAGTGACAGATCCAATATTGTGTTTGGGGAACAGACTGGATAGCTGTTAATGCACTATTATAGGCACAGTTGGGAAATTGGCTGAGTACCAGGTAACTGGAAGAAGTGGATCTTATTGCACAAGTCCAAGAGTGTTTTAACTTGTGGCTTGATTGCTAACATGGGGAGAGCTTTTAAAATGTTAATTGATTTTTTAATATATATAATAGCATAAAACATCTGTAGCTTTGAACTTAGATTTAACTTCTCTAATTAAGTCTGATCCTTCTCCTATAAGAACTGTCTGTCACACATCAATCTCTTCATTCTAATTTTGTGTCAGTTTGTCACATCATTTAAAGCTGACTCCACCATAGCAAAGTTTTAATTAACAGTAAAATGGTTCTAAGGGAAACTCTGTATGAAGCATAAGGAATTGAATTTGGACCTGTCCAGATAACATAGGAAGATCGGACATGCTATCTTGTGTCTACCAATCTGCCTGTGGAAGATGAGTTATTCCACTTATTGGTGGATTATCTATGATTGATTTTTAAGCCATGGCTTTTCTGTGGGAAGTTCTCTTCCTAGTCACACACTGTGCTGTGTGTCAGATTCTGAGAAGTGTCAAGACATTAGCAAACCATGCAAAAAACAGAAAAAAATTACTGGGGGCACAGGGTGGGGCAAATGAATAAAAGGTGCGAAAGAAATCCACTGACACAATGACAAATCATTTAGCTCTGAAACAGAAGCAGACTTACCAGAGGAGGAGGAATGTCAAGGGCAAAAAATCAAAGATAGGTGGTGAACAAAGCTATTACTGTGATCATCATCATATTACTACATGTGGGCAGAGAATGTCTGTAGGGCTAATGGTTGCTATGTAGAAAAGAGTACAAGGAAAACTTCAAGGAATACTTCTGGCTGAACCCATTAACTACTTTATTAGAGCCACACTAATTGTTAGGCAGATACAATGCTGTATATTTGACATTAATGTTACCTCGTAAAATAAATTGCATTGAGTGGTATAGAAAAAAAAATGCTTTATTCCTACAGGAGAGGCAATAAAACACTGGTGTCAATCTCATGGATAAATTATCTACATAGTTATTAAAGCTTTTCCCTTGGATTTCACGCCCATGAAAAAAAAAAAAAAAAGGCTCCTGAACATATTACACTCAGTTAAAGAAGAATGGAAGGATGCTAGATTAGTCAAAACCTGATAGAATATCATTATTGGGAAGACATGTACTAGAGATTGTCCTACTTCATGTAACATAAAATGCAGTTTACAAAAACACCCACACCACATATCATTGCTCTGCACCTTCCTAGATGCTTATAAAGGTCTGTTCTGAAGGTGCAAAAAGCAGTGATGTGTCAAGTAGCCGCTGAATCCCATGTGACTTCTGCAGTTCTAAGTACAGTCTGAAGATCTGAGTCTTCACATGGAAAATTGTATTAGGATGTAAGAACAATGTAAAACAGAGTGCAGAGTAAAAGACCTAGGCTGTACCCTTTTAAAGAGTTGACACTTCTTCAAGTCCACAAGGACCAAGAAATCCTTCAAGCCCTCTCATAGGGACTTTTTAATCCCAGAGGGTTTGTTATCTCATCTGATTTTCCAGCAACTGTAATTATAATCAGAAGTGATATTCAAATTGACAATGACAGTGGGTCCTCCAGGAACACCAAGCATGAGACTGGAATATGGAGGTGCTGGTTGAAGGTCCTGTTCTGAATTAAGCAGAGCAGAGATTTGAGCCTGCATTTTCCATATAAATGCATTATACGTCCAAGTAATTGTCACTTCTGGGACCACAGTCTTTATGTCTTTTCTTAACAGAAATTCATTTCCAGTCCCAAGAAACTTTTATCAGTTAAGTTTCATATATTTGCTTTATTGAACTGATATTTCTAGCAAAACAAGGGAAAAAACCCAAACATTTAATTTATAGCCAGTTCTACTGTGAGAATGTTAGCTGTTCAAAAGTAGGAGAGAGTTCAAAAGAGGTGTTAAATTTCTATAGGAGACAGTCTTGCCTATCCTGATAGACTGAAAGACTGCATAAAAGGAAATTATTTCAGTGATGACTAAAAGGTGCTAATTCTACAAGACATGATAGGAGTTAGAGCTATATTCAGTGGTAAAGGCTATCATCTTCCAAAAAACTGAAAGACAAGATGTTTTCTCAGATCATACAATTTCTAGAAAGTCATCCATATCAACACTCTTGTGTGACCGCAGAGCATTTTTAGTGTACAGGTAGAACTGAAAAGCAAAGGAAAGCATTCCTCAATATGTAGCTAGGTTAATGACATTAAAGAGGATCTTCCAGTTTTACAGGGGCTTTAAGGATCTGGTCCACATGCCATATGTGAAATGAATGATTCCTGAATGGTTATTGTCTAAGCCACAGCTGATCCCAAGCCATACCCATTAATAGCTTTTTCAACAGAAACTGATATTAAACATGCCGGGAAACTGCAACAGAGTAACGAAAAACTTGGAATAAGTAAAATGGGACCAAGAAGAAATCACTACATTCACAAACCTTATATGACAGTATGGAATACACTGAAAATGATCCAGCACCTTTACAATAGTTTAATTTAGAGGATAATAAATAAAGCCATTTAGGGATCCTTTAAAACATGGCTGGAGAAATAGTTAAAAGGAGCATGAAACTGGAGACTCCTGTTTCTGTGATTTCATAACAGCATTGTTCCAGACTACAAAACCTGTAAAGCTACAGAAAGTATTAGCATTTCCAAAAGTGTACATGGGAGTTTTCCTCTCCTGTGTATTAAAACTTTATAAAAGAACATAAAACTCTAAATAACATGTGCTAAATCTTTGTGCTGTGAAATGACTTGCATTTTCTCATAAAGAACAGCTGAGGGAGATTGGGTTGATGTATCCAAGCACATGTCTAATTTTGAACTCCACACCACTCCTCCAAGCAATTTGCTGTACTTTTGGAAAAGGATGATATTACCATCTTACTATGTGAAAACAAGAATTGTGCCCAAAGAGGGGAGAAGGCCACACTTTCTACAAACTTTGTCAGTTAGTTCTGTGGCTGTCAGAAACAAAGGGAGAATTCACAGCATGGGGACAGCTCAGGAATTTTAACCATGGTTATGTGGAATGAATGGGATAATTTTCCTGCCAGCAATTTAATGATGTTGTCTGTATTTCTGGTGATTTTAAAATTAGCCAAGGCTTGATTTCTGGCCACCATTCCTTTACTAGTACAGCATATGTATGCACTTTTCTAGCATTTCTAGAATGTGAACTGTCATAGAGAGCCCAGAAACAGAGCTTGAAGTATGAGACAGTGAACACATAGAAAAGGATTTACTAGACAGTAAGGTACCAGTATTTGGAGTATCATCTGCAGCTGCTGTTTGGCAAACTACATGGGCTCTGTTATACAAAGCATTTTTGGATAGCTTTATAGGCATATCTATATATATAGAAATAATATGCTTATTGTTAAAGCCTATGATGAATAATGACTTCAGCACCTCCCCAGGGTATTTGCAAAGTTCTCAAGAGGTCATCTTAAAACAAATAGGGAAAATATATACTTGTGCCTAAAGATCTAAATATGCCTTCTGGTAATTATTAATATGGAAAGCTATTTACACAGATTACAGATTGAGAATTTAGAAAGTCAGCCCAAAGAGAGGGTTTCCAGATATGGCAACACAGCTTTGAAGATTCACAATGCTTTTTGGTGCTTTCTCTTACTCTTTTAGTTTAAAAATAACCATTGAGACAAAAGTTCATATTTCCTGTCAGAATGGCCACTGGAAATGTTGAGAATACAGAAGTAGGTAACAAGTAATTACATCATAAAAGCAAATTAAATCCAACAAAGCTAAAGAGAATCTCTATCCAAAGAGGCCAAATGAGAGTGTATCAATGTTTGTTTTGAACTTTGAATCGAAAGAACAACCACACACACACACACACATTGTCATGTATGGCACTGGAATGATTCTTCCTATGGTGTTCACAATATCCATAGTCTGCAAATTGCACAAAGGTTAGTTTGGAACAGTAAAAAAATTAAGTTCTATACCAGAACATCTGATTTTTTTTTGTGGCAAAAGGATTGATACAACAACAGAAGATATGAAGTCACATCAATCAATGCAATGCATCCCTAATACGCTCTGTGTCATCAGTATGAGCATTCAACAGCCCAGTGACAATCCATGTGATATATACTAAGCCTGATATGGTTCATGTCTGTTTGATTGTGGTGGATGCTCATCCTGGATTGCCTGAAGGACTCTACAAATTCTGGTTTTATCCTCTCAACAGGTGGACCTGTTAAAGCTTGTTTTTAAGGATGGGAGACTCTGGACAAACTGTGCAATGGAGGAAACTTCATCCAGTCTACACATGAAGCCTATCAACAATTTGTCAGGTGAAAAAAATATCAAACATGGCACATCCATTCCTTTTTTACTCTCCAACAGGGAATTACTGAAAAGATATATTCAGACATTCAAGCAAGTGGTCTGTGCTATGACTCAAGAAAAAGATAAGTTATAACATGAGATGGCAAAATTTCTATTGGTCTATATGACAGCAGTGCATGCTGCCATAAATCACATACTGGGGATGTTGTATGTTCGTAAAAAAAGAAAGAAGTTGTAAAAAAAAAAGTATTCATTAATAGACAAGTACAATGGAAGCAAAAAACTATAGAGACAATTCACAGAATTCATTGTAACCTGGAATAACTACATAGTGATAACAATAGCTAGAAATAGCCATTCAGAGAGAGAAGGTATTTAAAACAGCTTCTGTGCTTGTATTTAACTTGATGCACTAAAAGAAGCACACATATTGAATTAAATTAGCAGTCAGACATTTAGTCAGAACAAAATGACTTGTGAAAACCCACCATTTCTTCTACAAGTGTCCTGAAATAGAAAGGTAGAAAATGTTTCTAACAAAATTACCCTGGAAATCTTATACCTTGTTTCAAATATTGTTGTGTTGACTAAAAGCCATTTCTGTAAGAATGATGTAATTAGCATTTCTCATCTTCAATTATTAGTATTTTGTACATAAGTTATTCTAGATTTTACTACATTTATATGCAAATTGTCCTGTCATATTAAAGGAGCAGCATGTAGAGCCTAGGAGTTCAGCATCACTCTGAATACTTAGACATCCCTCCGTGGCACTCTCTGCCCTCTGCAGCCACCAGAACAATGCCAGCGTGCATAAATCCTGCCAACACATCCAGGTATGTCTGGGAGTCATGGGTTATAGAAACATGCAGCCAGCCTCCCAGTGACAGCAGCCTTCTATAATTTTCCCTGGTAATTGCCTGCCAGCCCTTCTCCCCCATTCTGAGGAAAAGTAGTTAGGGAGACATAGAGGTTAGAGAATCCAGAAGATCTTCCCCTAAGGACCCTAAATGGTCCTCACAGGAGGACAGGGAGTGAAAAGAGCTGCTCATTTGGGTCCAGTCCCTTGACCTTCCCCTTGGATCTGAAAGCAGAGGAGGAAAACAGGGAAGGGAAACTGCAGAGTGATTCTGTTGCTGCCCTTATCTACCACTTGTCCCAAAGTCTCAGCAAGGGAGATGATGTCGTGGAACTAGAGCTAATGCACAGTGGGTGGGGAGCTAGGTAGGCAATAGTTTGGAGACATAACTTAATGACTGATTGAGAGACTTTCTTTCTTAGGAGGTTCAAAGCAACACTATAGCCACATCTACATGCTCACAAGCAAGAGGAGTTCAGAAATCAGAAGGCACGCCCTGCACCCCCCACAAAATAAAATCCCAGAGCTTGGTGATGTCTCAGGTGGTGCTACACTTTCAGAGAATGGCATGCTTGCTATAGTTAGTACTTCCATCACCTGTAGGCTCATCTGTCTGGAAATCAAGTTCAAGTATACATGTCCCATAGGTTTAGCATATTACAGAAAATCAAGACTTCACAAGGTGATGAGATCAATGAAAAGGTGGAACTGCAGGCAATGAGAAAGGTCCAATGGATAGGTAAGGACATAAACAATACAAAAGACAATGCTCAAAATGTATAGCAAAACCAAGCTAAATAGTAAAATCTGACAGTGTCAGCCCTCTAATTTCTCTTATTTTACCTTTCTGTTTCAAATCCATGCAATAATTTTCTAAAATATTTTTTTCAGAGTTTAAAAATTTCAGTGAAAGAACATTTGCCAGGTTCTCCAGCCTTTTTCTTCTTTTCTGCCTGTCTGTCTGTGACACAACTCAAGTGCTATTTTCTCACATTTCAAAAGCACCACAAAGGGCTCTTTTGCCCTAGTAAACCCTTGGAACTTTTTTAAAACAACAGTTGTGGACCTTGTGACCTCACTGCATGGCAAAACTATTTGTTCTCAAGAATAAATTGGAAATGATTGCAACTCCATATTTCATCATGCTGTTCAACACATTGATTTTTATTTGGTATTTAGTTTTCAGTAATTTATACAGTTTTGCTTTTTGTTCTCCAAAGCTCACTGGTCTAAGGAGTAAACATTGTCTTTAAAGAGGGCCAGGATGTAACCATAGAATTCTGAGGGTAAGTCACCATGCTTCCTTCCACAGCAATATTTTAAATTCTTAAATTCTAATGTATCTAGATAAACTAAAAACAATGACTATATCTCATAATACCTTAAACTACACCAAAACACACACAACTGTATCAGGGAAATTTTACCTATCAATATTAACATTCCCCAAGAACACCTAGAGCAATTGGGTTGAGCTTTTCCTTGAAACTACTTTGATTTCCAAACAAACAGATGCTGACAGAACATTGTGAAGTTAATAGTCCTAAGTGTTATGACAGTTTGTCCATTAAACCTCTAAAGGTTTTTATTTTCCTAAAATACTTATACTCTTCTCCTAGACCAAACAGATGACTAGGTTCTCTGCTTTGAAACAGAGCAAAAATTTCAAGATGCAAAATGGAAACAAATGCTTAAATTTAAAGACTTTATGTATACTACTGTGATTATGCTTCTACAGGGTCCAAAAAAAAGTTACAGCTGGATATAAGCCCTCTTCTAAGAAAAGTCTTCCAAAAAAAAGTTCCCACCCTTGCTATTACCAGTGTTGCTGAGCTGGCAGTGGTAACAGTGAGAAACAGCTTCAACAGCTTGCTTTATTTAAACCCCTGCATCAGTAAAACTTCCTCAGCATGTGATTGATAATTGTTCCCCAGCACTGTTGTGGAGCAGTACTGATTACCAAGGGGATTAAAATTCCAGGAACTCTCTGAAGAGTGTCTCTGAGGTCTTCAGTCTCTCTGCTGCAAAGCTGATATTAGCAGTGATGGGATTTAAATTTAGCTTTTTTTAGACATATTTCCTGGCACAATCAGTATCTAATGCCTTGCTGGAACCCCTTCAGAAAAGTATCTTACTTCTGTCCAAGGCATAATACGGCTGCGATTTGGGAACGTACCTGAGTATAGCATAGCTTGCTGGCTACAAAAGTAGTCACAGAGCAGTAGATGGCTCTTGTGAACTAAGTATAGGCCTGATTCAGCCTTCTCAAACTGCTTCCCCAGTTCTACATTCTGGCTTCACTTCTCTGAGCCAAGTCATTTTACCCCCACATTTTTATCTGGAGATGGGCTTTTTCCTGTATTTTTCCTTTTATATCAGGGTCCCGTAAAGAAGGGAATGAAAATTAGTGATGAGTCTAACTGGAATGATGATTGAACTTCTTCAAATTTGATTATGTAAAAGAAAATACATAAAAAGCAGACATTATTCTTAACTGGTTATGAATCATGAGTATGTAGAACTTCCTGTCAAAGAACTGATAAAATACATTGGTAAATTAATCAAGCTGCAGACCATTCTTATTACTGTTTAATTTATAAGTGTAGGCTAGATATCTGTTTGAAAAAAAATTACAAATTACTTGTTCTAGTGGTGACTCAATGCTCTGCCTATGCTAGAAGAGAAAATGAGAGACAGAGGAAAAAAAAATCATACTAAAAATTACTATATTTTCTCATGATAAACAGGTATTCAGGAGAAGCACCACAGTTGTGGGCTTCTCTCAAGCTATTATTTGATCAGAACTGATGAGTGGTTCACCATAAATGGCCCAAGATGAGTATGTGTAGATGGAAGCCTCTGTGAACAGAAAAAAAATAAACTATTCTGCAGCTAACCACATCTGTGTGCATGTGTGTTGAACCTAATTGCACAACAGCAATGCTACTTAAAGAGATTTAAGATCTACTATCGCCAGTTGAATGCAAAAGTGGCATAGTGCTCATCTGTTAACTCCATTCTCAGTTTCAGCCCAGCGAAGTGATAATCTAGCTGAGAATTTAGTCCACTATTTTCCATGTATAATATGAAATCATCTGAGTGAACACAGACAAATCATGCCCACAAATCATGACAGAACATTTTATTCAGATGATCTCTAGGTGAGATGGATCCTAAGGTCCTAGAATGTGACAAAGCGCCAGGCAATCAATTTGTCACTCGGTGTTTGTTGCACTCAATTTTACTAATGCAAGATTTGGGAAGACAATCTGGTTGCAATAAGTACAGCAGCAAGTTATTGTAACGGAGTTTCAGAAAGGAAAAAGAAAGAAGAAAAGGTAGTAAATAATTAATGTGTAGTTTTACGTCAATTCATCTGAAGCCATAGAGTGTGACACTCTTGGGAATGTTTGTCTAAAAAAGAGTATGAAGTTTAGAAATGACAGAGACATACAGAAACCAACAACTCATCACAAATTAATAATGTTACTTTTTCAAATGCATCCTGAAGCCTTAAAAGAAGGAAATATCGACAGGACACTATTACTGAAACTGGCAATGTCAAACACGTCACCTTCTTGAGCATTTTACTTGATACCCCTAAAAGTCAAATGCCAATATAAGACAGTTCTATCCCTCCTGCATAACAGACATGGCTAAAGAAGTGATGAAGCCTGGAGCAGTAACTGAGTGGAAGCAGCTCCCGTTGATTGCTAATGTTTTCTTGCACAGCATTACTAAAATACCCAAAGAGTATCAAAAGCAACTCAAGAAAAAGCATTCAGGTTGCTAAATCAAAAAGCACCTGTTGTACTGCACAAAACCACAAATTTCTATGCCTGTGTTTGGAAGAAATCAGTAAGGAGATGTAATGAGAGTAACTGTGATGTTTTAGGAAGCAGGGAAAGTTTTTTTCCTATTACAATAGAACGAGGTGCTGTCGTTAACAGCATACTGAACACAGGGTCTTAAAATAACAAGGAAGAGCAAATGTAACTGAGAGTTGGTGACTTCATGTTTTATATGTTATGTTCTTCTTGTGCATGTGAGTAATCCAATTACCATCGTGAGTCCTTGCAAGACCAGAACCCAGAGAGACTGTTTTACAGACAACATCACAAGGAATTTTAATTCAGCTTTAAAATCAGACACACTCAGGTTTTGTCTTTTGTATTTTAATTTGCCTTTCAAAGATACTTTCATTGCATTTTGGAATAGTTTTTCGAAAACAATCTGGCTTTTCTTGCTTACCAGATATTCATGTACCTCAAGTAAATTCTTTTAAAATCAATGGGAAACTGCAGCTGCACACATGTTGAGAGCTGTGCTTAGCTTACCATATTTTATATTTTTTTTCCAAGGCATCTTAATTTACAGAATGATTATGTGTTTAATGACATTTCACACCATTTCTGTTAATCAAAATGCGTTTCCTCCCTTGGAATCTGTGCTTGCTTTCTTGATCCCAATGTGAAGGCTCGGCACAACTGCTGCACTAAAATCATTTTTACAGAAAGAAGCTCTAGTGCCCAGCAGCACATTGTTTTTTATTTCAGAAGGATGAGGTGATAGAGAAAAGACAGAGAAGTCTACAAGAGTAAATGTTGGAATCAGCAGAAAAATGGATGCTTCAATATGGCAAATTAAATCCAGTATTTGTGAGATGACAATGCATCACTCATTCATATCAGTTTCTTTTGTATAATCTAACTAAGTTAAAAGAAAACAAATAAAATACTTTACTCCTAGGATCTCAGAGTGATGAAAAAATCCAGGCTGGGAAGGACCTCTGACAAGTGTATGTTTCAGCCTTCTGTTGAAAGCAAGTTATCCAGAGACCTAGCAAGCCAAGACTTGGATATTTCCGGCAATGGAGATGCCACCACATTTTGGGTAGTCTGTTTCAGCATTCTCACCCTGATTTTTTTAATACCCAGTCAAAATTTCCCATTAAGCAACTTCCATCCATTGCCTTCTGAGCTGCCACAGTTCATCCTTGTGGAGGGAGTATCTCAGTTTTCTCTGTAACTGTCTTTCAGGCACTTAAGACAGTGATTACATCCCCTGAGTTCTCTCTTTTTTAGGCTGAAAGTTCCTTTTTCTTCATATGTCAAGTTCTCTGATCGTCTAATTATCTCAGTAGCTTTCCATTGGACCCTATCCAGTTTTTAAATATCACTCCTGAACCGGGGGGGGGAAGCAAAACAGAACACTGTACTCCTGGTGTAGCCAAACAAGTGTAAAGAAGGTTGGAATAAGCACATCCCTTGATCTGCTGACTATTAGTCCTGCTAATACAGCCCAGGACATATTTTGCTGTCGTGGCTGCAAACGCAAACATCTGTCTGTCTTGCTGCCCTGCAGCACCCCCAGGGCATTTCCAGTAGACTTACCCCAGGCACCCCAGTCCCATCCTATTTGGCTGATTGGAATTATTCTTTGTCAAGTACAGGACCTTACATTTATCTTTGTTACATCTCCTGCAATTTTTGCTGGTTTTATAATACATTCCAGCTGCTGAGGTCTCTCTAAATGATGGGTATTCCTTCAAGTGTATCTACTTTTCCCCAAGTTTAGTGTCAAGCATAAATCTGGTGAGGGTACACTCAGGTCTTTTATAAAGAGGCTGCATATTATTGGACACAATATCGACCCCTGAGGAACACCATTTGTGACCAGCTGCTGACTTTGGGCCAGTAATCACATCTTTTAAGTTCTGCAGTTTAGCAGCTTTCAATCCAATCCTATGGTCCCCCTCTCCATCTTGGTCCCCTCATCAGCTTGTCAACAAGGATGTTGTGCAAGACCATGTCAAACACAGTGCTAAAAATCAAGGTTATATCAAGGTTGTTAGTGCTGACTCTTGTTTGAGAGCAGGTAGCAGCAGCGCTGTCTTCAGATTAGTGTGCACACATGCTGTGCATTGTCTTACCTATTTTATTGCAATTGTAAAGCAAACAAAGAAGAGAGAAGATCCTCAGAATTTCTTTTCTTCCTTTCCAAAATGTGGTCCTCTAAGATATCCTGTTTTCCCATTGTTTCATTTTTCAGTGGGCAGTCCCAGAGGCCTCTAGAGGTCAAGGCTTTGTCTTAAAAAGAAGCTGGAATGGGAACTGTGAGAAAATTCTCACTTGCAAAGTAAACTGGAGGATTTGGGCCTTTCGCCAGTTCCATGTGGGTATGATGATTTCAAGGCAGTTTGCCATGTCTTTCTGTATAATTTTATAGCAACAAAAATAGGTTTTGCATTAAAAAATGAAAAAGTGATTTTGAATAGCTTCCCCAAGTCAAGAAAAGAATAAATAAGGCAACACTCAGAAAAGTAAATTTATCCTCGCAGACATTAAACCCTTGAACCACCATCTATTTCATTTGGCTGGGCTTCCTGAGCTGTGTTTTTCAGTGCTGATTTAACTGCTCTTCAGATCTTACTGTTAACATGCTTTATGCTCACAGACCTTCAAACAAAGAAGCAACTGTTAAGTTTTGCAGTATAAAGGCAGATTCTGGCTTAGTCCATCTTGAAAATTGCTAATGTCTGTAGCAAAAACAGGCCATCACAGCCAATATCAAGGACGAGTGCAGTAAATTTTCCCTCCCTTCTTTCCTTTTTGCAAGAATCCCTCCATATTCTTATGTTTCACAACATTCACCCCATGAGACTGGACAGAGCCAATGATGAAGATGTGCTCCACTTTACTTCAGCTCCACTTTTACCTGAGCAAATGCACTATTAAATGTTCAAAAACAGTAATGTGTTGTATTTTCTTTGTAAGGTGCAGGGTAGAATCTGTCAGTCTGTCTTATGTTTATATAAATGTACCAAAAGTGTTATGATTTTTCCAGGTCTGTTTTGTTTAGTATCCCAAGGCATCAACTACAATAGTATACAAACTTGGGTACAGCCTGGCAGGGTGATCCCTTATAGCACAACTGAAGTAGTACCTGCATAGTAGCATCTTATTTCATATGCCAACTTGCTTGAAACATTTGCAGAGAATAGATAATGGTGTTATCCATGTCACTTTCATTGCACCAGCATGTCTGGGCAAATCCCCATCTAAAGGAAAATTTTATCCTGATGTAAAGAATCAAGACTGTACACACAGGTTCATCTTTAACTAGTCCCATCCGACTAATTGTGTCAAACATAAAATATGGGGTGAACTTTTTAGGGATGGATTCCTCTTCACTTTTATTTGAATGTCAATGTATATTAAAATTTGATAACTAATTTTCCTCTCACTGACAACAGTTTCATCAGGGTGTCTGTCTTTCATCTTTGTTCCTTTTAAGTCCAGGGGGAGGAAATCAGACACCTCTAAGTCAGTCATATGCCCAGAAAATGGTCCATAGCAAGGCCACATTCTATAGCAATTCCAATCATCCATCTCTGGAGCAGCTTCGGTTAAGCTATTTTTAATTACTCTGTCATTTTATATGTCCAGACAAGAATCCAAGTCTATGAAACTTGCTTGAGTATTGCTCCAATTTCAGCATCAGCCTACATGTGCCAAGGATACAGAATGAGTGCTAAAAGAGAAAAACAATGGTTCCCTATATCCTTTAAAGTATTATTTATTGTGAGGCATATCAGATTTTCTATCAGTGCAGCCTGTGAGGTTCTGTTGTGATGGAAGTGGCATTCTGAGCTTGACACACTCTACTTCTAGAATGCAAACACCAGAAGACACAGTTTATTGCTGCTTAGGATGTCATATTTCTTTTTTTTTCTTTTGGCAAAAGTGGACATCAGCTTTGCAAGTTGCTAAACCCCGTTTTTAATAAGATGCAAGAAAGTGAAATATTCTTGTTCATTACACAAAGACTGCACAGACAAAGGAACACAATAATATCCACAGACTCTAATTCAATTTAAAAGTTGTGGTTAAAGATATGGAAACATTTTCAAGGACGACATTTTGAATATTTATCCCAACTCTATTTTGCTTCATAAGGTAAAACAGAAACAATCCAAATTTTCTCAAGATCCTTGAGTTCTGTGATAGCTAAAGACTGTACACATAAAATTCCAAGTCACCTCCAGCAATTTTCATCTTCATAGCAAAGTTACCTTTGGTCATTAGAAGCAATGCTCAGATTCTAACCTGAGATAATCCACACTAAGAAAAACCCTTAATTGTGTGCACTGCTGCTTACCTTGGAGCTTACCTTGATAATGTAAATACAGACCAGCTTCATGAAAGTTCTGTGGTTCACCACAGACCTCTATCCTTACCCTGTGTGCTTAAAAAAAAGACAGGCATATTCTGTTACACAGGAGTTAATATCAGATCAATATATACTGACAACCATAGAGTATGTCCACAGAAGTCTCAGTACCTGGGGCCATGCAGGCATGAGGCATCTCCCCTCACTTGAGCTCTGGGCTGAGCTGTGAGAAGCAGCTGAAGTCTTTTGAGCCGAGTTTGGCCTTACAGAGTGCACCTGTGCCCAGACTCACACTGTCAGTGCTTCTGCATCCAGTGCCTGCCTCACATGGTCTTTACCATTGTGAGAAGGGTTAGAGTGTGAAGAAATTAAATTCAGTCTTTGTCTTTTTTTAAAATATCCTTTCCTAAGCTATGCTTGTTGAAGCGAGATTGTTTTCTCCAACTCTGGCTGCACTGTATTCCTGGATTTGCTTTCTTTGAGAAAGCCTGACATCCACCTATGTGTGTGGTCATAATTAGGCATCATCACAGTACTTTAGGAGGCCTTATTCTTCTGCCTCTGGATTAGAAGTACCTTTGTTATGTACCTGTGTACATAACACATATGTGTATGTGAAGCATTTAAGCTGTTGCAGTATTTTATTATTATTTATTACTCAAATACTTGTAACCAGTGGCTGCAATATAACCTATAATTTCCATTTCTTCAAGTGCAGCAGGGTAAAAATGAGGGTGTACGCTGTGTTCTTGTGCTGTACCTGAGTATACCTGCAGCAGACTTACACAGACAGACTGCAAGTCTTCCTCACACTCACTTCTTAAGAATTAGCAACATTTTATAAATAGAAAAAGACTATTTTAAAGGACTTACTTTTTCTGAGTAAATATTTCCAGCATATTTTGTGCACCCAAGAGTCTGCTCCTGTTTATGTCTCCCATAATAGCAGAAAAAATTAAACTAAGATTTGTTTTTATTGCCTTTTAAAAAACCACTAATGCTCAGTCTAAATTCATACCTTGCTGTCTATTTAAATGATAACTTTGAACACACTGTAACAGTGTGGGTTTTTCAACATATTTTTAACAGTATAATTGCAAATTGCTCAGTGTTCAATGAATCCAGCTGACCAGATATTTAAACACAGATAAAGTAGACCCTGGAGGAGTTCCAACTATTAAAAATGCTGGTTTAAAACTGTTCTTTCATTACAAGCAGTATTTCAATGACATGTAGGAAGGTGACATATCAACAGTCATCTCAATTTAGATTGCTTATATATGTGTCAATAACTACAAAGTACAACATACTTCCTCGTTGAATTCTGGCTTTCTGACTCATATTTCTACCTTCCTTGACTTTACAAAGACTTATTTTGAGTACCTTGAAGTCAGTGGGTGGCTGGGTGCTACAACTTTATTATTTTTCTGAATTACGAAAGGGAAAAGTGCTAGGGATGAAAAAAAACAGAAAACCATTTTTGTCAAGAATACAGAAGGAGAATGTGAAAGGCATTATAACCAGGGTCTTTTCCTTCAATTTCTTATGATGAAATAGGTTTAAAAGACCTTATTAGAGGACTAACAGACTGGAAAAGATTCACACAAAGTATATTGTGAGTGCATAGCAAGGTGGATAAATAATTAATAATAAAAAGCAGGCTGCATTTCTCCAGAAGTTGTCCCTTCCATGGTGTCTTTGACTCAGTAAAGCTATTAGTTATTTATTTTCTTTCTCAAAAGATTTTTTTTTTACTGTTTAAGAAAAAAATAGCTGAATGTAGGAAGGTAGGAACTAATTATCTGTGAGACAAAACCTTTTATTGAAAACAACAACAAAACATTATCTCTGACAAGACTTTAAAAGAAGTATTATCAGTGACCTTTTGAAAAAGCATGGCTGAATTGGAGCAGGATTCCATGGGGACAATGTAATAGCTGATGATTAAGGTCGTTACCACTAAGTATCTATCACTGTTTCAAAAGGAAAATACATTCCAGATGCCCTCTGATACAGCAGAACATTTCTGCAAATCAAGTATGAAATCAAAGCTGTCAAAATAAATGCAGCATTGTTTTCCAGGTGCACCTCTCTGAATTTACAGCTCAAGCAGTGTGTACACAGCCTGAAGGAGATGCTGGAGTTTTCAGTTCTCTGAAGAATGATGTCATGGTGCCCTTGATACAAAATCTCCCCAGCTGCCCTTGGGAAATGCTCTCTCCCTGAAAAAGATACTCAGTTGCTTCAAGGTCTGTGCAGATGAAGCAGGAGGCAACCAAGACATACCAGCAAGAGACAATCCCCATTGCTGCATGCTTGGGCAAGGCATTACTTCCCCAGTTTTGTATTATACTAATTTAAATTGTTTTTTGTTTGTTTTAATTCCTCTCCCATGAGGCTCAAGCACGTAAGGCTGTGGAGAAACCGAGAACTACATTAATCAGCTGGTTCCTATGGGTTTGGTGCAAATTTTTGTGAACCAACAGTTTCCCAGGCAGACCACAATTTACCTCTTGCCTTCCTAAAGAAAAGATAAACAAATGATCTTCCATATCTATGCTCATCTTACTTGCCTCCTTCTGCTGGATGGGTGTTTTTGTGGGAGAGAATAACCTAGTCTGGTTTATTAAGTCCTCTGTCATTCACAATGTTCAAGATTCACATCCTCTGACAAAGTAGAATTGATTGTATTGTCAGTATCTTTGAAGAATAATGCTGTTAAATTTGGTAGGCTCACAGCTCAAAGACGCTGTAGTGGACAAGAGAATCAGCTCCTCCATGATCAGTATTCTGATTTAAATTATTCAGTTTGACAACAATTTAGGCTACCGCTGTGCTGAGTCCTCTGATCAATACCGTCTTGCTGCTCTCTTTTTTCTGCTCCCATCTGCTATTTTAATCTTTTTCTCTTAGTTTTTCACTTGGATTGTAAAGTCCTTGAATCACAATCATTGCTTTGTTCTTTGTTTGTAAGGTGCCTAGAGCAATTGAGTCTCAGTCTGTAACTAGTGTGCCCAAATAGTGTAATAAAATAAATGTGTTCCTATTACTACTGATGTTGCAGTTGTTATCGTATCCATGACGATACAGGTGACAAATGAATGGCAGTAAAGTTGTCGGTTTTCCTTTTTATCACAGAATGCATCCCACACATCTGCAGAAGGTGTTATTACTGCCATAGACATGACTGCCGGAGAGACCTTGCTAGTGGGCAGCAGGATAGTTCAAGCCTAACTGAGACTGTGGCATTCCTGTTGAGACTCAAAAAGCTTTCTGGTAATCAGATGTTGGCAAAGAAACTCCTTGATAAGCTTGAATTTTCATTAAAAGTATACAATGGAAAATAGCCACTTTTCTCTCATTGCAATTTTACTCCATCCTAAAGCAAGATGAATACAGCCCAGGAAGCCAAAGGGGACAAGACCAGTTATAAACCAAAGCACTATGCCAACAGTCCTTTTCCTTCCACTAAAGGAAGATTCCACCGAAACCACTCTTTTCTCAGCCTTATGGAATCTATTTATCAGGAAACTGTTTTGTTTTGGTTTTTTTTCTGATTCATTATTAGCAGGAGGCATTTAAGAGAAGAATATTTGCCTACTTATTATGTACCAAAATTTTATCACATTAGTGAAACAATAGTACATACCATTACACACATGTTCATGCACGTGATCCATAACAAGGTCTTTAGAAATGTTCTTGAGCTCCCACAGGATCAAAATGACAAAGCATCACATGTCAGCTGTGTCCTCCTATCTGACTCAAACCTAACCAAATTCCCATCCTCCCCAGAACCCATTCCCCTCCTTCCCAGGCTGACTTTGTGCTACATTTTTATTTTCTCTGCTTCAAAAAAAATGGCAGCAGGAGGTCCTGAGGGCACCAGCTGTGGACTTAAACAGGAATTGTGGTGCCCAGTTGGGGCTGGAAAAGGGAAGGGACTCTCCTGGGAAAGTAAGGAGGAGGAGCGGCACCCTTTCCACCATCTCATACGAAGCGTTTGGTGTTTGGTACTGTCCTGCATGGATCTGCCCTGGCCTGTCCTCTTTGCCAAGGCAATGTCTGGGATGGGGATGGGGGGCGGTAACAAGATTATTCAAGCCAAAATGCCTGTGAGTCCTTAGCTCTTCTTGTAAAGTTGTCAACATTTTATTGGTAATTTTGTAGTGACAGAGACAATGCCTTGATGAGCCAAAGTAGTCTCCCAAGCTCATCTAAAAAAACATCAGACAGCCACTCTGTCAGTCATCAAGTAATGAGTTCAGGTAAATTGGGAAGCCTGGAGAAGGGGGATTTAGCCAGGAGAAAAAGAAAGACCTCACTGGTTATCCACACCTTCCAAAATCCTCTTGTCCCTTGTTCACAAAATTAACAGCCTGGAAACATTTCATGTTTTTCAAATATTATTTTGGGGTTTTGGTAACTTACTGTAAGGATCACTATTGCCAAGGCATATTCAAGAAATATAATTACCTCACTGTACTAATGTTTTTCATCTCTTTCACTTGTATATAACCGAAAGGTAAGGTGAATATTGGTCAACAACTCTACTCTTTGAGATATTACACATTCAAGAGCTGTGCTTCTGTTTGTAAGAATGGGTATACTTATGTGTTCCTACATTTTTAAGCCCTCTAAGGTTAAGCACAGTGTGTCCTCTGTTCCCTGAGGAAATCCAGACAAGGTGCTCTATAGAGGTAGCTCTTTTTTTCATTATAAAGTGTACAAAGGCTACTAAATGTATCAAAATGAGTTCTTTTATCTCTAATATAAAAGCAATTACTTTTTCATGCAGAAGAAGTCCATAGTATTCTTGCAGATGGTTTTGTCACTGGAGTCGTGTCAGTATCGTATTGCCAAATGGTAAAGCCCACTTGTGAGTTAATGATGCGTTCGGGGTTTTAATACTCCAGTGACAGAAGGAACTGTAATGAATCTCACCAAACTCCATTTCAGGGCATGAACCTGATATTCAATAAGTTGAAAAAGGTCACTTTCAAGGTTGTCAAACTGCAACACTATATTTTGTTCCTTCTGATGCTGTACACTGGGTTTGCTTTTGTTTTGTTTCTTAGCTCCTCAAGATGCAGACTTCAGACTGTATCGCTGAAGTGTAGCAGTCCATCAAAAGCCAAACAACATGCATTTTATTGATTATTTCCAGATTCTAGCTCAGAATATTAGTCAAAAATATCCCCGTAGAAGAGGGTTCTGTAATAAACTAAACATGGACAGTCAGTAAATTATAGAATATGATTTTTATCAGCTATATTGCAACTGTAGAAGGATTTAGGGGGAGACATGGAATATATCCATTTATTTGATTCGGTCTGGTCAGGCTTATTTGTGGCTTCATGAAAAAGGTTTAGAAGCAATGAAAGAAACTACATTGTTTTTCTGTTCCCCTCCCCCTGCCTTTAAGCTACAGAATGCAATTTCAGGATGTATTGGCACAAATGTGTTTTTATTGGTTCCTGTAAGCTATAATGTACCCAAGATATGACTGCAGCAACCTGAAAAACAATTAGCATCTGTAAAGCAGTCTGTGACCATGAGATTACTTCACAAAATGAAGATTTAACATGCAGCTTCCTCAGAAATTAGTTGTGTTCGGGTCTGTCTCTTCTGTTCTTTTCTTCCTTTATTGATCCCTTCAGGCAGAACAAAATGGTGAGTTATCTGATTAAAATGTGTGCAAAACTGTAGGGAAATCCTGCACAGCTGCTAATGCCACCTGATTTGATATTAAAAGTACATTCAGATGGGTGTTGGTCAGGGCTTCTGAGTGATTTTAATAGTTGTTTAAATAATTTAAGAAAAATCCAAGGTGATGCAAAAGGAACAACAGACTTACGGTGCCATTTTTCAAACAGATGGCAAAGATTAAATGATAAAACAAGTAAATATTTGTCTAGTTTGTAGAAGTATCATAGCATATGTACTGCAGGGAATATGGCTTTTTTTCCAAAAGAAGAGTTATTTGTTACTTGTGAAATGCTTACTGAGGTTTAATAGATTCTGTTGAAATATTTCACTAACAGAAGTCAAGCTGGTGATGTGCTTACAAATGTTCTGAAAGTGGAAGCAAGAACCTCAGTGCTAACTAATCAGCCTAAAACAAATCTGAAAGCTGTTTAATTTTCCTAGTGTATTTTGATCTAGAGATGGTGACATGGTTTGCAAAAGGCTTGTATAAGCTTGTTTTCATATTTGCCAGCGTATTTGCCAAATGTCTTTTTCTAACTCTATTATTTTGAATTTGCGGGCTTTTGACAGAACAAACATTGAAAGAGAAACACAGCTGAAACTACCCAGCATGTCCTGGTGGGTTGAAAGTTCAACTCAACATCATTTCAAAACAGATTTATAAATTGTTACATATTTCTCTGAAAATGGAGCAAGTTTATAATCTTTTCCACATTCATTTTACAATGAAAGCAAGATGGGGTCGGAAGTTACTGTTGTAATATGCACATGGCAGATTGCATTCATAATTTGATGCCATTGCACATGATGCAAATTTTGCTCAGTTTCTTGTGAGCACAGTGAAAGTAGTCCTGAGATGTATTTTGCCTTCTAGTGGTACTACTTAGGATAGAGTACTTCTTTATAGGGGAAACATGTGGAAACAACTCAGCCATTTCTGTATTCTGAGCAGCAAAAGAAACATTTTTCCTCTTTTGGAATGAAAGACAGGGCACGGTGGGTTATTAACAACACACATCAAATTCTTCCCCTGTTGGTACCAAATGCAAGACATGCATGAAAAGAATACCAGAGTTTTAGACATTTCAGAGTACTCGAAATCCCTTGTCCCTGCGTCTATGAATGCACTATTATTTTGTTGAATGAGTACAAAGAGATTTATGGCTCACATACTGCTTAATGGCCTCTATAGGTTACTCTATTTCAAGGACACGTAATGCTTTGCAAAAGTTAGAATTCTCCTCATACCTCTTCTGTACTGGGCCTAATTTTGCACTGTTTGTCAACAATTTCTCTCCAAAGTCCTCCCACTGTTGATCTAAATGCTCCCAGATTGTCTGTAAAGCCACAGGCAGACGTTCATTTTCCAAACTGTTTGCCAGCTGAAAACATTACTGCTCCTTCGCCGTTTGTCTCTGACCTCTGTCAGAGGTTGTCCTCCCAGCATTGCCAACAAAGACAGGATCACACGAGGGATCTTTAATATATTCCAGGCAAAACCAGTTGGGGCTGACTCAGTTAAATTGAGTCTGATCTAGGGCAGATGACAACATTCAAGACTTGATTTGGAAGTGTTCATACTGTACTGTCCAGCAGCAGGTCTGTGAGAGTTGTACCTCCAGCTGGAGGACTATGATGCACAGTGAGTGCGAGGTCTCAGCCCAGCATCTCTAGACACAGATGGTCCAACAAAGCCTCCAGGAAGCCACAGAGGAGTACTGGCTAAGGGCAGGAATAGTCAAAAAAATGCTCTGGTATGCTCGTAATAAAGGATATTTTGTTCTTCACATATAGTGATATCAGAGTTATTTTGGTATTGAAATAATATCTTAAAAATACAACTCCACCTCCCCTTTTCAACTGTCCCATGCTGTGATAGTAAAGACAGGCAGTGGACAGTTCTGGGGTTTGTTTTTTATTTTGTTCTTAAACACAAAGGTGGTGAAAAGTTCATTAATGATTACCAGATGAACATTGTTTGTCAGACTTGTACGAGCAATTTAAAAAAATAAATGCACATATTCCCTTGTGTGTTTTCGAATAATTTACACAAAGAGGAAAAAAGAAAAGTAAGTGAATAAATTGTTGGTTGAGAGTTAACATTTGGCGTTACTGATGGATGTTATTAAAATTGAGGGGGTAAGAGGTAATAACAAACTCTACTTGTAAAAGAGCGTTTCAAAAGAAACAGAAGTCAGTGTGATTAATATTATGAGCACTTGATACAGTTAGATAATTGCTAGAACTTCTATCTGAAGAAGTGCACAAGAGGGAAGGCCATTATGGAAAATATTTCATTCTAGAGCCCTCTTGACATTGGCTTGGTGGTTATGTTTACATTTGCTATTACATGTTGAGATCGTATCAAAGACATACCCAGATAACAAATAAAGAACAAGCACAGTGATAGAATGAGCAACATCTGTGTATATAAATACATTTTTTCTATGGTGAAATTTTACAAAGCACTCCCAAATTCTGCTCTTCATCAACTACATTTTGCAAACAAAAACCTAAAGGTGAAAACATTTTATGAATTCTAGTACAAGCCAGGTTTGTGACTGTGCTGAATTTGTTTAAAAAAGACTACTCTCTTTTTACCCAAAGATCGAAAACCTATTTGAAAGAAATTGCTATAATAGAAAAACATTGCTATTACATTCCTTTAAAATGGTGAAAGTGCTGGAGAGACAGAAAAAGTTGCTGTCTTCTCAGAAAGATTCATACACATTCATTTTGGGTTTTTTCTTTACTTCCCCCTTACTGTAGTCTATGTAGAGCAAAAATTTTTTCTGTTACAAAGCTTATCTATTTCATGTCAGCTTATACTGTCTGCTATACTGCAAAATGCAGTCCAGTTTCAGATTGAAATGGAAGTGGTTTTAGAAAAAACACAGCCAATTTACCTGCCCTTTGAGGTTCTTAATAACATTAGAAATGTACATGCATCACAGCAAGGTCTCGGAAGAGTGATTTTGTTAAAAGACAATCATCAAATAAAGTATAGATTTTCAACAATCAAAGGATGAAAGTGCACTTACCCTTTGTGGCAGGGTTTGCATGTAATGACAAATTTCATCTCGAAGGGCTTGATCTGGCTGCCACTAAAATCAATGGCAAAACTTTCATGTACTTTGGTAAAGAAAGGAAAAGGTCAAAAAAGTTACATACTGATTTAGGACAAAGAACTGCAAATTGAATATGGTCTATTTTTTGTGCATTTTTAATATCTGGTAGCTGAGTTGGGACTGAAGTAGAAAGCCCATTGGATTCCAGATTTTAACTCCTCTATGGTCTGTAAACATGAATGTCCAAACTTCAATGCATTTACACTCAAGTCCCATGATACCTGACCCTATCTTGTTCAGACATCATATTATAATCACAATACTCCGTCCTGTGGGGACAAAATGCAACAGAAAACACTCAAATAAATAATAGTCCTATTATCAAGTGACACTAGTATTAATTTTGGGGAGCTTGACCCAGGGCACATCTGGGGTCAGGAAATCAGACGCCATTCTTTTGCACCAGAATCCAGCTTGGTTAGGAAATTGCAGCAGGGACAGAAAAGCAAGACGGGTGGTACTTCAGAGCTGAGAAAATGCCTGTTTGCGTAGCATGTTTTTCTGATCTTCCGCACCCCATTTGAAAACAGCTGTCATTATTTCATGGGGATGTTGGCTGAGAAAAGAACTCTGACCCAGGTATCACTGTTTTCAGAGTTATAAGCTCTGTTTTTCAAAGAGGCAGGCTAGGAACACCAGAAATTTTCCATTCCTAAGTTGTACCCAAGGACTTGAGAGTCCTGCAGTACACTTTGGGCAGCAGACACTCCATGAAGCAGGTATGTTGTTTGTAATTAAAAAGACCACTCAGCATGCATCAATTAACATTTAAAGTAATGTGTTATAGTGGAATCCGAGGTAATTTTTTTCCTTTTTTTTTTTTTTCCCCCCCTATCCAATAAAGGGTTAAGCATTTAATAACGGAACTGGAAATCAGAGTTCTGAAAACAGAGCCATCTGAACTCAGCTCCCTGATGTCAGCTTGGGATTTTCTCCTAGGATGTCTTCCAAGCAACGGGATGGAGACAGAATCAAGTATCCGTTCTCCTGGCAGAACTGAGCGCTTCCTTTAAATGTTTTTTTTATTCTCCCAAATTATTGGAATAACAATTAACAGCAAGTGAAGCACATGCTAAGTCTCCCCCTTTAATTCTATTCCCTCCCTGTTGTGGCGAGTGGAAATAAGAATGTTGCTTTGTCATGCTACTCTGTGACACTAAATTCTTTGCAGTGTAGATTTGCTATATCTGGTTTGGTTTTCCTGCTCAAAGAGGTTTTGTTTCATTTTGCATCTGAATGTTTGCTTGACTCTATCCTTACATTCTGCATCTCAAAACTTATTCATGCTAATTTGAATAGGTTTAGCATACGCTGGGAATAAATTATGGCTTGCTGCAGTATTTAGAATGTTTAAAAAAAATGCTCTAGCAACATATTTGCCTATTAATGTTCTCAGTTCATCTTTGCTATTACATAGTAACTAAAAGCAATACAAAAATGTCATCATAGAGAATAGGATTTCTGAACTATAGACCCACACCATGCAGATCTTTAACTTCATGAGGCTCCATGAGGGTCATTTCATACATGCATGTGTCTGGCACTACTTTATGTAATAGTTATGCATTACTGATTGTGTACAGGTGGAAAAAACTGAGATACAAAGACCCTTTACAGTTTTGCAGATCATTTTCAAGCTAATCTACCTTTTAAGCTGCAATTTTAGGAGTGTCACTAATGTGATTGCTTTTGCGCTACATCTGGTGAGTGTGCAGAGGTGCCTCGAACAGCTCATTAACATCCCACATGGGTCTTGGAAGCAGCACAAACTTCAGACTGGTTTCATTTATTCTGCTTCTGAATAGGCAAATTAACTCATGCTGAGCCCCTTGCTGCTTAGGAACAGATTCAGATATCTAACCTTATCTGTATAGTTCTAGCTCAGATATCTCAGACTTACTTTGCAGATTTCAGTATAAGCATAGACTGTATGACAAGGTGGATACCTCAGCTTACAAATGGCCACTGAGATTTTCAAGTGCCTTTCCCTGTAATGTTATCGATAAATGCTGACAAGACCATTCTGAAATTACATGCGCTTAACCTCAGCAAACAAAAATATCATGCCAGCTTCATATAATAATAAAATCTGTCAGAATTTGTAATAATCAAAAGTCAAATTGGTGGCTTATCAACATTACTGAAGCCTTTACCTAGCATTTGTTTTGTATTTACCCAATACTAGTTTTCAAATTTGTTTCATTTAGGATCTCTGACAATCCAGGGAGAAGTATGCGGGGGGGGGAGAAACAAACCAAACCAACCAACCAAAACACCAAACAAACAAAAAAGCACACAAAACAAAACAAATTTAGAGATCTAAAATGATTCTAGACTTTTCAAGTTGCCAGCCTATTAACACTTTTTAAAGCAAAGTAAAACTTGTTCAAAGACAAGAAGTTTAGAGTTGGGAACAGGAGTCTGCTTCTTTAAAGCAGTTCTGTCCAAAACCAGACTCAGTTTACCAGGAGGTTTATGGATTCATCAATAATGTGATTCCACGCATCTCTGTCCACCACCACACACAAAAATTTGCCTTCGCGCATGGCTCATTTGTATCCTAACTGTTCAAATAACTTCAAAATTACTAGATATGTTATTGTGATCTAATTTTTGTAGGCTGGAGTGCCTGTAAGCATTCTGTGTGTGTCTTGTACAATGATTTTTATGTGAGGTAAAAAGTGGATGACGTGCAGAATGAATCCTACCTAGTCCTGAAAGGGGTACTTGATGTTTCATCCTGTCGTGTGATTACTGGCTAGGAAAAAGCCATTATTGATTTAATACTCAAAGGTTTTCTATTTCTTAGCTGTGTTCTGACATACATTAAGCAGACCTGCCATGCTAAGTTTATTTACTGGGAACTAAAGATGACTGGTTTTATTTTTGAAGAGCCTTGTAGCTGGATAAAAACAAAAACATACCAGATCAAATTTCAGCTGAATTCCCCACAGGTAGGAAATGAGAGAAGGTGATAAATTTTTCAGATTATACTTTTACTCTTCTGGTTGAAAATGGCACAGCAGCCTTCCAGTGTTTCAAACAATTAGAACAGAGGTGAGGATCCAGATGAAATAGGAAGCTGAGTGAGTCCAAGATAATAGAATGAGGTTAAATTGGACAGGACATGTTATCAGACTGGACTTGTAGTCCCTGCCGACCTCCTGGAGGTAAAAGTCTGTCAGTAAATTAGACTATTGGAGCATGACCCTGTAAAGACCTCTGACGATCAAGGTCAGCTGAATGAAATAAAAATTATTTCAGGGGAAGACACATGTTAAAATGTAAAAAAACCAACCAACAAACCAACCAACCAAAACAACAACAAAAAAACAACACACACATACACAAAACCACAAAACCCAAACAAACAAAAAACCACCACCACCACCACCACCAAAAAAAACCCCACAACCAAAAAAACCCCAGACAACCAGAAAAGCACATAGCACATACTCTTACTCAATCTTATAAATGTTCTACTTATTTTTGAGCATTAATATTTTTGTGGGAACATGTCTCTTTTTTCACATATCGTTGTGGCAAAATGCTGTTTCATTCACTATAAGCAGCAGAAACATGATGTTTATAAATCAGGAGAAAAGACTGTTCATAAAAAGGACTGTGAAATCATGCAGCACTTACAGCACTTCATATTTTCAAAGGGCTGCACAGACATGAATAGCCAGATTGTAATTGACCCTAAGTTGACTGCAGAGTGAGTGATGCAGATTTACTGTTTTAACAGATAGGAAAAAATTGATGGGAGGCTGGGGGTGTGAGTATGAAACGAATTGCATCTTCTTCCCTGGAACAAGGAAAATCAGAAGAGATCAGATGCAGACAAGAAGCTATGTTCTTTACATGGCTACAGTATTTCAGTATTCTTTTCTTCTCTGTGAAAAGTAAACAATAAAAAAGAACATGTTAACCTGAGTCACACTTCCAGCCTCACAGGAAAAAAAAAAATCCATATCTGAATCCATTGAATTAAGAAATAAAGTGAAATGAACCAAAGGAATTAGCAACCTTTCTGCATTACATATATAAGTGAATACATGCAGGAAACTCCACTTCCTCCTATTTTCTGAATACTCAAGTGGTTCAAAGAGAAAAGAGGGGTGACTGGAAGCTTGTGCTACTTCAGGGCTCACTAAATCCTCACTTCTCCAAGCCAGGAAATGTGGAGGTAAGATGCAGGATACTCCAGCATCTCAAAGGCAGGTAACATAGTGGTAAGATGCCTGTCAGCAGCTTACCCACCTGGGTAAGCATTAAACAACTGAATGCTTTGAAGAGCTCCCAGTCTAGCCATCTTCCAAAGTCTCTGCATATTAAAAAATGAAATCTTTTTGCTTTGAACTATGTTTAGTGTCTTGAATTTCTTGGGGAATAAGAGGAGAAGGTGAGGTGATCATTAAATATGTCTAGTGAAAACTGTTCAGGGTTGAATAATTTTGCTTTATATCATCAAGGCATAACCAATTTCACTGTGTTCAAGTGATTAAACAAGTTTTAGAGCAATCCTTCATGCAGCCCTTGAGAACAAGATTTTCAGGTATTCTTAGCTTAGGTTTTGATAATTCTTGTTATAATTGATGAACAGACACTGATCCAAAAATCTTGCCCATTTTCTTTTCCAGAGATACTAGTTGCTTTAGTACATGATATTCCTTCTTCCAACAGCTCTTGCCTCCAGCTGAATGAGAACACACACTGTGCCCTGACGAGCTGCATGACTTGTCAAGGTAAAAACTATTCTTTCACCTGCAGGGGACCTTCTCATCTCTTTTTTTTTTCTGGGCCACTACGTGATGGCCTCCAGCTGGCATCAGACATGTTCATTCTCGTGTCCGCATCACAGACTCCTCAGGCACTGGCTTCCAGCATGGCTATCCATGTTCACCACTTAGTGCAGCCAGACTTCTGTATATGGAAGGCAGAATGCCTCAAATACCCAACATATAATCCTAGAACATATTGTATAATATGTTATGTATGAAATGTATGCCCTTGAAAGATGGGGAAACAAAATCCTGTCACAATGTACCAAAAGTGAGGACAGAGGCTGCCTTTTGGATACACTATTTGACTGCACAAAGGTTATATTCTACCATGCTCTAATTACCGATAATCAAAATATTTTGACAGAGGAAGACTACAGTGATTATTTTTTTTCTGATCCCTATCTTGAGCATCTAATCTGAATTATGTTTCCCGTTCAGCTCCTGGACTGTTGAAAGATATAATGGTAAACAGATATGAAACACATTGAAATTGATGAAAAGTAAGGAAAAAAAATGTTAACCATTTTTCTTTTCCTTTTTTTTCCTTTTCCTTTTTGATGAGTTTGATATTACAGACAGATCTCAGATATGAATCAGAAAAATAATTTATCTGAATGAATCTTACAGTGTTCTGATCACAAGTCAGTTGCTCACATGTAACCAAATACTGCAGGTACTGCACTATGCATATGAGTAAGTCAAGGTCAAGGTCATCTTCTATCCCCTCCCATTGTAACAGGTTTGCTTTCTCCAAAGCTTTGGATCATTTAACATACCATATGCTGATAGCATTTGTCACAGAATGCCAGAACACACAAGAATGTTATACCTGCACATAGAACTAAAGCTCAATGTTTTAGAGAATGTCATCATACACGCAGACCTCAGAAACCCTGTATCTGGGCATGGAAAAAAAATTCTATTGTATTTTTTTTTTCTGTGCTCTTATCAGAGACAATTGATAAAATAGCTGTTGATGATCTATTACTACCAGAACTTATTGCTAACAATAATCTATTGATAGAAATGCCTATTAAAAACAATTTCCAACAACATGTCACTCTTCACCTTTGAAGTTTCCTCTCTTGTGTGCCCCACTGCCAGTACCTGGTGCCTTTCCTCCACCCCTTGCTCACTTGGACACACATATTGCTTATCCTGGCACTTGTGCACTACCTGTCCTGGCCCTGCCACCAGAATATTCTCTCTCTAGATTATCAGTGCTGTTTTGCTGAACATCCTCAATATTAAGTGATCAATAGCTTGTTAGGTCTCAACAGAGCAACAGTGAGAGAGGAGAATGGCCAAGAACTGTCAACTCCATAATGACAATCCACAGGCAGATTTCTGGTTGTTCTAAAATCAAAACCCCTTTACCAAAACCTAGGAAGAGCCTCAGGTCACAAAAGCCTCACTTAGACAACTTAAGAGTTTTCCTTTAAGAGGGAGTGCTTTTTCTATCACTACAGGTACAAATACCTCCTGAACACAGAATAAGAGAGAAGTCTGCAAGTTTCCAGCAAAATATGTGAAAAGAAGGTGAATGTGAAAAATCTTAGTTCTTGGTCCCAGAGTGCAACCTCTACCTTGGAGAGTTTTGCATGTAGAGGAAAGTGAGGGAAGAAAAGTAGAATCTGCAAGTCATCTGTTTGAGCTGACAGAAACACCTCCCAGTTGTGGACACAGAACTTGTTGCAGAACAAATACTTAAGTAATAACACAGATATTTCCAAAGTCCAGCTGATTTCCAGAAAGTCCCACCACATGTTTACTGCTTCGAACAGGGTGAAGTCTGAATTGGATGCCAAAAAGTCATATGAGCCTGCCCAGAAGTGACTTGGAATCTGACATGACCCTTTTATCTCCTTTGGCGATACTACTGCAATAGTTATAAGGATCTTATCTTCTGTAACTAACAGATAGATAGACTTCAATGCATGCTCTGTGATACATCCAGGTCAGCACATACTGGTCTTCACTCAATATGTCTCATCAAATGTGAGCATTTTGGTCTACAAGTCTGCCCCTTGGATAGTGGAGGTTGACTGAGGGAGTCACTTAAACTACTGCATCTGCACCCACAAGAAAATAACGAACAAATGAAACAATTAACATATTTCTCAAATGATGCTGTTTAGTCACGAAGATTCAACATTTGACCTGCCTAAACATGTACTGTTGACAGTCATTTCCAGGATCCAAGCATTTATCTAGTTTTCAACATAACATTACACTGAGGAAGACTGAGCTCAACAGTCATCACTTTTGCAAGGCCAAAAGAACAGTTCAGCTAATTTTGATTTCCATTTTCCACAAGCTCTTGAAGGTCTGAAAGGACTCAAAGGAAAATGTTTTGTGATCTTTTACTGTCATTGCAGATGCAGTTAATATAAAAATGTGTTTCAATATATTTTAATCATTGATGCCACCACTAGAGTTGATGCATAAACAAGTAATTTTAAAAGTGCTAGAAAATGAAATATCTCAACTTCACTCTAGTAAACCACCCGCTACTTAACTGAATGGTCTCCTGTGAGCAGTAATGTACTCAGTCTCCACCAGACACTCCCTGGAAGGTCAGCATCAGGGAAATATGGAGCTGCTTCTGGACATGGGGCTTGCAGTGAGCCATGAACTTCCTTCTGGGACACTGTGTGTTTACACTCAAAAAGGCATCCCAGACACCACTGCGGCTACTTCTTGATGCAATGAGGCAGAAGAATGACCCTGCTTTTGGACAGGTCTACCCAGCTCCTCTCTCACAGCTGCTTTGGGGCCAGGAAGAGCCAAAGCTCCTCCTGATCTGGAGAAGCTTGGAGCCTCTAGCCAAGGGGTTTTTCGTCAAAACCAGAAACATCTAGCTGTTCTAGGGTATTGAGGCAGGGAATTCTGTCAGGCTATTTTGTTCAACTGCCTCACTGACAAGAAATGCAATGCAGAGGCAGAATCAAAACCAGCATTTTCACTGTCTCTTTCCTCTCCTCTCAGATACTGAGCACACCTGCTCTATGATCACATCACACACACCTTTTAGCACTCTTGGTCTCTTCAAAGACCTAATCTCCTACTTAGATCATTTTCTTACCCTTGATCATGCTTCTATTAATTCAATATCTATAAATACCTGCATACTGTGTCAATACTGAGCCGGGGGGCCCAGTCAGAAAATGATTTCCTCATGGATCAAAGCATTTCTCCTGGAAAATACTATAAAACCATTCAACAAAGGGAACACTGACTCTTTGAGGGCATTTGCATAACCCAGTGCAACAGAAAGTTAGGTCCGTAATACATAGCATTTAATATTATAGCATTACTTAACTTTTTCACCCCTTTTTGTTAAAGAATTTTTACTTTTCAGCGAGAAAATGCTAAAAAAGTCACTTGGAGCATATGAGATCCATAAGAACTGGAAAACAAGAGCTGGAAACCAATATTGCATTTTTTGTACAGGAATTAGCTCACATTCAGGGTCATTTTGAAAAAATGCTGAGACTTTACTTATTTTCTGCTTCAATAAACTTTATTGAACAGCAATATTGCTCTACCTCAATAACCTTATTTAATGTTCAGGCCTACACAGTACCTCTGCCCAAATCCTACGCGTACCTGGCCTTATGTACACTTTTGCTACAGTTGTTTGTATATGCAGGATGGCTCAAGGAATTATGAATTTGAAAGGAACATTGAGCATACTGCTAATATTTGATGCCTTTCTGTGAAGCACAAGAAAAACTCCAGGGTTCACTTCCTAAATGTTTGTAAGTGATAATTTTCTTTAGTGGAAAGAAACACTGTAATGCGAAAGGTACCCCTCATTGAGAACTCATGCAGCACTGAACACCAGAATCTAAGGCATGTGCACTGATTAATTAGTATAAACAGTCCCTTTACTTTGTGGATTATCTGAAGTTTTTACCCTACTTATTCCTTGCAGAGCTGTGCTTTACTGATGATCATTACAGATCTCTCTTCAAATTTTATAGGGATATAGATACAAATGACACTATAAACACAGAACAGAGCACAGCCTTGAAACAAATACAGTTTCTTGCATTTAACTGCAGGATACTTCTCCTGAAGCAAAGTAGTCATTTCCCAATTATTATGTTAGCACAAGATAAATATGAGTTAACAGAAGTATCCAGCTGCCAAACTCAAAAACAAAAGAGAGAGACAATGTCTTGTCATAGAGATTTTCCTGCTGCTTAATTCTCCTCTCTGCTCCTGTGCAAACACTCACCTTTTTTAATGAGGAAATGGTCCGTAAAGCTGCAAAAATGAAAAATGAGATATATATTCAATTAACTGTAGTACTGTTGGCATGCCACTTCAGGTCAGCTGGAAAGCTTTGAAAAGCAAGACATTTGTAACTTAAAGTAGAAAATCTGAATGCAAACTCAGCTGGCTTAACTGTGAAGCGCTTTTGGCAAACCACTGAAAAACATAATTGAATGTAGCCCTCCTGGGAATGAACCCTAATAAACTGGAGGACAACTTGTCTCCTAGCATTTTGATTTTGCCTTCGCAGTATTCAAGCCTTTGTGTGATTACAGTAGTAAGTTTCCCTTACAGGAATGATTACCCTACACAGTTATAGGTAAGGGTCTGTTTTATCCTCCCCCTGCAGCTAACATCCATCAAAGAAATGGCTTTCTATACATGGCCTGCTTTCCATGAGTTTATTTTCAAAGGGTGACCATCATTTTATGGGCACAAGCGACACCTGAACAATTTACTCTGGCATTTTTTTGTGCTTACAACCCATACTGCGAATACAAATGTGCACGCGAGTGAGTGGCTGCTGTGCAGGCAGAAAACAGAGACACATTTTAGCTGCAAACCTGTGCTGCACCTGCAGGAAAACTAGTTATGCCAGTGACATTATGTATCTACACAGGAATAAAAGGTGAGGGACATTGCTGTAGATGACCTATAAGGGAGCACATGGTCCCAATTCACTCCCTATGACGATCTACAATCAGAATAATACCCCTATAGTCAATATCCTTACAGACATTTTATAAATAATAAATTTATTCAGCCTTTTGTTTGCCAGATTTTAGGATATTTGTGCCAGCAACATCAACTCAGAAAAATACTGCCACCTGTGACATGATTCAATACAAATCTCATCTTTGCACAGCTTTTACCATTTAAGGTAGATAAATGCACTGAGTAAAAATACTGATATTTTGGTATGTTTTTAATTTGTGTTCTTCTGTTCCCTCCTATATAGATACAATCTTCATCCCTCAAAACAATAGGTCCAACATGAGACAACCCCCTTCCCATGCTTATTGATGCTTATAGCTCAGGAGATGATAGAACAGCAGAGTGGTCATACCTGGGTCGGGTAACAAGAATCACAAGCATAGGTGAGACCTGGGAGACGACACAAATATTTTGTACTGGGATTTGTTTCCATGATCAGTTTTAACAAACCATGCACAACTAGTCAGCTAGTGGGAAGTGAACTCCAAATTCACATTTCAGCTTGCCTGCAGATTCATGGGATAGTATCCTGACATAAAGGGTCTCACAGAATCAACCTGGACTTCTGCTGAACATTGAGAATCCAGCTCCTGGAAGGTACTCAATATTATTTTATTTAGGAAAAGTCTCCAATATTTTGATTTGAAGAAAAGTTCATGAGATCACATGAATTCCTTGTTGCATGTAGTGGCGGTAGAAGTTAACTTCTGGTTTTGCCTGTGACATAACTTCTAAGATAGGTAATGATCACTGACTGTACACCAGAGTGACACAGACATATTTAGTTCAGGTTCATTGTGGACCAGGTGCTTGGGTCTGATAAAAACTTTGCTGGCACAGGCCAAGGGTAGGGAAAAAAACAGAATGACTCAATCATATTTCCCGACTGCAGAGCAGCTGCAGGTCAGTGTGACCCCAGCAAAAGTGTGGTCATTCTGGCAAGTCAGCCAAGGATTACTAAGGACAGTGCACTTAAACCTGAGTCAAAGCATGACTGAGCAGCAGGAGATAAGAATCAAGCCTACTTTCTTTCTTCCCCTTGTCTTTCCTTTTTGTCTCTTCCAAACTATATCCAAGGCATTCATCTTCTCTGAACTGCAGTAACCTTCATTTTTCTTTGTTACTATTGAAATCCCTTACTATTGCTGTATTTTGTTTCCCATGAATTCTTACAATTCTATGTAGAATTAATCCAGTTATTTCAGCATTTTTGCCTCTTTCATTTGTCCCAATTATGTTAATGACTATGAACATTCCAGCACTAAAAAAAGATACTCTGAAGTGATTCAGACAGTCTGGCACAGGAATCCCTGGAGGTAGTTTTAGATGCTGCAGATTTGGGTTTACATTTTCCTGCCATAGTGCAGCACTAAGAAAAAAGTAAAATCCCAGCTGGCACAGACAATGCTGTTAGAGAACTGAAATTACCCTGTCCTCTCTCAGGTAATGCCATGGCTGCATCTGACAATGACTTTTAAATTCAGGATCACTTTATATAAATTTATTTCACAAAAAAGAGAGATATTAGGACTGTATTCTATCTTGCTTACAAATCAAAGGAGTCACAGCCTTATATATGTCACTGCTTTGTTTTTCGTCCAGTCCTATTCTATACCCAGTTCTAGGAGACCATTTAACAGTGCCACACTTCCTGCACTGACCACATTTATATTGTGCCTTCATGCTTTACTGAGTGTAGAGCCAGAAATGCAGAACACCGCATTCCACATATAAGTGTACTTATTTAGAAAGGTATTTAAGTGTCTTTAATCGGGAAGTTAAAAGAGAAAGAAGTGGATATTTATACTGCTTAGAAAAATCCTTATTTAACTGCTAAGAGTCAGATCTTTGAAGTCATTGTCTAACAGGCTTACTTATTATTTACTAAGTCTCTGTTAAGATTATCCTGATTGCTAATACTCAGACCATCACCTGCAAAATAAAATGGCTGGAACAGTTTACTGACAGGCAATGAACTGTCAGATACCACCTTCAAGAGAATACAAGAAGTCAGGAGAATGTGACCACCACCAGCAGCACAAAAGGAATACTATCATGTAAGACAGCATGCTAAATAGCAGGGAGCCAGCAATAAAGAAGTGAAGCGACGAAGAACAAGGCTGGAACCATTACTCAGAAGTTCCCACTCAAAACATGAGAGAAACCTCTCACTCACACACTTGATATTTCCAGAGTGAGCAACTGTTCAGGAGCACTCTTGATTTTGAATGTAAGGCAACTGGGAAGCAGACCACAGATGGACTAGGTCAAGTCAAGCTATAAGCCCAGCTGCATTCTGCTGAAAACTCTGCAAACTCCTTATTGAAATAAGTGGCTCTGTGCCAGTTTGCAGTCTCTGCCATTTTATACATCTTGAACATTAAGATCAAACCAGATTTTATTGTATGTCAAGACAACAACATTGGCAAATAATGTAATTAATTTAGTTCATATTCAGAGAGGAATAAGGGTATGAAATAAATATTTTGCCTGATAACTGGTCAGTCAGAGAAAATTACTAACAAGCCAGTCAGTAGAAATGGTAACAATCATCAAAAAATGTTTTAATCAGCTCAAATGCAACTAAGAAACTGAACTGAACATGGGTTAGTTAATTTGCTAGTGACATTCAGATTCTGCCATCTGTGTCTGATTCATACAATCCATTCCATTGCATACAGACTAACTTAGCCTGAAAATCTGTCTTTCTGTTGCAGTCACCTTCTATAGAGTTGGGGAGATTTTGTTTTGTTTTGTTTTAACATTTCATTCCAAGGAACATTGATCATTTTTAGGTTTCCTCATAAATATGAAACCTGAATCACATTCAGCAGAGTTTACTGAAATCAGTGAATGTTTTAGTAAATACAGGCAGATTTATGTCTTTTAATGGAACAATATAAAGGTTGGCTGTTTTCTTCAGTTCCACATACCTTAAACAGCTATAGCCCAAAATATGAAGATTAGGATACTCTTTCCTTCAGGTAACAGTTTATCCAAATCCTAAATGTAAAACTTCAGAAACTCCTCCTTATTTTCATTTGTAAAAAAGTTACTCTTGGGTTACTGCAGAGCTGAAAAAAAGTCCAAGCCAAAATAAACTACATCTATTTTACACAAAAAGGCATGGGTTGTACTACGACATATCAAACTACAGATCCAGTACTGTCTCCCATTTCCATCCATTCCCTTCACATTAACAAAAATAAGAGGTGCATTTTGCAAAGTAGCTTGAATGTTACCAGATGGCAGACAGTATTATTAAACCAAGGAAAGGAAAGGAAACTGTAAAGCCAAATATCCTCCCCTTAAGTTGTTCTAAGTAGAGTCCCATTAAGTCTAGGCCAATTGCAGTTTTGGATATTATTGCTTAGGAATTACAACTTTATAAGGCAAAATGTTTGTTCTATTACTCATACAATAATGCATCACATTTCTAAAAAAATTCTGCCTCGATGATCAATAAAGACCATCAAAAGGATGCAGAGGTGTATAATCAAGATTTTATCTTCCTTTAGTAAATTCTAGGCAATTAAAATTTCATAATATATCGCATTTTTTTCTGAGTTTATATCTAATGCAGAACTCTCTACAGTGAGATATTTGCCAGTGGCAATCTCCTTTATACAGTATTAGCATATCCAATTCTTCCCTTGTGGGATGTTTCCGAATATAATATTAATTCACCATTAGGTGATGTACTCATTTTAGCAATCTCCTGTGTTCTCATTAATTAAAAACCTGGTACAATCACTTGTAGTCTATTCCATTTTACTTTGCTTGCTTTGTTTTGGCTTTTTTTTTTTCCCCTCCCTTGTCTCCAGAGTGGTGCTTATTTTTAGTAAAAAACCTCTATCAATGCCTGCCCCATATTCAATAGTTATTCTGATACACGGGTCCAACAGCTTCAGGCAGCATGGTCTTTTTGGTCCTTTTCAATTTGATAAAGTGTAACTGTAATATTTAAATTAATACAAAAGTAATGTAACAATAACTTTGCTCTAGAACTAGTTTTATTGTCTTTCTCTCCATAATCCAAATTTCAATTTCCTTTTTTTTCTCCTCAGAACTGATCATAAAATTTCTACAAAATTACATTACCACTGAAATTCTCAGGTGAGCTGTACAAATTATGACCTGCTCACCTCCCCATTATACAGAAAATTTTGAGCTCTTACTTAAACCTCCAAACATTTTTTGATTGAGGAAATTAAATAATCCAGTGTGTGGCTTGAATCACTTTAAAATCATCCTTCAAAAGGTTTCATGACATGGTCACTTTTTGTCCAAGAGAAAAAAATAGAAAAAATAAAGGAGTCACTGTAATGGAAGTTAATGGAAGTTACAAACATAAAACAGTACATGAACAAAGATATAAAAAACTGTGTCAGTTTTCTGAATTTATAAACTGCTATTTGATAGTTACTGCTAGCTAGAAGAGAGATTCTGGTAATAAACCTCAAAGTTCTATCAGAATTTCCTTTAAAAATGGTCAAGAGAATTTGACGCATTTTGCTAAAGCCTTTTTTTTTTTTCCTGTAAGTTAATGTTAATGACTCTATTTATTTCTGTATTTGATAGCTTGTATGTAGTCCTTATTTTGCCATATATTCCATTTTCTCCAGATTTTCAATTGCTAAACCTTATACCAGTGGTTAAAGTACTAAATGTAATATTTTAAATATGAACTTTAATAGAATAAAATAGCATTTTTAGAAAGAAAAGTAATTATCAGAGAGATATCTGATTTTCACTCTACCAAGCCAGAATGCGAACTCCTCCAGAGACAGTTTTATGTGTTAAAATGTTTGTGCTTGTTGCAATAGCACTTTTTTTTTTCCTTTCAGGATGCTTTTAAATCCCAATTCTGGCACACTAATATCAAACAGTCTGTTTCTATCTATCAGAAAAGGAATCTTGAGCTTTACATATATATGATGCATAGGTAGACAGGTCACCCCATGTTTCACAATAAAAAACATGGTCAAGCAAAACTTACAGAGCGAGGCAAAGAAAAATAGACTGGCAAAGTTGATTTATCAGCTGAAAGAAAAAACAAGGTGAGAGACCAGATAAGTAGCAGATAGAGAGTGAAAGAAGACAAAGGAATGTGGGTACTGTAAAAATAATTAAGCCTGGAAACCCTAATGTGCAGAGTCTGTATGCTTCTAATAAAGCAGATAAGGCTCTAGAAGAGAAGAAAAATAAATGTGAGTGGGTTAAAGGGAGAATAAGAATATGTAGGGTGAGAGGCCCACAAAAAATCAAATTCAACTTGAAAAATTGCAAGGCAGAACATCTCAGGGAAATTAATGCAAAACCCAAGCATACAACAACCAGATTAAAACCAGGGAAGCAGTAATAGCCACATGTCCTTCAGAGAAATTGTGAGCAACACGCTAGTCATGAGTTTGCAATGTAATATGACAGAGTGGGGGGACATAAATTTCAAGTTACAAACACAGGCAGCTAATCACAAAGTAGAGAGAAAACAGCTCCTTATCTAGATTGTTTTGCTACAACTGTATCTGGAGTATTTCATTGAGAGTACCTTATGGCCAAATATATATATATATGTGTATATATATATATATATATATATATATACATGCTGTGAAAGGCAAAATGGGGAAAAGCAAAAAAAAGTATAATAATTATTGGGTTGATTTGGGCTGATTTATGGGACCAAGAAGAACAGACTTATGAGGAAAGATTGAATAAACACAGTATGGCTTAGATGCTTAGACACAGCTGGGGGACCTAATGTAACCAGTTACAAACTGGCATAAACACTAGAAGCAGAAAGTATAGTCCTTATAAGACAACAGGAGCAGATTCCAGATATCCAAATGTCCTTTTAGAAAACTACTTGAATTGTATGTTATTGTACAGACAGGAACACAATTTTTCTGCTCATAGCTCTCAATCTTGTTCTTATTTCAGCTCCATTAAAAACATTAAACTTCCCTTATCACCCTTGGCAGGCAATTCTTTCCCACTGTCAGTAATATGGAGATATAAAACAAACAAACAAACACACACAAAAAAAAAAACAACCAAATAAAACACACACACCCCCAAAAGCAAGCAATCAAACAAAACAAAACAAAACAAAAAAATAAAACCACAAACAAACAAAACCACAACAAAAACACACACACAAAAAAAAAAAAAAAAAAAAAACACAAACCAAAACCCAATACTTTTCCAAGGAAAGGAGGGTTTAGGGTGGAGGAAGAATATAGGCACAAATAGATACAGACGGCCCACTATTTATCCTCATGAGCACAGAATCAGGAAGGTATTTGCTCAGCCCCCTCAAGCAGTGTCCTGCAGGAGGTGGTCCCACGCCCTTCTGCAAGACCCTCTCAGCTTCAAACAGATGTGTCTCTGGGAGTTTGAAAGAAGTGTTATTTTCCTGGGATTCAGTTTCGCATAAGGAGCTGCTGCAGGTTGCCTTCCTCTGGTGCTCTGGGACTGAACGTGCCTCCACTGTAGCTGCACCACAGGGAGGTGAAGAGGTGCTGAGGAAGCTTTTGCACAGCCATGGCTGCTGCCATGGTGGTGTGGACATCATCAGCTCAGTGGGCACTAGTCCACTGAACTGATCTCCTGCAGACTGTAGGAGAGATGAAAGTGGGTCACTAGAGAGAAGGTAACTGAAAAGCAAGACTGTGATTGACTGTATTGTCTAACAAGCACAGAAGAAGAGACAGCCTCAGGAAAAAAACAAAATCAAACAAACAAACAAAAAAAAAACACACAACCCTGTGCCCCCCCAAAAAACAAACACCAGCAGTTTTCCGATAGAGACCAGAATCTTCTGAAGCTCATTTGTCATACAGGCTTTGCTAGCCTCCACAATCTAAAACAAATGGTTTGTATTTAGCTCTGCAAGTTACATAGTCATTACATGCCCCTTAAAATGTTTGACATCTGAGGGTCAGAGCTGCTGAATTCCCTCAGCAGATCTGCTGTTGGGGGTTGCAAACAGTGTTTCTCCATTAAAAGGAAAAAAAATAAAAATCTGTAACTGTGACTGGACAACCACGCACCATATCAATACCATGTCCCTGAGCAGCTGAGAGTGACTGACATATTTTGGAATTTTAATGAAACCCAACAGGGGATATCTGATAGGTAAAACATCTGGAAATCAAAAATCTATGGAGTTGGGCAATACCCAAGTGAAGACTGCTTCAATTTTCATTTTTGTCACACTTTCTTTATATGTTTTTAAGCACATTTTTACCTTTAAAGTTAGTTCTGCCAAGCCTGCTGTCAGTGCAGTTTGGATATTACCCATTCCCAGCTGATGCTATCAAGCTGACCTGTGGTGAGGCAAGGCTGTCAGAGTAAGTGGATTCCAATGTACAGTAGTTGAAATAATAAATGATAGGGGCTGTACACCAGAGAAAATTGTGATTATATCATCACTCCTGTGCCTATTAAGCTCAGCAATTTCTCGCTATTTGAAAAACTGAGATGTCATTTCTGCAACATGTAAGTGTTTTATTGAATGTAATAAAATCCACCATTTTAACAGTGATTGCTTCTCAGGACCTGCTCACAGGACTGTTATCTAAATAAACATTTCGGGAGGTTACTTACCTTTATCAGACTTTTAATTCATAATGTGAAGCTATACTGGTTTGGAAATGACAAGCACTCACTGACTTGTTTCTTTCCACATTTGCCAATGACCACAGCATTGGGATTTATATCAGGACGGTGTCTAAAGCCTAAGAAGTGCTCAGGTTCTTGATCTCTCACTTCCAAAAATCTTTCAAGGACTGGCTTTGAGAATTAACACCCTCTCTTCCACACTCTCCTTCTACTCTTTGGACTAGCACAGAAACACAGAAAACCGTACTTTTAACACTTCTAATCTTCTGCAACTGGAGAGTGTAGTTAACTGAATTGTCTGACCCTTAGATAGGTATTCATTTCATTCAAAGATATTTTTTGAAAGCTTTTTATTTTTTGTGGACTAGTTCTTCCTCCAGGAATTTCTGACAGAGATGATTAAATGTAAAACTGAATTCCATCACCTATTTGTACAGAATATGCCATTCAGTAGTGGTAGAACGTGATAGGGAACTGACAGTAGGCTCCCCAAGGATTTCACTGGACTTTGCATCAGATCCTGAGAAAGTCCAAACCCCTCTGCTTCTGCTGCTGCTGCTTCTTCTTCTTCGCCAGCTTCCACTTCTAGTTTTGTGCCAGCAGAGTCACGAAAAGACAACTCAACCCACGTGAAGTAAGGGAACCCAGGGTCAGCAGCCAGGGAACAGATCTTTGTACATAAATACTCCTGGGGAGAAAATATAAAGCAACTCTTCCACCCAGAGGCTCTAAATGAACCTGGATGGAAAGTACTGTTTCTAATTGGTGAAATGTGTGCTCAAGAACCATCTGAATGCTCACATACGAGCTATGACTGTGAATTAACTGGAAATCTGATTTGATGAAATAAATAAAAATAAAATTAAAAAAAACAAAATTATAGCAGGAAGCAAATTGGTAGGAACCAGTCCTACCAAGAAACAGGTGATACAAACATTATATAACAGAACCAAAGGACACATGCATACAGACTGCAGATGCAAAATACACTTACATCTTTTTAAAGCCAGTTAAATAGACGACAGAAATAATTCAATCCATGCATGTAATTTACAAGGAAAGGATGCCTATAAAAATGTTTGTGAGTATTTGTGAGAAGGCAGATTTGCAAGCAGTGTCTCTGTGGCAGCGCTAGTTTTTTTATCTGAGAATAAGGGATAGTAAACCAGGCTTGAGCAATTTTAGATTTGAATCAAGATTTAGGGCTAAGACACTGACTATTCACCAGTTGAGACTTCAATATCCTAAATATATCCACAAAGGAAGATTGTAGATTGTAAAAGGAGACTAAAAATAGTTTGTTCTCTTTCTTTATAATGGTATTGACTTCAGCAGAGTTTGTTCTAATTTATTCACTTAGTGAGAAAGCAGAAGCAAGAAACTTGTAGTTAGTTGCTAAGGTCTCATGTTTTTGACTAAAAAAAGGTGAAATGTGTCTATTACTTTAGATTAATTTTATTCTGATCTGTTAATCTTTGTTGGATTATGGAATTCTTTATGTTCCTTTGCACTTACCTGTAACCATCACAGACTGAGCACCAAAGTGCCATTTGCTCTAAAAAAACTGATCTTACAGTTCCCTAAATATATTCTGAAAGCTGAAATACCTTATTTTTGAATTTTACTGCCGGATATAACAGTTCTGAAGACCACGTTTTATAAAAAAATGAGAAAAACAGCTTCAAGGTATAGCAGATTTAAACCTTCCTAAGGCCTGATTTGGGATAAAACTTACACTGAGACATAAGGACAAGTAGTGGTAAAGTCTGTCTGATGAAATTTGCAATGACTCATTCCTCTCATAAAATACTACCCTATAAGTCCTTATACACATGATATTCCATTTCTTTAAGTCAATAATTTGTAGCAGTAGAAAGTTAGGGAATGCCACATTTATGTGGGATGGAGATAATCTGGATCTAAAATGAAAGATATAACTCATAATAAGTGACAGTTATGTATTAGATTGCATTTAAGGATTTTTTTTCCCTTTTCAGCTACCCAAAAATGATTACCATGCTATTACTGCCTTTTTCTGAAGAGAAATCCTGCTTCCTCCCCCTCTCCTGCCTTCTCCTCCTCCCTCAGCTTTCAAGTTAACATATTGAGAAATGCTTAAAATTAATCTTACCATTCATAAACAAACTTGATTATGAAGAGCACTGGAAGCAATGGTGCCTAAGTGAGGCACACCTGTTCTATCACTAAGACCTCACGCATACATGCAGAGACCACACCAAATTATCTTGTTCCTCTTCCCATACTGGACAATCTGTTTGGTCCTAGCACAATGACTCCATATGTTCTAAACTTCAAGGGATAACCATTGCATTGAACCTTTATGTCCATGGGGTATGCTTTGGAAGAGGAATTCTCTCAGAGGGAAAGGGAACACTTCAGCTCAAGTCCTGCAGGCTCTTAGCACCAATGTGGACATTACTCTCAGAAATACCAGTAGCTTAATAATTTAAGCATTTCACCTTCCAGAACATTAGCCATGCAAGAACATCATGTTTATTGATAAATTCAGTAGGATGTATGACAATGAGGAAAATTAATTCCCAGACAGACTTTGAACAGGAATTCGGTTATGCTTTGCAGAAGAAATACCCAGTTACACATAATCCTAAACAGACCTGCACCTCCTTCTTTACCACTTGAAAAATCTGTTTGGGCCTAGGGCAGAGCTCTATGGAAGCCCACAGAGCCATGCCTCTGCCTGGCTTTCTCTGCCCCACTGTTAAGTAGGACTCTCTGATTCTGACCTTGCTTGTCTTTAAGCAGTTCCTTGCCTTGTCATCCCAAGGTTGTAGTTGGTATTAACACTTCTTTCCCTTTCTCTGGCTCTTCTGTTGCCCTTGCTTTGCCTGCTGCCTTCTGTATTATTTAGAAGCTGAGTCCTCCTACAATATTATCAGGCTTTCATCTTCCCAAGACAAAGGTCTAGCCACCCTATTATTGTTGCTAGCTATTTATAGAGAGAAACATCAATGATACCCCTATGTCCTTCATACCAGGGGTACAGAGTGAGCCCCTGTATAAGAAGATAAATGCTTTGTGAAATCAAACCACAGCCTTCAGATTTTGGAGACCAGTGTCCGAAGCTATCACTCCAGAATTCTCATTGTATTAACCAACCTTAATATTCACTTTAGTTTGGGTTTGAGGAGAATACCTGCTTTTAAATGTGGCTTTTATGTTCAGAAACCAGCATCCTTTAACTGCACTGACAGAGTAGACAGAAGGACCAAAACCCACAGAGACTAATCTTCAGCTAATGGAAGATGTCATATCTCCCCAAAATCAATTTGCTTAGGTGACAGCCTTTCTGTTGTTTTTGGTGAAAGCCACAATACCATGTTTCATAGTTTATCAGAGCTGAGGTATTGGTTGATATATATGGAAATGAATCACATCATAAATGAAGTCATTTCAAAGCTAGTATTTGAGTCCTTCAGTCCTTGGCCATCTGAAATAGTTCTTCCTTGTGAGTTTGAGGATATAAGGTTCAAGAAGAAAATGAACAGACCATGGATGCCAATGAAAATTCCTTCCTAAAACCTTTTCTGGACTGATTCTGTTTTCTGAAATAAATCTAGAGTGACATCTTCTGTCAAGTAAACTGCAGCCTTGTAAAACAAATAAGCATAACAAAACCCTTTCATTCCCTTTTTTTAACCTAGTTTCAATGTTATTGAAATATTCACAGAGAATTCTGCCTTCTAATGGCAGAGATCCTGAAAAGCAGCATGCGAAGTGCTAGTTAAGGACCACATAAACCTGGCAGTAAAACATAAAAATAATAGGTCATATTCAGAAGAGTTGTGAGCTCTTGCAAGACACCGTCTTGCTGCTCCTCACAGAGCTGAATCTTATCAACTTAAAGCTTTTTTTCTAGACTCTGTAAGCTTACTTGCAGCATGCTTAATCTTCAATAAATTAAGTGACTTATGTATGTTAGAACTGGCTTAATGTGTATGTCGAAGTTTTAGAAGAATATGGCAAGATAATCAATTAATGGGAGTCTATTCAAAGGTGTAAATTAAGATAACTAACCTTAGTTACTCTGTGTAGTTTCTTGACAGGTAAGCTACTATATAGATTCAATTTCACACAAGTATGGATAAAATAGATGTCAGTAGATCTAAGTGAATCAAATTCTATAAGAATGTAATTTTTATATAAATGCCTAAGTATAACTCATACATAACCTCTGCCTTTGTCTCTGAATGTTTTTAAACAAGTTATTCATAAGTTAATAACTAGTGTTTGTTGATTCTTCACTTGTTCTTGTGTCTTTTTGTGAGACTTTAAAAAAAATCAGATGCTGGTTTCCTCTATGCAGAAGAAGTGGGGAGAGCTGCTATTTGGGCAGGTGGTACACACAGCCACACGGTCACTCTTCCATTGCATGGAAGAGCAGGAAAGCTGGAGGAGAATACAGTGTCCTGAGCCACCTAATACAGCTGCTTCCCAAAAGCGTATTTGAAATAAACACAGCAGATGCAGAAGCCAGACAGTGCATTACTGATGAACAACAGTATGAAGATAAACCTCTGCTGTACATAAGAAGTAACACACTATAAAGAATTAAGATCATCTCTGTCTGTCATGTCAAGGAAGGAATTTGGGTTGACATGAGTTACTTCTGCCTATCATACCTGTAGACTCTGTCTACCCCATCTATCAAATTTATGGCTCAGACTTTATCTGCTCAGAGTCTCCCATCTTCAAATTTAGAGCTGTGTTAGGTGAATACATCTCACTCCAAGACAATTTCTGATGGCAGGAATGTGATGCTATCTCTCTATTTTGCATAAGGAATGACTGTCTTAATTTGGGGCTTATAAATACAATATCAATTAATAAATCAATTGTCTCCAATGAAGGCATCCAAGGGGAAATTCTGGAAAGGGCTATGGACTGAGGTATCCTTGGCCTTTCCACAGGCTCCTCAGGAGATGGGCAGAAGTGAAAGAATTCTCCTTTTTTGCTGCTCAGGGCAGTACACAGAACTGCTGTGCTGGGTCAAAAGAGGGACAGTGCCTGTGGATAGACAGCAGCACGTACTTGGAGAAGAGATTAAGAACAAGATATGAGTGAAGTCACTGTTCCCTTAACCTTATTTACCAGCTGTCAAGGATTTCTTAAGGCAGGTTATCAACTTCTCTTTCAGCACTTTCCCCCTGGGGGCAAAATTACTCCAATCAAAGTAACAGCTAAATGCTCACACAACACGTAGACTTCCCAAGTATGCCTGGGATCTAACTTTTTGAGTCAAGAATTTTTTTCTCCCTGCTCCCTCTAAATGCTGACTCATCAAACCAACACTTTTGTTTCTCTTCACTCTCTAGAAATATACTTTCAGAAATTATAAAAATATTTCCCAGGGACAGGTAAGGGAGGGAGATCGTTTTCTGCTTTAAAACAAGGATTTGGGGGTTATTTTGGTATTATTGTTTTATTAAGCTGCATACCACTGCAACTGGTTTTGATATTAAAATGTTAAATGAAGTATTTTGATGGACAAAAAAGCACATTTCTTTTGAAATTTCATTTGATGATTTTTTTTAACTCTTTGTCTTACTATAGAACAAGATGATTTATTTCATCTGTGAAAAAATTTTCACATGATTCTTTCTTTCTTCTGCAGCTTACGTGCATCTTTGCATAATAGCTCCTTCCCATGTGTTTTTCCTCTCAGTTCTAAAGCTAGACCCTTTCAAGCTTTCAAAGCTAAAAGCGGGTAATTTAATCATGAAGGGCATAAGTTTACTTACGTTACCTAAAAATAAGCCTGGTCTAAGCAAGTTTTTTAGGCTGTTTCTTTAGTTAATAGAAAATAAATATCAGCTGTGCAGGGTGTTGTTTCAAGAACAGTGTCTAAGATATATGGGATTAATTATCTTGAAGACTTGCTTACAGGCTGACTATAGAGCAAGCCAGGTAACTAGCTCTGACTAGAGGAACATCTTTTAGATATCTAAAGATATAAGAGATAAATGACTCCTCTTCTTCCCAGTGAAATTAATGAAAACATGCAGGATTTATTAGCAGTGTTTGAGTAAGTCTTCTTAAATTCCTAAAGAATTTTAGATTATTTTTCTTATATGTTTAGTGATATTTGTTTCTCACTAGAAAAATAAGCTTTTGTTTTCCTAAATGATTTTATTTTATTGTTTGAACTCAATATCATCAAGCAAACCTGATTGTCACATTGTTATCACAAGACTGCATGGGAAAAAAAGAGGAGAATATTGTGGTCCCCACTTCATAGAAAAAGACAGGATGGCGTACAGAGATTAAATGATCCTCCAGGTCTTCCAAACTTTGCAGAAATTATCAACAGAAATACTACATTGATGGCAAGGTCTTATTAGAAGCAGAAACTAAAACTAAATAGTAGCCCAGAAGGTATCCCCCCAGACAGCTATATAAAGACCCATAACTGAAGAGTTCAGGGACACTTTTTTCAGTACTGCTTATTTTCAGGTTGTGATAAGTGTACCAAATGCTCTCGTTAAACATGTTTTTGTAGCAGATTATGTCAAAACAACAAGCAATGTAATTCTTAATAAATGCAAACCTGGTTTTCTCCTTTCCTCTGAGCTCATAAACATAATAGGAAAATACAACCTCTATTAGAGAAATCAAGCATCTGTAATGTAAAGCCAAGTCAAAAGTAGCAAAAATAGTGTATCACATGCTACTTTATGTTCATCTTCCATGTCTAAGCTGTCAACATTTCAGACTGTGTTCTTTGAAAGGAAGCACAAGAACTGTCATACAATAGTCAGGGGATGCTAACAATGAATGAACTATCATTTAAATAAAAATAAGAGTTGTGAAACTCATGTTGCAGCTGTCTGATCTCCAGTTAAGTTTTGGTTTTTTATGTCAGGCAATAATATTTCACTCAGCAACTCCAAAACAGATATGAATGATAAAATTCAACATGCCTTGCATTTAGACCTCTGGCAAGAAACCTGGACTGAGCAGGTACGTGGCAGGCTGCCTCAAATGACTGACACAAGGCAAGTGCTAGGTTTAGTAAGTCTTCATTTGACAGCTGACCCAGCATAACAGCACCTCAGTGGGCTGCCAGTCTTTTTTATATCTCTGCTCTCTTGATTATAACATCACATCCCATTCAGCACTCCAAACCCACAGTTATTTACAGACACCACCCAAGCCTAGGCAGACAGCTATAAGAGAATATCACTTTCTCGTTGTTATTAGTCATCAAAGTTCTGAAACATTGTCATCTTGTGGCGGGTTGAGGACATAACAAGAGAAATAGCTGCTTCTCCAGGCTATTTCCCTGACCCTGGAACCAACCAGGTTGCCTGGGGAGATTTCGGGTGCAAGGCACACATGTGAATTGCTGCAGAGAAGCTTCCTTAGTGCCATGGTGTGGGCAGACTGGGACAAACTAAATTACAGCAGAGTTACAGGGCAAGATCAGATTTTTAACTTGTAGTTCTGTGTTTTGTATTCCCAGTGTAGCAATACTCATTAAATTCAAAGCAATTCAGCCATTAGACTCACTCACTTTTTCACCAAGCTGAGGAATTACCAGCAGTTTGCATATTTATACCTGCTGCCTGGCTACATACATAAGTAACCAATAAAAATTAGACCTGACAGAAGCCAAAAGGTTAGCTGTAGCAACCTGATGCTAATAACTGCTGTACCACCCTAACACTTTTTTGCATGTTTTTAGGAGAGCTCCTATAGGAAAAGCATTGACATCTCTGTTTTGTACTGTGACATATTTCTTCCAGAGCACCTGAAGGACATGCTAAACTCAGCACAGTTCTTCCCAGAGATTACAATATGTGCACTCATTATCCAAGAGAACAGTGTGTCACCTTACCTTGAGTCATCAGTGAGTCAGAGTTTTAGCTCTTCAAGACTCAGTGTCATAACTTTCTACCCAAAGCTCCTGAATCGTACAGAGGAAAAAGAAAGGAGAACTACAAAAAAACCCCTTCACTTTACACAAACACCTATAGACATGCCCAAGTTACAGGCATATCTGTCAGGGTGGAGGCAGACACATCTGAGCCCATAGAGAAGAAAATATCTGAGCAGGCAACTATGCAGGTCTTAGAGTGAAGATCTGGATTCAGCAAATTTGAAGGCCCATGTAGACATATCTCTGGACATCTTTGCTGCCTAAGAGAACCCAGGTTCCAGAAGTATGTGTGTCTGCCTTCTCTCAGCCCCAGCTCTTTGCTAACATATTTATACTAGAAAACAGAGCTCATACAAGTCTCCAAGCTCTTTCATATGAAATCAGATGAGTTACTAACACTAGAAATTATCTGAGAGTATCACATCTGGCTTAAAATAAGCACTTGCAGGTTTACTGTTTCCTGAAGAGTCAAGCCCAAGGCCATCTGGTTCACTCTGTGATGTAAAAGGTAGAATTATATGTCCCTTGATGGTGGACTGTGGATGGAAGTCTCATGGAAGCTAACGATAGTCTCATGATATGTCTAGAATGAATAAGTTTATCATTCTGACTGAAAGGAAAAAACAAGATCCACCACCACAAATGCAGGTCAAATTAAGAGCTGAGCAATGTCAGTAGGGAGAGATTCAGTAGAGAATGAAAGCAAATGGATGTAGCTGTGTTGTTTTTTTTCCAGTGGAGATACATTCAGGCATGTATAAGCATAAACAGAGACACACAGAAATATCACAGACACAGAGCACAACAGAAAGTCAAAGGCAGCTAGTTGTTATTTGACCCTGACCTGAAAGAAAGCTGGGAGAGCTTTGTGAGGGGAATGTAGGCTGGAAAACAAAATATGATGGGAATCATAAGAGAGAAACCATTCTGAGCTTTGATTTCTGCTGATTCAGAAGGACAGGCTTTTATGGACTTTTTTTATTAAAAAACATTATAAAATCAAAGAAATACTGTCTCCCACCTAAAGATTTTCTCCCAATAGAAATAACCTGCTGATACCTAAGCGTTTGCTGACAGCTAGGGCTGCAAAAGGGAGAGATGCACCACATTTAGGCTCAAGTATGAAGGCTCCTAACACACCTGTGGGGAGCACAGGGCCACAGTTCTTCACTGTCCAGCCTCAGACCTGGACTTCCCAGAATAGCTCAGCCACGCAACCCTGACCTCGATTAAACATGTAGGTAGAGGTGGTTTATGCCACTCGCAGGAGAGGAGAAAGTACCTGACTGCGAATAACGCCAGAACTGAGCAGTCAGATGATATCTGAGCTGGCATAAAATCTAGTGCATAATTGCCTGCCACAAAAATCCCTTGAGCACACCGGAACAGTCAGGGTTACTTTGCACCAGTTCAATGCTGCACCATATGGCTAGGACATATTAAATACTACATTACATTTTCTAAAACCATATTTTCCATTCCTTGCAGCCACAGCCTAAGGAATAAAAGAGCAGGGAAAACACTGCAAAGATAGCAGCCAGCTGAGAGGCAACATTAAAGCAGAAGTATGCTTCAAATCCCATCCTTCCATGTGATTTATTGAATATAAATAGAGAAGCGGGACCAGAACCAAGGTGCCTCAAGCACTCCTGTATCATGTTTATTATCTGGCATGATGCACATTTATTTATTTCACATAGAACAGCAGCTTTAACACATAGAATGAGAACACCTCCAGTGTGCCAACAGTAGTTAATCCCAGGTTCAGATCGCTTCAGAAAGATGAGGAAAGTTAAATCCTTCCCATCATCACTGTAAAGTCTGAGTTATAATTAGCAGGTGAATGATTAAAACAGGAATGAGACAGAGACAGAGAGAGGCATGTCAGCACTGCTAGAGATGTTCCATGTGAAGCCAAATACAACAAGCAGCACTGGAGTATGCTTACAAACCAGTCACAGAGGGAAGACACACAATTTATGAATCTAGCTCAGACCTTTAGGCATTTAGGGAGCGTCACAATGACAACATTCAGCCCTTATGCCCTTTAGGTATCACAGATGTGAGGCAGCAGCAAAGCAAGACTAAAAATGCAGGTTTTTGACTTAATTATTAAAAGCACCAGTGAGGTGGGTCATCAGCTCCAGCTGCTTTGCGATCATAAGAACTCAACACCTAGACAGTAGTGCATAGCATACAGCCACTGCCTGTTCCAGCCTTGGAGAGGACCAGCATTTCCCTTCTAACAGTGCAAAACTGCTCTGTGGATTCTTTGATATCATGGCTACATTTTAGCATTGAGGTTTTGTGTTTGGGTATGAGAAGGCAGATATTTAATACCTTGCCAGATAAATCTCTAGTGTAAGGTCTGTCAAGACCAATAAAGTTTCACCATGGAGAAATTCGATCTGCTATTATAATTCAAGGAGGTTCAGGACTAAGAAAAAATAAAGGAGAATGTCTTCATTGCTTAAAGGATGGCCTAAGTGTTATTTTCTCAAAGCCATTCATTTATATATATATATATATTTTTTTATACCCATGAGAGTCACACTCCTATAAATGCTGTCTCATATATTTTAAAACATAAAAGGTGACCGGCCCCTACTTAAATGAATGAAAACAATGTTCTTTTCTAATCAAATTTTAAAGGAGATCACTAATCAGCAATTTTTGAATGAGGAACGGTAGCCAGCTAATCCATATCCTGTGATACCTTCACCTTCCCATTTACCTTCTCACTGCCACTGCTCACATGGTTACTGAGCCAATCAGATGCTGAAGGGTTGGATTGGCATTAATTCAAGCTATGTAAGCATTTTTATGCAGACCAAGGAAAAACACCTAAACAGTACCAAAGCAAAGAGCAGATGTCTGCAGTTTATTTTCTTTGATTGAATTTCAATAGAATTTACATGAGGTCCTCTTCATATTCAAGTTATCACATTAGGGAGTCTGGGATTATGGTGGAAAATGACAGATGTTTGAGAAATTTGTCTAGCATTTGCAGAGGACACACTTGCAGATCCAATCAGAAAAAAACAGTGAAGTTCACTCCTCCAGGACTGGAAAGGACACAGTGGAATCCTTTTGTCTTAGGTTCAGATTTGACAGTCTTCTCAGATAGCTCATCTGACGCAGCACATTCCATTCTGTGTTAAGTCAAGGTTCTTTAAGGCCTTTAGTCTTTGAACTGTCTTTTCAAAGTTTCTTTGAGGGTTAATATTTTGCCATATCTTGGAGGTGAATTGTAATGTCATTTACTTTAATCAATTTTGTTGAACAGCTGTCAGCCACTGCAGTCAGATAGTCCTGAAGGAATTAGGACACAAGGTCTGCTTTGCCTTCCTGACTCTTTTTGCACTACTTTCCCAAGGCATTAGAGGAGATAAAACCTTATTGTCTTCACTGATCTCCAACACTGGAAGGAAGGCTGAGAGTTCAGGATTATATGGATGATCCTGTCATTCCTCTTAAGAATCATGCTACCTATAGTAAAGGAAGTGTTCTTCCTTGGAGAATGAGCTGATACCAAGGACTTGAAAGATGGCTGCTATCCTGGCTGCTCCAGCAAATGGTGAATAAACTTGGTGCCTGGAGTCTTTCAAAAGAAACATGTCAAATGATATTTTACTTCCCAGGTTAAAAGTTAAGCACATAAGTATAAACTGAGAAAGAGCCAAGAGACGCTACCTTTAAAGCAGGCAAAATGCCATCTGTCAGCCGTGCTTAGCCTCTCCAGGAGGCAGTGGTTTCTGGCTCATGCTGAATTCTGAGTGTCATGGGACTCAGAAACTGGAAAGTGTCAATATCTCCTCCGTGCTCTGGCCCTGCTCTGTGCAATTCTGAGTATGGCACCCTGCACTACCAGTTCATGACAGAGATAACCTCCACAGCTGACAGATATGCACTTCTACAGCCTGATCTTTAACAGATGGGTGCGCAGGACAGTGCAAATCAGTATGAATCAAGGGAACCAAGAACACTGGCGTACAAACATTGTGTATTCCCATAGCATGCTGCTCTCCACAACGGTGGAACACAGAAGGTGATGCTCCTCAGCAGGCAGGTATTATGATCAATTTATTCTTCTGTCAAATGGGCAATTTCAGAAGATCTGGTCTTTACTTTTTTTCTGGCTGGAGTGCTTCCTGTGTGGTATATTAGAGTACTAACCCCAGAGAAACCGATACTTTTTGTTTTACTGTGGAAAAAGACACAGAATAGGTGTGGTTTCACAGTTACTCCACAGGCAATACATGACAGCAGACTGCAGACCATGTTGGAGCTCCTTCTTCAGCCTGGTGCTGTCAGGAAGAGGAGAGGTTGCCCTGCCACACTGCTGTCTGAACCTGCAGGGCAACTTGCACCCCTCTTCTCCAAATCACATTCTGCTCATGATGAACATTCTTTAAACAGTGAGGGAAGGCCAGTACTTCTGGAAACACATAAGAATGACTTGGGACACAACAACACCACAACGTGGCTGAGATGGTGTGGTCGAAACCATTTTCTAGAGGAGTGGCCAAGGTTGCCCAAAGGGAAATGCAGCAATTGCAGGGGACCATTTACCTTACCAGCTTCCATACTCTCTGTCTTTCTGCCTCTTTCAGTTGGCCTGATCTTTTGCAGGTACATCTGTTATTTCCCATCACTAAATGTGGAGGGGAACGGGTGCCTTTGAGAGCAAGGAAAAAAAAGAAAAAAAGGGCATTTTGTTTGTTCAGAGCCCGGAACAACTTTCATTTACTCTGGCACTAGCAGGCTCCCTAAAAACACATACTAATTGAGGTTAAAGAAAAAGACTACTTCATCAACTTTTCCATTAAATCTTGCTTACCACCTGTACAGACCATTATAATTCAAATGTTTTCCCCTCTTTACCTCAGACAGAGCTTTTACTCTCAAGTACCTGTTCAGGGAAGAGCTTTTATTTCATAAATATATATATCCATGTGTATATGAACATATGAATATGAAAATACAGAAACATCATCCATAGCTCATCAGACTGTGCACATTAGTCATCGTGTTTCTTCTCTTTAGTCATAAGTGGTCATTAAAAAAGCCTTTTAGCAGAATATTAAATCTTGTTAAAAACTGTGTTATAATACATTTCCTACTGACTAATCTGCAGGTATCCTGATATAGCTGTAATCAAGAAATTCACAGTTGCAGCTTAACTGTACACCACTAAGAGAGAATGTTTGCATTTGAGACTGGACTCTTTAGACCAGGAGTGTCAAACTCATTTTCACTGGGGGCCACATCAGCCTCACGGCTGCCTTCAGAGGGCCAAATGTAATTTTAGGACTGTATAAATGCAGGAGTAGTTACATCTATACAGTCCTAAAATTACATTCATCTCTTCAAAGGCAACCACAGGCTGATGTGGCCCCCAGTGAAAATGAGTTTGACACTGCTGCTTTAGGCTGTCACCAAAAGACTGGTCCCTCCCCCAAAAGCTTCATCCTAGTCAAAAGCAGTGATGAGTGGGAGAAAGGAAGCATTGTTAAGCACAGTGTGCATACAAAGAAAAGGACTTGCCCAGGATGACACAAATGACAGGGACAAAAGCTGTCCTAAAACACAGCCCAGTTGCCTTAATAGAAACTTTTTCCATTTTATGCTGTCTTTAATTATTTTCACTTCACTTAGATATTATGGTGATAGCTGCCTTACAGAAACCTCAAATGAATGGAAAGCAGGTGTCAAGAATTTCTTGGACACAAAAGTAAGAAAAACACACCAGATTTTCACTTTCTCCAGGGTGTATACTGACTTGTCTGCTATCTTCATCATAAGAAAACCACACTACCTTGATAGCTTCCCTAGCCCTTTAATATAGATGATTTCTGTAATTGATAGTGTTATTGTGAAAAGCAATCTGCTGCTGAATTAAAGATTAAACCAAAACTAAGCCCTTAGTCGATATGATTGTATGTATTATTCAAGGATCTTGTTTATTATAAAGGTAATTCTATGTTTTAGTGCCCATAAAGATTAAAAATAAACTAGTCAAAGCAGTGAGCTTACTGTAAATCATATTTCCAGAAGGGCCAAGTCTGAATTGTCATTACCAGAATAGTCTGCCTCAATCATTTTGAAAAATGTTGTATTATAAAACAGGATGATCTGTAAATGTTTTCTACAGCTCAATTTCACCTAATATTTTTCTTTATAAATTCAAGAGTTGGTGAGACATACATGTTCCCACACTTTCTTCATTAATGGGAGAGATTTTTTCTATTTCAACACACAGTCCAGCTGAAGTCAAGCACTCAAGTAGGACAGCAGAGACAGGAAAGAAACAAGCAGCCTCACAAACCCACAAAAAGATTTCTGTCTGTTGTGTGCAAAGCACTAAACTTAAAGCACAGCTTATTGTCCTGGCAGCAGGCAAGAAAATTTATCTGACTGCTATTCACCGGTGTTTCCAGCAAGTGCAGTATTAAAGGCTTCACTGACCTGGAAGAGAGGAAAACCAAGCTCTGGCCACAGACCAGTGGGGCTGTGTGACCTTCTGTCCTGCACCTGGTTCCTCTGACTAAACACGGATACCTACATGTAAGCTAGTCTCTGAAAACTTAATTAAGCAAATGAACTCATCCAAACTAAACGTCTCAGGTATGGCAACAAAAACCCACCCTGAAATTGCTTCTCCCTGTCCGTTAAGCAAAAGAGGACTCTTTTGGCAGTAAGACAAATCAGGGCAGAGTCTCTTCTTCAGGCTTCTACAGCAAGTAGTGTGCTTGTTAGTTATGTGTCACTTCCACTGCACAAATAACTATAGGAAAGGAAGACATGGGCCTATTAGAGCAGGTCTGGAGGATGGCCACAGCAAAAATCAGAGGCATAGGACACCTCTTCTATGAAAAAAGGCTGAGAGACCTGGGATTTTTCACACTGAAGAAGAGAAGGTTCCAGGGAGACCTTATTGTGGCTTTTCAATACTTAAAGGGGGCTTATAAGAAAAATAGAGAAAGATTTTTTTACTGAGGCCTGTAGTGACAGGACAAGGGGCAACTATTTTAAACTGAAAAGGGATAGAGTTAGATTAGATATAAGGAAGAAATTCATTACAATGAGAGTGGTGAGACATTGAAACTGGTTGCCCAGAGAAGTTGTGGATGCCATATCATTGGAGGTGTTCAAATTCCAGCTGAACAGAGCTTTGAGCAACCGAATTTAGTGGAGTTGTCCCTTCCCACAGCAAGGTGGGTCAAAATAGATGATCTTTAATGATCCCTTCCAATTCAAACCATTCTATGATTATTGAAAAAAGATTAATATCTTCAAAATATCATAAATTCAATCAAAAGTCAAGATAACAATCCCTTGAGGCCTGAGCTTGTGATGTTTCATCCCAATATGTCTGCCTTCATGAGCTCCTCTCTTTGCTATGTAAATATGCAGCATTACTGCAGCATGTGGGACAGCTATTCATAGCATGACTTGCCTGCCTTATTTTGGTTGCTATATATTCACATCTGATTGCCTTGCAACCCTGGTTTTGTTTACACTTCTCTGGTATTGATTTTATCAGTTGTGCATAAGTACTTAAAGGCTATTTTAGTACAAGGCCATTTAAAGCCTTTCAAGCCAATCAGTGCCATTGAGAAGTCACAATTTACAGGCACACAGGCACGATTTTGCCATCTGGATTTGAAGCAATACGTGGAAACAAGAACATTTTACCTTAATTTAGATAAGGACTAACCCCTGACACACCAACAATTATTTATAAACATTGGTCATCTCCTATAAATGTGTTCTCTGTGTTTCAGAGATCCAGAAATGCAGCTGTGGCACCTTCCCTCTGAGGAGGTAATATGGTCCTGATCCATGCTCTGAGTTTGAAGCCAGCTGCCCTACAAGCGTTTCTCAGAGCTCACAAAGCAGAAAAATGTGGACCAAAAAACCTTGCAAACACACCGCTTAGGGAAAAGGTGGATTCAAATCCCAGTCTTGTCCTCTCTTGAAACTGTAAGAACTCGTATATCCTCAGAGTAATGTTGAATAAAATGCTAGGCCAACATACCTGTTCACCAACAAATGACCATCAAAGCTATTTGAGATTTATTTTGAAGACATGGTATTTTTCAGTGGGGGAAAATATTTGTTAAAGGTCAAAACATTTTGCCTGCCATTTTAAAAACAAAATAATTTTTGGTTCAGAATGACAGTTGCCCCAGCATTTACGTTTATTTTTTTTTTTTTTTTTAATCTCTCAAATTAACTCCAATGAAATATTTTAAAACTGAATTTTTTAATAGGATGAGCAACCTCCCCCCTAAAGAAATCATTTCAGGTCAATGTGAATAGAATTTCTTTCAGCCAGTGAACTGAAAAATCAATTACTCCAACAGCCACTGCTGTGAGCAACTCAAGGGCAATGTGAAACCAGTAGACAAATTGGGAAAAAAGAACTGACTGATTCTGCCATAATATTTTTCAATATAGTGCTACCTATCTTTTCCAACAGGTTCCTTGTTAAAGCTTCCAACTGAGTCACATTTCTTGCTCAAATCTTGCTCAGGTGTTGAGAAAAAAACAAAAACAAAAACAAAACACCACAACACACACAAACACAAAAAAAGAAGAAAAAAAAAAAAAAAAAAAGAAGACAAACAAAAAAAACCTAACAAACAAACAAACAGGACAAAAAAAACCCACAGCACCACCAAGAAAAATGAAAGCAGCAGAGTTCCATTTCTGCAGCTGAAAGCTGAGATGGGTATAAATGCATTCTCACAATTTATTTGAATTAAAAGCCATTGTGAGAATCATCATATTAATGTCCCCTTCAATGCCAGGGGAGGAGGGACAGTAAAATACTCTTCATAGGATCATGAAACAAATGCAAAAATAGTAATTCATTTCTCACTTCAGAAATTTTATTTCTATTATTTTTATTTCTATTCTCTGCTTACTCTGAAAAAATACTACATATTTATCCATGTTTAAATACTTCTTCAGATGCTTAACTTTCTACCTCTTCTTTTTTCATCTCAGTTACTGTAATTGGCTTAGGAAGCACTTTGAGGATATAATGCAGAGCCTCAAGACACTTGATATGTGATTGTACTTCTCTATATCACTGCAGAAAAACAGAAGTTTTTTGAACTTGTGAGTTGTCCCAACACCAACACAAACCAAATCTAGTTCTTTTGATAAAAATGTGTCAAAATATAAGTGGGATACCAATTCTTTTAATTGATGAGATCTACAGTTTTCTCCTCTTTCTGCACACAAGGTCAAGTGAAAGAAATAAAAAGTCCCAACAAACTCGAGATCCAATCTCTCACACAACAGGCCACCTAGTTCTGTGTGCACCAGTATATTCTGTTATCAAAACCATTTTGATACTTAGGGGGAAAAAAAAAATCTATTTCTAATTTCATCTCTTCATTTCTCATTATTTCCCTGTTTCTCTACAGTAACGGTTAAGTTGGTTTGAGTGTAGGTGCAGTAACCTGAGAGAGTAAAGATCTGTGCCTGGAAAGTGGGAGGATCACATGAAGTTTGCCATCCTGGCCATGGGGCATAAATGTATGATTAACATCCGTGTTTGACCACCTATGACTTTCTTGTGTGGATAACAAATAGCTTAACATCCTGTGGCAAGATTTTTAAGTAGTCTTCTTCCATAATCCTGCTAAAGATGAAAATAATTTCACACTGTAGTGCCAAAATTAAGTGACCCAGTTCTCGCATGGGAACAGTATTTTCTTAGTGCCAACAATACTTACAGTTTCCAGGTCTAAAATAATATTTTATTCCAATTAAAAAAAAAAAAATCCAAGGCCATTGAACAACCTTTATGGAAGAGTAAAAGGAAAGGGAGAATAAATTAATTTTCATTTAATTGAGAATCAATGTTTTTTTGCCTTTAAGCAACACTGCTTTAAAGTCAGTCTGTTGCCCAAAAGTAATGTGCTTTTTATTGTTTGGCATAACTCCACGGCTTGCTACAACTATAAATAACCAGAAAAAAAACCCGAAAAACTACTTCTGGTTCTTTCTAGTTTGTTTACTTCTGCATTTGCATGCACTCTGTCTATCTTCCATTTCATTATTTTCCATGTTTCTGTGACTCTTTCACACTGCAATAGCAGAATGAAAATCATGATTGTAAAGCCCCAAGAATTTGCAGAGCAATCACAGAGTAGGAATATGATCTGATACTACTTTTAACATTTTTTTTTTATAAATTAATATATCTCAGGTTGATAGGGTCCCTTTAAATCCTTCTATTCTGATAATCTGTATTTCTGATTATCTTATGCATAAATACCAGCTTGAATTTTTCAAAGCAAAACCACATTTTCTTATTTTCTGCAAAGCTTTGCAACACACATTTTGGATTTTTGCCACTGATATTGAGATGAGGATTTATATGACATTTCTAAGTTCTGAGACTTACTTGATTTTCTTCTTCAAACACCTTAGATACTTTTTCTTCTTTTAAACACTCTCTTTTGTGGCCCAGTTCAGCAAAAGTATTTCAGTACAGGCTTAATCCATAGTCAAGTACATAAACATGGTAAGTTAATACGAATGCATACCCTAAAGCTAACACCAAAATGTGTGAACATTTTATCTCCTCTTGACTTCAAAAGACCGGTAGTCCAGGTATTTTCAGAAAGGCAATATATTTCATTTAATAAAAAAGGAGATATTTATATTTCCTGACCTTTCAGATACTATAAAAGCCAAAACTGCTTCCATCTAAATATTAGTGGTTTTGACAACGAAGTCTTTTTCTTTCTATTTGATAGAGAGAGCTCCATACTGAAAACTGTAAAACTTAAAGGTACCACTTATGTGTTTGGATTAACCTTCCTTAGCAGTCGTTTTGGGCTGAGAACTTTCCAACAGAGTACTCCTCTGCTGGAAAACCCTGTTCCATGGCTGAAATATGCTGCTTTTGGAAGTCTCCTCCCCTGCCTGCCCCAGCAGGACCCAGACCTTTTCTGTGCCTATGGGACCATGATGAGTGAGTGGAAGAGGAGTGAGAAGTGCCTGCCAAGCCTGGTTATGGTGAGCAGGGCCAGGTGACAAGATTAACAAACATTTCGGGAAGCAGCGATATTTCTAACAGCCAGCTGGACTGGACCACCTGCCACACTTCTCTGGTTTCAACGAAGCAGCACTTTATGGTGTTCATTTCCCCATCTATTTTTTCTTACTTTGTCAGAATCACTCAAAACATACCCCACACTAAATTCTCATCTGCAAGTTTGACCCTAGTGTTCTTCAGTTTCTATTGAAATTGTTCCCTTACAAAAGAAAAGCCATCAGCATTTGTTCACTGTAGATCAAATCTAGCAAAGCTTCACTCTTAAATGTAACTTCTCTGTGCCTGAACAATCTACGTTCAATGATAAAGCGTGTACTTTTGTAAGGCACATTTGTAAATTTAAAAACTATTTCAGGTCATAGCAATTTTTCTTTTGATTTCTATTAGAATCTCTGCTTGTTTTTTGTTTTTGTTTTTGTTTCTGACCTTTAGAAATGGAATATCACCACAGCTTACAGTATCCTGAACTGATGGGTGAGGATGGTATTCCCATTTTATGACAGGCTATTCAGTGTTTGCATTTCAGGATCCTTGGGCAAATCACTGTTGACGTTTACAGAATATTTTTGTGAAGTACATTTGTATGTCTTGCTGAATAATGGCTAACAGAGTTAAACGTGGCATGGCATTTTGAAACATTGCAAGCTCAGAACTTTTCATAATTAATAATACAGGAAAAAATGAAGCAGGATGCTTTATGACAGTGTGCATTTACTGTATTTCTATTTTTTGTGTTGACTGCATTTTTGTTACGTTAGCATGAAAATCATGCAACTAATGGGTTTTAGTGCATTTTAAGAAGCACTAACAATGATCTTTCAGAAAACCCAGAATATAAATTCCACAATCCATTGTCAAAAATAACATTATATGGCTTATATTTTTAAATGTGATGTTGTAAAGATACCTGGATTTCTTTTCAAGCCCTGTAGCACTGTATAAAACAGTCTGTGCTGGTGAAATTACCTGGCAACTTTTGATGTTCCATGATCATTGTTCTTGCAGTACAGCTGGAAATTCAGAAATTTGGCAGCCAGAATCTGGTTAGCCATGCTTAATTATGAGCAGCAGTTCTAGGAATGCATGCCTAGTCCTGCTAACTCAGTCCTGTCTTTATCTCCGCAATAAAAAGGTTTCCCTATCTACAGCCTCACAATTAACTTGATGGTAAAGTATCTATTGGACTCTTCCATCACCTCTCCAGTGGTGAAGGATTATTTCTTGACCTGCCTTGAAGCAAAGCTATAACTTTTCCAGCCTGATCTGTAAGTCTGGCTTGTAATGAGATTACTGCTCCTTTTCCAGATATCAATGAGCCATTTTAGATCAGAAAGGTTCAGTTTGCATTACATTACATTGTTCAGTTTATAAGACATTTCTTGCATTGCAAGTTGCCTCAGTATTTTTGTAAAAAAATCAAAAGGTCATTATGTGCTATTTTATTTAAACTTGCTGTATGCTAATATGAAAAAACAAATTGGCAGTAAAATTAATTTTCTTTAGGAGCAAAGATGATGGGAATATAAATATAAAATAAAAGTAAAAATAAATATAAGTATAAATATAAAATTCTTACTAAACTGGGTTAGGAAATTACTTTCTTCTGGGGAAGAAAAAAAAAATATATATTATTTCAACTTTTAGTTTCAAATATGCCATCCAATATCAATGCATAAAACCAAATAATTTGAATTAAAGTGCTTTGCTTTTTAAAAAATATTAAATTTAGCTGAAAAATAGAAGTAGACTTGAAAGCATTTTGAGAAGTCCTATAGAATGTAATAAAGTGAAAACATACATTATTAAGTCACTGAGACTAGTCCAGGGCTTATAATTAACCATTGCTGTACTTGTTGAAAGGGGTCTGTGTGCAGAGTGGAAGTGCTAATGACCTTCTCAAAAAACTTTTTCTGAGTCATAATAATTTGAAAAATAATCAACTTCTTAGTACTTTTGCCCCTGTGTGATCCCAATTACAGAAGCAATGTGCATGTACTTCACTCAGGCATTCAAAGACTTACAGTCTGGTTTAGCAGCTCAGTCCAAAGGTTCTACCCTGACAAACACTCTGCCTGAATACCTTCAAATGACTACACAGGAGCTGCCATACCTGCAGTGATGTGGCTACCCAGAAAGAACAAATTCATTGGCATTTGATTCACTCAACAGAAGCTATGTCTCATTCAGGATTTCCCTAAGCTTCCAGTGGAAACGGGGGCTGCATGATACGTGCTGTTCTCTTTCTCTGACCTTTCCTACTTTTGGCCAATGCAAGAGCTGGGATGCTGAGCTAGACAGACACTTTGTCTAACCCTGGACAGCTGTTTTCACAGTGATCAAGACCTAGGCTTTGCTACATACAGTGTCCTGATACTTCGGCTCAAGACTCAGTCTAACTTAACTGTGAAATTAAGTTGCATTTAAGTAAGAAATGTAAGATGGCCTGGAGCACAAGTCTTATGGGAAGCAGTTGTGGGAACTGGGACTGTTTAGCCTGGAGAAAAAGAGGCTGAGGAGAGACCTTCTCACTGTCTACAGTGACCTGAAAGGGGGCTGTAGCATGGAGGGTGTTTGTCTCTTCTCCCAAGCAGCAAGTGATAGGACAAGAGTTGTCCTATCACTATCAAGTTGTGCCAGGGGAGGTTTAGACTCGATATTAGGAAAAAATTCTTCACAGAAAGGGTTGTCAGGCATTGGAACAGGCTGCCAAGGGAAGTGGTAGATCCACCATCCCCGGAGGTGTTTAAAAGGCATTTAGATGAGTTTCTTAGGGACATGGTTTAGTGCTAGAGTTAGGTTAGGTTATGGTTGCACTCAATGATCCTGAGGGTCTTTCCTAACCAAAATGATTCTACAATTTGCTTTCCCCAAAGTGTTTGCAGAAGCGAGTCTCCTCCTACATAAAGAGAATATGCTGAAGAACTCATCAGTGCATAGTCAGAATAGCTGAGACACACATAAGCATGACTACTGAGGATCAAATTATGGAACTTCAATAAAATTTCCATACAGAAGAACCCTAGCACCAGCCTCCTATTTCTCTACTGACACTGAACAGTTTGAAACAGGGACTGAAAGAAGCAGTTCTATTCTCTACCTCATAAAGTAGTTTATTCCGTCCACACTTCACCCTCAGAGACCAGGAAAGAAAAAAAAATAATAACAAAACAAACAAAACCGAACAACCAAAAAAAAAAACAAAAAACAAACCACAAAACAGACAAAATAAACCAACCAACCAAACCAGAAACAAAACACAAAAAATCCTTACAACTAGAAAAGTTTAGAAAAAGTCTTCTAACCAGCCACACTGAAAGCAGAAGAAATGTTATAGCCCAAGAGTGTTAGAGCTGAATTTCTGAAAAGCATCTTTAAAAGACTTCTGAAGCTTTCTTAGCTTCTGAGCTAAAGAGCCATCTAAGCAGGTTTCTGAAAGGCGGCTTTAATAGCAAACTGAAAATTTCCCTATCGCCTGTGCAGCTGTCAGTCTCTCTTGCATGCCCTAACCCTGCTAAGATTTGCAGCTGTCTTTCATGAACACCAGAATTGCTTTTAATGCTGCAAGACATGCCTTTTTTAGGTAATCTAGATCGGCCAATCTGTCCAAAACTCGTATATCATTCCATAGTCAGTAGTTTATTTTGGAACACTAATAGGCGATAAAATAATGCAGTGAAATATTTTAGTGTGAGGAGACTAATTCCATATAGGTTAATAAAGTCTGAGTGATTCATCATGGCACATTCTTTATCCACAGTAATTTACCAGGTTGATGTTTGAAACCTCATTGTAGTCAGTTGAAATTTATGTGCTGGGCTGTCCTTAGCTTTTTTTTTTTATTATTATTATTTTATTTTTTATTTTTTTTTTATCCACAAAGGACATTTCCTCTCCCCACAGCAACTGAACAATAACCATGTAACAATTGCATGATTTCTGTGATTTCTAGTAAAAAAAGCAAGACACAGATTAATGTTGATCTTTTTGCAGTGCAGATCCAGGAAGACCTTTTAAATTTCTGGATTTAAAAGTGATGCAAATTCTGCTGAAAGCACTGTAATGGTTAAAATATTTTGGGAATTAAAACACATTTGGACACAGATTTGAATAGTTATATACATATATATATATTTATACATACATACATATATACACACACACACACATAAGTAGAAACACCTACCTAGGACAATTTTTAAAACAATTTCAGTTAAACCACTGTAACTTATGTGCTAAGACAAGCCCCACTAGTCTGGATATCGGAATAGTGCACTAGGTAATGGAAATTTGTCAGAAATTATCACAGAACACTGCAAATGAAAATATTACTCATTAACTGCATGAGAAAACAGAATCATAAAACACTTGAGGGTGTTTCCAGAAAACTTCATTACTGATGGTAAAGGCTGAAATCTTAAGAAAAAAGTTCTCTCCTCTCTCCCATCATCAAAACGTCTCTGGTTTTAGCAGCACAATGTGAGACTCATCTATGTATAAAACACTGTCTCCCTGGAAACCGCTAGAACGTGCCATTTCATTTGGTCTCAAAATGAGAGATAAGAAACAAAAAGTGTGAAATCCTTTGCTGTGGAGGTTAGCATTTTATTAACAGACACCTGCAGTTTGATGTTTATCGGTACCTGAAACATATGATTTTCTAATTGCTGCAAAAGGCATTCAATCTCCTTTACAGTTGCACCTGTCATGGCAGAGGTCCTTCCTTTCACTGTTAATTTCCTGCCTGTTTAACAAATCATAGCCTCAAAACAAAATTATAAATATCTCCTTTGCATAATTTCCTAATTAACCCACTCTTTGCTTCACTAAAAATTACATTAACACTTTCCTGGAAGCAAACTTAAAATATTTATTCAACAGCACTATTGGGACTTTATCAACATAATTGTTATGTGTATTGTAGGCATAGATCTAGGATTGTTCAAAACAAAGTCACACTAATAATTTTAATTAGGAACCCTTCTTTAACCAAAGCTGTAGAGAAGGAGCATTGATTCAGTAGCAAACAAGCCAGTGTGCATCAAAGCAATAATTATTTTCTGTTAAAGCTGCTCTGGATTCTCTAATTTGACTAAAAATTAAAACTTACTAGGCAGCTCCTCTGTCTCCACAGAAATAATTCTCTAGATTTAAACTGGAATTTCTGGTCACAATCAAAGAGAAAGGGGGCAAGAGAGAGGGAGAGCTGTGAGGCAGCAGTAGTCATGTTGTAGGTTGATGTCGTTCATTGCACAGCTGTTTCCACACTACATGACCTAGATCCATACAGAGCAGTGGTGGAGGCTAAAGTGTCCCTAGATTTCTTGAATAAATCAATGTGTGGAGAGAAAAAAGCAAAGTGAACACCAAGCTCTTGGCTATGATGGCTTGAATGACTTTACATTCTCTCACATGGTACCAAAACAATGATGGGAAAATGTCTTTGATAACACTGACCGCAGCTGCACCAATGATGACAGTTTGTCCATCCATCATCATCTAAGTCTTTGAGTTGTGAATCTGCTCCACAAAAATGCTGTAGCAGTCAGTGAATGGTGAGACATAAAAAGCTACATAATATTAACTACTCTAGAAATAAAACAAACCACTAATTGAATCTTATTAATTTAACATTAGAAAACACCCCAAAGTGGAATGTTTCAGTCTTGAACTGTCCATGCTTTAATGTCTCCACCCGTAATACAAGAATGTCACAAATACTTATTGAAGCGTGTTATGAATGTCAGTTCACTAGAAGTTAAAAATCCTCAATCCATACAGAAATGTCTGTTTCTCTAGAGGACAGTCTAAATTACATGTCTTACAGAGGGCATGGACTAAATTAAGTAGTGAGGGTAAAATGGAATGGTGTATCCTTATTTGTTTAGACATCACTTACACTGTGATGAGCAGGGACCCTTTAAAACATAATAAAAGGTATGTGATCATGAAATTAAAGAACTATCTTTATTACAATGCAGTCTTTAATATCATGATCATACAGTACTAATGCTACAAAATAAATTAATACTTCATTTCAGTATTTCACAACTTTCATAAGATAAATTTTCAGTTCCTTTTGTATGTAATTATACATATAACTGAGACAATACTCTCTTTTGAATCTTGATAGGAACACTTTCAATACACAGCTCTCAAGATAAGATTAGCTGTACAAAAGTGAGTATGGGAGAAAAGTGATCGAAAGTGAAGCAAAAACTAAAAGCCTGACTAGACCATTCTTTGGAAGAGTAACATATTTGTTAGATTTTGTTTCCTAGCGTATTAGTGAAATCCATTACAGAAGCAATAGCCAGGAAAGATAGTGATATTGTTATAAGAATGAGAGACAGTCGTCAACAAAGAGAAATCCAAACAATTATAAAACATTAGGTCCTAATTCTGAAACAGCCAACATTATTTTAAATTCTTCCATGGAAGAATATGGTCTGTCATTCCCAGAATGACAACTTTAAAGTTAGATATTTACTACACATGCTAACTTGCCTTGTCCTGTAGTCTTTAATATTCAGATAAATTACCTGTCTTTTTAGCTTCTTTATACCTTTTTGTTACCTTTGCAGCAGAATTAATCTTTAGTTCTGCATCTTAAAACTACTGTCATTATTAGGCACTAGAGAGAACACTGAAGTGGCTAGTCTGACCACATATTGACTACTGATACAAAAATTTCTAGAAGATATCATAAATTACAATTATGAATTTTGTTTCTAAAAAGAATGGACCAGATGATCTTTTGAGTCCCTTCCAACCTAGGCTGTTCTCCAATCCTATGAAAAATAAAATCTCTCAGGACAGGGCATACTCCTATCAGAGTTTTTTGTGGGTTTTGGTGGGTTTCATTTTTTTATTTGTTGAGGGGGTTGTTTGTTTGTTTTTCTTGTTTGTTTTGGTTTATGTTGTTGTTGCTTTTTTTTTATTAGAGCGTATCATCATGGGTAAAATTTTAATAAATCATAACTCTCTTATCCAGCTACTAAAAAAGATGTTGAGGAGATAAATAAGGATTTTATGTTCTAAGTAAACAAGCAAAAGAAAAGTGAATAGTTCATCTAGTAGCCAAGGTGACAAGAGGACATATGAATCAGAATCTGAAAAAAAACAGAAAGCAGGATTCATGGCAAGTATGTGACCAGTAATGTCAGGGTCTCTAGCAGCCCATGCTGATGCCTAAAAACATAGCTGGAAACTCATGCTTATTAACAGGAGTTGGCCGGGTCCTCCCTCTTGCCCTTTTTGAAGACCAGAGTGACATTTGATTTCTTCCAGTCCTCAGGCACCTCCCCCATTTCCCAAGATTTCACAAAGATGATAGAGAGTGGTTTAGCAATGACCTTAGCCAGCTCCCTCAGCACCCGCGGGTTCATCCCTCTTCTCATGATTTCTGCTCTCACCACTGAAATCTACTTTGCCAGTCAGATTTTAATAGTGAAACAAGAAGTGGAATAGGCATTTGTGGCCCTAGTGCTGCCTCAGTAGGACTCAAAGATGTGCAGAAAGGCTTGAATGTAGAAGAGCTGAGCACCACTACCTTAAGCTACAACTAAAGTAATAGTAAAGAATTCATTCTCCCTGGACACTTTATTTTGATATTGGGATTTAAACCAGTGCTTTGGCTATAACAGCTTCACAATATTTTCTCCACGTGCAGCCTATTTGTTGTGATGGTTTTCTCAACTGAGTTGCTTTTGTCTATTACTACACACTCCCTCAATGCTTTCTTTGCGCTAGGCATATTCCTCCCACACAGATTTTCAGGACTGCTTGCTGGTGCCAAAGGTCTGATTTCCAGCTTATGTCAAGATTTCCTAAGAACACAATCTTTTTACCCTGCATAAAATGTCAGATAGAAGTTGGCAGAACTCGGTAACAATTTTAATGCTGTTTTCTAGAGGAACAGATGATGCTCTAACTTCTACATTTCACATAGTTTTTCATGAATTCAGACTTCACTTTTGGCAACACGACTTGTCATTAAGTCTTTACAGGGGTATGGTTCTGTTTCCGTGAATCAGGTTTACAGACTAACAGAAGCTTTGTGTTAGCCTGCTTCTTGTTGATAACAAGTTTGCTGTGATCTGAAGAAGAAATTCTGTGCATTGATGAGGTAAACTGGGAGCCTACTTGACATTTTGTACAATAGTTTGAGATTTGAGTTGAAAGGGGATAAGAAGGTTAGGAAAGCTGGTTTCCAACAGGAATGTCCCTCCCTATGCTTCAGGAGTAATCTGAAAACTGGTAAGCTAAGGGAAGCATTGCTATCAGATGTTCTGTCAAACAAATTGTATCAGTTTATGTCTGTTTACCTTCATTTCCATATGGTACCTCCTCCGCTCTTCCAGAAATGCCTATATAGTGTGCAAAATGCCATCCCAGGAAAACCTTTAATGCCCCTAGAGCTTGCTTTCTGCAATGTTCTGCATGGTTTGAAAGGAAGAAGGATAACCAGTGTTGTCGACAAAGGATTGCTGTGGTTATCACAGCTTTCATGGCTCCCACACAGGGCTTCAAAACACAAGAAAAGGAGTTAGCCTTCTAATGAAGATAAAACAACTCTTGGGTTTTAGAAAAAGAAAAAAACTACTTTTATAGAACTAGCATAGACCACACTGAATTAATTTGAGCAAGAATTTTCACAGAAACCTCTTCTGCTTTGTCATATACAGAATCTGTTGTCCCAGCTGCCAGCAAATGCATCACCATTTAGATAATTCTCACAGGCGATAGACTTTAAAACACACCAAGGGTTGAGCTAGACTACTACACATATTTAAATTCTGCTTCAGACTTTGTACAACTATGGTTATAGCATGCTCTGAACATCACACACAAGCAAAGCACAAAGAAATTGCCACATCAGCACGTCTAACTAACCACGACATTGATATGGAGAATTATGACATTTATCAGTGAAGAGCAGAATACTGCAGTTGATCTGAATGTTAATAAGCAAACTTTTTTCTTACATGCTATCTATAGCAAAGGAAGAAAAGTATGCTAAAAATAGTGGCTTAATTGATAAATAGACCACCTCGGCTGGCAATCTAGTATTGTAGATAAAGCTATGGAAAGGTAGAAAATAAGATTTAGCCTCCCACTTTCTTGTTGCTTAGGTCATTACTTGGCCAAATCCTCTCATTTCTGTCTACAGCTAAACATCATGAAAGCTAATTTTAAGTTCACAATTGCACCATCAAAAATCAGGAAAGCCTCCAAAAGTTAAGGCTCATCTTCCTGAACTAGAAATGCGTATCAGAAGTAAAAATTAAAAAACCCAAAAAATCTCCAGATGAGGTAAGAAGGAAGAAAAGTGTTTCACCAAGATCTAAGCTCTGTTTGGATGAGTAGAAGTTATGGTGACCCTGTAAATGCTGACAGGCACAAGCAGCTCTGCACTGGTTGCCGAAATAATGCAACAACCAGTTTTGCACCTCCTTCCACAGAGTTGTTTAGTGCTCAGTCAAAGGGTCATGGATACTTCTGGCTGCTCTCCAGTCCTCCTGAAACATTGAGACCTTTTGTCAACTCTGGCTCCCTCTTCTGAGGCACACAACCATAAGCACTGAAGCACAAAGCATAGACAGACTCAGTAATGCTCCCCTCCAGTATAGGAAGACTGGAGGTTTAGGAAGGGAATCTCTCCACTCCGTACATCTCAGTGCAATTGCATTATAGCTGCATAATATTGCATTATAGCATTATACATTCATTTTCAATATTCCAGTAAAAAGTATTCTCTTAAAGGAGTAAGACATCTTAGAAATCTGATTTAATCCCTTCTCCTACAAGGAAAAGAAACACACTCAATTCCAAGGAAGTCGAACAAATTACGTTACTTGCCCTGGAAAACTCAACTGCATCTCATCGCTATCAAATAATCAAAACAGCATTTGAATGTATCCAACAAAAAAGTGAGATTAAATAAAACTATCAACAAAAAATTAAAAATACTTTCCACTTTTTTTATATTAGTGGCCCGTGAGCCTCCTCCCTTACTATTTTTTTCCACCCTCCTGCTTTTGCCAGGATTGCTGATTGCTCAGGGCCTGGAAGATGTTAAATCTTTTCTCATCCAGACGAGAGAAGTAGGGACTCAAAATCTCATCCTCAAAAGTTCTTGATATTACTGAAAAAAAATCACTATTAGTATGGATCTTTGCATTAATTTCATAAGAAAATAACTGTGTGTCCAAGTTTAGTGTGGGATTCATTGTTGCTGATGTGACCGACACAACTTGGGGGCACAGAAAGCTGAAGAATGAGATGTTCGTACCCATAATATGCTTCTCTAAATATCGACAAAAGATGAAACAATCCCTCCCAAGTACTTTGACCTCTTCCCATAAATTATTTCCTAAAAGTCAACTCATTTTGATTCTCTTTCACCTGAATTCTTTCAGAATCTTCTTTCAGTGGTGGCTAGCCAAACAACATTCATACCCAGGGAGAAATGTGGAAAAACACAATAACCCACAACACAACATTCTGTTTCAAAAATCCTGAAACACAGATACAACCCAGGGCAGTCTGCAGTTCTAGATTCTCAAAACCAATCCAAACAACCAAACCTGGTAAAAAAATAAGTTGACAGCCTCACAGTTTGAAACTAGCAGTCTCTCTCCTACCTCTTCCTTTTTTATTATTATTTATTTTTCATTTAGGAAGGAACACGGTAAAGGTAACACTGAGATGGATGGCCTGAAGCTTTAATAGTGCTTATTACTTCAGGTTTACACAATAAGGAATTCATACCTAGTGACTTAATAATGTTGATAGCATCATCAATCTTGCCAAAAGAAAGTGACTAATCTACTTTAGCAGCAAGTTCATTAAAGGTTGAGTCTTTCTTTTTTTTCTCTAGAAGAGGAAGGTGACCAAGATAATGACCTTTCAGAGAGCATTTGCAAACTATTCCTATAAGCAGGTTAATATGGCAATTCACAACTAGGAAGGTAGAGAGGAATGGAAAAATCATAAATTCTTAAGAAAACATTAGAGCACATAGATTAAAAAGGTTATTACTTAGAAGATTGAAGAGTTTTAAATGAAAGTGGCTGAGGCAGAATAAAATGGATATCCACAAAAAATGAGATTCTAGGAGGAGAGTTAATGATGAAGTGCCGAGCTGGCAGGAGGCCAGCATTGTCCGGATTAGTTCAGTTGAGTAGGAGGGATAATGTCAGCTGACATGCCGGCAGCAAGAAAGGCCTAGGAGATGGATGGCAGCTTAAACGCAGGCTAGCCTAGCAGTCAATGGAAAGCTTGTTGCAATGATCAGACTGATTATTCTATCCACCGGGATTTGGAGTACTTCAAAGTAACTACAGAATCCACCTGTCAGGGAAACAGTTGGGAAAAGGGCAATCTCATCAACTGAAAATGCACATGACGAGTGACAGAGCAGACATATCATCAAGAGAGGCAGCAGGCTGTATCCTCATCAGTGTAACACCAGAGTTAATACAGGGCAACTTTAATAACGCCTTCAGAATTGACTTCAGATTTACACAGAAGTTATTGAATTCAGAGTATGGCCATATTGGAATTTCCTACCAAGTACAAAGGGAAGACTTTTATGAAGAAACTCCATTGCTCTGCAGACAGAAATTGTAGTCAGAGTTTGACAGAATTTCATCCATGGGCTAGATGTTCAGCCAAGGTAAACAGGCACACATCCATAACGCCAGCAGACTTGAGGCCTCTAATGTCTTACATAGGTCAGTGGGAGTATTTGCATAACTGTAGTATCTCCAAAGTAGGTGTTGAAACAGCCTGAAACTCTACTAGAGTAACTGAGTATAAATATTACTTGCTGATCTTCTAGACCAAAAACGAAAATCCTACCTTGCTAGGCAATCGCCATGCTCGGAGGTTTTTATTGCAGGAGGAGCCAGAGGGCTTAGCCAGATGGGATCCTATCAGGCCACAGAGTTTAAAACCACAGGGAACCTGATGATGTCTTGCCAACAGGCTTACAGGGGAAAAGAGAGAAATGGGCAGTCAGGGTAAAATCTAGACTTGGGTAGGATTTGACTAAATAATTATAAGAAACCCCTGTATGAGATAGAGGAATCACAGGTGTGCTGCCCTTAGAATAGGGACCAGCTCTGGGGTGGAGACCGTGAGTCTAGGAGTAAGAGGGTAAACTGGGGACTTTCTGGGTTTGAAACTAAATTGAACAGGGGGGAGGAGTGGCCACATGCAAACTGGGATAAGAAATCATCAGGCAGTGATCAACCCAGGAATCAAGACTCCAATTCCACACCCAATGGGCATTAGGAAGAGGAACTGCCCTCTGAGCCAGTTCTGTGAAGGAATCTGAACAGGCTAATGGCAAAACCTGACACAGTTATTCCTATACTTGACTGGAGTGTTTGTAGAATAACTTTCCCAGTAAGCGGGGATGAATGGAAAGGTTATAGGAACTCATAACCAGACAATTACAATCTATAAAATCATTCACATTTTATTTTTCTGTGGATAGCATTCCATTTTTACTTTCCACTCACATTCTATAACCAGGGTTAAATGAACATCTAATTAGAGAAGAGTGTGATAAACATTTATGCAAATCAACCCTTTTCATGAGTAGATGGTGGACAAGTATGAAAATGGATTGATTTGTTCTCTTTGTTTCTGTTCTCATTTTAGAAACCCAAATCAATCATTTCATCTCTGACATCATCTTTCTCCCATGTCAAGTGTCAACATGATAATTTGCAATACCTTTTTTTATTTATTATCTTAAGGTCTAAAGGACCTGCTGTCCTTTGCTGTCTCACATAAATGCAAGTAAATTCAAATTTTCAGGGTCAGTTTTAAGCCTCGTTCCATTCTAATTTCACATGCATCACACCAAAGATATATTTCAGGAAACAAATTACTCCCTGAGAATATATCTGGTTGTTTCTTTAACTTAGGCAACAGAGGAATAAAGACATTCCTTAAATTAAAAGGCCAACATTAAATTCAACACATTCACAACACACCAGATTGGAATATAACAAACACATTTTCCCACAGATTTCAGTTAAGTATTTAAGTCATGAAAGTAATTGATAAAATTATTTCTCCATCTCTCTCTACTTCTTGCATCCTAGCTCTCAACCTCAAACTATTTGTCCCCAACAGTACAACTCTTACCAGGCTTTAGGAAATATTGTAAACTGGTAAAGCTCTAATCTCATTCATAGGAATGAGATTTCCATAGGCGGCAATTATTGTTAAAGCATTACAGCTGGATGGAACACAAGCTATCATACAGCAATCAATGAGTTTGAAACCTTTGGTTCGAGACAAAAAATGAGAAATGAAAATCATTGTCACAATCAACAGGCAACCAGCTGCCTCACTTGGATGCTGCAAGGGGTTAGAGGGCAATGCAGAAATCAAAGTAATAGCAGTCAGAATGAATTTAGGAAAGCTTGTGAAGCATACTTAAAGAAATTAAATGCAAGTGAAACTTTTTTATTATTATTTTTTTTATAATGCTATAAAGGTGCTAAGGGATAAATGGGTTTTTAAAACTTCTTAAGCAATCTGTCTGGCATACTATATTCCTCAAGAAGGCAAATCAGATATAAACTCTGCAGGTAATTGAAGAATCTGTAATTCCATCGAATAAGGATTTCTTTTTAAATTGGCCTGGCAATCATAATGCACTAGAGGCAATAAATGCATTTAAAGAATAGGTATTAGGTGTGTTTACTGAGATGCACTGTTAAAGATTGTAGGCTTCGGTGCAGATAATAGAACAATCTAGATGTACTGGGCCAAAAAAGTCAGAATCTGCTGATTTCGCTTTTCTCTATTCTTGAATGCATGCCCTTGAATAATTACAGCTATGATTACATCCATGAGATGCTAGCAATCAGCAATTTTCATGGATTTTATTAGTTTTGGATTTCTCTGTTACTGTGGTTGGAAAAAAAATTTAAATAGAGAACCAACACACAACCCCTTCAAATACCTAATAATTTCAAATTGGGCACCTACACTTTCTGGGCCATCTCCTGAACTTAGTTCCTGCTGAAATTATTTTGTTGCCAGTATGAGAAGCAATGTAATGTAAAATCCCCAAGAGCCTGTTTATATTTAAGAGTAAAAGGAGGCCATTTCTATTCCTATGAGCTGACTATTGCTCATCTTTTGACTGTTTCCAAACTTTTGTCTAGTTTTCTGGAGTTTACAAATCATTGTCACTTGGATTTACAAAGCTGTTCTTCAAATGTAAAATGCTTGTGATGCTTGAATAAGACCAGTGTCAAACACAAGAATTTTACTCCAATTTGTTGGAATAAGAGTGGAAGACTCTTCCACCCCTCAGTGACTTCCACAGGTATTCTAAAGGAAAAACAGGTGAAAGTAGATATGGTACACCTATTTTACTCAAAAAGAAATTACTTTGGAGAAGTCTAAGCATTCATTTCTTTCTTTCATTTGGTCTGTCATGCCATCCAAGCATATCACAGTTTGTCAGAAAAGTGTGTCTTATGGCCTAAGTACTGTCATGGAGCATTCAACTAAAATCCCTGATTAACTCCACTCATAAAGGAAAGCACTATAATATTTACTTTTGTTCTCAGAAATTTGAAAAAAAAATAGTTTCAATTTCCTAATTGGTGCATGGTTGAGAAACATTAAATTAATTCCAGATTCAATTGACTTTTGGCAGGTAAGCACCATGTTACTTGTATGTCAATGAGATTGCAGTGAAATTCCAACCACTTAAACAATATCCTCTGTTCCCTGGCTGCAGCACCACGGTCTTTAAATATACAGTAATCCTGGTTTGGAGGAGCTCCTGCACCCAACATGTTTTGTCCCTGTAACACCTCCTTGTTAAAGGGCAATTGTCATGGTAATCAGGTCAAAGGTAGTAGACAACTCTTGAGGCATTTTCCCTTCCACACTATTGTTAGTGATTGTCAAAGACTACTTTGATTTCCTGGGTTATCTAGTCCTCCATCAACAACAGTTTTTTTAACAGCATGTAAACAAATAGGCAGACTAACAACACGCTAAAACTGGGAATTGCCATGAAAAATGGTTATTCACACCCAGGGAAACTCTGACCAGTTCTGAGCAGGAACTCTTTGTTCTGTGTCAGAAACAAGCAGGACCTCCAACTCAATTCCCTCAGAGGTTCAACTATGTTTTGGTATACAATGGGTGAAGTGAGCCAAAAGACAACCTATTCTGCCTTTTGCTTGGAGAAACAGAAATAAGGAAAAGAAATTAAGACTTCCGTGGGCGGTTTTTGTCCTTGTTTTGGTTGTTTGTTGTTGTTCTTGTTGTTTTGGTTTGGGTGTTTTGTTTTGTTTTGTTTATTTTTGTTTGGTTGGGTTTAGGTGGGGTTCTTTGTAGTTTTTGGAGCAGGAGGAGTTTGGGTGTATTTTTGGGTTTTGTTTGTTTGGTTTTGTCTTGTTTTGTTTGTTTTTTGTTTTGTTATTTGGTGGTGGTTTTGTGGTGTTTTGTTGTTGTTGTTTGTTTTTTCGGTCTGTGAGCACAGGAATAGCACAGGGAGGTAAGTAAGATTTTTACCTACAGATGACCTGACCAACTGTTCAGATAAGCTACATGAAGCAGAGGGTACCTTAAGTGACTTGCTCAAGGTAAAACAGTGAACAAATGACAGCACCGAGCAGAAAACTGCAACTCCTGCTCTTCATTTCTACTAGAACATTTCTCTCCCAGGCACCCACTTTAGAATTTGGCTAGAGGTAGAGTCACACCTACACTGGAATAATATAGCAGTTGCAATTTTAGGATAGCTGGAAACCTATATCGGGCTCTTTCAGCTCCACCCAACAAGAAAGGACAGAAAATGACTCAGCACCATCGTTCATTATCATAATCAGCCTTGAGATGTGGCAATGTGCTCAAGGATACCTTACTCCACAGAGACTTGATATCTTGAGAAAAAAAGCAGATAATTGTTTTCAACAAGGGGCTGAAAAACTGAAGGAGAATAACTTGAAGATGACTCTTCAACTAAAACACAGACACTGTATGGTGCATTTCAGATAACTAATATACAGAGAAGCTGAAAAGGGAAACTTATTTATTTTTAGGTTGAGTTAATAGCTTTCAGGAATTCACTGCAATGCTGAATACATGCTTCAACAACTGCTGCCACCTATTATTATAAATTTACCTCAAGGAGCAGATAAAACATCATCATACATTTTTGTTTTGTTTTTTTTTTCCTCTTTCTTCTCGTTCTAGTTCAGCTCTTGTTTAAACTAAATACTTAGCATGAAATACTGAATAGCTTAGAGACAGGAATACGCAGCCTTTCACTTCTATCTCAGTTATATAAACATAATTGAGATAAACAGTAACCAATATGTAATGGTTAGGTGACATTAAACCTGTTTTTACAACATACAGAATATTGATTAGCATTAATTGGTACTCATTAACCTATAGAGGAAGAAAAGTTGAAGTGTTACTCATTTGAAGTCAGGACTTAAAGTAAAAGATAAATATATATTTTACATTTTCTCAGGTTTCTTGACTGCACCATATCTTTTAATTGGCTCCTGCTGAACAAATTGATATCCAGGTATTTTTAAGGAACATAAAACTACTAAGCAACAAAACAAAAATAAGTTAAAATAAAATCAGAGTTGAAACCCATAACTTATTTCTGGTTTTTCTGTGCTTTCATCTGTAGAAGCCACATGGGAAACAGGCAGTGAAATCGAATTTAAAATCACAAATAAAAAAACACAATTAGTATGCACTGATCATAATCACATGGCTATTGCACAAATTCACAGTATCACAGTATGTTTGGGATTGGAAGGGACCTCAAAAGATCATCTAGTCCAATCCCCCTGCTGGAGCAGGAACGCCTAGGTGAGGTCACACAGGAACATGTCCAGGTGGGTTTTGAATGTCTCCAGAGAAGGAGACTCCACAACCTCCCTGGGCAGCCTGTTCCAGTGCTCTGTCACCCTCACTGAGAAATTCAAGTTACTTATTCTTCTACATGGATGATTTAGAAATGAAGTTTCTTATTTCACTAATAGCAATAAATATCCTTATATTTCATATATTTTCCAAATATTTAGGCTCTCCAATCATAAGACTCATTTCATCAAAGAACTTCGCATGTACACTGGGAAAACAATCAGAAATCAAAACAACCAGATGGCTAAGGGGCCTTAGTCAGGACCTCCTGCAAGAAGGATCTCTCCCAAGAGATGTGAGAAAACAAAGCAGAACCATCAAACATAGAATCAGTGATCGCAACAGGAAAAGCACAACACAGCAGAAACCTTTAAGTGAACAGCTTTGCAATTCACATGAGAGAGGAGAGAGAGTAAAACAAAGCAAAGGGAAGATCTCTGCAGTCATCCTGGCCACACTCAGAATTCTGAGGTCAGTACCACTCTAAGAGATAAGCCTGGGTTCTGCTTTACTAGAAAACATCCCGCAGTTCAGAAGTGAGGAGAAAACATGTGTCTGAATGTTGTAGGAGAGAAAATATAATTAAACAGGTTGGTGGGTTTTTTGGTTTGTTTTTTTTTTATATGCAAATTAGAATCACAAACACAGAAATTCCTACTCAAAATGACATGGTTACTCCATGTGGCCATTATAAGGACAAGTGAGGGTTGTTACAGAAGTCCCATCTGCCCATTATCATACAGGGGGCTTAGAGTGGGTTTCTCCGGGCTCAGATGCAAAAAGTACATGAATATGATGAGGACTGCAACATTTAATCTGGGGACAACTGCAACAATCCTGAAACAAACTTTCTTTAAACTAGTGGTGGACAGTCTAAAGCTTTTACAACTCAGAATTTGTTACAGCAATGCACACACAAAGAGACTAATCGTTATTTTAGCAAGTTTCTGTCTGTTCAGCTAACACATCGTAACTAACTTGTTCACTCTAAAGCTCTATGCCACTGCTTAAGCCCCCCTTAAAATGGTCAAGGAACAAGTATGCAGTCAGATGTCATGTTTTTGCCAAGGAGATGATAACATCTGGCTGGAGAGAGTGTGTGTGGGCAAGGTAGGAACAGACAGTAATATATCAGTGGACTACTACAGCCTCCCAGTTCCATGAGCAAACCTGAAGGCCTAACTGGTTCAAAATGTATTCTTCCATTTTGTGGTTACTCCTTCTTTCTGATACGTAAATTTACCTCATTTTTCACTGCATTCAACTGACACACAATGTGCCTGTAAGGCATTACATTTTTTGTCCCCAGACACACGTTTTTGGGCATGTTAGAACAAAACTGAGTTTGAAGCTTTACTTATCCTCCAGCAGAAATGTCTTCATAGGTAGGGATGGCTGTCTCAGAGGGTCACTAGGCTCTCTGAAGATTAATTGCAGGGGTTGGAATGCAACCCCTGCTATGAAATACTCCTTTACATCCATCTGACTGTTTTGCAAGCCTGTTAACAAGATGATTATGAAGTACACACACATACATGTATGTATAAATATATATATACATTATATACATGCACAAGTTAAAGCTAGGTAATACAGTACAGTGGAAGTTCAAGGTTTCATGGAGATTGAGGGCCAAAACCCCAACTGGTATAAATTCATACAGCTCAACGGATATTGATCAAAAGCTATTTTAATGTTCTTTCATCAATATTGTAAGACTTTGCCACACAAATGAATTAACTGTATGAGGTCAAAGAGTTCAGTGAAAGTAACAGTGTATGCATTCTAATTATATGATTTCCTCACTACTTTTTAATCAGATATGAGAGTGTGATACACTTTTTCAAAAGCAAGACTTGATTTTTAGTATCTCCACTTCGACAGCATTCCAGAGATCTTGTTTTTAAAGACCTAGTCCTCTTCACTGTGCCTTGTCTTGTATATGTAAAGGCTGAGGGCTCTGAATCAACAGTTACTAGAAATGTAGGTCACAGGGTTTTAGCTGTATTTCTCATTGTTTCAATTTACTGAGCACTGACTCACTACGAAGGCTGTTAAACTCCATTATCGCTAGAACACTAACATCTAACATGTTTCTCTAAACTGAGCCATATGATTTTGTATTCCTACAGCAGAGTGATTGCTCTCCTCTCCTTTACTTTTAATATTCCCTTTGATAAACTATACTATAATACCATAGTAATAACCCTGAAGTCTCAGAAGCTACTGCATACTAAAAATAAATGTTCTGAGATGCCATTCTGCAGATGGGATATGCAATACATCTTAGATTTCAATTTTGAAATTTTTATAAAAAACATACTGCAATGCAAAATAAAGCATACTGTGTAAATCATCTGCTACCAAATGTTGTTCTGCAATTTTGCTTTTAAATTATCCAAAATGAAATAGGTCTTCATATTAAATTGTCAAATGACACTCCTCTTTCTGGAATATAGATGGAAGTGTTGGTATGAAGAAAACAAAGCACTCAAACCTCCTTCTTTCTAACTGTTTTAGTCCAGTATAGTTTTCTGCATTTGCATTGACATTTATTTGAGCTAGAGGATATGTATGGAATTACCAATTACTTTTTTCCTGACTCATATTATTTTGAAAGGGTATTTAAGAAACATAAATTGTCAGAAGGAATAAAGGGAGGAAACTAGTGAGAAAAGAAAGCAAAAAAATGAAGTATAACAGCTCTTAAAATGTTGCAACACCCAGAATTTTGAGTCCCTTTCCCCTAATGCAAAATATCTTTGAAGAATTGCTAAAGTTGTGATTCAGTGTTATCAATAATGTGCACCTGATTAAAATGAAATAATTTAATTCTAAGGATATTATGAATCACAGTGAAGTGTTCCATTAATCTTTCTTTTTCAACTTTGAAATAGAAATAAGGAGTCTTCTTAACTTATATAATTGGGTTGACACCCCATCTAACATAAAGGCAAAAATATTGCCATTGAACAAGAAATACAATTTTTAGGTCATCTGTAGGAAAGATATGCGTTTATACAGACCACAAATATAAATTAAAATTAATGTATACTTCATAGAGGCAGAAGAAATTCATAGAGGATAAATAATTCTAGAATATCTGGAGGAAGTTTCTTAATCTGTTTTCTAAGTAAGAGGGAAAAACCTGTGACAACAGTTTTAGATGATAAAGCCAGCGGATTGTACAAAATAACACAGAATTACACCTGAATTACAAAGGCCAAGAGAGAAAAACCTTTCTGCTGTGCTCTGATCACCAGACAAGCCCTTACTGGAAAGCAGAATGTGAAGCCGAGTGTTAAGGAGCATACATTCTTTTCAAATTAAGAGATTGCATGGGACAGGAAAAGCAGTAATGGCTGAAAGTTTAAGCTTAGCTTTGCCCTTATGTCTTAAACTACTCTTTTTCTATAAATATATTTGACATAATGAATAGATAACCTAGTGGTTGGGATAGACATGTCTGTGGAACTCATTTTGCTGGAGCAGTACTGATAAAAAGCAGGAGTATTCATTTTGCCAGAGTTGGTAAAAAGTGTTATTGTATAACAGTCTCCAGAAAAGGTTCTGGTTATATCAATATAGTGTACAAGTTTGCACAGATTTTATTTACTTTATCTCCCATGTACAGTAAGTTACATTAAAGCCTACAGTCTGAGATTTACATTGGTTTCAAACTTCAGTAAAATCTAGAGAATGAATCAAAAGTGAAGAAAATCAGTTCAAAGATGAGGGGGTGGGGAGGGTTAAATGGTGGCAGATCCAGCTAGAAATTTCCACTGGTATTGTACATCTGTGAAAAATAGCCCAAAAAACTCCATCAAATATTTGACCATAATTTTGCCTATTTTTTCAGCCTAACAGTCATTCCTGTTTCATAGAGAACAGAGGATTCTGTACAATCTCTGGTTCTTTCCCTGCAATAGTGTCCCTTCAGCAAGCTATTGAGTTTTTATTCTCACATATTTTCTTTGTATAATATATAAATATATATACACAAATGCCCACATAGTGCCAGAAACAGCTATGTCAGCAAGAAAAGTCACAAGTGGAAGTCAGGGTTACATTAGTAACCTACCTACTTTTTAAAGCCCCCTACTTTTTTCCAATAAGTATTTCAAAACCGACATACTACAGTTGCATCTCCAAAAAATGGTAGTACTTTCATTAGAGGTGTCAACACACATGAACGTGAATGCAATGCAAGAGGTGAGAAAGTGGTGAGCTTATTCCAAACAGGCAATATCTGGAGGACAGACAATGTAGGCAACCGATGAGAGGGAGCATGAGAGGAAGTGGGAGGGTTCTCTGTCACTCCTGAGGAAAGGTAGGAATGATGTGAGTATCCCCCATAACTCTCACAGAGGCAAATGAAATGTCACCCTTATTCTTAGATCACTGTTTGGGAGGGGGAGATACCATGTTCCATACCAAAAATGAAATTTGCTCAGCGGTCTTTGAAATTCCGCTATGTTAAATCTGATTGCTGCTACTTAGATGGGAATGGAAATGTAGAAATAGCATAATTTCAAAATTCTGGCATAAGCCAGTTGTAGCTGAGGCAGTGATACATGCAGACCAGTTGCAAGTCAGGTAAAGGGCACAGTGGATCTGATTCCTTGCCTCAATGATTTTTGATTCATTTTATACACCACAGGAAGTGTTCCCAAATCCTTTAGGAGTTTTCTATGTATGGAACTGTGAAGAGAGGGAGAGCATTTTTATTTATATCACTAATGCCAGGAAGATTTCCATGAGATACATCCTGGTTGACAATGTCTGCAAGCAAGGTTGGCAAAGGAACACACCAAAATCAAAATCTATGCAGCTCTGGACACAACAGCAAAGACATTTAAATACTGTGGAAAGTTAATAGAGATGCCTGTTTTTCACAACACCTTCAGTGACAGCAGGTGAAGGGGAAGGCAGTATTGAACTGGCAAGGCTACAGGCTGGACTTACAGTTAATTACATTTGGGAATGAAGCCTTTATCTCCGCTATCAGTCTCTCAGTTTGTGAAATGAGTACAACAGTGTTCCATGAATACTTACAGAAATCTGTGAAACACATAAATTATGGGAACAGGTAACTACCTACAAAAAAAAAAAAACAACCTTCATAAAAAATTATTTTAAAAAATATTAAAAAAAAAAAAATCCTTGGTATACAGCAATTCTCTCCACCTTGGCCCAAGATTTTCCCATATGCTCAATCAAGATCAGATCAGACTCAGTAGAACTTTTTTCCTTCCCAGGATGTCAGTGTAAAGTAACAGAGTGCCTCTGGCACCCCTTCAGTGCTACTGGGCAAGAACTTTGGTGTAAAAAAAGCCTCCAGCTCAGTGCTGCAGTTGGATGGCTGCTCTCATGCTGTTTACACAGTAAGTGGCATGTAAAAAAACACACCTTTTTTTTTTTAATCCATTCAATGAAATTATATAATCAAATAATGTTAGAAAGTGCCACAGCATTTTATGATCTCCCACTGTTAAAAGAAGTGTAGACATTATCTCCTGATCTGGTTACTTAAATTCCAGTGAATCAGTACATGTTTCTGCACTCTTCCCATACTCCACTCAGGGAAGAAAGAGGGGGGAAAAAACCACACAGCTGTTTTCACAACACAGTTCTTTATCAGTGTCTTGTGTCTCCCTATCCACCATGCTGCCTGGCTGTGTATCTCTGCCTTTTAGGCAACTCATCACTCTGACTCACCCGGGCAGACACATTGACTTGGGGAGGATATTGCACCGAGTAACATTTGCAGCAGGTCCAGTGACATCTTCCAAGAAGTCCAAGGTACAAGAGAGGCAGTGGAGAGTCTGCAGCAAAACAACAAACACATTTTCAGCAAAATCTATCTCTGAAGCCAACTGCTAATAACCACCTAGAGGCCAGAAGGCAGTACATCATTAGCCATTACAAAACAAACATGTGATACTGTTGAGCACAGGCATAAACTCTAAAATGCAGAACTGTTAACTAGCAATATATCCCACCTATTCGTATGTTATATTTGGGGGCAGGGAACGGAAAGAGAGATCTCTTGAATGATGACAGATTAACTTCGTTGCCGGTGACCGGGGTTTTTTTAAGGGTTTTCTGGGTTTTGTTTGGTTGTCTTTTAAACTGAAATAGCTACCATCAATTTTAGTTAAATAATTTGTTGCTTTTCAGTGTATACCCATACAACATGCAATTGCAATATGATTGAGGGGATTTTTCTTTCTTATTTGTTTCTATTTTAACCAGGCCATCCCAGATGATTACTGAACAAACTCCAGCTCTGTATTTACAAAGATCTAATCCTTAGAGGTTTTAGCTTCTGGGAAGACAAATAATTAAAAGCTGTATTTCCATGATCACTGCCATGGATCCCCAACCACGTCTTAGTCAGCTGTTGAGGAAAAAATAAGGAAAATGTTGGTATAGCAAGTCCAATTAATTATAAAAATGCAAGTACTCAGTGAACAGAAACATTTAGTATTCAATCATACTTGCATGCAACGTTCTAATAGATTCAGATGGCATATATTGCAAAAGTAGTGCAGCTTTCAACAGAAATAATGTGCAACTGTTTATGTTGCCACATGACTATTTTAGATTTGTTTACTTAAAATTCCATCCATGAAACAAGATCATGCCATTTTTAAAGCAGATAGGCTTTTTAAAGGGAGCTACCAAGGGCCTACTCCTGAAAGATTATACAGTTATGCTTCTGAGCTCAGGAGACAATAAAATGGAAGTATTTTGTTAAATTAAAATTAATTAAGTCTTACTCACATTGCCTACAAATGTTTGTCTTTTAGTTATAGTACCCTAAAGGAGATTAATTTGTTGCTTGGATTATAAGGAGGTGAGACAAGAGCTCCAGGCTCTGCCACCAACATCTTGAATGATCTTGGGAAATTTACATCATCTGCTTGAGTATTGGTTCTTTCATATAACAGAGAGAGAAATTGCACTATCTTGCTCTCACAAAGGTATTGAGATGCTAAATGTTTAATTAATGTTTTTTAATTGTACTGAGAGCCCTACAATGAAAGTGTCATATTAATGCAAATTATCTCTATTGTTAAGTGATAGAACGAAGCTCCCTAAGACACAGGCTGCACAATGCATTGTCCAAATAAAAAAAGTCCAGCTTCACTTGTTATATTAAATTGTTTAGAAATGTCATCAAAAGATCATGGTAGAGAAAAAAATTAGTACAGCTCAAAAGACCCACTCAAATCATATTGAACTACCATATGTTCATAACTGGTGAACATGAAAAGCACAGGAATGGGAATGAATTAACTAAAATCGATATGCTAGACCTTAGTTCATACTGATAAATAAATTAATGAAAATAAGAGCTACTCTACTAATTCTAGACTTCTTTTTTAAGTCCAAACTTTTGGGGTGGTGGGTAGGCTAGAGGGAATGAACCTTACTATTGAGACTGCCATATCCACTGTCTCCCAGGACCAGGATCCTTCTTTACCACCTCCTTGATAAGATATGAACTGACTATAGACTGAAAAAAATAACCCACAAAGCATTACCGAGACTTCTACCTCCTATGGGTAAGTCCTATGAACCAGCTAGAATGAGAGGCTTAACCACCCTTTCTTTCCTTTTACTTGTTTTTTTCTCCCTCTCTCTCTTTTGGCCCTCTGATCCTTCCATTTAGCCTACTTCAGGTGCTTTTCTTGTTTGTTTTTGTGACACTGCTGTGAGCTCCTCTCCTGTTAGAAAGGCAGCTAAAAGCACAGTCCTAGGCATGTTGGCATTCGACAGACTTCCCAGTGGCTGAGGAGACCAGATGCTGTGTCTGTCTTTAACTGTAAGATTTGCAGAATGAGCCAGAAAGAGAAACTACATTTTCAATCTCTGTTGTTCTTTTTTCCTCTCTCCTTCTGTGTGTGCATTGTTTGTCTTCAACAAAAGCAACCACAATAGCTCAAATCCCCAGTACCTGACTTCTTCAGTCGTCCTCCAGTAGTTATCATCCTCAATAACCTCTAAAAGACTGTCAGACAAGATTTTCTAAAAGCAAAAGCAAAAAAGAAAAACAGTCTCTCTAGAAAAACTGTAAGCTAACAGGAAAGGGAATAATATTGGCTGTTAACACAATTTCTTTTTCTTAATGTTTTCCAAGTTTAAGTGGATTCTCCCATCCCACAACTTTTAATATACTTAAATAAAAACTTAACAACTTTTAATCTTGTTTGCTATGAGCACAGGCAGGCTGAAGCCCGTATGTATGCAACACTGAATGTTGTTTCACATTTTGCAGTGACAAAGGCAAATTAGCTCCTTTAATTCATATTTTTCAAACAAGGTTATTAGTAAGGCATCACCAATAGCCTCTAGTGAAGAGAGTAGGAAAACATTTCTGTGTAGAATGTCTATACAACCCTCCTCTACTGGAAGTAGTAGCTAATCTTTAGACTTTGGTGTTGCAGAGGACAACCATACATGTTACTGCCCCTAGGACATGGTTATACAGTACTCTAAAACACAAATGCCATAGCCAACTTGTTTTACTCGGCATCACATGGAACTTCATCTGGAGGAGCTTTAGAGCTCTTCAAATAAATGGAGAATTCATAAGGATCCTTCCCCAAACAGCATGGTGACAGTGGAAAAAGATGAGAAATATTTTCTACCTTCCCCATTTCTCTGATGAGAAAGGATTTGTCCCGCTCAATTTTATTTCTCTCCTTCTTGACAACTGAAACTGTCAGTGACAAATGCTATTTGGAGAGCATGGTCTCTAAAATACCTCACAGCACATTATTATTAGAAATAAAATGTCAAATCCACAGTTTAATGCGCCTGTGTAATACTACCTTCCTGTCATCTGCAAGGTCAGAAGACAACCAAACAGGTTACATTAGAAAATAATCTGAATGTGCTGGCCACTGAGTTATATTGCACAAGATACCTGCAATGTTCCCCCCAGGCATAGTCCAGTCAGTCTTCATGCTGCCAGAGGAGCTTAGGATCACAGGATTAGGCACAGAAAATGTAAAAATTAGGGTTTATGTAAGGCTTCTATTAGGCAAACAAAGTACTCTGAATTTCAAATGGATGGGCCTTTAAGACCATAGAACAATTTTACCAGTAATTGGCTGAGATAGAGTGATCATCTTTCTTGGAAAGAGTTAAAGGTGAAATCACTGAAAATAAGAGCAATATTAAGACAGATGCATTTCTGGGGAGAAGGAGGGAAAACCCTCAATGTAATACTTTTATTGCATTGATACTTCCTTCAGAGTAAAAAATTATCACAAGCTTGTAGGGGCAGTTTTAAATACTACATTTATGATCAGCTTTAAAGTATAATAAAACAACCTAGTTTTTCTTTTGTTGTTACTTTTAAATCAGTTCTTCACAATTTCTGCAAGGGCAGATGACATTAACTTTAGACTTCAGCAAAATGAGAATTAGCATTGAAAACCTGTTAAAGGCTGTTTACACTACGAAGAAATACATTTAAATATTTCCTTCCACAAATATTAAGAAATTTTGAGTAGTAAGACTGAATAATAGAAAAATAGATTATTTCTTAAAACACCTGAAGTTTGTGCAAACAAAAGACATGCAAATCTCTCAATAGATAAAACCTTTCATACACAGAAACCATAAACATCTTCTGTGAACTTTCAGTCTTTCAACAATACTTGCAATTTCCTGATAATTAATCTCTTTTTATTAAAGGATGCGTTTGAGTTGGAGCACTGTGATTCTTCATCTTAAAAACATTGTTAAATGTCCTAGCAAAATGTATATTTATTTATTTATGTATTTATTTTGCCATGGTATTTTTTAGATGAGGGTTATTTTTGTAATAAAAAGTGTCATCATAATTTAATCTTCAGTGAAAATTCATTGAATCACAAAGCTCAGCACATACTAAATAAATAGATTTTAATTTTAGAAATGTATTTTAAAGAATACGATACAGTGTGAAGAAAGAAATATAAGTAACAGTCATGGAAATTATATCATCTTAAGATCTTTATAATTCTTAAAGAGCTTTAAAAATGCACCTTACCTAATGTACAAAATCTTTCTTCATTGTACTTCTAATGAAGTAGAGACTATTTTCGGCTTCATGCAGCTGAAGACTATGAAAATAATCATTGTGGGCTTAGGGTTCAAGCTTTAATTCCTTCAAAGTTTAGAGAACAAAAAATAATCTGTAACTCTTTCAACAATGAGGAATGGTTTTGTTAAACAATTTTCAAGGAAAAATAATAACTAACCGTAGCATTCTCTGCTGTATTACACAGATTATGAAATGAGCAATTAGCTGGTAGTGTAAATTCATTCTCATTTTAAAGCATTTGTTGATAGAGTAGAATCTCTACAGTTAACACTCTCATATCCACTCACAAATGAAAATACATCTTCAAGCTTAAACCTCTTGACTAGGCAGACTTTTTACCTTTCCAGTGTTCCTAAAAACAACCATAATGACAACTGATTGTTTTCTTTAAGCTGTGTGTGTCAACAACATTGTTACTTTTTTTTTTTTTTTTTTAATTAATTGAGGCATCCAGGACTGCAGGAAATAATTTGTGCTTTCTCCATTATGTCTTTAGTTCTTTACGTGCCTGTAAGAGGAAATAATACATTACTGGCAGTACATTAAACTTTTTTTTGTACCAAAATATTTCATTTCTTGGAAAAGAGCTTAATTTATTATCCTAATCAAGTGATGTCTGTGAATGATTTTGGGTGGTAGCTTAATGTGTCTGTGTTATATCTGTAGCGGTAAACAATTGTGCCTACTAATTTTCTGTTTCTTCACTTCTCAGTGATGAGAAAGAATTTCAAGGATTGTGTTCATTAAATTATATGTTAGAATTAATTTTTTAAGCCAGTTCATTTGCATGCTTTGTTGCATCTGACAGACCATTCCAGGTATTTAAGAAACCTGTTCTGCAAAACCTGGATTAAGCTTTATGGCTATTATTGCTGTGTTCACCGACCCAGGCAAATCATTTCTCTACTCAGGATGCAAAGAACTATTTTTGGAGTATAGTTATGACAGCCTTTTCAAAGGCAAGAACAATCCTTTTAAACATGCAGAAAATCATACAGGTATAGCAGAAACTTGCGTTGGCTGAACAAGGAACTCCCCATAACTCCAACGCAAAGCTACTGCAGAGGAGCACTCCAGAGGCTGCTTCGCTTCCAACACAAATTATTCTAGCATTCTATGATTTTTTGATAGAATATTACCCTCAAGGTTGTCACACAGTTACAATCCATGTGGGACGTAGTTAAATCAACCAGAAAACACAAACAATGCTAGGAATCAATTTTTTTTCTTTATTCCTTGATGTGGTGTACCATACAGCAAGTACTCAAACCAAACATTACTGTTAGATATGAAAGGATGAATATGTGATTTAGTCTTAGCTATGCTTCTTCAAGGTAGTCTTGAGACTCTATCAACAAGGTAGATCTTCTAGACTTTATAGTGCTTTTAATACACATTTCAATTTTGAAAAAGCATCTCAAACAAAAAAGATGATTTGGAGAAATGAAACAATCTTCAACAAAGACAGATTCATCACATAAAAATACCTCTAAGGCTCCACCCAGTTCTTTAACTCTGGACAGGTTCCACATGCTCCAAGCAGTTGTCTTACTGCAGTCAGAGGGTGGGTTTTTCACCCTATCCTTTTTCTTAAAGTATCTTCACTTCTGAGACTACTCCTCTGAAACAAACAAAGATGTTCCATCTCAAAGAGATGTTCAAGTGAAGTTCAGAGACATAAGATCCCCTTCTCCATCACCACCATTTGGCTCCAAAGTCCTCTCTTCTACAGTCTTCTCAGTATAACAGAGTACCATAACCACTTATAATTTCTGCTGTGGTTGGTTAGTACAATAACTTCCACAATGCTTAGGAAGTTCTGCACTCATAAACTTTGAAGTCTTCCACAGGGTAGTGGCTAGCAAGTATGTAGATTATGACCTAAACCTTTCTAATAAAACATAGCACCAAACACATTTAGGGAAGAATACTTGTTTACACAGTCATTAATTCAATTGTCCAGAATACTTTTCTTTGCATAGTGTTTTCTTAAACCACAAAGGGATTTTTCTCTGTGGTTACTTTTTCTTAAAGCTGCAGGTTTTAAAATGGTTGCTACACTGAAAATAGGATTGATCTACATTGACAGAGTATTCTGTGGAGCTCTGATTAACTGATTCAGCTTTATTTGTGTTGGAAAATCACAAAATATAGGATAATCCTTCAAAATTAGGAACACTTTTCACTCTAAAGTTAAAAAAAAAAAAAAAATAGCAACAGTCCCTTAAAATAACCCTCCTGACAAAGGGAAACCCCTCCACAACCACAAAATTTCTTGTGAAAGTAAGTTCAGCTGTTAGTTAAGGAATTCAAGTGCAAACGCTCTCCAGGCTTGCATCACACCTGCAGCCTGTGACTGCTTCTCCCTTTCAGATGAATGTTTAAGGTAACTGGGTATTTTGAGAGGTGTTCAGGAATATTGACAAAGCATTTTGAGGTGATTCTGGACATCCCCAAATGTACCTATCTACCCTACCCCGCTGGAGCCATTCTAAGAGAATTAAATAGTGCAAGAGAGCAAGAAAGCAACACTCTAAGCTCATGGGCACCTTCCTTGGTGCCAGGCACACCTCAGTTCAAATCCCTGCTCCTGGAAATGCTCCTTCATAGCAAATAAGAGAGTCCACAGCAAGTTATCTGAGCTTTCTCTGTGCACTTGCTAGCCTGGCAGCTGGAAAATTAAGATCCACATTCCTAATAGGCTGCAGAGAGAATTTAAATGAGGTTTGTAGTCCCTTATCTACTGGATGTATCACTATGACATTTTCTTTTCCACAGCTGATATTTCTGCTATATTAAACATAAATGATTGAAGAGCTTCAGAAGGACTAAAGATTTATTATTTACAGAAAACTTTTGCGCAGCTCCAACTGCAAATCATATTATGCCTGTGACTACTTGCTTTGTATCTGCAGTGAGTGGGCAAGAAGTCTCAGGTGCGGTGGTTGTAAGAAGTTGTCTTTCTGCAACGCTTAATGTTGTGGTTCGTATTGCAACCTTTGCTGGGGAGGCTGTCTGAAAAGGCTAACTTATATTTCTGCTAAGTCAGATTGTTTTATTCCCGTCAAGAAGGAAGAGGGATAAAGTTATCAGCCTCATGAATCACCAGGAAAACTGCACACTAGCTTCTCATTTCCAAGTCTTTGTTGATGAGCACTACTGAAAATATATGCAGGGTTAGATTTGATTTTCAAATACCCAGCTGAAATAAAGCAGGAAATTCTTATGGCATCATTACTCTTTAGGCCAATGTGAAGAACTTAAGACTCCAGAGTCATTCTCAGCTGCAAGCAACCAGCTACTGCAATAATTAGGCTGACAGAAGAACAAGTTAAATGCAGCAGTTATACTATCTCTTATAGCAAAGACCAGTAAGAGGAATGCAGAAATTGTCTGTATCTATTTTTAGTTTCATTCTGGAATGTTATTTTCAATTGTTCACTGATTTCTCCTTTTTGCAGACTGGTATTAGAGCATGAAAACTGAAATTCTTTCAGGAAAAACAAAACTGGAGCATGTGCTCTGTTCTGCTGCTAATGGCTATTTGGGGAACAGAACAGAGCCAGAGTGAGGTAAATTCAGAAGAAATAAACACAGTTTGAATGTCAGTTCCTCAGTCATAACTATTTTGCTCCTGAAATCCTCTTTTAATGTATTGCATCACTTGCCAATACACAGGCATTATTGTTTTACAGATCTGTTGAGGTATTCTAAAGAATTCTAAACTTGAAATTACAATTTCTAAAATTTGATTTAATATATTTTGGGCTTATTTCCTCATCAGATTTTTGAAAACAATTTTGGATAGCAGATTTGCTACAGGGCAAAAACCTCAGCAAAAACCTCGTATGTATACGTGGCACATTTGAACAGCATAATGTCTTATGATTCCAAACTAAAATGGTAGAAAGCTACTGACAGAGTTTAAAGTGAGAATAATAATCATTCCAGACTACACATTGCCACATTGAATGGACGAGTAAGTGTCTTCTTATTTCCTCTAAACTTGACTTGGAAACAATGGGATCAATTTTGGCTATTTATCTAGAATTCTGTCACTGAGTTCATTGCAAGATCATTTCTGTGACTAATGACATGAAGTTAGACAATAACTTGTCACAATAAATGGCCACAGTGATACTTTCTGTGATCATTTTGATAGCTTTATTCTTAGCACATAATTAACGTTAGGTGTCCTCATGAGAGACATGTCAGTGTCCTTTTTGCTGAAGGAGCTACTCAGTGAAATGATGTGGTTAGTTAAGGCTAAATATCAATAATGATTTCTCCTGCACTTTAAAAAAAATAAAAAAATTACCAGTGTACAGCAAAGACTCATTTGAAGAATACCGTCTGAGGAGTAAATCCTAATCAATGTGAATATTTTTTTTTCCTCTACAAGATAGAAAACACACCATTTCCTTTTCAGTCACGCATGCAGTTTACCAACCAGGTTATAAGGCACAAAACTCCAGCAAAAATGCTGGACTAGAACCTGTTTCTCGCTCTGTCACACACTCTATATTTGCTCGTCTGTTTTTCACAACCAAAGGAGTGGTAACAAATTGGCAGGGAAGTCGTGTCAATTTGCTCTAGTAAAACTGCAAATGGTAAAAACCTATTAACTTTTATAGGAACTGGCCAACACCTCTCTCTTCTTGAGTGAATGTGGGTTTTGTTCCCCCAAAAAAAGTAGTAAAACAGACTGTTTATAATGGTTGGCAGCAATAACTTCTGTACCACAGACCTTTATATCCAGCTATTTGGACGCATGTCAGCCTCTAATATTTGAGAAATCAATTCACAGAACAATCTCAGGGTTGTGATTCAAAATAAATAGCATTAGGTATATCTACCCAGATGGCTGGGTACCAGCACATAGCTGTTTTTGAGACCAGGCTGGTGGATCATGCAGCCAATGAGCTTCCAAATGTGGGCTCAGAGACAGCTCAAGTGTCCTCTGGGGAACACGTGTCTGTTGGACTCTCAGACCCATTCTCTCCTAATAAAGACTGCAGGCTGTCCACGGGTGACCACACTGCCAAGAGGTGACATCATGCAAAAAACTACTCTAGAAACCATGTTTCCAGAACCAGATGAAAATAACTACTAGGTCTGTCAATTAGAGCAACTCCACAAATATCCATAAGAGGTAACAAAACTGACCATAGCCTGTTTGTCTCAGGCAAGGAACAGTCCCAGAGAACATCTTAGACACCCATATCTACGATTTATACTTTTCTTGACAGTGTAGATGGCAGAGCAGGTGAATTCACTTTTGTTAATTTGTCTAAAACTTAACAGAAAAAATCTTACTTCCGAGTATCACCTAACTAAATGTTTCAGTCTCAACATTCTTTGAAAACAAACCTTCATGAAGAAAAAATATTAACGTATTTTACAGAGAATGTCATGCTAGTTCTTACTCTTTGGTACTCCAAAGACAGTGACACTTTTTAGCACCTCATGGATTTTCCCCAATGCTAGGATACATCAATTTGACTTTAGGTTTCTGTGTTCTTTTTTGTTTGGTTTTAGATCCCCTACACATTTTTGTTTCACTGCAATGGCTAAAGGCATAACAGTGGGAGAAAGACACTTGGGATTATTTTTAAAAGAAAAGAGATTTTTCTCACAATTAGAGAGTCCTGGCTGGAATTTTTGGAAAGCTTAAGTTTGATGCTAGCTCACAACAGTTTCAATCATTCTTCAAGCAGATGGAGAAATCATAAGCCCAAACTGCTTTTTACATCTTTCAAACTACAAACCAGGGCTAACTGCAAACAGATTTGTATAGCACATAACAGCAATGGAAGGCAGAGCTGAGAAGAAATAGAATCCATATTAGAAAATATCTGGGCAATTGTTGTTCGTGCATTGGTTCTCAGTTGTCTGGTCCTTGGGGAACTCAGTAAGAAATAGCATGAATACACTTAAAACACTGTTAGTTACCTTAAATAGTTTGCCTCACTGTGTTCCCCTCAAGAAACAGTATGTATTTTTTCTTCCATTAAAATAATTAATTTATTAATAAATTACTGAGTAGTAGTAATTAAAATAATTGACATTTACTGCTGTATTTATGGTGACAAAGTCCGTAATTCTGGTACTAATGCTGAAGTCAGGCATGAGGGAAGGATTGCAATAGAAAGGTTGTCTATTACTTCTGAACAGGAACCCTGTAGAAAGGCTGAATTGCTGGCAAGAAGGAGCAAATCTTCTAGTGTCTTCTAATGACTCACGCCATGGCTCACAGTGTCAGGCTGCATTGCCATGCCAAGTTCTTTCATGTTGTTTCTCTGAGAAAAATGAAAATAAATAAAAGAAGGAACCTTCAAGGAAGATGGGTCAAATACAAATGTCAAACATAAGACCAGCAAAACAGCCAGTACTAACATCTGCCAAACACCTTATACTGAAGCTCCCATTTAAATTTTATACAAATAAAAGTTACAGAAATTCTATTAAAAATGATATTTTGAAGCTATTTACAACAGGTATGTGCACATGGGAAAACACTACTACTAGCAAATAATCTGTAAGCAAATATATAGAATTTACTTTAGTACACATATTTTAAATGCCTTTCCCTTTTTTTCTTTTTTCAAAAATAAAATCTTCAAACCGAGTGCTTGGGTTTTCTGGTTTGCTATTGATGTTAGGATACTCCCACTAAATTTACGCTTTTGTCATACACCGCTTTTAAAATATGTTGATTGGAAGCAGGGGTTAATTGAAAACAGCAGCTGTTACTTTAATATAGTTGTATTTTCAGCACAACCAGTGGCTTGATTTAAATATTCTTTATAAAGCTGTAGAAATCAAGAGTAATGAATTTGTTATTGTTTGTACCTCTTAAGCATCAATGTATAAAGTATCATATATGCTTACATTTCTACTGTTTTAAATGTCTGAATGAGTCCTTAAAAAGGCTAAGTTCTCCCCAGTTTTAGAGGAATTTCATTTGTCATCACTATATGATGTTATTCTTCCTTCAGTGGTTACATCCTGCAGAGCAGAAGCGGTGCAGCATACAGCGGAATTTCCAACCTAGCTGTCCTTGTGGCTCCTAACTGATCCGAGGGTCAACCAAAAAGTAGAAAAAAGTGAAGTCATTTGGATTAAAAATCAAAAACAAAAAACAACCCACATATGGAAATAAGAATGCTTATTGCATTCAATTTTGCACAGTTTAGAGTGTTTCCCATACACAGTCAATTTTATATGCCCAGCCAAACCTACAATTCAACCGACTTCTTCACTACCTAAAACTATGTCAAATACTGGCTACTGTACCCAGTACAAAAAAAAGGTTTTCCTTTCTCTATTTCTTGCCTTCCTTAATCATTGGAATTTGAAATGCAATTTGAATATAAATTTTCAGCTAGACTACATGTTGGAACATAAACCTTATTTCATTCAAAACACGGTGATATTCAGCAAGTTATGTTATAATTTCACACTAGCATTTAATTAGCATTTTTTCCACAGTTTGAGTCATCTTATCACCAATCTCCTGAAACTTAACTAAATGAGTTTATGAAATTCTTCTGTTACACAAACTGTTTTCTCCAGTCAAGAAAACCAGGACGAAATTCATATAAGGGAAGAATGTTAAAGATTTGTCAGCTTTGAGTAACAAATTAATACTGCTGATTGTTCTCTCCCTGTCCTCTCCAGCACAGATATGGACAGCCTATATGATGAATGGAGTCCCCAACTATGCTCTGCTTAAACTCTAATAACTGAAATTTGGAATACTGATCAAACTATAATTCATTGTGAATTTCCTTTAAATGTAATCTTTCTGAAGTCAATCATAAGTAGAGTTATAAATATTAAAAAAAAAAAAAAAAGAAAGAAAAAGAGAAAAGACAAAAAGTACTATTAGGTACTTTAAGGCCAGATTCTGCCACTCACAGTCATAGCAAGTAGTACTTTATAATTAAAGTTCTGATAATGGTGATGAGAAAAGTAGCATTCAAGATGAAAGGCAAATGGAAGCTAGAGAATGAGTCCTTACTGAAAAGGAAAATATACAGACAACACCTAAAAGAATAAGAGATGGTATTTGTACTGTTAATTCAACAGCAGAAGAATGAGATTTATTTTCACTAGTGTAAATAACCAAATGTTACGGAAAAATAAAATGGAACCTCTAAGGGATGGCTACAAGAATGAGGCCAGTGCTAAAAACAGCCACATCCAGTATTAACCTTGGCATTTAGAAATAGCAGGAAATTATTCTGGAATCTGATAGATTTTTCCCAGAGAAAACATTTCAAATGCTGTAGGGATACTGAGGCTGAACCAGAACAGGAATGTTTGAAGTCTGACATGAAGTGGTGGATGTGACAAGAGAGAAAATCAGTTTAGAAAGATCAATTTAAAACATCTTTAACAATTAAGGAAATGCCAAGTGTCATTGTGAAAGCTAATAGAGAACACGACAAATGCTAAGGATTACGGAGAGCTATGCACACCTGATCTAGAATGTCTACCTCATCTTTAATTAATAACTGTACTTAAACATACTCGCTCCCCAGTCTCAGCTGCAGTACAGTGGAGGATTTACAGGAGGAAGGGAAAGGCAATACATAAAACTAGAAGGATACCCATCCTCTCACCATCATTGACCAGCACAGAAAGTTCCCTGCTACAGAGGTCACATCAAGAAGGAGGCTACATTCAGTCCTGGTTTTATTATTTATGATGCACAAGTACCACACATTCCCAGTTCTGGACTGAGCTGCATCATAGATGAACAAAGGCTGAAATGACAGGTTTTTTCCATAGAAAGTGATTATGTTTGTATGTATTTCTAAGGAAGGATAAGTTGGGTGTTCTACAGATTGCCACCTGCCTAATATTACATGGACAGAGATTATTTCATATGTCTTTTGATACCCTGCATATGTAGAATACCCAGCCACAGAGACCTGCCTGTAACTCCCTGAGAGGGCATGCTGGCTGTTGCCTCTCACAGAGCGTAACAAACACCATCACCCAGCAAGGGGCCAACGCTGTGGGGAGCAGTTTCTTCCTTTTGTTGCCTCCTGTGTTTTCTGAGACCTACTTGTGCTGTGGAAGAGCATTTACTTTCAGAACAAGTGTTTATTTGTGTAGGTTTTGATGAGAATGTTCCTGGACCGTAAGGACTAACTGTGTCTTCAATCTGGCAGATAAGTAATAACACTAGAAAACATGCAAGTGAGTGGGAGCTGAAGACATATCTCTCGAAGGATAAAAACAGTGGGAATGAGATGTGGGAGCTTGTGAAGCAATGGGAAAGCATCTGACTCCTTAAATTGATTTAGGAACATTGACTCTTCCCCTATAAAGAGTCAGAGAACTTCTGCACACCTGGTGAGCAGGGCAGCTCAAGCTTTGGAAAAATGCTACAAGGAAGCTCAGTCTTAGGGAGCCAATAAGTGACAGAAGTCACTGTCTAAGTGGCTATTCCAGGCTGATCCAAACAAATTTCTAGGAGCAAATTTGTATTTGCAGATATCTCTCAAAGTCATCATCATTCAGAGATCAGCACAAAAACTCAGCAGTTCCTTTGTACAAGCTGGCAAGGGAACCGGCACACTGTTGTGAAACTGCTACAGCCATGAGGTTTTCAGCCATGCTAGACCAAGAGGTCCTCCTGGGTTTGTATCAGAGAGCAAACGTGGTGGGGATTGCTTGCATCTCTCGTGTAATGGTTATTTCAATTCATTGTGAGTAAAATGGATTTGGCTGTGTGAAAATGAATGACACATACCAAATGTATTTCAGGTCAGACTTTAAGGTCAAGCTCATGCCTGTCACAAGTTCACATATGCTTTCAAATAGGTATTTATAAAAACAAGTGTATATGACACAGGCTGAGTCCTGTAGAAAGCAATCAGCACTTGGCTACTTTTACTCAACTACAGCCAGGACTTTTGATTATTATTACTTTTTCTAAATGCCATTCCGTCCACAATGGCATGATCATTTTCTTTAACCTTTCATTTTAAGACAAGCAATTGTGCAAAAATAACATGAGATAGCTACACCTTCCCAGGTCAAGTTGGCAACTCAGTATCAGCTTGGATCAAGCTGGTTTGAAGTTGATTGCCTTTTTTTTCAATGTCAAGATAGTATTTTCATACTATTCCAAATCACCACTGGAATGATAAGGACAGTGCAGCAGGTGAGATATTTACCTAATGAGAGCACCAGACACTGGAGAAATTTTAGCTGAATGATTTTCACTCCTACAGAGAATATTGCCTCTATGCAGGTTGGGGGAAGGAATCTGTCATGAGAAGAAATGAAGAAAAGTATTGAGATCAGTCAGATGGAGAGCTGGTCCTTGTGCAGTAATTGCTATCCTACAAAGAAAGCAGAAAATGCTCAATGGTATAGGTGCTTTAAATTCATTGATCATCCTAATTCCAGCACTATGAGGAGTATTTTTCACTTCATAATCAGACAGGCCTTTTCTTTCCTTGTATGTTTTACACAACACCACAGATTTAAGTCACTGCAAGGGATGTGAAGGGAAAACAGACAAGCAGCCTTTGATGCCATTTGGAATGAACATAAATTTGTCTTCTGGCATCAATGCAGTGGAGATTTTCATGTCCCCATATGGTTAGTTTCCTGGCTGGAGCCTGTAGAGCAGATGTACAACACATGGAAAGGAAAGAAAATTATACTTAAATAATAAAATTAAAACTGGAAAGTAAAGGAGAGAATTTCAGGAATCACTGAAGTGAGTACGTCCCATAATACACTCTTTGGATTATGTCTGTGTCCAAAAAGAGAAAGAAACAAATAACCCCACCAACCCTCCTGTAGTTTATGAAAATGGTTTGCTTTATGAAGAGAGCTCTGCTGCCAAAGTCCTGCTGCTCTGCAGAAATGTATCCATGGAGAGAAGGCTGAGTGCCACTTATGCTTTTGTTTTTCCCTGACTCAAAATGGATGGAACACAGATTCTGTTTTCCATTCAAAATACATTAAATCTTCATTTAGGGATACTATCGAATGGTCATAAGAAGCTTCTCAGGGAATATCACTTCTTCACTGCCCTCTGACAAGCCTGGATTTGACAAGTGCACTCGATAGCAAAAATAGTTTCCAGCTAATAACAAGCTCCAGTAAATACAGCAACTATGACCTTCCAAAGCTACGTCAGCTGCATATCTCTTCAGCTGTGCTCAGTCCAGGCAATATTGCGACTGTCTGTGCAGTGAACCATGACTCTTTCAAAAGCATCTGCAGATTTTAAGTGATCCCTTAACATTTTAGAAATGCAAAGCTAATTAAAATTATGAAAGGATTGCTCTTCACTGTTAATGGTAGATGTTTAACTACTCTTGTTAGCTGCTAAATTCCATCTCAGCCAGAGATATCAGTGGGAAGTCTGTGATGTTGTGCAAAACAGCATCCAGTCTGGCTAATCAAATTAGGCTTTCTTGGTTACCCTGCTATAAGAACACCTGATGGGACACCTGGAGGGCAAATGCCTGGTAGTAGTTTCAAGTACTAGAAGGTGCTAAATAATGGATAAACTATGGGCTGCTGCAGTCTGCAAAAATATCCAAATTGCAATAGTCTGAAACAGAGAGAGCTTGCAGGACTACCAATTAATTTTCATTAGACTTTGCTGTGATGCAAAAGTGGTCCCAGCAAAGTACAAGCTGTTATTTCTCTCCAGAGTCTCTACAGACATAAAGAAACTTGGGGGGAGAAAAGGGGGGAGGGGAGGAAGAAAGAATGCCCAATATAAAGAAAAATTATCAAGGGTTTAGTAAAATATGGGTTAACACAACTTCTGGCTTCCTAATTCTAGAGACCTGGATTCAAAGTAGGTTGCAAATAAAGCAACTCTGGTAATTTCAGCTTAGTCCCTAATGGACATCTATGTTTCATAAAATCACATAGTTTAAGTAGGCAATGGTGAGGAGACAAAGATCTGGAACAGAAAGGAGGAGCTTCAAGGTCATGACAGCGGTACCCCTGCAGTAATATACATGCTGGGGATGACAAGTGCATAAATTGCATCAATTCTCTGTGAGACTGCACCCCCCTTCCAGTATGAATTACCAAGAGGTAACCTAACAGGGTTATGATAGGATTCCTTTTTGTATAACTGAGCGAATAACTCACAACAAGTTAGTTATCCACTGAATTTAGCTTCCCTTTTTTCCCCACTTCTGCTCTCTCCTCCTTGTTTACAGTTGCAGAACACCGAGTGAACTGTTGTTTACACTTCTAACCTTACCACTCTTCAACAACAATAGCCAAAAAGTAGTATAAAATGCTTTACTTTATGGGTTGCTTATTAATATTCAAAATGAACCTGACTGATCAGATATTAATATGTTCTGACATATCTGTCAGTCTCCTTGGGTAGAAAGATGCAGAAGTCCTTCTGTTGTGAATTTGCAACCTTAAAATTTGGTTGGTAAATGCATGCATATTTTGCTGGTGTTTCTACAGTATCTGAGGTCCTCACAAACAACCCACTGAAAAAGAAAAGAAAAAAAAAAACGGTTTTGTTGTTGTTGTTTCTTTGTTTGTTCACACAAAGGTGAAGAGAAAAGTCAAAGTCCTTGAACCACATAGGATAAAAATGTCTGAGGAAGGAAGGTTTAAATTCACATCTCCTGTAGCCCAAGATTATAACTCAGCCATAAAATCATTCTTTACAGACAATTGTGAAGATATGCTTTCTGAGAGTCTTGTGCTAGTCAAGTCTTCTGCTGAGGACAAAACATCAACACACATTTCAGTTGATCTGTGTTAGGCATACAGGATAGCAATAAGGCAATATACTTGTTAAAATACCTCCATTAAACCCATTTACAAATATATCCTAAAGCCTTGCTGTTTTGAGCTCAGTTCAGTTTACAACTGAAGGATATTCCAGAAATAAGAAGGATCTCCAGAGAAAGGCTGAGAACCTAAATCTGATTTAAACACAAGCCATGACAAGTCAAGAATTTGTTCAGATTCCATCTGACATTCTTACCTCTTCTAGGCCTATTTCTGAAGTTCTGAGTGGACACAAAGCAGGATAGGCCTAAAGTTTAGGTAAAATCTCACTGAGGTAAGTTTATTGAAAGGTTTGGCTTAGGTCTTCCCAGCTTCAGAGCTCGGGACCAAATTTCTGAAAAATGTCTTCATTTGGGTTATGTCACTTAGAAAATTATTTTTATTTGGACATTATTATGATTAAAACCATAAATGTATGTGAGATGGAATTACATTCTTTTCCAGTTTGCAGTTCAGTCATTCTACAAGCAGACTCACTTCCTATAGTTTATACTAACATATGCACTCTGCTTCATTCCTTACCACAGCCTAATCTTAACTTTCACCTTCTATGTTACATCCTCCTGCTTTATTCCTAAAACTCCATTTACAGACAAGAGTGCAAAAAAAGATGTGAAGAAGGTGTTGGCAAAAGTCAGAACATGATAATGGCACATTTGAAAGTACAGATTAGAACTTTCTTATCAAATGAGTATCTTGCATGCATCACTAGCTAGCTTCACTAGTAAACAAGTAGTGATCTCCTATTCCTCTTCCATCTTATACTGCATGCAAAAATTGCATAGGATTTTCCTATAAAACTAACTCTGTAAGAACTTAAGGCCATCCTCTAAGTTATCACAATGGAAAACTTTCCAAGTGAAGTGACTGTATTGATTTTTAAGGGTATAAATATTAAGACTTCTGGACTACATTTAAATGACAGTGCTTGAAATGCTAAAGAAACCATTTTCTATGCCACTTAAAAGACTGTCTCTGTATTTGTGCTGTTTATAGGTCAGGAACAGCCTTCAAAGAGTTGTACCAAAAAAAGTTCACTTCATTAACGCTTATAACAAAATTCTCATTAATTACTGTTCTGCTTGGAAAGCATGAAACTATCATTTAACAGCCAGAAAATACAAAGACTTAAGAACAGTTTGGGCTGCAACCACCTTGGAAAACATGGTCTGGAACATGGGATCTGGCTGAGAAGATTATATAATTCAGGATTGCAGTGATGGCCACTAATGATCTCAAACAGACTACTGCATTAACCAAGAGTTTCCCAGTGTGGAGGCTAAAATCCAGAGACCAGTTAAACCTATGGAGGGTTCTTTTACTGGTAGAAAGAATAAGCTGACTGCCCCAGAAAAACCTTTTCATCTCCAGCTCTGTAGTACACTAGAAGGCCTGTGATCATTTAAGGAGTTTCCTACAAGAATTTGTGACTGCTGGGGGCTTTCAGGGAAATATAAAACCAATGTTCCTGCAGCACCCTGAGACGACAAAGATACGATAAGCAGCCAGCAAGAGAATAGATGACAGGTTTTCTGTTTATGCTCTTCCCCTACTGTCACTGTTACCTTACCTTTTGTGGCTTCAAGGTAGTATCTTAGATAAATATCCAGCACAGATTACCAATTAACCATCACGTCAGAACAATAATTAGTACCTTACAGAGAGAGGATTCTGACTACACTTTCAGTTATTTTTTACATAACCATTTACATAATCTTTCATGAGAACCCTGGCCAGTATAGATGAAAAAAATACCCGTACCCTGATGCTATGCTATGTTATGGCAATAGTTCCTCAGGGAACTTCCTTGAATGAGAAGACTTGAAAAAGAAAAATTCAGTTTAGTTCCGATTTTTCAAGGAGTTCTCCATTGCTAGTGCAATAATACTGCTTGGGAACCCTGGTGAATGAATTGTTCTAAGCTACAAGTAAATGAAGAATATTCGTCTGTTTAAATCCCTGAAAAAACACCTGCAAAACCCACTGACAATCCTCCTGGTTTGTTTAGCATTTAAGGTTTGTTGTTGGGGTTTTTTCTTTGTTTGTCTGGGTTTCGTGTGTCTGGTTGGTTGGTTTTGTTTTGTGTTTTCTGACAGCTGTAATAGAGGTATTAAAAGCCACGAATAACACAGAAATAATGATATTTTAAAGACTTCTTCCCTTCCACCTCTCTCAGAAAACTTACAGATAATCTCCAAAGCCTGCTGCAATTCTCTTCTTCCATCCCTTGCCTGGATACCCAGGGGCAGAAAAAAGTTCTTCTTGGGCAGGTTAAAATAAACAAAGCTAAACAAAGCCTAAACAGCCACCTAAAGACTGAGTTTTCTCCCCTCTCCACTTATATTAATACCTCCTCCACAAAAGCCATTAGAGCACAGGAGCTGCTAAGTGAGAAAGCTGTAAGATCAAACCCTGTAGTTGTCATGTAGAAATCATTACTCATACTCCTTAAATAAGAGACCCAGCTGCAAGCAATGCCAGAGACAGAATTATGGGACATGCTGACAAAGACTCCCCTTTATTTACCTTCTCAAGAGCTTTGACAGTGAGAGCTATTTTCTTCCTAGTGCTGAAATCATACTGGCTAATTCAAAATTATTCCAGAAATGTGGATTCCTTCTAAAATAACAGTTAAATGAGAAAGAAAAAATCTATTTTTAAATAACTGGACTAAAACCTGGCAATAGCTATAAAAGCAGTGATGAGCTTTTCTTCTCAAGGGAAGTGAAAAGTTGCCAACACTCATTTCTCACTTTTCAGTCCAGTGGATCCCTCAGAGGTCTGTGTAATTACGTTCCTGTTAATATCATGTAATGGAGGAGACAGAAGCATCTAACAGAGGGGAAAAAAAAAATAAAATACTTTTTTGTGTGCTGAATCTTTTAAGTAAATCTTTAAGAAAACATAAAGATTTTTTTATCCATGATTTTTATGACACAAAGCATAGAACTATTACATTTCATCTACACAATGCATCCCTGATACAAGCAGAAATGTGACAAGCAGCGGCTTTGAAAGATAGGCCCTAAATAAAACAAAAATAGAAGCTATAATAAGAATAAAAATCTCTGATCCTCAGGGTATTCAGCTTCAACCAAAACTCAGTTGTGGAGTAGGAACTGCTTTAAATTTCTTTTTGCTCATTTGCATATCAGCACTAAGATTCTGTCCAAGAATAATTAGTATAAGATACTTCAGAAAATGAAAAAGGTTTTTAATACATGGATCGTACTCCTCCTCCCCCTCTCTCTGAATGATTAAAACGAATGTTCTACTCAGCCTCATTCCCTGGTTTCAGGATTTAGTTCTTTCTATTCATAAGGATTATGTTTTTAAACAAAAATGGTTAAAATATTTTTCTTAATTTGTGTCTCTGGAGTGAATTTTTATTCCCACCTAAAAGAAGACTGTGCACAAGTCTAAAATCTGTGCACAAAACTGTTAGTGAACATAACTAGGAATTGTTCTATCTAATTATAATTTACATGCTCAACTGGAATTTGCCACAAAAAGGAATTTCAACAAAAAGTGTGCAGTGGACAGTAATTCTTGCTGACTTCAAAGCCTCAGTATGCAGCATTTGCCAAATCCACAAAGGCAAGGGAGCAAACAACAATCTTCACTGCCCCATCCCATTTTTCCAATATATATGAATCACAAGAACATCTTTAAATCTTGATCTCAGTGTCCTCCCACAGTATCTTCACAACCTTCTGTACCAGGAACAATGTGTTCTGACACAAAGGGTGAACAGAGATTTTGCAGTGTGTGAAGGACCTGACCTGTCTGGTGCAGAAATTGAAAGGTGGGAGGCAGGTGAAACAATGGGTTGTGGGAAGACAGCAAATGGCCTCATTGCTGGGTAAGCTAGATGATCCAACACTAGATTGTGCTCTTGCCTCTGCCACAGCTGCCCTACATCATGTCATTCTCACAAAATATAAGTTTCTTACATTGCCATATCACGGTTCTCATTTGGAGACACTGTGAATAAAGTCAATGGAGCTGCACATACACAGGGTGTAGGTGCAGGTGTGTATGGAGAAGTCAGACCCCATGAGTTTCCATCTGAGTTCCCACTATCAGTCAATACTTATCCTATTCTCTCTGCCTTTCAGGCACACATCTTCCAATGTGGGATAATATTTCTCATCCTCCGTTTATCAAAGCACACTGAATGCAGAGGAAACTAAGCTTTGCACAACTGAGTTCTAATTGTGACTGAATTCACCTAAATCATTGGGCAAGTTCTGTCAGTGCTGTGCACCAAATGAGTTACAGGTCCTTGGCAAATGAAAGCACAAGGCCTTGTGATTGAAGACTTTATTTTAACACAAGCACAACATGAGGATGAATGAAGAAGGATGAGGTGATTTTAATTCCTAAATTTCCTAACTCAAATGTTTGCCTCACAAAGTTGATAATTAATATAATTTTGAATCTTTTAACATGCTTTTTTGAGGTTTATTACATATTTTAGTCAGCGATAAGGCAGCATGAATAATCAATTAACAACCTTACAAATACTTGCAATTATTTTTTTAAACTGTATTGGCATATAATAAAACATTGTCAAAGAGAGTAAAACTAAGTCATAAGTGATATAAACTAAAGAAGCAGAAGAACAAAAATTATTCAGACTTTATGGCAACTGAAGATGTATTTTGCAAACAAATCCATTCAACCCTGACAAGTGTTAGATAACTTACTAAATGGATGTCTAGCCTAAACTCAAATGAAAACTGTTCTACTTATGTGTGACTTAGCAGAGGCTGGTGGTGAAGCTTTTCTTCCTCTGTTTGTTTAAACAAGGTAGTTTATCCTACGGTCAGAATGTCTTTGAGACACAGAGGTTACCGCCTCTAGCATAGCCTTTACTTGTCAATGACGCATTGAGGGAAGTTAAATTTCGACTTGACTGTCTGATTGCTCTCTAGTTTATTTCTGCAAAATGATCCAGATTTACAATGAGTAAGTGAAAAACACAGATTTGGTCCAAAGCAGAGGATATGCAATCATACAGCCTAGGGTTTCAACCCACTCTATCCAGATGCCTGCTAGAATGAAGTGGAACAAAAACCTCACAGAACAAAGCATCAGACTCAGTTGGAAGACAGCAGCTGACAGCACTACATCCAGCAAGGAAATGCCTCTCCAACGCACACACACACACAGCAACTGATGGACATGCAGCACATCTAGATTTCCATGTGGTGCAAGGCAGTTCCAACACAAGGACCAGGATGGTCATTGGTGGTGTGAGCTCACACTGAACTATTAGCCTCCCAAATCATATGCTTATCGTTGAAGAAATTCCAACCTTATATCTGGACTGAACTTGCCTGAGAAGGAGAATGGGAAGAAAACGGGATTTGATGGAGAGAAACAAAAAGTGATACATAGTGCAGAGATGTCAGTAGAAACTTGGCTAGATTCAGGGACACATTTGCCAAGACTGCAGCATGACAACTGGACCTCCTCTATCTTACTTTCATTCAGTGATGTTATGCTGCTGAAACAGCTCCCCAGCTGGCAGTAACAGTCAGCAAGAGTCCGAATCCTTACTGTATTTGTTTGAGTACTCTTACAGAAACAACCTTTCTGCTGGTAGCCAAAAATCCACACCTGAGAAATCCAGTAGTGACTGATGCTGAAAGATAATACCACTGCTTGGTATGTTTGATTTAAGTTTCACTTTTCTGATCTTGGAAGAAATGTCCATGAGGTATGAAGATTCATGGAAGAGGAATCTTTTTCTTAAATAGCAGCCACAGGAGATATTGCTTACTTATATTTCTTTCTTCAAAGTACAAGCTGATTGTCAGATGTTATCTGAGTGTCTAGGTGGAATTTCTTCTAGTCTGAAGCACCCCTGTTTCATTAAGAATCTAATATCCATTATATGCAGTGCTAGTAAAAATTACTTCAATTTCAGCCACTTTGAAAAGCTTAACTACTGCCACAGTGACAAGATGAAATGCATGGATGAAAGTCTAATTCAGCTCAGGTGAGGAATAAAGACTAAGTTCAATATATCCAGTGAGGCTGCCTAATGGTTTAGCCTCAGAATGCAAACCTATCTCCTGGAAAGCAACAAACTCAAACACATACAAATAAAATAAAATAAAAATAATTTAGAAACAAAACAAAACAAACAAAAAAACCCACACAAAAAATAAAAAACAACAACAACACAGAACTGCAAAACTGCATGCAATGAAACTCAAAAGAGTACAAAATGGATGTGGTTTCAAAATGCATCTCAAAACACTTGGTTAAGACCAGTTGCACATAATTTTAACAGATTTGTAAAGCCTCTGCTCAGTTTCAGGTAGATATCTGAATATTTCCAGTTTTGCAATAAAATCCTTGTACTACTCTACAATTTTAAAATTAAGTCAGAGAACTGGCTTGGCAGTCTGATACTACTGAAATTCAGGGTATTACCTTAACCATCTACTTTCAAGCTGATAAATTTCTCTTTTAGTAGTCTTTATTTGTGTTTTTTTTAAGTATGGGCTAGTAAAAATAATTCTAGAAAAGATGGCATGCACATCTTCCTGGTCATAGCAGAATCAAAGCCTGTGCAACCAAACAGAAAGTAAACATTTCCTAAGCTTAAACAGTACACACCCTTACTGGAGGTCCTCATCTGTTTTTCAGGGCATAGTCATGAATACAGGCTAAAATTCTAAGTTCACATAGCAAACTCTGTGTAAAAACCAAAGGAAACAATATGATCAGGGCATGTTGTCTGTCTTCCAAGCAGACAACCCCCATCTGTTTCCTGCCCAACAGGACCCCAAACTCTAAGTAGCACCAGAGCTTAGCTCCACTCAGTTGTGTCTCATTAATTTAATGCAGGAAGTCATTTCCAGATGGGACCCCAATTTAAATCCAAAAAGCTATGCCAGTGTTGGGTTCTTCAATGCTTCCACATCACCTACGGCACAGCCTAAGGGATGGCAGCTTCTGCCAGGCAATACTTTCCTAATACCCTACCGAGGTAGACATTGCTGTTATTCAGATTTAACACAGAACTGCAAAGCTTTTTTTCCCCCAAAAAAAAACAAAAACAAAACAAAACCTCTCTGAACTTTGTGCCCTACCTTTCTAAACTTGATGAAAATTTCACATTTAAGAAGGTTTTCTTATAAGGATTTCTGTTCATTTTGCTTCCTCTATCTCTAAATATCAAAGAGATTTTAAATAGTTCAATGATCCCCAGAGCAGACCTCTTTTTAAAGAAAAAAAAAAAAAAGATGCACAAGAAACTCAGACTCTGTGAAGTCCACATGTTAGATAGTTTATTCCTAGTGATTTACAACATTGTGAGTTTTAGAATTTTTTTTGCAATGAAGCTGTTCCCAGCTGGCTCATACAAAGACCTCCAGTCCACTGAGTGAATTGCAGTGTTCTTCCATCTTTCCTAAGCTCCTTCCCAAATGCATCTAAAGGGAAAATGAGAAGCCTTGTAACAGTTTAGTGCAAAGAGCAAGTTTCCATTGGGCACTACTAAATTCTTTCAGAATTATATTAGCATTGCTATGAAAGCACTTGAAATATTTAAATCAATAGGCATGAATATTCATGAAGGAAAGACAATGAGGGGCAGTCCAGCTGCTGGAATTCTTATTGGGGTTGGTGAATGGGAAAACAAGGTCTACGTATTAAATCATATTGCTCAGCATTGGGGACTGAAGGAAACATTAGCTCACCAAACATAAGCCAGGCCTGTGTGTTCAAAAGAAGGCAGGGATGTGTATTGTATTGGGTGATGGAAGAGCAACCATGCATCCAAATAGCTTCCACCTTCCCGCATCCCCACCCACTCTCCTAGCTGTCTGCACTCCTCAATCACCCCCAAATTGTGATACTCAAACTTACACCATGCCATTGAAAATGTAGATTTCTGAGGTAGAAGGCGAATGAAAAAACTTTATGTACCTTATCTTCTTTTGAAAATATTCACCAAATTTCACTGTGTACCTGCCTGACTGATCAGCTGAATTTGATCTCCTCCAGGGAATTTTTGAGAAGAATTACCATAGTTATTACTATAAGTTCTCTGAGTTGCACTAAATTCAGCTGAGTCACCATTAGAGATAGCAGTAATACAGACCAGTCCATGTTGATTGTATCACAACCAAGGGATATTCATATTCATTGAGGGAACACTGAAAATGGTGTCAGCAAATAAGAAAATGTCTAATGGCTTGTATCACTAACCATGGCCTATCAGAAATATTAGAGTTATTATCCCTTCTCTACCATAGATAATTTCCTTAAGAGCATTGTCATCTAGAACCAATAACTGTATAGACAGTAAGAAATATTGGTTTACCAGTCCTACTGGTTGAAAAGATGTATGTGACAAGAGACCAGTGAGTACTACGGTAAAAGCCTGTTTCCTAGTTGTCATTTTCACTATGAATAGGCAGGCTGTGTTTTAAACCCTCACATGAACACTTCAGAGTGGTAATCCTGACATATCATTTTGAAAATGCATAGGCTCTCACTGTAGGGTCCCAACTTTTTAAAACTTAAGTTATGTAGAAGAATCATAACTATCATAAGAATGCAACTGTTATGAGTAGTATGATTACAACAGTTAAAGCCCATCTGCAGACAAACTTCGTGCTTTCTCCTATGCTGCATGATACATTTGCCTCCTTAAATTTTATTTTGTCACAACAGCTACTAAGAACTCGGAAAGATTAGGCTTTCAGTGTTCTGACCCAGAGATGCTTTTGTGTTAACCAATATCATCCTGCTTTCATGTATCCTCCATCTTCACACCTGTTTTATACTTGGACTGTAAGCAGATACACCATATTGCACAACTAGGAAAGTCTAGCTGTTACAATACATGTAGAAATAGCATTATTACTATTATTAATATAATGATAACCATGCCATATTAGATCGCTTTCCCTACTGAGGCAACCCTAGAAAAAGGATTCATTTCTGTACTTCAGAAACTACACAACCATCTCATGAGCATACCCTAACAAGAGACATATGAATCATTCAGAGATACACATGGTGTACATGAATGCCACATTCTTGCATTTGGATTCCTGATTCATCTGACAGATGTGAGAAAATTCATGAAGTTAGACAAGTCCCAAGTGATTGCACATGTGTGGATGCTGAAAAGCACAAGTTATTCCACCTATTTTGGCACTAAAGGTACTGAGCTTTTTTCCTTCTGGTCAGCTTTCACTGTGATAGAGCTACAGTTGTGCATTATTAGCAATACCAGCTGTCTTTTCACATCCATTAAGAAGATTTTATAGACCTTAAAATAATTGAGAGCACTGGCAGCTTACACTCTTATATTTAATCCAACCTTTAATGCTTTGAAACCCTTTAAAAACAAATTAAAACCTCCCAGCAGTCATCTGAGGTAACATGGATGACATAAAGATGTGAAGAACCTTTTTTAAAACAAAATATTGTAACAGAAACACTGAAATGTAAGACAGATGCCCAAGTTTTATGTTAAGTGTACACATGTATATTTTGCCACCTTTGCATAGTACTCATTACAGCTTTGGTAACTAATAACATATAGGCTGATCCTCCTAACTTAGTTTTTTACTCCCATACGATCTTTTTATATCAATAGACCAACTGCTCCTGATGTTGTTCTCCGCCAGAACTTGACACAAACCTCACTGAGCTCTTTGGAAGTCCTCTTGGTGAGCACCCTGAGCTTTAGGCAGGGTGCTTATTTGACTGTGTGATCAAAATTCAAGGTAGTTTTGTTGGGCAGGCTAGATTTCACAGACACCATGTGCATCTCCTGACCCCTCTTCTACTGTCTCGGAGTTATTCTCTATAAAGTTCATGAGCATGGCACTCATGCTGTGCAAACAAACAATTTGTTTTCAGTTAATGATCCTCACCATCAAACACGCAGTGGAACTTGATTTCCTAATTTATTTCTTCTTTCTTTCCCTCCCTCCTGATGTTTATTACCAGCAAATGTGATCTCCATCACATAGACTGCAAGATCTGTGGCCCAGCTACAGCACTGATGCATTGTACAGCACCCAGCACAATGTGGTTTTGATCCTAATTTGGAACTGTCACTTTGTGAACACTTTTTGTAATGTTTCATTCTGTGGAATTCACAAGAGTATAACTCATGGCTTAAAATTAAATAAATAAAATATATTATTAAATATCATTATGAATTATAAATGCACACAGGCTACACTTGTACTTCTCTCTTATCTATAGGTGGTTCCTTCCCTCTACATCTCCTTCTCGCTGCATTCAGATTGCCTGAGGATACATTTCAAGTAACTATTTTTAAAGAAGTAAATTTTGCACTTGTAAAGGTATACAGACCCCATAGCTACCACATGCGTTATTAAATATGGCCAGTATTATGCTTCCAAGGCATCTTAATTCCTTAACATGAAGCATGCAGCACTGACAAAAAGTTATGCAGTGTTTACCTGAAGAATTCCTTAAATTAGTTCCTTCTAATTTCTTAGTACATACTATGGACTATTACACTTCATTTACAGACTATGTATGCAATCCTGTGAAAGATTTGGGTTTTCCTCCTGACTATCATTTTTTTCATAAGTACCACAAAAGAGTTAAAAATTTATCCAGACGTCTATTTCCTCCATCTGTAAATTTGGCTAACAGAAGTTTACAAAAACCATTTGATGCTGTAATTCATTACTGAAGCTGTAAGTTGCTTTGGGGCAGGGAATGCCATTTAATTTTGCATTTACACCACAGCTAAGAAGACAAATCTACCAAGGGGATGCCTTGGGAAGCTGTAGGCCACCTCCTCCTCTCAATCCGTTAGCCAGCAGCCCTTACTTTCCTGCCAAATCCCACGGACCACTGACAATCTGCTGAGGCTGGGCAGCTGGACACTGTATTGCTTAAGAGCCACACAAATCGCACCATCAGCATTTCAGAAAAGGATGCTGTTATCCCCCAATTTTTTTTTTTTCTATACAAAATGTAAAATAAAGTAATTTTTCACACTGAGTGAGTCTAATTGATGGGTGATACAAAGTATGAAAGAAAGATCAGTTCTATTTCAGTATCCACCCTTTAAAGGAGGAGTAGGTGCTTGCCACGTAGTAAAAGCAACTGCAAGGAAAATGTGTCTCACTGGAGGTCACTATGCTCTCTGAAAGGAATGGTGGTTGATTCAACATGAAGCGCATCCATCCAATACCCAGATAGCATGTCACATTATTTTAAAGGAATATGATCAGACTTTCTCAGCCAGTTGGATTTGCTGGTTCAGCAGTCTTACGACTAAATGCAGGGATGAAATACTTTTAGTGTCTGCTTTTAAATTATAAAGCTACAAGGAGGCTGAATCTTGATTAAGAGACAGACAGGCAGCTGTACCTTGAATGACTAGTCTGATGCGCAATTTCCTATCATCCTGCTCAGTGAACTGGGAAGGTGAATGTAATCAAAAATGGTGTCTTGCACGGAGAGTTTACAGAGTGATCATTGTAGGAAATTAATACAAACTAAAGCTTTTAACAGACATATCCACTGCAGGTCACTGTAGCCAATACACTGGTAGAGATTTTCTACAAACAAGAATATCTACTACAAGATGAAAAACTGGGGTCTAAATCTTAAAAATAATAAAAAAAAAAAAAACTAAAATAAACAAAATCAAAATCAACACAGAGGCACAGAGGCTAACTCAATGGTTTTACAGTTTGGTTTGGTCTCAGTTCTGATCTCATCAGACAGTGTAACCCAGTTTGACTGATTTCAATTTGCTTTTCCAAAGTTATATCAGCATTTTCAGGAGAAAGAAGTCGTTTAAAAACTGGTGGCCTAGACATTCTAGGAGAGATCATCTGGCATGGCTCAGCCAAAACAGAGGTAGTTCATCAGCTGAAAGTTTCAAAAATATTAGGTTTGTTTTCATAAAATTTATATATTTTGGAATTTGTTTATGTGTTTTGGAATTCAAAGATATTTTAGATATTTTAGAAAAGCCATCCTTCATCCTACTAGACCAGCCTTCATTAATCACTATTATGGAAGCATAAAAATGAAATCATTATATTACTTATTGAGTGAAAGCTTCAAGGAAAAAAAAAGCCAAAGTAAGTCTCTCTTCCCATCTGGCATCTTCTGAGGCAAATATTTATTTATACTTTTACTTTAAAAAATGTTCTAGAACCAGAATAAATCCAATAAGCTTCCTGTAAGGTATAAATACTCATGGTATAAACTTGATCTTAGACTAAGAAATAAGTTTTCTGGTTTTCTATTTTAGATTTGTACACTACAAATTGTGCTGTATCTTCCCTGTGGCTCTATTTTAAGAGACCCAGTAAAAATTAGGTCTCAGTAAAACAAAGTGTACAATCAAGGAAGCAAGAAATGAGCATTCTGGGAAGACATAAGCAAGTGAGAATCAGTGTGAAAGACTGATATGATGAACAGATAGGGTAGTGAGAATTTTGTAACAGTTTGGACCAGGCAATTAACATTGGTCTTGTGACAAGAAAAGCATGTGTAATAACACATTACTGACACCTCAGTGAATTTGTTCGGTTGTAAACTAGATGAACAAATGACTTTCAAAAAAAAAAAAAATAGAAGTAGCTGAATATTTAACACCACTAAATTACTCTCAAATCTCACAGAGCATTTTCATAACAAGCTTGTGGATTGCTAAGCCTAAGGTCCACGTGGACCACAGTCCCCTTGGGAAAGTTCTGGCCTCACCGCTGAGCCACCTTGCCCCACCTAAACCCATGGAGTGGGTTTAGTGCCCTACGGCTCCTGAGGGACTGCCAGAGTATCGCCTGCTCAACAGGCTCTGTGTCACCTGTTCCAGTATAACTCATAGACAGCTGAAATATGTCATTCCTGAAATCAGATGGTTATAAACTACAGGGTTTTTGCTCCTGAAATCAGACAAGTACAGGAAAATTACTCAAGAATTTCATCACCTTAAGAACTCATTCTGGTTTGATTTTTATTGGGTCAGAGTGGGGTAAGGCCGGGAAAGCAGGATTAAGTACAGGCATTAGCTTGTAAGCATGTGTGTAATACTGTGGCATCTATATGAGCTTACACAAAGACAAAACAAGGCATGTTATGAAAGTGAAGTGGTAATTCTAAAATTAACTTTTCTGAAGACAGCCTTCAGTTCTTGGGCTGAGGTCCCTCCTTTCTTCACCCCAGACACAGAGTTTGTTTTATTGTAAAATGTAACATGATGCCCCTTTGTTTGGAGTCCTGTTGAAACCAACTCTGGATGCAGTACCTGCCATATACCAGAGAACTACTGGCAAAGTACTACAGGCTACTTTTGATGTTTCTGTAACAAACCAAACCCTACAGCCACAGCACCATTTTTTCAAGAAAGGTAATTCCTCTGCAGCTAGAGGACCCTCTCCTCTCTACCTTTCCAAGATACAAACCCCTCCTCTCCAGAGGAAAAGACCTCTCTGTGCCACTGCTGCCAGTGCTGGGCTGAGTCAGGTTTGTAGTGAAAGCAAGAACCAGCTTCTCAGAAGCTGGCCCTCAACGCAAGAGCTGCCGCTGCCTCTGAAGTCTGCTGAACAGGAGAACACCAAGCAATTTGGCAACTTACGAGAAATATTTTTTAGTGAAAGGTTGCCAATTTCTCAGCTGCTCCCACTGGAAAATACAATTAACTCATCTGTAATGAGAGCACTTATATGCACTCAATTTAGTTACAGCTTGTGTGCAAGCTCCTACCAATTCTGTCCCCCTGTCTCAGACTGTTGACTTACATGGAACAAAAGACTAACCCTCGAAGACTTTTCCTAATTAGTGTTCCATGACTAATGCAAAAATTAAGGGAGATAATTGTGTTAGCTATACTTCTGGGGTAAAGCTTTTATGAGCTAGGCCTGACAAAGTGAGTGAAAACCCCAAATTTCCAACTGCTCTAAGAATTTATGAAAAGGGAGAGGGAAGGGAAAAGTTTGTGGGAAGTTGTTGTGACTCTGGTTTTAGGGAAGAGATCCCTGGGCCTCACCCCTCTCTGCTTTGCACCACTCAGTCTCTCTGGTGTAAAAGGGGAAGAGCAGAGCTGCTGTGCATTAATATGGCCTAGAAATTCCACCCCACAAGATGTCTTCTCCCACAGTGATCCCTTCACCATTCTCTCAACCACTAGCCTTTGTGTATTACAACACAAAGCATGCTGCATACCTGTTGAATTGAGTTCTTGTAGCTTAAGTCACTTTGTATGATTTGAATCATGATAACAACCTGTTGGCATCTTTGCCCCACAGCTCATTTAAGGTAACAAAGTTTCAATTAACCAAGCTGAAATTATTTTGTACTTGTCACATACTAAGACACAAGCACAGCTAAGACTGTGACCCAGAAGTAATACACAGATCCTCAATTCCTCATAATTCGATTATACTGCTTAACTAAACCTACCTGCTCTTCCTGCTGCAAGTCACCATCAGCTCCCCTAAAACCAGAGAAGCTATTTATGTCCTAAAGACAGGAAGTGGGCTATCTGAACTCAGAAATTCTCAAGAATAACAACTTTGAAGAACTTCTCCACCTACAAATGTCAGCAATCTTGATCATTTGGAAAGAAAGGTTTATGTCTCAAATCAGTGGCAATTAAAAATGCTACTAGCCAGTACTTAAACTTGACAGATCATCTTAAAGAGCTAGAAATTGTTTTCTAGTCATAAAGTTCTTGTTTTCTCAACTAGCTAAGAAGAACACATGAAGTAGAATGAAAAGAAAGGATTCAGGATCCAATCTATGTTGGACCACAGTCAACAAGATGACCAACAATCAGATCATCTCTGAGTTACTTAAGCAGAAAACCTTTTCCCTTGGTAGAAACCAAAGAGGCTAGGAATCATTATGGATCTGTGATAAGACAAGGCTGCTGGTTTTTTGCTTTTTTAAGATAAAACAGTATTTAATGAGCTGTATATTACTTATTTTTGTTGGCTGTGAGTTTGTTTGTTTGGTTTTTAAGTGACCCCCCCGAGTGGCAAAGAATAGACTTCCTTTTTGTGCCCTATCAACTAAAGAGATGGCAGATCCCATTAAGATTTCTTCTCACAGCTCTACTCGGGAAAGGAGCTCTTGCTATTCCAGGCCCCAACACATTAATTTCTCCTTGCTGGCACCAAATATTTTTTAGTCTTTTAGAGATCAACAAAAGTAGAATATTTATGTTAAGATGCTACTTGAGACTGACAATCACAAAGAGGAGGTTTGCAGGTGCTCAACTTCATGAAAAACAAATGAGCTTAAGCTTATCTGCAGTTCTACCGTAAAACTGCTTATAAAGCAAGTCACCCTGGTTTAGATCAAAAGAGATGTAGATGGAGAAGATGCATTTTTCTGAAAAGACTGGTTAGCAATCATAGGTGGGACCTGCAGCATATGGTTAATTCAAAAGAGTTCAAAGAACATCTCACCCACACTCAGATGCTTTGCGGACAGCAAAAAATAGTTATATCACACAAATTCAGCACTTATTCATAGCAGAAATAGAATACTGAATCAATAGTACAGATCTTCTCTCTAGAAAAGATCAATGTAATTTAATGCAGAGGAACAAAAGAGAGCATCTATGTAAGAAAACTAAGTGAGGCGGTAGGTATTATTACTAGGACTTAATTCCCAGCTGTCAGATTTAAGAACAGCAACTAGTCCAGGAAGAACAGTAGAGGTTATATTTGAGGCTTCCCTGCCTGTGAAGCAGTAAAGAGACAAATGCAAAGATGTTCTCCAAAAGCATGAGAAAGGACTACTGCTTACAGTAAAATGGGGCAGAGCTTCTGCTTTGCTCCCTTCTGCCTCAAGCACATGCAGAAGTCAAGTTCTTCCCCAAGACTGAAAATTAGTACTGATGAAGAAACTTTACAGTAGAGTGGTTGTGGCTCTTGCTGTCCCAGCTAGCAGGAGGCAAGATGTGTTCCTCACTCTTTGCAATGGGTTTTACTTTGCAATGCTTCAAAAAGTCCTAGATTTCTTCTTCATTTCAGTTCCAGCCCTATTTCTGTAATAATACCTGCTGGTTTGCAGGTTATGATTTTTATTTCATGGCTAGTGAATTTGTAGAGGCTATTTATGTTGTATTTGCCTCAACAATGTCATATCTGATTACAAACATAATAATTAAATTGACCTCTGTAGAATCAATTAAAAAAAAAATATTTAATGATGTTCTTAAGTCTGTCCTTCAAAACAACACTGAATTGGGTGCTCAGCCTCAACTGTGAAAGACATTTTCTAAAAATCACAGATTTTTTTAATAGAAAAAAATCACTGTGTGTTCTCTGTCTCTTGCTCTGGAAGAAACATTCATGGAAGTTTCCATGAATGCTAAATGCTTGTGCAATGGTGCCAAGGCATGAATGAGAGACACTGTAGGAATGTCCACAAAGCATCCAGCTGATAGTAAGCTACTTCAGATCTAGAAGCAGTACTACGCTGTGATGTTTGCACTGTAAGTCACTGGCATATTATTTTCTCTGGAAAGCAAACTCTAGACATGTAATAAGAAGAAACTACGCGCATTAGCTACCCTGCACCAAGTTAACAGATGGTTTTTGTCTGTGTTGCTTTTTTTTTTTTTAAAAAAAAAAAAAAAAAAAAGCTGCAAGCCATACATGTGAAAGTATGGCATATGTTTCACTACATCAGCAAAGCATCACCCCTTAGACTGACCAGCTTCACTAACAGACATGGCTCATTAGCCTTGGAAGGTCAGTTGTATTTTGTTATATCCCCTCTGAGGGCTGTCACACTGCTTTGAGCCAAGATACAAGTCTGTTTACTCCTAGAAGGACACTACATTGTGTGAACACATACCGAAACCCCTGAATGCTTTTGCAGGAAACTTACTACAACTCCCTTTCTTGATGCTAAGTCTAGAATCATTAGCACAACATATTAGTGATTTAGGGAGAAGGGATCACTGTTTCCTCCCCCATCCCAATAAGTAACATTCAGAGAAACAAATGGATTTTGAAGACTCATGCCATCTAAATTGTACATGTATATGCATGCATGATTTTTGGTTTCAGATGTAGCAAAATAAAGTTTTACATTTAGAAAAGAACCAAACTTCTGTACAGCCTACCCCAAAACCAGATCTTTAGAGCCTCTCAAACCTTTCCTGAAATACTTCATCTTCATTTTAAAAGAATAAAGTTGTGCACATATTAAATCGATTATTTTTATGCAGACATCAGGAGTATGTCAAAGCACAGGATTTTCCAAAGCATTTGTACCAGATCTGCATGTAAATTGATATCTAGCAGGTAATCAACCTGGATGAATTTGTTTTTGCAACAAAAACCCATTTGAAATCACACCCTATTTCTCTCTTAAAGGAGAAAGAGGTCAGAACAACATAATGTGGTCCTACTGTTATCTGCCTGGTTTTCCTCAGATTCACAAGGATGGGACCACATTGCAAAATAGGTATCCAAAATCCAACTGAAACTATTACTGGTATTTCTGGTTAAGAGGCTGGAGACAGTGTATTAGAAATCTCAGAGATCAGAGCTGTATTGTGACTGCTTCACATGAGAAATCAGAGCTTCTTTGGACTCAGGATTAATATGCAGTCCCTTATCCACTTTGACTGTATATGCTTAATCAGAAAGCAGCTATGAGAACATTTGTAGCCACAACACCAAGTGTCTGCACTAAAGTATAAAATAATAGAGCCTTTTTGGACCTACTGGAGTTTCAGCACCTGGAATCTTGTACATAAATGCCTACCAAGCACCACAGAAGCACATCTCACCTCTGCTTCCTGCTCTCTACACCAAAAAGCTCTGTACTCAGGCCAGACTCAAACTTCACATTCAACATTAAAAAAAAAAATGAGGCAAATAATCAGGAAGTGCGGAGTTTTTCCTCTTTGCGTGGGGTCTTTTGTGCTTTACCAATGCCTTCCAATGGTAAAGACCACCGTGGGATCTTCACTGGCAGCAGATATTGCCCTTCAGGTAAGCCTAGAGGCTACAGCAAGGGAAACTCCATTAATCCCTTCTCATGCACTTAAATGCAATAAACAGATGAGTGAGCTGTGGAGATACCATATTTTTTTCACCCAGGAAAACACACTTTTTGAATTATGTTGTTTCACTGTATTGTATAAAGAAGCCTTTTGACACACTTCCACCTGTCACATAACTTTTAACAAAACTTGAAAAGGTTTCTCAAGTCAAGGTCTCCTAGTCAGGGCACAACAACCTAGCTCTATATCTTGGGAACTGAACCTCCAGTCCGATCTGCTGGGCCCCTGAACTTCTCACAGTGCAACTGGTCACAGTTCCTCAAGGCTGTAAACACACAAGACAGCTCAAACACAAAAAAACTACCAACCCTAGACACTGTACCTTCAGGGAAATCAAAGGTAATTCCTGTTCAATTCCAGATAGCAATTATGCTCAACTTAATCACATTCCATTTCCCATATATTTTTCCCGCCTCAGGAAGCTCTGAAGCTTCCCATGGTTTACCCTCTTCATAAGCCTCAGCTCCCCTTATACAGAGTTATAAACCCTGGACTTTTACCTAGCCTAATACAAAAGGTATTAAAGCACTCAATCCCATTCTTTCTCTAGTATGAAAGAATAAAATAGCAGAAGTCTAATTCAAAAGTTGTTAGGTACTTCTTCCTACCTCCCTCTAGATAGCTTACTCCTTTTAAGACTATATACTCTACCTTTGCATGAGTCTTACACAAAGCACTAAAATAAGCACATTTTACATCATCATTATGGTGAACTTGAATCAGCAAAGCACTCTCGTTTTCAGCAGATCTACCCTAATTTACAGCAGTAAGGTATCCAGCACTTTGAAACTATGACTCCACAAAAAGAAAAAGAAGGACATCCCTCTGGGTGTAGTGGGATCCTACCTTATGAGAAGAATTCCCACCACTCCTCTTTCCCCAGGATCAAGCCATTTTGCAACACTCTCACACTGCTCTGCACTATGAAAGAGACAACAGAGACAGCTACCACATCTACAACTGTAAAGTCACAGCCCTACAGTAGTCTTAAAGAAGTTATCATTAAAACAGAAACTGCAAATCTATACTGTTCCAATTCAGTATGTGGATTTGCTGGCTATTTAAAAAAAAAAAAAAAAAAAAAGAGTGTTTTGAAAGAATAATGAGAAACATCTTTGTCATCATAATCTACTTCTTGCTTCTCAGCTGCCACAAATCAGTGTTGCTCCACTAACTTGCATTTGTCCTGGTTTGACTTATACCACCTGTAGATCTCACTCTTAGTGCTGAATGTAAACTCATGTCTAGAGGTCAAATGCTCAGCTGGATTATATCAGCACACTCCCTTATTTGAAGTGCCTGAAGCACATGGATTTACAGCAACTGTAGGTCTAGTCTCAGATTGTTTGTTTCATTTTTTTAACTTTGAGTAACCTACTGGGTATAAAGAGTGGTAAAATAGGCAAGGATATTGCTTGTAAAGCTACATATTTGGCTGCATATTAGTCTCCAATTATTATGCTCTGAGGTACACACACATAAGTATGATACGAACAAATTCAATTGGTAGTCCATCAAAACATTTCTTCTGTACAATAGCCAATGTGGTCAAAGAAATCATACAAAAGCCAGGGTCTGTTTGTGCCTAGAGTTTAGTTTCCAAATTCACTCTCCTGTTTCTGCTAGGATTTTTTTCAAGACACTTAGTATTTGTGGAATTGACCCAAAAGATGGACATTTTATTGCTGTAATCCAGTCAATGTTTGTGTAATTAAAGCCAAGTTTACTGACACACTTTCAGCTTAGAAGATCTGTTTTTTTTATTAAAGCCAAAATTGTCAAGCTTGGCAGCCTAAATTCAAGCACCAAAATCTATATTTAGGTGTTTATATAAGTGGATCTACTTTTCACAGGCAGTGAAGATCTGTAAACTTCAAAAGAAGTCAGCACCCAGCACCTCTGAAAATCAGGTCATTTACTTAGTTGCACAGATATGCAGTTACCCACATTTGAAGGAAACAAACCTTTGTTTGGATGACTTCAGTATATAAAGTGGCATGGTGTGCCCTGTGAAAAACACTTTGAACACACCTTTTGAGAATTTTAATTCCTTCTGCAAGTCCTGTCACAAAAACGATAACCATCTAATTAAATGTATCATTGATTCCTTTCATCTAGATTGAATCCGATCTGACTAGTGAACTGACTATTAAAGTGCTGAAAAGACCCCAGTATTTTGATTCACTTTCTTCTCATTTAAGCATTGTATAAATCTCAGGCATTGTCTCTGTGCTGGTTGTCCAGAGCTGATTGCATGGCTGAACAAATCATCTTCATTTGATTTGTACAATAACATGTTAACTGCAGTGCTGAGATCTGCTTAGAGCGTATTGATTGCCAAATGACCTTCTGTAGTTCCTATTTCCCATGCTACCAAAACATCTAGTCAAAATCTTTAAAGGTCAGCAGAAATGTCTGTTAGAAAAGCTTTTATTTATTATCAGTCTAGGACTGTGATAAAGGATGCTATTTCTAGGACTAGTGTTGCAATATTCTTGCTGCTGGTACACTCATCACTAAACCACTGGTCATGAGAGACAAACCCCTCCTTTCACTGACCCTGGCACATTCCTCATCAATTTAGCTGCAATACAGCTGTTTGCAAGAACCAGAAGTGGCTCAGCATGACTTGTACTGATAGTATTTCAAAGGTCCTCTGTAACTGCAGCAAGGATTAAGTAACTTCATTGTGGCAGTTGAACACTTGTACCACTGATGTAGGCAATAGCAAGGATTCCGTCTAAAATAACACTAGTTTTCATTTGCACTTTGGACAGATAATGGTCTTCAGGGCATAAGTAATGTTCTCTAGGTTTTCCAGTTCCAGAACCAAAACCAACAAAGGTGTGATACCTAAAAAGTGAGCTAATTAAGGTTTCTTTGCTCTTCTTCCATATTCTAAGCAAATATGCTAGCATGTAATGTCTACTGTAATGTATGAAGTGTGAGAAACCACACAAAAGAAGGTATCTGCAATCTTCTTGACATAAGTCTACAGGAAGAGTTATTCTGAAGATATTTTCTGTATTCTGGGGCACATCTAAGCTCCACGGCAATGAAGCCTTGAGATATGCATATGTATATATGATTCTGTGTTATTGTGGTCCCTGAGAAGTCCCATCAGGAACCAGATAATATGCTTTATTATACTATTTTATTACACTGTAGTGATTGTGCTCCATGGCAGATAAGGGCCAAACAACAAGGTGCTGTCTCTGCAAAGATTTGTTTGTCAGACAGGACTTCTGCATAAGACCTGAATTATGGCACCTTTTCAAATGTAAAATTTAGTTGCATTCGAAATCATATGAACAGTACTAACTTGAATTGTAAAAGAAACTAAAAATCCATTTTTTCCAAGGCAGGAAAGTCTTGATTTTCTTTTTTTTTTTTTTACTATGAATTGAGTGCATTATTATGAGTTTAAGCAACAAGGGAAAGCAATAATGTTTAGCTGTTGACTTCCTGAAGTATGAAAGAGAAATTATAGGATTTTGGTCTTACATAAGAACTCTGTTTTGGATGCTGTCTTTGCAGCATCACTTTTTGCCTATTAATTGTATGGTAGTCCATTGTGTAAACATTTGCAAATTATGAAGTGCAAAAGGTAAAATATTGTAAATACCAGTCTCAAGAAACAGCTAAAATGCAGAGCCTGTGTGAACTGTTGCATACATATCACAGCAAAGGAGAATTTATAGCTGACTTAATAGTCCATGAAGTATATACCTCCCAAAATTTTACTTTGCAGAAAAAGAGATGTGCTCTGCTGCAACCCTGCTGAGTTTTATCCAATCGCACTGAGCTGACTATCTCTACATGGATGCAACTAAAAGCGTTTTGCTTATGCCGTCACTATTGTACTGACGGTTATTGAAGCCTTCTACTTTTATTAAAAGAATGTGTTTCATATTGTAATTATTTTGTTAAGTTATAGTTTTGTTGGCAGCCTCGGTTTCTAAGTAGCCCAAGACAGGAAAATTGAATATGTTAGAAGTCAGGGCTGAAATGCATTGGCTAGGAAGTATGGAAGGAGCCTTTTTAAGGACCTGACCAAGCCATATATCATCTTCAAGCCATAGGGTATCAACTCCTACAAATTCTTAGAAATTCATTTCCCAAGAGCCAGGCCAAGATTTGAGCCCACACAAATAATAATAGAAATTAAAGATAAAAATGGCTTATAGCTGTTTTTTAACCTCAGCATTTTCCTGTAAATATGGGAGTGCAACTAGTCTGCAGTTCCCTATTCTGACTAAGTGGAAGAAATGGCAGTAGGATCTTAGGTAATTCAGAAAGGGAGAGAAGGACAGAGCATGGAAAATACAGAGGATCCCTTATTTTATGCATCTTCTGTCAGAGAAAGGTTGACATTTTCAGTATTTGTAGGTAGATTGAATAGGAATTTTCATAACTAATTATGCATACTTCTAGAACTTCCCTCAGAAGACCGATCAACTGGTTAATATAGTACTTCTGAAACAGTAAGAACTGACAGCCTGTAAGTCCAGTCAGTCAGTGAGGTACAAAGTGCCACCTTCTACTCACAGCCAGGATCTATTCATTACAAAGAATAAAATGTTTCTTAATTAACTGAAATAACTACAGACTAAAATACTTGAGACAACTTGGTATCATTCACTCTGCATTGAGAAAAGTGACCTTTCTTGCGAACTTGGTGTCTGAGCAAAGTCCAGTAAAGTCAGAACCTTTCCACTGACTTGAATGGCATTATCCTCTTTTATCTGCTGTTACACTTCAAAACTGCATTGACGTAATTGAGCTCAAAATTGGGTTCAAAAGTGCAAACTTTCCTCAGTCATTTTAATTATTTTTCCTTTCCTGTATCCATTGTGTCACATAAAACATGTATTCAAATTCCTTTCAAGTGAATGGCATCATGGACAAAATGAAGAAAACAGGATGCCTACGATGTAGAACTGTGTCACTTTGAAAATAAAGCAACAACACACATTTCTTTGCTTGTTAGACTGTACTGATAGATTCTCACATTTCCAAATGACTTCACAGTTTCACCACAACCTCAGCAATTATTCATATAATGGAATGTTTGAAAAGGTGGATGGTTTAATTCGACCAAATGTGTCAATTTTTCAAGTCTCTCACGTATTTCCTGGGAAAGTCATGTTGGAACGGAATAATGAAAGCCATGTTTTATTTGCCTTAGTGACATAAATGTTCTCAGGCAAAAAGCATAGGTACTTTTTAATATTATAACAATAAAATTAGACACATGTCACTTCTCCTCTTGTAATTGCTAATACAACATATCTGTGCCTATTGTTTGAGAAACAAATGTGTCTTTGGTATTGACAGTATTCGTCTGGCACTTAAGGAAAGATGTTAGCATGACAAAATCTCCTGCATAGGTTGCAAATCTGATTGCATGGATAATTCCACTAAAAAAAAATAACTACTTATCTGTCAGAAAGGATTTTTTGCTGTTATTTGCTGAGCCTTTAACATTTTAGCAGAATAGAGCTTTTTAGATATCTTGAAATACCTCCACAGCAAGTTATGTTAAAAGGCACCATTTTAATAATTTAAATTCACCATCATTGAAAAAGACATGCTCATGCATTCTGATAATATTAGAAGCAAGTAGATATATGCATCTTGGATTTGTGTATATAATTACAACAGACATTGCATAAATTCTGCTGTCCATTTGCCTTTCTTGATGCCCTGCTCAAGCTCTGAAGTGTTTGTACTGGAAAGGAAAGCCTAACCTTATTCACTTTGTATTCACCCCTTCTACTTCCTTACGGTCTATGGGAAATCCACTGATAAAATTCAACACAATTAGAATAGAGCTATTCCCCCAATAGATTACTGTATTAGCTAGAAGAAAGCTGAGGACAATAAAATCCTGGCAAGCTCAAGGAAGTTACTGTCCAATTGACAACTGCATCCACTGCTAGCAGATGTCACATAACCACTACTGGACAAATTTACCAGACTTGATGAAGGGGTATAACTTAATGAAGTCTGACAGGAATAAGCCCCCTTGCAAATCTTCTCACAGCTACAGCTATAAGAATAAGATTTGGACAAAGAAACTGCCTCAAAAAGATCTTAAAATGCCATGAAAGGCAATACCACAGGCTAGAGAGAAGGGTGTTGAAAAGGTGGTGGATTATGTTGAACAATATGTTGTTAGTTTTAGAGGAAAAGTAAGTAAGAGCAGTTCTCTCTAGTGAATGTATTGTCAATATACAAAAAAAAAAAAAAAAAGAGAATGTCTTATTAAAATAGCAAGAGGCAGAAGCCATCACTTCATCTCCCCCTTAATGGAAATGCCTCATAAATAGACTTTTCCCTCAAACAGACTTTGCTCAGCAATTGAGTAAATAATCCGTGTACTTTTTAATTCACCTTTTTGCCCGTAGAGTGCTAAACTCATTCTCCAAGTTCAATGCATAACAAATTACAGTAGCCTGAAGATAAGGACTTGCAATTACTTTATCAGTGTAGTATTAGAAAAGCAGCAGAGCATGCTGCCCAGTTCTTTGGAGTCACACATTTTCATTTTAAGGACATAAAACAATAATTCAATAGATTATTAATTCCATTGCCCTTTCTTCCTCTCTCTCTAATCCCACATATGCTGATCAAAACACACATTGTATAACGTGTCAGTTGTGCTTGAAAAATTGGGATTTAGAAATCATTTGTTTTTCAGGTAGTGGGAGGTAGAAAAATACTTCAACTTCTGTGTCTTTTAAAATCATTTTTTTCTCTTGAGAATGGTGCTGCAGTGTATAAAAAAGTCTTTCATTAACACTGACATAGTTATGAACTCCACTTGGTATTAAAAGACTTAATAGTCATGTCTGAGAAGAGATGTGTTGAATAGTTGTGGTGGATCTCTGACAAATCATGGTTTTATGCAGCTCAGTCTAAAGGAAAAGTAGACAAAGCAGATATTGAAATTCTTTCTCTTGGACCAAAAAACTGAATAAAATATCAGCTGTCAAGGTCAAACAAGTTATTTCTTCACATGGTTTCAATAGCCCAGTCTTTAAGAAATCGAGATAAAGGACTGCCCTACATTTCCTATGAAAGCACACAGGAACTGGCTGGATTTAACAGGTGTTGATGGTAACTGTCTTTATGAAAGTCAGGATGCTCTTCCATCATTTTTTAAATATATATTTCCATACTGATTTCATTAATTCTCAGCTGTGGTTTTGAAGGTGGTAAATTGTTGTTCTGGATATCTTGTTAAAATCTAGATTCCAGATACTATGCCCATGTATACAAAAGAAACCTTCATATATTAACTACTTCCAAACCAGAAAACAATGGATTGTGTTGTGGAGTCTCCTACTCCAGAGACATTCAAGACCTGCCTGGACACACTCCTGTGTAGCCTCATCTAAGTGTTCCTGCTCCGGCAGGGGGATTGGACTGGATGATCTCTTGAGGTCCCTTCCAATCCCTAACATTCTGTGATTCTGTGTTCTCTTAAATGTTCAGCCTCTGTGGGGAAATACTTTTTGGTCATCGCTCCTGTGTAAGGAGAGGCTGAGAGACCTGAGAGAGTTCAGCCTGGAGAAGAGAAAGCTCAGGGGGATCTCATCAATAGATACCTAAAGGGTCTAAAGAAGATCAAGCCAAGCTCTTTTCAGTGGTGCGAAGTGACAGTATAAGAGGCAATGGGCACAAACTGAAACACAGAAGGCTTCATCTGAACATCAGAAAACACTTTCTTTACTGTGAGAATGATCAAGCACTGGCACAGGTTGTCCAGGGACATTACAAAGTCCCCATCCTTGGAGATATTCAGAAGCCATCTGGACAGGGTCCTGGGTATCCTGCTCTAAATGTCCCTGCTTGAGCAGGGGGGTTGGGACAGATCGTCTCCAGAGGTCCGTGAGAACCTCAATCATTTTCAATAGCTGAACGATAAAAGTTATCCTCACTAACAAGTGCTCTCACATCTCACTTGCACATTTTCTGTGAAGCTATCTAAAGATGGAAGAGTGAGAGAAAAGATATCCTGCAAAACATCACTCCAGCTACTGCCTTACTTTCTATGGTGATTTGTACTGGTTTGTTCTTAAAAAACAAATCTGATTACCTATTTCTCCTTCCAAAGCACCACACAACACAGCAAAATGAAGCATACAGAGGTGGTGGGTGTAACTCATGCCTAACCTGCCAGATCATTTTGTTGCTTCTCAGTTAAGACAAGGCTAACCCTCTCCATGTGTCCTGAAGACCCCTCACAAAATTGCAAGAAAGGAAAGAGACATAAATGGTCTAGTCTGTATACTCTCAGAACAATAACATTTTAAGAGGGCTATATTTTGCAGCAAATGTGTAACAAACCTTGTGAAAACAGCTTAAGTGTTGCACTGACAATGCTCCAATGCAGGACATTTCATTTTATACTTAATAAGTGTGGGGGCTGGAGAATGGTAGTAGTTTGTTTATTTGGGTTCTTTTCCTGATTTCTGCAGCTAACTTCAGTTAACAGACATGTCCACAATACTTGCATGCCAAAACAAAATCCAAGCCGCCAAACCCATGTCACCCTTCCCAGGATATAAAGCTGCAATTTGGGAAAAAAACAGTCCCCCACAATTTCTAGAGTCCCTTCTGAAATTATTATCAGTGGCTTTAAGCTGTTTATTAGTGTCAGTGTCAGGTTCCAAATCTGTGAAGGCAGACATATCAATCACATATAGCAATGATGACAGTAGCTGCAAACCAGGGGAAAGTGTATTAACTGCCAAGGCCTCCCACGCATGGAAAAACATTTAACAAAGACAGCTGATTAACTCATTCTCACACAGTCATTTATACTCCACCACTGACTGCATTTCAAGAGTAATTTCCATTACTATAATAAGCATACTATATGACTTGCTAATAGGAACAGTTCACAGTCTCCTTGCAACATTATCATATTAAACAGAAAAGGCAAGGAAAGGGTTCTGCAAAACATTCCAGGATCCCTTAGAAAATATGTAGCAATAGTCATGACAAACTTCCAGAGTTTTCCAAACCGCAGGTACCCCCTGTCTGCAGAGACCTCGTTGTGGCCATTCACAGATCACCAGAGTCCACACCTTCTTCCCCAGCTATTTCCTCTACCACATTTAACTCTGCATGAATCTCCTAATTCACAGCATGGGATCCCTCCCCTGGCCCTTTTGTGGCTTGCCCTTCTATTATTCCTTCTCTGAGGGAAGAACCTACACTGGGTTGTTTTGACTGTGAAGGTATTATTCTCTCTGTTTTTTACTTCCTTCTTCCAATGCAGGAATATTTGCACAGGGATTTCTGAGGAGTTTATTTTATTAGTCATGCATGATATTTATATTGCTCTATGTCTCTTCCTGTGGTTTTCATACAGTACAGCTTAAAGTATTCAGTAAAATACATAAGCAGTTGGGAAGAGTATGCGATTTTCTGTCCGGTCTTTCTATTTGAACATTCCCTGCTTTTTTCTTGGCAAATGAGCTGATTAATTCTTTGCAGACTGTGTTCCAGAAGCGGCACTTGAGGAAGAGCCCTTGTGTCAGGTCTAGGAAGTCCTAATAAATCATCAGCTGAAAACAATAGCATGCAGAAGTGTGGCATGCACAGGCATTGACAGATCTGCATGCAAAAGAATAATTTCACTGTCAATTTTAACTTCCCTCTACCCAGGTCTCAACCAGTTGGAGTGCTCTTGTCTGGTACTCTTTTTGACTGTTAAGGAAGATCACTGCAAATTTTCCTTCATTTCCTCGGTGTGAAATCACTCAAGATAAAAATATGAATACCTCTGATATCTCTTGCCATCAACAATACCAAACAACTGAAAAGCTACTTAATAGCTGAGCTTCCTCAAAGAGATTCCCCAGAAGACAACAGCAGTCTTAGAAGAAATCTAACGTGCTACTACAAAATCTCTCCTATGCTGTTTAAACCTTCTGGTGTTGCAAGCCCCATGAGCAGATTATTGACAGGAATATAAGGTTTCATACAAAGTGATAAGAGAAGTGAAAATTTATACTATGTACACAGCAATTGACCACAACTGAATTCCAAGAAAGGAGAAAAAGGCTATATAGCCCATGGGAAGATTTATGTTAAGGTACAGCTAATAAAACCATAAAAGAAACTAGTGATCAATTCAGAATGCATGGACTTAAATATCTGATAAAGGGTTTAGGGCCAGGGGAGATGATTAAATAATTCACTTTGACTACCTTTATGTCCCAAGATTTTACATTTTGCTTAGAACCCACATATGCTAAGATTCAAATTCATGCTTATCTCCTGGAAAGTTGTCAAAAGCTGAATGGGAAACATTACATGATGAAATCACTGGTTCGTTGTTTTTGTTGTTTTGCTTTTGTAGGTTTTTGTTTGTTTGTTTTTTTTCCAGTGCCTAATCATCTTCACTGTTAAAATGTTGTGACTTAATTCCAGTATGAATTTGGCTGGCTTTAAATACTAGCCAGGTACTTATTAGAATCTGTTCTTCAGTAGATAGAGTAAAGGAGTCAGCCATACTTCATCCCATTTGAAGTGCTGCAATCAAATTGCTTCAGTCTTGTTCATTGCAATGAGAGCTAAAGCCTGCCTCAAATTGGCTGAGCAGTCCTTTCAGCTTCTGGAAGAGTTGAACCACTCTTGCCAGACTCAAGAAGGTGACAAGGTTACAGATTTATTTCACATAGATAGGACATTAACATAAAAGTTGGAATCAGTAAAGAAAAGTGGAAGACTACATATGAGCTGAAGAGAAAAAGGAAGAAGAGTAAAAGGATAACGAAAACTGGCTGAACAGCAACAGATTAAGAGAAGGAAGATTAAAAACACCCTCAAAAATTGTATTAAATTTCCAAGTTCATTAGATCATATTGAGAAGAGTAGTTTGACTTGGGAAAGAAAAATAAAAACAAAACAAAAAAAACTTTCTAAATTTTTAGTTTGTTTCCTTTTTACACCAGTATTCCCTTCACGGTAGGACATTATCTGGATTAGAAGCTACTCTCATTGATTCAAATGGGTGTTAAAGCAATGGATTACAAACACTCCATTAATAACAGTCACTAGTTTCTGAAGTTCTAGCCAGGCTCCTTATTTATCATGATATCAGTTAACAGGGTGAACATTTCTCTCTTAGCCTTCCTCAGCTCTTGCTTCCAGAAACAAAAGAGAAACATTCTTCAAAAACAACAGTCCTCTGAATGATGCAGGCTCTGTGTCCTGTGGATACACACTTGAGCAGCATCAACAACACAGTCAGTGTAGGCAATTAAAGAAAGGCACAGAAGTATTAGAGTGCTTCTCCTTCTAAACTATAATATTTTTGAAATGCAATCCTATTTGTATGCACACCTAGAATACGAAAAAAGCACATTGTGGAGCCTAGGTAGAACTATATTCCACGTGGGAAGCAACCTTCAGAACTACCTCAACTGTGAGTTCAAAAGCTTAGTCAGAAGTTTATTTTACAGGGAGATTCTAGAAAAATTCCTTACAGCAGTAGATTCACTCTGGCATTTTAAAGTGCAACTATTTAGATGGTTACAGACCATTACATCCTTAATTGCCCACACCTCAAACTAGCTAGAACAATTCCAGTGTAGAAGTCATGTATAATCTCTATTGAGATGTTATATGCAAACTAGTATCAGCTGAGACTGAACAGACTTAATTTATTTCTTAGAGCAGAGATGGCTTATATCTGAAGTAGGTTTTATCTGTGCAAATATAGGACTATGTTTATATAAATGTGTAGACACCTTAAGGTAATTAAAGAAAAATAGCAATAATTGTGCCTGAGATACAAGTTCTAAAAAGTGTAGAGCAAGACAGGTATATTTGATTACGTATTTTTTCCACATATGGTTGAATACTAAATGATACACCTTAACCCTGAATATTCAGTGCTAGTATGAAAGGTATCTCAGGTTGAATATTTAGTTCATGTAAACACAAAAATAAAGCAAGGAATAAAAGCTGAAAAGAATTCAGCATTGCCAGGTGAGGGAACACAGCTGTTTCTGGACCTGACAAACCATTTTGAAAGATAAACATTCCTGAAATGCAAGAGAAGCAAAAACCTGAGAGACCTCTGAGATTCAGCAAAATGTATGCATTAAAAATACGCACCCTTGGTGCAGCACTGAGTTTACTAACATACATAAAATCAGGTGAGCCATCTGGAGGCATTTATTTTCTGAACAGAATAAAACAAGTGAGCACATAAAAAAGTGACTACACCAGCCACGTCTGCATTCATTTGTATTTATTTTGGGGGCATACAGAATCCTGAAGGTATGTTTCCTTATGCTTCTGTGCTAAAAGTTGCAAAGCACTTAAAGGAAATTAAATCCCTGAGTCCCATTCAATAGTAACTGGAAGCCTAAATCCTTAGCCACCCTAAAATAACCAGTCCTAAAATCCTGATGGTTCAAGAACACATTATCCTCAGAAGGCTGTTATTGTAATCTCTTCAAAGTCATTATTGATTGTATTTATTCTTACCCTGAAAGTACCCTCAACGGAAAAGATAGACATATTGAAACAAGTTTTTCAGCTGCTTCCTGAGGAGTTTGCATTACAAAATTATTTACATTAAAAATGCCTAAATACCTCAAAAAAACTCACATGCTATCATTTGTTATCTAACGTTTTAGAAGTTCAGTTAAATTCTACCTCATGGACATCTGTTTGACATTAGCCTAAAAATGAATGCTAGTTAAACACTGAGGAACTTGGCCCTTCCTCCTTACATTCCATTTTCTAGAGCATGAAGATTGTCTCAGAGAACATTTCATTAAAATACATCCCATATTTTGCCACTGTCTTGTCATTTACCACATGGTGGGAGAAAAGTGATGCCAAATAGCTTACTGAGCTTTGATGCATTTCCTCACTGATATTAGCTTAATTTAACATATCCCTTGGTTCTTTTTCTTAACACCATCTTGTAAATTATCCTTCCTGAGGTTGTTTTTTGGGTTTTTTTTTTGTTGTTTTTTTTTTTTTTTTTATTCTGTACCATTTTGATGCATAGCACAAAGCCATCCATCACGAGTCGGAAGCAACATATCTGCTAATGGAAGGCCCATTGCTTCTAGCTCAGTGACCACATTGTTCATCTTCTTGAGTGTGCCACAGCATTTTCACCTTTGATGGTCCCCACTGGACATGGCTCCCCCCTGGCTGGAGCAGCTGCCCAAGGTCCCCCCAGAACAGCTTGTGCAGCAGCCGCTCTGCACCACAGGTTTTGCTGCCCTGTTTACCTGCTGCAGCTGAGCTACGTTTCTTTCTCTAGATCATTTCCATTTTTTTCTCACCCACTCACATTTTTTATCAACTTAGTCTTTTATTTGAAGTTACATCTGCTTCTGTAACTACCTAACTACTACCGCATTAGCTACCCAGAAAATTCACCATGAAAATATCAGAATATTCTATAAAGCAGAATGCCCAAATATTCACACATACCCACAACTACATACTTTGAAAATACTTTATTTTACTCTATCAGATTAAAACTGTGATAACTTTCCTGTTTTTTATGTTCCCATGCAATTCTCTACAGATCTGGCTTCTAAAACTGGCCTTCCATTAATTGCAAACTCAGTTAATGGCAGGTGCAACTGATGGCATATAGACATTTATCTATCTAACTACACTCACAGGAGTCATTTAGTCTGAATGCTCCCGAGTAATCACATAATCAATAACCACCTTCTTATAACAAGCTCCTCTGTGTGTGGAAGCTCTTTAATAACTTCCTCTATTTCATTGTATCACTTCTCTGGGAGTATTCAGAGTTTTTCCAAAAGGAGAGTCTTTCCAAAATGAGATCTGATTTTATCTATTCTATGATGGCTGCATTAACAGAGTTTTGCATTATTGCAATAGGCCATAATACTTTTCCTTTGCCAAGAGTCTCAGTACTTGTTCAAATATACCAAAAAGTCCACATAATCCATTAAATCCATTAAAAGGGAGACATTTGGAAAGATATTTTGCAGAACAGCAGTTCCTCAGGGTTCCATTTTAATTATATTGTTAGTGTCCATGTTAGACACACTATCCCCATCTTCTACTCTTGGTCACAGGGGATGTTAACACTGTGGTCCTGGCCTCAGAAGTAAACTTCTGAATTCACAATGTTTGAGAGCATAAAAAGTTAGGCAAGAGGAGTTTGACCATCCCAAATAAATGGCAGCAGAATCAGTATTACTTTTGGATAAGAAAGTCAATTACTTTTTAACTTAAACTAACTTTGAAAGCTGCTTTCTTACTCTTTTCACAACTATAAATTTTCATGTCGTCTCCTTATCGTAAGATACTCTGAGTGGTTTTCTCTCTATTTTTGCAGTTACTGCTCAGTAACTGTAATCTTTCAAATGAAGTAGAACTCTTCAATATTGCTGTATTAAGGGAAATTATAATAGCTTATTGACTGCAGTTTAGTCAATGATCCATTCATTATTCTGTCTTAAAGGCTTCTGGAGCTTGTAAAATAATGTATTTGATTATCTCAAAAGTCAATATAAGCACAAATGAGGGACTGCAATGAACCAAACCAGTTAAGATAATTAGTGTAGTTGTGAAAACAGGGTATCAAGCTGTTCATCCCACCCGTTACACCTAAGTCTGAACTGTTTTCCTAGGCTAATAGTCTGTACAAATAACCAGGTATAATCCCACCATAAGGCATTTGTTGCTCTGGAGATCCTCAGCCTGAAATGTGGTGTGAGTGCACATTTTATATAGAAATGGAACTGAGTAATTGCTGTCTAAATTATTAGTGATAACATTTAAAAGGTGAGACATGGTACCTCATATATGTGGTAGGTGAAACAGCTTTGTTACATATTTCACTTTAAATATCAGGGATCCCAATCAAGACACAGTAAAAGAGATAGACTATGCATGAAAGTTCGGTATTTAATTGGATCATCCACTCCCATAGCACTTCTCTATTGCTTCTACACCACATTCTGATCCTGATCTTTCGGTTCAATATAATTCTTTTTCTCAGACTGTAAGAATAAAGAACATGAAGGCAACAGGGTTAAAAATCAGATTAACGGAAAACTAACGAAGCGAAGAATCAAGCTACAAATCTTCATTTTTTCCTCAGAGTTTGATTTTACAGGACCTCCAGCAGCAACACCCCACGTGAACTAGTGAGAGGTCAGTTTGGATAAAATCAGATGGACTAGTAGACTTATGTGGGATGTAGATGCTGTGTTCATTTGTGAGCCTCTGTTAGGCAAGGGCTGACAGAGAAAAACGTGTACAACCAACTTTTCACCTTACCTCAGGAAGAACATCACTCACTCACCAGCAGCCACGCATTTCTGTACCTCCTGCAGTCATAGCATTCAGACTAAAACATGCAGAAAACACTTGGCTTTCAGACAAACAATGTGGAAGGCAGAGTGCTCGCATACATCATGGTCCTCAGCATCCCCCATTGACGCAGATGCCAAAGCTTCCTTTCATGTTCCTGCTTCTTTAAAAGTAACATGCAAACAGCAGTCCTGTCTTGCTTCAGAAACTCGGGGCTGCATTAGTTCATCCTAAAATAGCAATAACTAACACTCATCTCACTTAATTGGTATTTCTTTTGCATTTGAAAATATGTCTTTAAGCCATTAAAGCTTTTTAAAAAGCTATTCATCAAAATTCCTGTCTTCCTTTTTCACCCAGAACAAAATTATTTCCTTCCCACTCCTCTGTCCTGCTTTCTGGCCGAAGTAAAGGTCAGTAATCATCAATACATTTTCACCGATGTAGGCTATTCCAGCAACGTTTAAGACTATCAGTCTCTGTGTTAACTATATCTCCAGAATAAACAGAACAGAATTTTCAAAGAAAAGGACAGTGTCTTTCAATGAAGTTATATAAATATGAAGTTATGTAAAATCTTGTTTTAAGCATGTTCTATCGCTGTTTCAAAGTATCTCTGAAACTAAATTGGCACGGAAGAATATTTCAGTTTCAGGTATTTATCTTCTCTAGCAGTGCTATGTATGGTACAATAACTATCCATTAACACAACAAGCCAGCATGTATTAAACACTTACTCAGACTCTGAATATTATTTACTTTGACTACACATGGAACGTTTTTCATTTACTGTTCACAAACTTGGGGCTTCTTGTTCATCTGCATGCCCATGAAAGCCATTTCTTACTTGGCCACAGAAGTTTTTTTTATGTATCTGCTACATAGCAGCAAGCCCATAGCCCCCAGTTTACAGGGATGCTTCGCATTCAACCTTTTTAACATCCAACAGTGTGTTTCAAGAGAGTGTTTTCCCACATTCTTATGTTCTCCTGTGTCCTCCTTTCTAATTTTCTTTCAGGTATTGGAACAGGCTGCCCAGGGCAGTGGTAGAGTCACCACCCCTGGAGATGTTCAAAAGGCATTTAGACAAGGTTCTCAGGGACATGTTTTAGTGCTCGAGTTAGGCTATGGTTGGACTCGACGATCCTAAGGGTCTCTTCCAACCAAGAGGATTGCATGATTCTAATGGCAAACTTCTTCCTCAGACATTCTGCACTTCCCCAGAGTACGTTTTTGAGCACTTTAAAGGCAACAAACCATCACTGATATTTGGGCCATGTATCAGCCACATATTTGTAGCCTGTTTCCACTATGCTTAAAAAGGCTGTTCTGCTTATTACCACCAAACAGAGCCTAAGCTCTGCCAAAGGAAGAAAAATTGAGTCAGCTATTCTGGCTAGCAGAACTGTAATTTCTCACCTTTTTTTTTTTTTTTTTTTTTCCTCCCCATTGGATGTAGTCAGCATAAATTTAGTTGGGTGGTCACTCTGGAAACTAACATCTACTAGAGGATTTTTATCCTACAGCAAAGGAATGGCATTCTCAGGTAAAAGAAAAAGACTAGCACTGTTGCCTTCAGGAATTTCAGCAGTTGTTAGCCTTCCCCCAGAGACTACAAAGAAAGTTAAGAGTTGTGGTGCCATCCTCTGCCCTCTTGAAAATGGCTGAAAAGCACTAACTTGTGTCACACAGTCTAAGCCATAGCCATCAGGTAACACTGACAGGTTGTTATTGTTGTAACCGAGATACAGGTCTGTACTGCTGAAACAAAATGCCCTATTAGATCAGAACAGGGCTGCTGCCAGCAGCTAACAGCATCAGTGTCAAAGGAGAGCACAAGCAGGAAATGCTGTGGATAGCAACTGAAAACGTGGCAGCTTGAAACACCCTCCTATCAGATTTATATATGCTACTTTCAATTCATCTGAATTCCTTTTGATCTTGTATAATGAAAAGCGAAAACCTAAATTATCTTCTTAATTCACTGGTTTCTGTCACAGCCTTTAATTTCGGTTCTTTTTCTTGATTAGAGTCCCAACATTTTTAGTCTATTTTTAATTCATGCTATTTCCCCGTAACTCAATCACTTTTATCTCCTATATTGAGATCAATTCTCTTTCCATAACTACTTCTAAGAAGAATGACAAGACTTGACCACTGTGTTCAAAATGAAAGGTTTTCTGAAATGTGCACAATGACGTTAGAGCACTTTTAGGGCTTTTTCCTGCCCTGTTCACAGTACATCTAGTCTGTTATTTTGTCTAGTACTCTACACTTGAACAGAGGCTTTTACTAAGCCTTTAGGCAAAGGTTAGTAAAACCTCAAGTTTTTCCCTTAGTTCATAACAAAATCTGCAATTCCTCTTTCCTAAAGCCATCTTTCTCTTAAAACAAAACTTTTCTTACTTGTTTGGCAATCCTTTTCTGAAACTGTTGACAGTCCTTAGTTCATTAAAGTTGAGTCCATCTTCTCAGTGTCTTGTGAAGACCTTGAATTTCTCTCCAACTACTCTATAACATCCAGAGAGATATCAATTAATTCATCTATATTTTCTCTCTGAAAACCTAAATTTAACTATTGTATGGTCTGTCTCAGCTCTGAATTTATAACATCTTAAGCTTAGTTTACAGCCTCCTCAGCACTTCAGCAGAGGTACATTTAGAAGAAATATGAGATCCAGTACTTTTACATTCAACAGGTAAAAGGGATCACTGCACATTGCCATATTGGTACTTTCCCTGATTATTGAAATAAGAAGACTGCATCTTTACCTATAAGCTCATCTTCTAGAATAACTTTGCAAGCACCTGAAGAACAGATCAGCTTCCCTTTTGTATGAAGAGATCATTTGAGAGATAATTCCTTAGACACTACAGCAACATTATGTTCAGTCCCTGTAAAACTAGCTCCATAAGTAATTTGGGTGCTGCTTATCTTCATCAGTACAAAATTATTTTGATGATTTTGATCTGGATTCATCCTGTCTCATTTTAGCCACTTACCTGAAGAATTGCAGTGTGGAAACTATCACAGAGGAGCCAACAGGATAATACCAGAGAGACAATCCAGACACTAAGTAGGCTGAATTGCCTTCAAACATGTCTATCAGTCTTCTTCACTTATAGAGGTGCTTAAAGTAACTCAGCTCTTAAATCGGGCATTACAATTAAATGTCTGAAGTTAATTGTATTTAATGTGTTTCCAAATCTGATTTAAATCAGTGAAAAGGCCAAAGGATCCATCTATTGCTTTTATTGGCTGTAGACCACCTCTCTGTCAATACTTCTCGCTTTGCCTGGGGAAGGGGCAGGGCAGCCTTCTCTCTACCTGATTTTGAAATGGTCAGGTAAAATTAATAAATACTTTGGATATTTCCCTTCTCTTCTATTGCAAGAACTGTAAAAGTTTGCTACAATACGTTAATTTTCTCCCCTGCTAGCACCTTTTTCTCCAGTTATATCATGCTAAACTCTGTCTGAATTCTCTGTACTGGCACTTGAGAAACTATATGCGTACATTCAGTTAGTGTCATCTTCTTTTCAACATATGGTGCACATTATTCACATAAAGCACTCTCCCTAGCCCTTTTCCACTTTTGGTCTTGGCAATTGTATTAATTACAAATGCAACACAGAATGCTAAAAACTTTCAAAGAGGGGAAAAAAGCATCCCCGGGTTATTCCTTTGAAGAATATTTTTCTGGAAATAACTAATGAAGAATAGGAAAATGCAATAATTTGATTTGCAGTAGAAATGTTCTTTCTTCTAAGATCCAAAATAAATCACCGAAAGCTTTCAAAGCTGACATTTAATCCATGAATTCAAATCATTTCTAAGATTTATGTTCCATTAGACAGTTTCAATTCCCTACGCACTTGCAAGATTTTAATGTATAGCTAGAAGAAAATGCATTTACACAGTATGCTTTTCATAGAAACAATATCATTTATTGATAAGGCTTTTCTTCTTTTTTTTCTTTTTTTTTTTTTTTTTTCAAAAAAAGAAAGAAATGGGTGGTTATGGTTTTTCTATTTGTTTGTGTATAAATAATAAAGGGAGGCTAAGTCAAGTCTTAGCACTTGCATAAACCTGTTGGATAGCATTTTTTCTAAAGACAAAACTGGAAGTCTGCAAAATAACAAGGATAGTTCATATGGTAGTAGATTTTATCTTAAATGCATTGTTTGATATATGTACTACCAAATTCACGTAAAAATAAGACTAGACCAGGTCTCCCCCATGCTTATCGAGATAGACGGCTTCCTATGTACCTTTTTGCTATTTACTATGAGTGTTGTTTTGAGTCTATGGAATGGACAACATGTGTTTCAAATACCTTGAGATCTCCATCTAGGAATGAAGGGTAGAGAATATCTGATAACCTGTGTCACTGTAATACTGCTAAGTCAAAACCTTATTCCCCTATAGTTCTTCCCTTAATTCTAACAGCTCGCTATGTGTAATATCAGTTAAATCAGAACAGGAAATATCTGTTTTTTCTTCTAGAGTACCATACGTTGTCTTCCTATGTAGTCATATAACGCATTGGTGTCTCATCCTTCCCATTACACAAGGACTTCCACTTAAACATTTATATTTACTACTGTGAAGTATTTGTATGTAAGATTACAAGTTTAAATAAATAAATAATAGTTTCTTATGTTAAAAGTACAATGGATACAAATAAGAAAATTAGGAGATTGGACAAGAGTTTCTCTTACATTGAATTATCATCAAACAAATTTAGGCTAAGCCAGACCTTATCTTACCTAATGTCAACTAACCATCAGACATCAGAATAATTTGTCTTTTGAAGGCCTCTTAACTCACATAAATAAGATGTACTTTTATTTTTATCAAACATATCTAAAGACCAGAATTCTATCTCCAGACATCATCTGAGATTTTTAGGCAGACAGCTAAATGTATATTGACCTCTACTGAAGTCAAGTTAGATAGACTGTCTTTTAGAACTTGGTGTAAAGCCCTTCAGTTGCACATTCAGAGTTTGTCACTGTCAGAAAATCCTTATTTATTGGGGGAAAAAATCTTCCCTGAATCATTGATTGATTTTGTGATATGTTATTTTATTTTTAATCAAATGAAGAAAAAAGATAACCAGCTCTAATTAAACATGTTAAATTCTATTTCTGTCTCAAATCAAAGGATGCTGTCTGGATTCATGTGACTAACCTCTCTTCCCTGAACAGGCAATGATAATTCTTCAAGGTTACATACTTTAGACATGAACTTCACCTCATTCACATTAAACCATGTGTTCCACTGATCCTTTTTAGCAGCCCAGGTAAAACAATATGCTGTTACCAGAATTCAGCTTTAATAGAGGACACGTCTTCCGTTGAGCTATATCTGTCTCTTAAAACAGGTTTGAGCAAACAGGAGCAAAATCCTGTTATCAAAACAAATCAGACAAAAACTGCATTTCTAGATTACAGACGCTAAACTAAAGTACAACATATGTTTTTTGGACCTTGAAGTAAAGGCATAAAATTCAGGAAGAACTGCACCTGTGAGCATCAGCTCCATCTACTACATCATCATCTGCTGTCAACAGAAGTCAGGGTGAAATATTACACTTGCAGTCATGAATATTCAGATTTGTAGTTATACACATGTGATCCCCAGTAGTTTGTTTTCTTTTTAATGGTTCCAAATTTGTGAAGCATAATATGAAAACTCCTAGCACAGGGATATGCTACTGGGATAAACAAATGTATTTGCATGAGGCTGTAATAAAAAGTACTATTTAAATATAATAATTGAACATTGTTTATGGTAATTATTTGTTAATGCCTCTTCTCAGCTGAATTAGTTTAGAATAACATTTTGATTTTAGTTTAGCCTTTTTGCCATTCCAAGACAGTACTGTAATTTACGTCAGAGAATAATTGCTCTTCCTGAGATAAAGGGAATTTTTACACAGGGCTTGGACATTGGGCTTTAGCTTTGGTATTCTAGACTTAAGTCATGGCTTTCTGCATCAAAAAGTAAAAAGTGGTGTCTCCAGAGGAGATTCATCTGGCATGCTAGACATGCAATTCTTACTAATGACATAATTGGCTTGATAATATGTCTGCTGTGTTTCTTTCAACAGGCATAGAAAAGTCCTTGATCAATCAAAAAATGACAAATAGCATATATACATCTATACATTTCAATAATTTGTATTTGAGGCATCTGCAGTAATCTCACAAGTCTGCTGAAAAACTACAGGTCTGGAGGGAGGTCTCTATCCACCCCCCTTTCTTTTTTCCAGTTAAAAGCTTTCCATCATTGTCTCAGAACGAGTTTCCCAGCTTTTATGTGATACCACAGGCTTTTTAAAACAATTTATTCTCAACCAGTTCCAGATGTAGGTCCTCAGAGGTGCCAAAACCGCTGCTTTTCCTTTACTTCCCACCCCCTCCCAGTTCCTCTTGATAGTTTTAGCTCCATTTTCTTTTCCCTTTTCCCCTTTCTCCCCACCCCTGGAATAATCAAAGGCTCTTCTGAGGACTAAGGTCTTTGTCTTGTATTTGATTAGTGTAAGCATAAATAAAGAGGTAAGCATATTAGTATATTTTAAATCAAGCAGTTAGAATGTTTTTTTAAATACAACCAAATCAAACAGAAAATCCAGATTTGGATTTACTTTGAGAAATACATTTCTGAGAAGGAATAAAAAAGGAAATAACTGAAACAAAATTCCTTTAAAAGTGTGGATTTGTAGGTCAGAGCCTAAGACTATCAAACCACACATTAGTCATCCTTCAGAGGAAAATAAATCTGTGGGTGAAGAATGCACCAGGACTGCATTGAGATGGTGGGCCTTGATCAATGCATTTAAAAGCTTTTTCATTAGCCTTCTCTACTGGAAAGAAATCATCTTTTCCCACAAAATTGAAAAAGAAATAAATGAGGATGGGGCAGTAGATAGTCAAATTAGAAAGAAAACTAAGAAATTTTGTTTTAGACTTTCCAGATAAACCTAAGGTTTGATTCACCCACATGTGGAGTCAGCCAGGCTGACACTGTAAGTAGCCGAGCTTCACAATTGCAAGCAAGAAAACTACCCACTGTAAAGTCTAAAAATCAGAAGGCAAGGCCAATAGTTGAAGTCAAGAGAAAACAGGCAACTTTTATGATCTCAATTTGAACTATGATATTGTTCAAATTAACATTTTAAAATCACGTACATAAAATCATTCTTAACAGATACTCCTTTTATGCTTTTACAAGACCCTAGAAAATGTGATAGCCTCCCATTTCATGAAAAAGCCTACTTCCCTAGGACTCCAGTTTGTAATTTGAATAGAGTTTGCACAGCTTCCTGAAAAGTAAGAACCTGTTCTTCCAATATTTCTCCTGCTGGAAAGAACTAAAATTGTATGATGTTACTCCTTTCCTATGTGTTTTCTTTTAATACATTGGATACATAGGGAAAGACATATAGCTTCTGGTGACAGCAAATGCATAATCATCGAGAAAATATATGAGGTTAAATGGGGGACATTAATGAGCCAAGACTATTTCTTGGGTTTTTTTTCATTTCTTTTACTATTTTACTTCTAAATATTTCAGCTGCATTTGTGGTTTTTTGCTGTAAAATCAGTGTGTAAAAAAAACAAGGCATTCTGGAAAGCACTCTTTTAAACATACTTACTAAATCAGAGTCTATACAGTCTATAATTTGTAGGTAGTTCTGAAAAGTGGCACTCATGCAAAAGGAGACCTCAGGGTTGTTGCCAACATTCTCTGAGAAGGGATAGTGACTGTCAACAAGTGGAACCCATTTCTGATCTGAAACTGTGGAGTGTCTAACAAACAATTAACAAAATCTGCAAGACCTAAAGTGATGTTACTTAATCTAGATTTGAACAAAGCCATACAGACTTTAGGACAAAGTAAAAAAAAAAAAAAAAAAAAAATCCCAAACCACAATAAAATATAATAATTATAAAGAGCTCAAGAACATTTTCCTTTCCTATAACCCAGGAATAAAGAGATACTTCACACCGAACACAGTGAGAAAGAGAGAGAATTTGGGGGTTGGGCATTATTAGAAATCACTTCCACTTCAATGAATAATTGTACTTTTATAGTACAGCAGCCAGTTGCTGGAAAAGAAAAATGCAAAGCTACATTAGAACAATTCCTAAAACAATAACACACAGCCTGCATGGCTTGATACTAAAGGTTTTCTGCTGGAAATATTATTGATATTGTTAGATTTATCTTGCTGTAGTGACTGATGGATTGTTAGTGGAAGCGGGTCAATATATCTTTTGGTATGATCATTACTAATCCAACCAGGCCATTCTCCTTTTCAGTACACTGCATTGGAGCACTGCTGCTGCAAAGCCTCTTGCGCTGATTAGTTTTTTATTGAATATTTCTACATCTAGTGCAGTAAAAAGCCACTTATCTGAGGTTTTAGTTTACAAGAATATTTTCCATAAGAAGTAGTTCCAGCAACAACCACTGTTGTGGAGATGTCTGAACTACATGGGATTGCACTGAACCTTAAAGAGGGGAACAATTTATTTAAGCACATAAGTAACCTGTCTGGCTGCAAAATGATAAATGGTAGAAGGAAAAAGAACTTGATGGGACTTTAAAATCTTGATTTTGCTTTCATGCCCACTTTTTTTTTTTTTTCCTGTGGCTGCAGGAATTCTGAAAATTCACTAGAGACATGACTGAAGGGAACGAGAGAAAATATTGCAAAAACGTCTTCTATTATAGCAGAAATAATTCCTGGTTATTCCAAGAATGTTCTATTAAAAAACATAAATATTCTGGTCACAATGTCCAAAATCTAGAGTGAATCACAGTTCTCTCACACAATATTCTTAGAAGAGAGTAAAGAGCTAATCCAAATTAAATCTGTAAGCACTAAGAAAAAGTGAGACAGATCCACAACTTCTTCACATCCCTCTGAAGGTCCCACTCATCCTCTGTCCAAAAGGTTTAATAGGTACTTCTGGGGATATCGGTATCTTCAAAAGTTCAAACAGAATCACCCCTGACTGAGTGATACTCAAATCACTCATCTAAGAATATCATTTGCAGCTCCTTCTGTATCTATCTTGACTGGAAGGACCGTTAAATTAACACAGAAACACAAGTCAGAAGGAAAGTCTCATTCTACCAGTGCTACAACCACCAGAGACAGTTACAGCTACAAAGGACAGTTTTCTGGCTCAAAAAGAATTGCCTCATACTAAAACAAACAAAAAAAACAAAACACCACCTAAAGTTTACATCATTTTGATATAAATGGGAATTAACTCCAAATAAAAAGCAGTCGCTTGAAGATTCTTGAGTATGGGAGTTCATGGTTTCATTATACCCATTGTGTGCAAAATCAATGGAGTACATATCAATAATATGTATTTGGTGCCTTCAAAGAGTGATTTTAAGAAAAATGGTAAGAAACATAAGTTGGATCTTCTGTGAAAAATAATTTTAAATGGAAAAAAAAAAAAAGAGAGAGAGAGAGAGAATTGTGATTTGGAACATTTCCCTAGAGGCCACAAAATTTACAAACCCATGGTCAAGACAAGAGGTGACATTAATAGACATTAATTAAGAAACTAGATGAAACATAGGAAAACAAACAAAAGTCTTGAAAAATGTCATTTAGAAAATGTGATGGTGATAGCAATGAATATGAATTGGCCAGTGGGAAGTATAACCACTAATGAGGGAAGTTGAAAGTCATAAGAAGAATCTGTGATCAGCACAGCTAATACCAAAGGAAGACTCTTTTTATTACACTAAAAATGATCGGTATCTTAACAGCTGTATTGGGACATTGTTCGATAAGCAAAGGGCAATTGTTAATAACACAGAGACTGAGATTTTCAGGAAATATTTCTGCTATGCGTTTTGCTTGTAAAGAGTAAATTATGTGTATGCATAATGGACATAATGGTTATGATGAAACCATTCTGTTAGTAGCAAAAAAGGATGTTAAATAGAAGCTATTTTAAATGCATTTAATTCACCATAATTTTTGACTCAGCAAATCCAGGTAACTCTCAACTAATAGCCAGCAAAGAATTGGTACAGGAGATGTCTGAATGGTTGACATGGATTTTCAATGAGACCAAAGGCTCACTTCCAATGCTTAATGGTAATTTCCAGAGGACCAAGCTAAGAAAATAATTTTATCAAGACTTAGAAAAGGGTAGGGAAATATCCTGAAATAATTACAGACTTTGCCATCCTGTGTCAATACCATAGAAAATAATGGAACAGCTGATATGGGAATCAACTGAAAGACAGTGGTACAATAAAGCACTAATCTAAATGCTCTTATATGTAATAGATCCCAATATAATTCAATATTTTTATGAGATTACAGTTTTGATTGATAAAGGTTAATAGTATTATACAATACACTTAGATCTCTGTAAGGCACAACTAACTGCACACTGCACAATACCCTGATTAATGAACTAGAACATAAAATCAGCATTGCATACATTAAATTAATTAAAAACAGTCAAGGATAGGTCTTGTTGATCTCACTGGAAATCATACTGTGACTGTATTTCCAAGGGCATCACCACAGGATGAAGTTTTTGACCCCTAGCTATTTAAAATCTTTTATAAATCGACTGTGAGGAAGGAGTCCAACCGACCCAAACATTAAGGGAGTGGCAAATACTGAAGATAATAAGTCATTGAGACAGACCAATAGAGATCACTTTGTAAAAAGTAACAAACATTCAGGATGGTCTGAATAAAGCCTGACTTTTTGGAGCATTCCTACTAGGTCATACTAGCTCAAGTAAAATGCTGCTACATTTTCAATCATATTTTGGACCAATCATTAGATAAGTTTTAACCGAGCATACAAATGACAATTAAGCTTTCAGGGGAATTTCTAACACTGTGTAATTTGTAAAACAAAGTCAATGAGCAGAAATTATATCTGTAGGCATCAGACACCCAGAAAGGCACTTCTGAGTAGCTGTTTACTTAACCTGGAAAATCTGAAAACACAAATGAAGACCATTAACATCAGAATTTCCAGAAGAGAAAAACAATGAAGAAAATGAAAAGCAAGTTTTACAGTCTCAAATGTCCCCAAATCATGACAACATGGTAAGGTATGAGATCAAATAATTCAGAAAAAAAGTCCACAAAATACATGTCTTAGGGATTCAACACCACTGATTAATGTGATAGAACCGGAAGAGACGAGTCAGATACACAGTGCTGTTGAGGTGGAATAAAAGTCAGCCTCCAAGCCTGCAGAAACTTATTTCATATTCACAATTGATGAAAGCCCTGAAAAGCGTCTGAGAATGCCCACATTGTTGACAATCAAGTGAGCATGCTCACTTGAATAGTGAAATGAAAGCATAGCCACTATGTACTTGAATTGTATACTAACTCACTGTAGTTAAAGAATAAAATTATTTAATCTTATTTACATCCAAAAATAAGAGTGCCTATGTCTCTGATCTCTTTAGAACACTTAGAAACACATAATAACAATGGAATACGCCTCACAAACTGGAATAATTATACCCAGAACCTACAGGTATGCCATGAATAAAAGTTACTTCTCCATCTTACTAGAAGATGTTTCTGATCACAGGGAAAATGCTTCTTCACATAATGGAATTACAATTATAAAGTAACAAATATCAAATAAGAATGGAATACAATGCATTCTGATTAATCCATCAAAATTTATACTATAAGCAAGCAGTCTTGTGAACAGCATGAAAGTAAAACAATGAAAACAACTAAATGCACATGCAGTGCACAGATCATTCCTGGAGACATTGCTTCATTTATTTAGTTTTAACTTGAGCCTTTGTTTCCATAGGAATCAATATTTCCTTGCGATGTTAATGACTACCAGAACACATTGATGAGCTATGTTAACAGGCAATAATAACGCTATTAATGTTTTTCACCCCTGTATCTGTGAACTGGAATTACCAAGGAGCAAAAAAGTAGCATTACACTGAATATAGGTGAATAACGAAAATCAGAGTGATTTCCCAACTTATACATTATTAAATCCATTTCCACTGACTGCATCAAACACAACACTAAGACACCAGCATCAGCCATCTCTCTTATAACTGTGCAATATCAAAAACATAGCTACACACCAACAAAGTTTTGCAAGTCCATTTACAATTTGTTTCAAAGATTATCAGTAATGTCTATAACATCCCTCCTTAATTAAAAGCTTCTGAATTTTTCCAGTGGAAGCCTAATCTTTAATATTGTGTTGCCTTCACTGAACCATATATCCAAAAGTGGACAGACGCGTCAGGCATAGCAGAAATCTAACTTTTCTGTATCAAGGGAAAGAGATAAGCAATCTCCAGAGAATGTGATTCAGAACACCTAGGCTTGATGCCTAAAATAGAGGTTATGAATAATTTCCTATACATATGAACTTATCTAGGTTTGATTCTCTGCTGAAATGAATTTTAAATTTGAATAAAGTAGAAGTTGGTTCAACCTCCTTTTTTTCCCATTGGTAGAAGTCTCATGATTCCAAATTAATGTAAAAACTATGAATGTTCATGCTAATCTATGGTAAGAACCCTTGCCAAAGATAACTTTGAAGTTAATTCTTGGAATTATTTAAAGTGATATTGCACAGACACTGCAAAATGTATGTGGCTCTTAAATCGATGCTTTAGATTTCATAGTCCTGTCTAGCGGTCAGACAGCAACAGCAAGAAAAAGGTACAGAATACCTGGGCTTTCCTTTGAAGAAATAAGTAAGCCATACTTGAAACGGGAGCAACATTTGTAGTAACTTAAAATAGTCATCTGTTACTTAACTACGCACCACCCAACATGTGTCTTTAACCACATAACTTTCTTTTCCTGGTTCATAATTTGTTATGAACAGAGAAGAATCTACTTCTAGTATAAGATAGGCAGCATAGCAATGACCCAGAGTATTTGTTTGAGGGGACCTCAGTGAGCAGCATTCCTGCCATTTTAATGGACACCAGTGAAACTGAACTTTGCAGACTTTCCAAAGGCAGGGAATTTAGAGCTTATCTGCACAGGAAAGTTACTGCATAATAACTTCATTCCAACTGAGATGGACTGACAAGAGAGTCAAGGAGCTAAAAGCAGAAACAGTCTCTTCAGCATTTTGCCTTCTTCAGCCATCTGTGTTTGTGGGATGTGAACAGAGAGGTTCAGTTCTGCCCCTAATACATGGTTCAAAGTGAATGCCAATGCACTGCCTGCCTGTAAACATGCCAGTGATTATGCAGACTGGGAACAGGTTGTATAAAGACAACAGGATACCTTCCAATCTGCTCATACTGATTTCATCGTTGTCTCCTAAACTGTGTTTTCTGCAGGACAAAAAAGGCAGTATTGGCAGATCTTCAATGCATGAAGGAATACTTTGTTCAAAGGTTCTAGGAATTTTGGTTGGTAAGGAACAGAGTTGTTGATATGTTCTTCCAAAACAATTAAGCAAAAATGTTTGAAGCACATCAAGCACTCTGAAACTGAGCCTCAGGTTTGAAGTTTTATGGGTTCATAAAACTCCATCCATGCTCATAGAAGTTTTACAAACACCAGCTGACTTTGCATGAACATGCTGTAGCCAGAGATCCACATTCCTTCTAAAAATCTACTCATGCGTTGTGAAAGGATTCAGAAACTTTCTTCTGACTTTCAGCACATATGAGAGTTATGTATAAAAAATAGTGATTTCAAAGGTACTGATGTCTTGTGCACTGAACAGTCATATTTCTTAGAACCTGTGACTGAAAAACACACTATGTAGCTTTACAATTCATGATTTTGTAAATTACTGGTATGAAAAGTAAAAAATAATTGAAAATTTTGAGATTCAAGATTCCACTGCCTTGTCATACTAGAAATCAAATTTATCATCGGTTACTTCACTTTTTTGACAAATCATGGGATTACTGCAATGTAAATTTTCACATCAGACATCAGGATACATCTTTTAATGCAGTCATCTTGGATTTTTCCACATTTGAAAACAAAGTAATGAAACAAAGCACATCAGAAAATAAGTAGGTTAAAAGTATGTTGAAAGAAACTTCTACCTTTGTTTAACATCTTTGCATATTTGTCAATGTCAAAATACAATTGTATTTGTTCAATTTCGGGGTATGACCTTGATGCAGAAGAGTTAAGATCATGCACACCTAATGGAGAGAGTCCAGTGTAGGGCAACCAAGATGACTAAGGGAGTGGAGCACCTCCCTTATGAGGAAAGACTGAGGGAGCTGGGTCTCTGGTTTGGAGAAGAGGAGACTGAGGGGTGACTTTATTAATGTTTACAAATATACAAAGGGTGAGTGTCACAAGGATGGAGCCAGGCTACTCTTGGTGACAAACAATGGTAGGACAAGGGGTTATGTGTTTAAACTGGAACATAAGAGGTTCCACTTAAACTTGAGAAGAAACTTCTTCTCAGTGAGGGTAACAGAACACTGGAATAGACTGCCCAGGGAGGTTGTGGAGTCTCCTACTCTGGAGACATTCAAAACCCACCTGGACATGTTCCTGTGTAGCCTCATCTAGGTGTTTCTGCTCCGTCAGGGGGATTGGACTAGATGATCTTTCGAGGTCCCTTCCAATTCCTAACATTCTGTGATTCTATGAACCTGATGCTTTAGTCTTCACCAGAACTTCCTCCTTTAGCTCTCACATACAGCACTGGAGACAGAAAACAAATGAGGACAAAACACAGCCAACTCCATGCAGCAAGCAGCTGCAGGAGATAAAGATCTTCCTCCATCCAGTCCTGAACTGGGATCCTGTTATACATAACTTGGAGTAGTGACAGTCCACAGTGCTAGAAGTCCATACTATGCTCTTAGATGGAGGCATAACAAATGTGAGACTGACTACTCTCTTCAACAAATCCTGTTTAGCATCATTGATTTTAAAACCAGTATTTCTCTTTCCGTCAAGAACCAGGATGCCAGCAGAGCTCTGCTGGGTGCTTCCCACTCACCATACCATGCTATGATTTTCTACAGCTTATCTCACATATGTAACATCATCTGTATTTTACTTCAAATACAATGAAAAGTGAAAAGAAAGAAACTGAATTTGTTCTTTGTTGTAGTCTATTTAATTACGGTAGAATATTAGAGAGAAATAGTCAGAATAATCATTAAAGTTGGATTAATCTGCTTGGCAAACTCACACTCACTTTTGGCTTGGTGAATCATTCAAGATTTCAGTGTACCTAGGCATGCATATAGTTCAAAATATACATATATCTGACATATTTATATATGTCTGATATTATGATTAAACTCTACTTTTCTTTGGAAAATGTAAATCTCCTGTTGAGCTATACAAGCAAGAACACCAGATATGAAGTTCCCTCCCTAAGAAAACTTTGAAAACATTAATTCGTTTATTAACAACATACATGCATAGGCACATACAATGTGCCTCCCCATTACAATACAACAGGTCACTAAAAAGAACAATTAATGTATGGCTTTTTTAGCACAAAGTGCTAGGAAGCAGTGCTAATTCATTCTTTAAAAAGAAGTGTCTTATTTTCAGATAAAACTGCAAAAGTTACCAAAAATTACTGTGAAGATTTAAAAATAATTATGGCACAAATTGGCAAAATCATACCTTTCAGGTAGCTTATTTGAATTTATTGACTAGGCAGTGTGAGAAGAGCACACAGAGCACTAAGAAGCCATATAGGATATGAAAATGTAATAAAAATGCAAAACAATGAGCTAGTCAAGATTACACTGCATAGTAGTTAACTGCTATCAATTATTTAAACATAGAAGCTCAGTGAAATGTGCATAAAACCAAAGCAAGGTCTTAATTTTTCTTTTTTTTTTTTTTTTTTTGAAGGACATCCAGAATGTGAGCTTTTTGGAAAATGACCTTGAAACATTCATTTTTACAATCAGAGTTTTCTGCTGAAATCCTGATAGTATGAACAGCTTTTCAGCTGAAAGCTTCACTTGATTGGTCTGGTGGTTATCTTTTTTTCCACTAGTTTTGCTCTGAGGATTTTTTAAGGCGTATTAGAGAAACAGCTGTAAGTAAAGATAAGATCATTTTTGTTTAATGACTTTTGGAGTGAAATAAGAGCTTTTTTGGTAAAATCAGATTAAACTTGAAAATGCAAAAACTAATTTATGAAATGGGTTCCTACGACGTTTTTTAAATGTAACTGGAAAACACAAACCTCCAAACTTTGATTGCAGAAGAGAAATTAGTCAGCAAAAGAAAAGCTGCTACCACCTGGCTCTATAAAATGAGCCCTTGGCCCCTATTAAATCAGATGTGATAAGCCCAGGCTGCCCCTTTACATCTTGCAAATTTGAAAGTAAGTGATTTAGCATGTTTCTGACACTGAAAAATTCTCATGCCAAAAATAGCTAGACAAAGTCAAAATTAACTCTACCCCAGCCAAAACCAGGACAGAGTCCTTTATGACCCTGCTTTCCTATAATTACACTGATTTGTCTTGATTAGCATTTTAGGTATGTGTTATTGATAAACTATCACAGTTTAACACCAGCCAGCAACTAAGCACCACAAAGCCACTCACTCACTGCCTCCACCTCAGTGGCATGGGGGAAGGAATCAGAAGAGTTGGAGTGTGGAAGTGTGGAGACTCATTGATTGAGACAAAGACAGTTTAATAGGTAAAGCAAAAGCCACACAGACAAGCAAAGTAACACACGGGATTCATCCACTGTTTCCCATGGTCAGGCAGGTGTTCAGCCATCTGAACTGCTGGAGAGAGTCCAGCATAGGGCAACCAAGATGATTAAGGGAATGGAGCACCTCCCTTATGAGGAAAGACTGAGGGAGCTGGGTCTCTTTGGTTTGGAGAAGAGGAGACTGAGGGGTGACCTTATTAACGTTTATAAATATACAAAGGGTGAGTGTCACGAGGACGGAGCCAAGCTCTTCTCGGTGACAAACAATGGTAGGACAAGGGGTAATCGGTTTAAGCTGGAACATAAGAGGTTCCACTTAAACTTGAGAAGAAACTTCTTCTCAGTGAGGGTAACAGAACACTGGAACAGGCTGCCCAGGGAGGTTGTGGAGTCTCCTACTCTGAAGACATTCAAAACCCACCTGGACACATTCCTGTGTAGCCTCATCTAGGTGTTCCTGCTCCAGCAGGGCGATTGGGCTAGAAGATCTTTTGAGGTCCCTTCCAATCCCTAGAATTCTATGATTCTGTGATCTCCAGGATAACTGGGATCCATCACACATAATGGTTACTTCATCAAAGTCATCATTCCGAATGTCCCCATCTTCCTTCTTCTTCCCCCAACTTCACATAATATGTTGAGCATGACATCATATGATGTGGAATAACCCTTTGGTCAGTTGTGGTCAGCTGTCCTGATTGTGTTTCCCCCCAGTTTCTTCTGCACTCCCAGTCTCTTCGCTGCTGGGGTGGGGTGAAAAGCAGAAAAGGCCTTAACACTGTGTATGCCCTGCTCAGCAATAATGGAAACATCCCTGTGTTATCAACACCGGTTTCAGCACAAATCCAGAACATAACCTCACACTAACTACTTCAGAGAAAATTAATTCTATCTCAGCTAAAATCAGCACACTAATGTAACACTGATTAAATTAATATTGGAATAAAAATGCATTATATTAGCAAATATATGCCCACACTTTCATATGTAAAGGACAGAAGTTTGCAGCCCTGTTACGAGAAGCCCCCAGCACATAGTAGCATTTGTTAATAGCTTATATGAAGCACAGAAATGGAAAAATAGCATAAAAGTCTGTTGTAAATTTGTCTATTTTGACAAGTTCCTGAACTAAAACCTGTACATTTTTCATCTTAGATGAAGGCCCTTTAGCTAATACTTATGGTCCACTATACATCATTTAAACGTATCTACACATCAGCCAGCAAGGCTTTACTGATGAGCATAGTTTTGTTTTATTTTAAATCAGTTACATCACAGAAGAAGTTGAGAGTTGAGCTCATGTCTATTACTATTTGACATCAAAAGTATGTGATACAAAAGAAGAACCATTCACCAAAAGAGTGGCTATATGGTTACCAGTTCAGCATGGAGAGTAAGAAGGCTTTGATAAGCCAGTGCAAGTAACAGAGATCATTCTGAACTCACCCAATCCCACACTTCTCCTTTCTACATGCCCATCAATGTCAGATGTTTGTGCCAAGTAATACACAAGTTTAGTCTTGTTTAAGAATGGCTACATAAATGACATACCTAACAACTACCAAATTCTGCCAAATAGGCCAAGGTCACAAAACATACCACTTATGTCAGCTTTTTACTGGATTTGAGCTTGCTGAAGAGAGCATACGGTGCCAGTCTGGTGAGAGACAGGAGTGGCACAGGCAAGGCTGATCTGTCTTAAAGCCTCCAGGTTCACCTACCAATGTTTTCTAAATGCACTTGAACCAGAAGAGAGAGGCAAATCAGGACCCTGTGCCACAGGACCATAGTGGTTTTCATCTAGTGCTAGAATCTGCAAGGGCAGATTTAAGTTATCATGCAATTACAACTTTAGCTAAAATCTCTGCTGCCTTCATTCTGAAGTGATGTATTGATAAGAAAAATGAGTGTTAGAGAGGAGAAGATTGCAGAACAACTCATCAGGGAGGATTCAGCACATGAGATGACAGAGGCTTGAATTGAAATACATGGTGTCTTATAGCTGCAGCAATAGAGTCTATTTTTCTTGCTTTCTCTTCTTCTCCTCTATCGTACTGAACACCATATTTCTTCTCTGCCTTTGGCACCTTCCATAAATGTAAACCATCATCTCTCTGTCCCTGCAACAGTACTTTATAAAATAGAAAGTAAAAAAATATTAAATTAAATTTCCACAGAAAGCTATTAAAATGTCTTTGTATCACTTAGGCATCTCTGCCTTAACATCCTGTTTGGGTAGTACATAAAATGTGTAAGGTACTGTCAGGAACATGGGAGAGGGTGGTGTCATTGTATTCCCAAGGCATTATTTGTTCTTTCTATTTATGTTCAATTTGTTACCATCCTTCCAGCAACTCACTCTCTTAAAGAGGACACCCTTCTTCTGAGTCATTCAAGATGGGTGACCTCAGCACAACTGCAAAGCAGTTCGATGACAAGTGCTTGTTCATTCACCCTAAAACAGAGTTCACGAGGGTTAATGCACGCCCCTCAGCTAAAATTCCTGGTGACACTGCCCAGAGCTTACAAAACCTCTGTTTCCTCCTGCTCATAGGACTGGCCTTCTGACTGAGCCAAGCTACAAAACTGAACCTTAGGAATGGGAACGGGGAATGGAAAAAGGTGATGGAATGGGACAGCAAAGCCTATAATCACCCTTCAAGTATGGGCCAATGGCCAGAATTCCCAGAGATCAAAGCCATTAGGACTGAGCTGCTCTGACTACCTTTGACTTCACTGAAAGCCAAAACGCACTTAGCATCTGGCAAAACTAGGTCCCAACTTTTTTCCCCTATGACGTGGCATGCCTCTAAACCAAATGAGCACCTTTAATCTTTTATTCTATTGTTGATTTCTGGGATGTTTGCCACAGATATATCTATGCCATCTTTTTTCTGTAGTGTCAGAAAATGCATTTTTATTTAGTGGCAGGAAAGAAACAAGACACAAAAAAATAATGCATTTAAAATGTTTTCCAAAGTTTTAATGTCATGCCCAGATAGAAATTAATGGATAAAGTATTAAATCCCTTCCAAGATCAGCAGAATTGCTGTAGACAACTGCCTGCAGATTGGGAGACACGATACCACTTAATTAGCATGGGTTATGCATTACCTTGAATTAGACAAATTTACCTAGCTACAACGCTAAAAAACAGCTTTGTCCCCAGTCATGAGAGCACATAATTCTCAGCCTTTCAGAAATGCTCACCTCACACCCATCCATCCAACAATGTATCTCTTTGTCAGGCCATTGGGACTGAAGGAAACCCTGGAGCTGCTCAGTCCTAGATTCCTCCCAGGCATTTTTAAAAATGACTTCAGAATTTGAAGACAGAGATTTGATTCTTTTTCCTTGTTTTTACAGAATAACGCTCTGGAAAGGCTGGTGCTGTTGGTATTGTTCTGACAGCAAGCAGAAAGCTTCATTTCTGTTGCTTGTCTTTCATCTGAGGGAGACACTTGCCCTGATCATGGTACTACTGAGTTATCCCTGTCAGGAAACATTTATCTTTGACATTACAGTTTTTTGAAGTAAAACTTCTTCTGAAGAGCAATTCTTTGCCTTTGAAAATGACAGGATAGCATCACATGATGCTTATGAGAAAGAGAGAGAGAGAGAGAGAGACAGAGAGAGAGAAGCTTTAGCCGTGTAAGTCAGCAAACTCCCTTTCGTTCTACTGACCAAACAAGAACCCCTTGAAAAGATAATCCAAAGGAAAAATAACTTCAGAAACCAAAATATTCAACAGAAAGGATTTTTGTTCAAAATGTTAGAAACCACCCACTGACTTACTATCGGCTCAGCGCTCAGTAGCAGACACTGGATGGCAGAGGACCTGGATCCTAACAGTGCCAGGCAGAAGCAAAGCCTGCAGCCTTTCTGCCCAGAGGTGAGGATGCTTGTCCGTGCCTGAGCCTGCTGATGTTTTGCACATCACAAATACCTGTCCCTCTAAAGCCTGAATGACTTTTCACAAGCAGTAAAACATCAAATGCAGTTACCACTTTTTTTTTCTTTTTCTTTTGCACAGGGCTGCACTGAGATAACATAAAGGCAGATGAATAAGGCCTGCACCCAAAGAAATATTTCAGTGCCTGTGTGGTATCAGAGCAGTATTCTCTTACAACCCCAAAGAAAGGATTCTGTCTCCTAAGGCACAAGGTGATGTACTGTTTTCGAAATTCACTAGCTAGACGCCAGCACTGGTGAACTATGAAGTATTTGACAAGACAAAAACTTACACCATAGCATTGTGCATTAGTGCTCCTGAGGCCACAATATAATGTGTTTCAAAAAGATGGACTCAGTTTGAAATTGCTCTGTCTTTGAAAACAGGTCCATCTTTTTGAAACACCTTGTATATAAATGTATGCAAACTGACAACAATAGTTCAGGAAAAGCTTGAGAGCACGCAGCCTGAGATAAAGAAACACGTCGCAGAGCTCAGCTTAATAGTAACAGTGGGTGGCAGCCAGCCTGTACAGTCCATATAAAAATCTTCTGAATAACTTCTGTCAGACTGGAATTAGTATTAACTTCATCCCAGGTGCAGGGTAACACGAAAGATCTCTTCATACAGTGGTTTCACTCCATCAAAATTTCTTTCAATGTTATCAATACAAGCAAACCAGCAGAGTTAACCTTTTACACTGAGGCTGACCTCAAAAGAACAAACTACCTTTTTTTAACTTGCCTCTTCTATTTTCTTACTCCTTTATCTTGGACTGTGATCTTGCAAGATTTCACATGCTAACTGAGGTTAGGTTGGGTCATTGGTTAGATATGAGATCCAAGTCACTACAGTCAGGGTCCTTCCCTTGAGTTGTTATTAAAGGTGGGTCTGCAACAAAGTCATTCAGCTGAGGTCTGAACTTGTAAGAGCTTGGGACTGTTGTGTTTGAGGGCTTTGATGTGGACTCATTACCAGGTCAGAGCTGAACTGTTATTAGGGCATGAGGTTAAGGACATGGTGATACTAAAACTTTTCAGCTGCTTGGATTCATTAAACTTCTCATGACAGTGCTGGAAGGGCCTTTTTTCCATAAATACAAAAAAAATCCAACCATATGTAATGCTAGAGAAATCATTGAAGTTCTCCAATTACTTCCCAAAACTGAGTGAAAAACATTATAATCCCATTCTCTGATTCATGTATTATTAGCTTAAAAGTTCCTTCAAGATCATTCTCAGTATTTCTAGACAAGTGTAAAATACTGTTCTTTACAAAAAATCCAAGTTTCTGACTGTTTCTCAACAAAAAGAAAATAAGTGATTTGTTGTTCAAAAACACTATTGGAATTGTAGTTTAATCTTATAGTTTTAAAGTGACCCTGATGGCTTTAATTCTACCAAAATAATAGTACAATGAAGTGCAGGAATAATATCTGGGTACTTCAAGGTCTTAAACGAAACAATGAGATTGATCGCAACTTATTTTATAGCATCAAAAGAAGTTTGGCTATTTTCCATTTCAGGTGAAGTAAAAATATTTATATTCTGTATTAAAAATAAAGCAAGGTTGCAAATAAAAAAAGTATGTCTAGGGGTTAATTATTCAGAAGCATGTATCAAGGGCCTAACCAATATATTTAGTACTTTATTTAAAAGTCTATAATTGAAATTCATTTACTTTTTAGAGATTATTTGCCTAAGATTAGAATCAATGTCAAAAAACAGTCAGCAAGAAAACTATTCTGCATTAGAAAATAGAAACTATTTATCTGAAGTAAAGCTCTTCTGTTCTTATGGACTTACTGAAACAGGTTCAGTCTGATTGTATAAAAGAGAAAACCAAAGGTTGAAACAGTGTGATAAATTCTTTCTGGTTTCTGGGAGGAAAAAAAATAACACAACTACAACACCAGAAGCTGAGATTCTGCCATACATGACTTGTCTGCCCTTTTGGATGTCAGAAAGTTTAAAGGGAAGAAAAAGTTTCTTTTAAACACTAGAGAAAGTCACTGCACTGTCTTAGAACTTTGGATTTAAAAGTCTACTTCAAATAAATAGGAAAGATATTTCAGATTCTTCTAGGCTATGAAACAGCTGATTTTCCCAAAGGTTTTCATCTCGTCTGTGTTATTGAAGAATACGTCTGAAATAACCATAACTGACTGCAACTTATGACCTGGTCTGGCCTCCGAGTATCCTACACATGCCAAAAACTAGTTCGTGACACAAGATACATTCAAACGTTCCTCAGAAATGCAATTTTAAATACCCAAAGAGCCCAGCAGAGAAAACAGGTAAGTTTTCTTTCCTGACAACCTGCTGCACTTTGGGAAGTAAGGCCAAAGGCAGAAGATACCAAGGGAAGGGCCACTCTGGCTTTCCAGCTGTGTTCCTCTTCATTTGCCCTCCATGCCAGCTATAACAGCATAGCATATGAAGCAGGTAAACTGCCAGGCTTAGGAACCAGAGTGCAGTTGAAGACATCTCTGTGTTTGAAATAAAACAAAGTCTACCATCTCCTCAGGTCTGGTATCTTCATTGCAACCAAATCCAAGTAATGTAGGTTACAGATGATGCCATGATAAAGCTGAGGAAAGGTCCTTTTATAGGTAGTGAAAGTGGATAAAAAAAGACAAACAAGCCTGACAAAAGACTCCAGCAAGCCTTGAATAATTTTCTTATTTGCAAATTACCTCAGGGGGAGGTCACTACATTCCTGAAGTGGATGGGATTTTTATTATTGACTTTAAAATAATGCAGATTCTCATCCATCTGGCATGTGTCTGTGCTGTCACTAACATAAAACTGACATGTTTTATTTGAATCCACCAAAGCACTGAAGTTTAATATCTGCCAAATTCTGTAGCATAAATGAAACACTGGAATGGATTTCATAAAATTATAAGAGATAAGTACTGCATTTTTAGAAAGAGTTATTTCTGTCTGCCACCTTATAAACACATTGCTGGCTGCCAGAATAGGGAATTCCTTATCTCATTACCATAAAATCACTCTTTTAACTCTACTTAATATGCAGAGAGAAGAAACAATTCGTTAATATTACTTCCTTGACACAATACTGCATCAGAGCAGGTGCAATTGCAGAAGAGTTATGAATACAAAGCAGAACAAGAGTAAGTTAGTAGGGACATGCCACTTAAGGCTGTCTTTTTAAATTCAACTGCATTACTGAGAACGGGAGAGAAAAATACATGTTACTAATCTGGTTAATATTTATGTCCTACTATATGGTCCATTGGCATCAAGGGATCTCTGTATTGAAAATACCAGATGTTATGGGACCGTGGCTAGAAGGTAAACAAATTGACTCAGAGATCATATCATATACCTACTCAGACACACAAAGCTTGGAAAAGTAGAAAATTCAGTATGTTTCTATCCTAGATGAAGCATTTGTTATCATCTTCTGTTTGTACATCTCTGAGTGTGCTTAGAGATGGGCTTTGATAACCACACGATAGGAAGGAAAACTGATGTGCTATTTTCTGCTATGCTGTAGCCAGGGGAGCTGATTTAGTCAAGTCAGTGCCATGTTCTAATGTAGACAAAGCCTCCTCTCTCCTATAAAGAAATCTTTATGTTTCACAGACTGCCACTGAAATCTTCAAAATCAGTTGCAACTAATATAATGCTTGCAGCAGAAAGCCTTAAACACCGATTATGACTCTCTGTCTGTTTCTATGGGGCATTAACTCACGTAACCGCAGATGATGGATTAAAAATTAGCATTGATAACTGCTTCTCTGACAGAAAATGAGGACTGCCAAAACTGCAGCAAGAAATCCTATAGAATACCTAATTTTATTAATAACAGTGCTACGTTTCCTTCCCACTCTCCAGGCTGAAGCTCTGAATGACAAGGTTTTGCTAACTTGACCTTTTTTCTGTGTTGAAAATACTGCAGGAACCACTGTTTATTTCTGTTCATCTTGATGGGTCATTTAGGAAGTCCCATTTTCATTTGTTCTGTGCCTCAGGATTGTTCAGTCCCAGGAAATGCTATAGATTTTGTGTCAGGAATAGTGTAAGAGGGGAGGAGGGGGAAAAAAAAAAAAAAAATCGTTAGAAATTACTCTATAGTGTCCTACCAGTGCCTTCAGGAAAAGTGAGGTAACTCAGGTGACTGGCCATGCACCCATTCCGCACAAAAGTGATTTGTGTCTGTTTTGTACTTGGAAAATTTCCATTAATAGCTTCTTTTTTTCCTTAGAGAAAAGATGACTTGATCAAAATCTGATAGATAACGTAGCAAAAATACTGTGAATTATCTTGGCCATGGTGACTGGAACATCTAGGGAGAGATTCCAAGTCTCGCAGAGCTCCAGCCATAACCAAGAGCCCAAGGTTGCTCGTATGTTTCATTCTTCTTTTCAACCTCACAATAATTTCCAGAAATTTTGCTCCTTATATTTTGCTGTACTTACTTTCTTCTACCCATTGGAAAAAAAAAAAAAAAAAAAAAGTCAAAAAAGTAGATCCCTTCATTCCAGCTGCAAAGACCCAGCACTTTATCCCTATAACCTGACACGTTATTTCAGAGGCCTAATGAATCTGTACTGTGAGTTCACACTGTAGTCATGTGTTGACATGTCATGTGTATGACATTTTCTTTAGAGCATATTTGAAAGCAAAAAAGGGAAGGAGGGGCTACTCTTCAATCAGCTTCAATAGGCATGTCAAAAGCCAAAAGAGTAAAAACTTCCACTCTGAACAAAAGTTGTTGATAAAATAAAATCTCACTAAAAACTAACTAACACATCAGCACAATAAATTGTGATAAATGGTTTATTGAAGCTATGGACTAATTTTTATTATGCTTAAAGGCTTTCTTCTTAAAATTTACTCTAAAAACAAGTTTAAGGAGAATGAATGCTCATGGCTTTTAAGGGGCACATGAATCTTCCCTGTCTAAATTGCTGCGTTATTGGTTTTAATTTAGCTCAGGTTGGAAAAGACTAAGAGTCACTACCAGTGAAATACCCTCAGTAGATACCTGTAAACTTGATTTAATGACTCTGAAATTCAGGCAATGTTCCACTCCTTCAAAGACAAAACTAATAATGAACTTGCTTAAGTACTAGTGAAGGATATATTGCTTTCACTCAATCCTATATGAAATCTTTTCTTTGATTTTGAGGGTCTCTGGAGGTAAAAATAGTCAAAATATAACAACAGAAGTGTTGTTCTAGATCTAACATTGGTGTCATTCCCATTCACTCAACTAAAAAAAACAACCCACAAACAAGCACCTATCTAGTTTTGTACCTTCCAGAGAACAAATAACTTGAATTGGTAGCTAACTTTCTGTTGTCAACAGGTGACAAGACCACAAGGTACATACTCAGAGCTAGCACAGATGGTCAATGTTGAAGAAAGAAAAGAAAAACAAACAAACAAACAGGGTCACAGTGAACAGAGAAGTTCAAAAGCCTGCTCAGGACCTTCAAATTGGTCACCCACATTTAAAGCCTTAAGATTTGAGGATAACCACAAAAGCAGTGACAGGCTCATAACTGCAATAATACTATTGGATATAGGATAGCAACTGTGTTGACTAGCCCATCCTAACGCCTTTAGGTAAATCAATCTTTTGGCTAAATATACACAGATATCCCAAGTTGAAGCCAACAACTAAGAACAGAAGGTTTTGTATTCTATTTTCATCACATTTGGCTACCCCAAAAATGTGCAGTGCAAACCTCAGCAATTCAAGGTCATTCAATTTACCAGTTTCATGTACAATTATAGAAATTTAACTATCACCACATATGACAAGGCTGAAGGCTGACCTATGATCATTAGAAAAGCAGGATAAAATAATTTATTGGGACACATTACACACATCTGATTCATTTTCAATTAGATCAGTCATTTTCCATGTATATTCCACAGACCCTGAGAACCTCTGTCCACTTCTACACAGTCAGTGAAAGACAACAAAGAAAAGGCAAATTGTTGTCACCAGGACTGAATTCTCTGTGTAAGGGATGACACCTGCTTGAGAAAATGCTTAAAGGTCTGCAGGTGAAAAGAATATAACAAATGTATTAGAACAATATTAATACAGGCTTTGGAGTCCCACAAATCTTGACACCAGTGACTCATGTCCACAGATTTCTGCTACTGAAATCCTGCCCAGCTGATGACTCTTTTCAGACCTGCCAGTCAGCTAAAACTAGCTTGTTTTCAACAATATCCTTGCAGAGAAAATGGAAAAGGTATTCATTTTTATTCATTATGGAAAAGGAAAATGAAAGCATTCTTTGCATTTCCAGTTTCCTAGATCTCTGCATCCATGAGTTTACAAATCTGTTTGGAAAATTAAAAATAAAAAAAAATAATTAAAAAAAAAATTTAAAAACCCACCACACTCTATCCAAAAATTTGTGGTTTTATTTGGAACATCTTGGTTTCAGCAATGTGTTGCTAAATCCACAGCATAGTTCTGAAGGAACTATGCTTAGGGTCCTACTAAACTTCTGTATGAAGCAATGGCTACTGCCACCCTGGTACAAGGACAATATTTCCATCAGGTCTGTATATGTGTATAATATATATAATACATATTTTTAATAGAATAAATATGAGATACATGTGTGTGTATATACATATCTTTTTCAATTTAAGTACAGAAAGTGAAGCCCCCAACAAGTAAAAGGAAAAATCCCTAACACTGCGAGGGGAGGGAAACTGTTTCTTTTCTTGCTATCAACTGTAATGTTACTGTTTCAACTGCTAAACAATTTGATTATTTCCCAGGGGCATAACACCTTTCATTTCTTTAAGCAGCTTCATCTCTGTCTCGCTTTCTAAGTCAAAAGTTCAACACAGGTCATTTTTCTAGTCTTCGCCCTTCTCTGACTTCCTATCACCTCCTGCATCAAGTTCACAATCCTTATCCCCTGGGCACAAGCTACAATTTGCTAACATTCAAATTTTCATTCCCACTTTCTCTATGTATTTTTTCCATAAAAAAACAGTTCTCCTTTACCATTTTGCCCAGTATTTTTATTTTATTTTATTTTATTTTTTTAAATGCAAATTACTTTCTTCTTCTTTCTGTACTGTCCTCAGGGCATTTTTCATTGAACCTTCCAGCACTGTGTTTGTAGGGGCATCTTACCTGGCCCAACTGCAGGACACTACCACAAGTGCTGAGCACAATTCACCATGGCTGGCTAGCAGTATTCCATAGAAACACAGATGACGCACCCTATGTCATGTTACAGGATCTTAAACAGACATGTTCATAGTTTTACCACTTCTGTGCCAGAAATAGGAGGTACAGTGACTCTTAACACTGGTCCTAGGATTTATTAACAAAAAAAAAAAAAAAAAATTGTACCCTGCAGTCTCAGCTCATTCTCTCTCTTTGCAGTATCATGCAGATAATGAGTCCTCTCTGGACTCATAGCCACACACCCTATCAACCAGCTCAAGCAAAGGAAAATTTGGACAACAGATGCAGCAGCTTATTTACAAAAATCCCACAATGTTTTGAGACTATCCTGGTTATCGGGGATAGATTGCAACAGCAGCCGTGCTGCACTGTCCCTGCAGTTCAGGCTGTAAGTAACAGGGGACATTCAACAAAGTAGTACCTCAGCATGAGTCTACATGGCAGTGGGCAAGCCTGTAAAACAACTGCTGAGTTTTAAGCATCACCTTCAGTTATTCCAGGGAAATGCTGCCAAATGGATTGTGTGCTGCTCTATGCCTTCCCAGGTTGATTATTTGCTGCAAGGAATAGATGGGCAGGCATGTCAACCCTTTGTTACCATATGCATCATATATGTAGTTATACTGATGTGTCATCCTTTCATTACAAAGTGCTACAGTGACTGCACTTTTCATTTTAGACATTCAACACAAATATTTCCATCCAGGCCGCAAGTAATGCTCCATCTAATCCAATATTGTCTCTCCTGCAAAAGTCATTCCTTCACTGTTTTGCTCACACAGGTGTTTGACACATTAAGTGATTATGATGGACTCTTCATTACTGACAATTTGTGGGGTTTAGCTGTTCATGGTTGAAGTCTGTGTCTTAGATGTTAGAGCCAGCAGATGGGCTGCAGATGGTGAACCTGCTGCCTTGAATTTAATAGTTGCTGCGTAAGAAATTGTCATGCTAGCTTGAAGCATGGTGGGAGTTTTCACTATGATATCTGAAGTATCACAAAGCAACCTAACAAAAGCTGCTGTGATGCAGAAAGAAAAAGAAGCTGTGTTTCAGTAAAATTTTAGATTGTTTTAAAGTGGGAGACTCCCTCAGAATATCTTGTCACTGTTGCTTAAGTAAAACAGCATGTCATCCATTATATATCATTTATACCACCTAATCAAAGACAGTATGCTTATAATGACTAGATCTGACACTTCAGGCGTTGATGTTTGCTCTTCCCATAAACTAACAGTCAATGCAGAGAGACAGTCAGCTGAGATACCAAAGTCCTGGAAGGTGAGTAAAGAAAGACAGGAAGGATGGAAAATATTGTCAATTTCTGTTTGGAAATTGCATTTCTCCAAAGTGAATGTTATCTCCTCCAAAAAACTCCTATAAGTTGGAACCATGATGAATCAGGAAAGAAGCACCACAATCAACCAAAAAGAACACCAAAAACATAAACACCACTCTTTCAACTATTTTGTGAAACTACTGCATTGGGAATCCTGATCCACTTTCAGAAATAAATAAAAGATTTTTCTTAAGGGGGCACTCCTGGTGCCTGCTCTAAACTACTTTTATGAAGAAAGACAGAATTTCCCCTTGTATTTCTAGAGTGGTGAACTGACCTTCTCATACAAACAAACGCTTGAGGGATCTCACTTTCAGCATGGAAAGAGGTTATTTTAATATCCTTCTGTTTAGGAAGGATCATTCTCTATTGCACAGCCTTGGCTTTGCCATGGTTCACTTTCTGCCATATCAAGTTTTATCACACCAGGATTCCTTCTAAAGGAGGAGGAGGGAGGCAACCCCACAAGAGGTCCAAATAAAATTCACACCACCAGTGAAATCAAGACCTCCCACATGCCTGCACAAAGGGAACCCTCCTTTCCCATCCCTCAGAGTATGTTTCATGTTGTATTTTCCATTTCTCACCTCTCTCCAATCAGCAGTTCCCATCCACCTCTTAATTCTCTTTATCATGTGTTTTCACATATCATAAAAACCTCCTGGAAATGATAAAAATTCCTATACATGCTGAAAACAATTAGGCCACCCCTACCAGATGCATGAGTGCACGGTGAAGAGAATATGCGTCTGGGTACAGACCCAAGACCAGTTCACATTTCTAGCTGTGCACATTTGAGGTACTCAGGTGGTGTGCAGATGCAACTCCTTGGTGGTGGAATTGCTGGAAGGGTGTAACATTGCCACGTTGAAAGTGTCTCTCCCTCAAAGGAGCTTCCCTCCCATTTGGAAGAGCAGCTGTTCTCTACCACCCTAAGTATGTCACTAAATCTTCCCACCCCTGCTCTCCCTTTGTGTCACAGAGTCATCAAAAACAGAATTTTAGTCAAATCAAAATTTATATACCTATATATCTTCCTAAGAATATCAAGCCATGTCATCCACTTCAGAAACAAAGGAGGAAAAAAGACACACATTTTGTTTTGAGTCTCATGAATAAATTCTGCCCTTTCTTCCATATTGAACAAACTCTGGTCAACCCTCACGTAAGGAAGAAATGCAGCACTATGAAAAAAATCTATATAGCACTATATTTCCAAGATCAGAAAACTATTTCAAATGGCAGCACACTAAACAGTCAAGAGTTATAGCTGTCAGCCTCACATTTCACTTCCATTGTTCTGATAGGAGTGCACAAGGCCTTTGGTAAAAGCATGGTTGTTTGCATTTACCTCTCTTAGGAAAATTCCATTCAGAGACAGCATCTGGTACCTAACCAGGTCTTCTTGTCTTTCATCCAGTTTTTCTGTTGGACCAGGCAAAAGGCAGGGAGATTTAACTAGCTGCCTGTAGTCACAGAGACGCCCATAGCTCTGTTGGGCCAGAAGCCAGAGCCCCTGCTCATCTTTGACTTCCAGAAGGCTCTGCAGACCTTGATGTGCCAGACCCTCTGTGCTAAAACACTGACACTCATCTGGCTCACAGGCTGGATACAACTTTTTCTTCTTTTTCTCTTCACTCTGAATTCTGTGGCAGACATGAGTCTTTGTTTCAACCAGGTTATTTTAATAAAGAACACAATGGTCTTTCCAAGGCCATACATTGAAAGTTTGGGAAAACCCACATCAAAGCCAATTAGGGGCCAGATGTTGCTGACAGGGATTGCCAGCAAAACCAGCCAGAGGTGAGAGTGCTGAACAGTTTCCTAGAACCATGCACTTGAGTGTTAAATCCATAGCTTCGGGCTCTCCGTGACCTGGCAAAACAAGAGTGTGAGGGTGAGATCCCAACTACCATTAATATATTTTGTCCAAGGCATACTTCTTGTGTGTCCAACAGTTAGGTCCACATGTGCACAACACATACCCACATGTATTTTAGGTAAGCATATTAAAAATATATTACAGAATACAACTGTGTGAATGGAAAAATAAAGCATGCCTCTTGTATCACGAAAAGCAGCATTTTTACACTCCAATATGGCCTCTGTTTATTACATCATTAGGCAGTAACCTTATGGGGGAACACATTACATAAATGTACATACAGTCTTCAAATTTAAATGGATCATTATATTTTAATGGGAGCTACAGGGATCATAACTAAGAAATTCTGAGTCTTATAAAGAAGTAGTAAGGACCTGTTGCTTTGAGATTCATATTTCATTTATTTTCTGTCTTCTCTAACTAAACCCACAGGGATTTTTTTTGCATAAACACATGCGTATACAGAAGACCTTTGGTAAACTTGAAAAGTCTCTGTGTACCATTATACCATGGTAAGCTCAAAAACAAAGTGTCGAACAGAACGAAATGAAACTAGTTTTTCTACAACATTTCTTGTACTCCAAGGATCCTAGAGCACTTTAAAATAAATGACTTGGAAACTGCTAGCGTGGTAATGTAGCAGTTGTTGTTTTAAGCACAGGCCTGAGTGTCAGAACTTATTTTGGTTAAAGGAAGAAAGTACGAGCCAAAAGCAGAAGTTTCCTCCTCTTTATTTTCACAGTGTCCATTAGTTCTTTAAATCTCACCAAGTGTAAGCAGAAGAATCCAGCCCAGTATCTTATGTTACCAGTTATTTCTATACACACACATGTTTAAAAAGCAAATCAGTATAAACATTTCCACACCTCAATTTCCACTACAATACCAGACAATTCAGTGTCCTTGTCAACAGCCCAATGCTCACTCAGGGAACAAGGTTACAAGAATCTGTCCCCAGGAGACTTTCAACTCTCTGCATGTCCACCTAGTGGTAATCTCATTTCACATCAAAAAATCACCAGACTCTGGGTCAGATTCTTGGGCTTCTCCTGCCTGCTTTATCAGCCTAAACTAGGAAATACTAATTCCTCAGGCCTTTGCCTACAGGAACTTTTTGCAATGCCCAGTAACTTCCACGGGAGTTACACCTGCGTACATAAAACCAGTTCTGGACTTTGTCTGTTTTGCTAAATAGTTTCCTCTAACAGTGCAAAAACTACTGGTTTTATTTGTAGGTCAGAGCTCTTGGTCTCTCTAAATATCCGCTTCCAAACAACTGCTACAGAAAAGAAAGGAGGAGCAGAAAACACTGAACCTAGATGCACTTCAGAAAGTGGCAAGTTTTCCCAGGAATAGTTTCCACAAGATGAAGGGCAAGACAAAAGCACCATAGAGTTTCCTCTCCACCTGCCTCCAGAACAATTTCATCTACGTCAGGGTTGTCTGTTTTTTCCCCTTCTTTCAGAATTAATATCCTTTATTAGACTAACTAACACTCTGCTAAAAAAGAAAGATGAATTTAAAAATGCCTCCTGGGGCCAAAACACCAGGACAACTGTCAAACCATAGTGGATTCTAACAGAAGTCCTGACACCAGACCAGCAGCTGGCAGATGGTGGAAAGCAAAAATGGTGGAGGACACGCTGCAGGAAAAGGAATGATGGAAATGAAGATCTTCTTTAACCAGTGTAAATTCACTGACTTTGAACCAAAAGTTCCAAGGTAACATCAAGGTAAATGGGAGGGAATAAGTAGGGAGAAAGCCAGATGATATGAGGAATATCCGAGGATCAGAGAAGTATGCTGACTTTATCTTTTCTCTTCTCACAGTGGGAAGGATCGCTGGGCATGTGGGGAGTTGTAGAAGGGAAGAAAGATTTTTCAGCCAGGCCACCAACACCAGCAGAGGAGCAAGCACAGCACTTGACCTCACGACATATGAGGAAGATGTTACTCATTTGTTTATAAGTCATGTTCTGCTGCAATTTAGACAAGAAATAGTAGCAATTAGGTAAGCAGTTACATCAGGGCCACTAGTATGCAGGCAGAAGAACCAAGTGCTAAGGACCTGGTAGAATGGGGGGTGTACTGTCTGGCCCCCTTTCAACCTCTCCATCACCTGTTTTTCTTCCTTCTTCTGAGGGGTTGCTATAGCCAGTACAATGTTGACTCTTGTGTGACCCTCTACAAAGCAGCACCTTGACGAATTCAGAATGATCAATGAAAAAAATAAACAAAAAAAAAAAAAATCAACCCTTTCTTCCAGTCTTTATTTTTAGCCATGCTCATGCCCTTCACCCAGCCACTGTGTGAAAAAAACCAGCTGAAAAGTTACACTAAATGGCAGGTTGCTATCTATCTGAAATGTGGCAGAATTGTTCGTCACCTTGCCAAAAGGAAAAGAAAAATAATCTTTGAATAATTCATTGAAGGGTTTGGTCAAATGACCAGTGTCCCTGCTCTATCTTGTCTCCTGCCTGCATTTTAGTAAGGAAAGAGAGTCCTCTATGTGGTTTCTTCTCACATCCTGCCAGCAGCAAGCTCTACTTGCAAGCCGAATTAACTTGACGGTAGTAATATTGTTCTGCTGAGACAAGAACAATGATCAGCACAACAGCGCTGTTAAAAATGTTATAGGCTTCATAAAAACAATCACATCAGCTATAAAACGGTAGGTGATCATGACTGCTGCACTGCTCTCATCATAACTTAGCTTGACGTGTCTGGATGGAGAAACGAATTACAGATGGTTCCCTTCCCTTTCACCCATTACTGTGCAAAGTGATACAACATCCCTATTCCCTCCCTAGACTTCTGACACTTTAAAGATGGAACAATTATTTTTAAAAGATAGAAGATGAGATCTGTTGTTGACAACTGTCTGCAGAGTGTTACAAGGTCTGTTAAAAAGCAGAACTAAGTAATATCCAGCAAATTGTTAAGGTTCATGAGAACCAGTAGTGGCACTCTGTATAGCTCGCCTGTAAGTGGGGAATGGATCGAGCAACTCCATTTAAAACTCAACATCTGCATTTCTTGTTTAGGTAAGACTTCCTCTGTAAAATCACTGATAACTCAGGATCAGGTCCTGAAAATACATTGTTTAAAAGGCTTACACTGGTATATAAAGATCATTTTAATTCTCTCTTATGCACGCATCTGTTTGCACTGCATAAGGCAAACACAGGAATGAGAAGATTCAAGCAAGACTCTGCTTGACTTAGGTCAGAAATTTAAGTGATAGTGTCACTCGGACAACTGATACAGCTTTCAGTTCAGAGTGGTGCAGTACTCTTCAGCAAGGTCTGTTCAGGAGAGAGAATCTGTCTGCTACTGTGGGGCCTATGCAAATAACTGATTTTCCAGAGGGCTATCCAACTGCAAGAGACATGACCAAGCAACACACTTTAATCTTTATCAAATTACATTTATTGTGTTTGCATTTTTGTTTTCCTTGCTGAAATTAAAAGCCCAGGAGGAGGGGGGAAAAAAAAAAAAAAAAAGTCACCCAAAACACAAACCACAAAACAAACAAACACCACCACCACACTATTTTAAATGAAACAGTCCAAGAAGTCCAAAAGTAAACATGCTGATTTGGATGAATTGTGCAAAAGGCAAAAGAAGTGCACAGCAATATCTACAAAGCAAAAGCAAGAAAATACCTTTTCCTTTCACCCAAATTGAAGGAGAATTTGGCTCATTTTTTTCTCCTGCCTAAAGAGACTCGAGTGAAAGCCCCTGCTGATAGAAACATAACTTAGCCAACAGGCTACATCACAGGGTGGGAAAGATGAAGCAAGGGAATGAGCCTTGATCCTCCCTTCTTACAAAGTTCTACTTCACATAAATAATTTAATAATGATTGAAGTAGTAATGGGTGCTTGGCATCCCAAATCCCACTCACCCCCAGCTTGGCTTCCCTCCAAATTAAAGCAACTTTAAAATTAACGAATTTTTCCACTTAAATTATTGAGAACATTAATGCAATTTTTCCATTTCCTACATTTGGTCTTGTTATTGTTGAGCTACCTCAAACCCAAAATATTAAAGCTTTATTGATCTAACAACAACATTTGAAGCACACCAAATTCACAAGAAGCCAGTTAAATATTATGAGAAAAGATAAAATTACCCAGAAACTGAAAATTTATATATTAATATCATATGTGGCAGAAGGATAAACACGACCTAAGTACAAGATACTATTCAGAATAGCTGTGTGTCTTACAGAAAGACCAGAGTCTTTTTTTTCTCCTTAAATTCTCAATGTGTAAACTCAAGTGCTATTGTTATAATAAAATATAATAATAAAAGCCTCAGATGAAAGGAAACAGAAATTTATAATTTTTAGAGCTTTCCATATTCCACATACATTAATTCAGGTATGCTAAGATTCACGTTTCCTGAATATATGGACTTAGATATCAGAGCCTTATCTTGTTGGAAAGTAGTGAGTCATGACTTTCGAATGACAGCAAGCTGCAGTGTCTAGCTCTAACTGTTTACCAGACAGTAAACCTCAGACATGTCACTGATCCAGATGCAAGTTATTTGCAGTTCTGGGCCTTTGGGAGGGAAAACTGAACATGCTGACACCACAACGAATGATGCTATAGAAGGAACTATATAAAACTGAAATTCCACACTTGGACAAGTAGGAAAATACTTTGTTGTCTGGTGTTTTAACTGTGATTTATTGTAATTATGTGTATTTGAGAGAGATATATATCTGATGGAGATGTATTAGTAAAGAGGTTTATAAGCTTAACTGGATGGCATAGGTATCACAAAGACATGTATGACTGGCCTGTTATGCCATATGTTGTTATAACTGACTTTTCAAAAGCACGTTATCTTTGTGCCGAGCAACATTAATATCTAAAATACTTTGTAAAGTAATCACTAGAGTTTAGGATACAAGGCTTAGCACTGTTTATCATTCACTGCTTCATACAGACTTACAGTTTACATCCTTAGAGTCTGGCGCAAAATGTTACAGCGTGCTTTGAAACATTACCCCACTTGCAAAACTGAGGTGGCCAAGCCCTCTCAAGAAGAAATGTCTTAACATGATTTGCTGCATTCTTTTACAGAATGTGTTGTTTGTAACAATGATTTCACAGTTTGCTGCTGCTGCATTGATCCTCCCCAAATTCATCCTGGTTGTCTGAACATAAAAATCTGTTAGATTACGCCACGGAGTTCTTGTCAACGGTATACAATATACATATAGGCTTTGCAAAACACACAACAGGACAGGGCAAACTGAGGGGTGGAGGAGTAGACTGAAGCAATTAAAAGTGTTCAAAGCTACCAGGTCTGCCCTCAGCAAGCTTAGCACACCCCAGATCTCTGGAGCATGGACTACTGCTACATGACTGTGAACTTCAAAAATGAAAGAAAAGTAACTTAAAAGCAGAACTTATCTTGGAATGAGCCCTTCCCACAAAGGTGAGTGGTACCCTGGGCTGCATTAGGCAAAGCAATGCCAGCAGGCTGAGGGAGGTGATCCTTCCCCATCTGCTCAGCACTGGTGAAGGCACACCTGGAGCACTGTGTCCAGTTCAGGGCTCCCCAATATAAGAGAGACGTGGACATATTGGAAATAGTCCTACAAAGGGCCACAGAGATGATGAAGAGACCGAAGCATCAGTCCTGCAAGGAAAGGCTGAGACAACTGGGACTGATCAGCCTGGAGAAGACTCAGCGAGATCTCATCAAGTAAATAAATACCTGAAGAGAAGGTGCAAAGAGGACACCCTTTACACCTAGAGGTGGTGCCATGTTCTTTGCAGTGGTGCTCAGTGACAGAACAAGAAGCAATGGGCACAAACTAAAACACAGATTGTGTTTCAGCACACACTGAAATGTTGAAACAATCTGAACATTGGAAAACACTTTTTTTTGGTTGGTTGGTTTTTTACTGTGAGAGCGCACTGGCACAGGTTGTGCAAGGAGGTTGTGGGGTCTCCCTCTTTGGAAACATTCAAAAGTTGTCTGGACATGGTCCTGGGCAACTGGTTGTAGGTGGCCCTGCTTGCACAGGAGGGTTAGACCAGGTGACCTGCATAGGCCCTTGCAACATCAACTATTCTTCCAATTCACAGAATAACAAAATCAGAGAATGTTTCTCAAGGATGAATGCAGCTTCTCTTTCAAATATTTTTATCAGCTCATTTTTTGTTCTGTATTAGACTAAAATTATGTAGCAAAAAAGTTTTTTGTTGGGCTAGAGAGGTTTTTTTGGTGGTGAGTTTTGTTTGTTTGTTGAGGTTTTTAGTTTGTTTGGTTTTTTTCCTTCTCAAAATCTAGGAGCACACTTTTCCAGCCAGCTCTCCTATTAATGCCTCTAAACTCGGAAGAGCAGAGATTTGAAGCTTTGCCTCTCACCACAATTTAATTTAAATCAAGTATAGCTTTGTTAAAAATTGCAGATGAACTAAAAAAAAAAAAAAAAAAAATAAAAAAAAAAGGGTTCAGGCCTAGGACATCCACAGCAACTGTGGAAGTTTTTCTTTCTAAGCTCAGCTTAGCAGTAAAACAGTAGCACATGAGTTAGTTCTAAATACAAATTACAGTACCATCACAGTGAAATTAATCTGACTTTATTAAAAAAAAAAAAAAAAAAAAACCAAAAACCACTTTCATCACTGAAAAGGACAAGGATTGGGGTGCTGCCCTACCCATGCATCTTGAGCACTTGCTCCACCACCCCAGAAAACAACATGACACACACATCTCCACCCCTCTCTGCTGCAAACATGGTTGTGCCAGGTCTGGAAAAGGGCTGTGTACAACCTGGCGCTGCTGGAGCTCACTCAAGACCTCTGCAAACTGCAGTCAAGGACTTAAAGCCAGGTGACAAATCTCCTGCATCACTCTGTTATAGAGAAAGACAACTGAAGTCTCTGGGGTTAAGTAAACACTTTTTTTCAGTTGACCTAAAAATCTGTGCAGTTTTAATCTAAAAGTTCAGCTCTGATTTAGAATTTCCTTCTCCTTTTTTCCCCCCATCTGGCTGTTTATTGCTGACTCTCCTTCCAGCTGAGAAGAGTAACTGGCACATCACCACCCACAGACTCCCTAACGATCCAGGGGAAAGTTAATCACACTGTACCATCACATAAATCACAGCAGTTGGTCTGCAACTTACTCAGCCCTAGTGAGGGCCAGATCTTGAACTCCCAAATCAGCTTGCTTTTCTTTTTTTTTTTTTCTTTCCTTTTTTTGGAAAAAGGACTATTTTCATTCTTTCATTTCACCTATTGAGTCAGTCTGAGGCATCATAACGGCCCATAAAACTACCATCTGGGACATAAAATCTCATTTTTCTGCACAGTAACAAGTTCTGCTGCTTTTTCTAGCTACCCCTGCTATGATATGCTCTGCTTAGCCCTGGGCGTTTCAGAGGGAGATTGCACACGTAGACAGGCTACTTTATCACACCAGCACAACACCTTGGAGGATTAAAGCCTTTGCTGTTTTTTTCCCACCGATATTTTAATTTCATGTAAATAAATTAATTTCTGGGAAAAAATCCTATTCAATGTACAGACAAGGACATGTAAAAACACACAAAATTCCCACTCACATTCATTCTGCTTCTTTATTTATGTCTGAAATATTGTGGTGGTGGGATATGCAATAAATATAAAAAGAAATCAGACACTCAAGCAGCGGCTACACAGAAAGGTTTTTTTTTTTTTTCCTTTTCCCAGGAGACTATTGTTGACATCAAGCTGTGCTGAATCAGGAGAATAACAGCACTCCAGAAGAAGCCAATAGATTCTGCACCTCAAAAGTACCCATCCTTCTGAGCACCCACAACATCCCTTAACTACACTGAGAACTGAGGATTCCATTCTGCTCACAGTAAGGGAATGAATGCACAAGCCCAAGAAAAAGAAAGCATACAGTATGAAGTGTCAAAAGAAAAACTCTCTCCCATAGAAATCAGACACTACATGAGGTTTGTAGCATTTACCTCACAACAAACCAAAACTAACTTGATGTATTAAAACAAACATTTGACTAAGTTTAGCTTCTGACTGGAGAACACAGCAAAGAGCATATCAGCTGGTATAAGGTCATAACATCAGCTTCTGCAAAATCAGCATCTGTCAGCTTTCAGTAGATTTTGGGTCTAATATTTGCAGATTTGGAGGGCTAAGGTACAATGGGTCCTTCAGAAAAAGCTACTTTTTCTTTTCATGTAAAATTAAGTCCCAGTACAACCACCTACTAGAATAGCAATTTGAAGGAAAGAAATAATATGGAAAATAAGCTTTTGCACTGAATATACTCGTTGAGACATCATTTAGTTTTGCTTGTGATCTTGATATATACATAGCTTTTTCGGTTGGATGACTGAGGCATAAAACATTAAAGTGATATCTCTTAAGATCACCAAGTAGAACCTGAAATCTCCGACTTTTTTGTGCTCCAACATTGTACAACTCTGAGCTGGGAGACATTTCATGAGAATCCAGTTCTAAATTTGTCTGAGAATATCAATTCCAAATCCAAAAGTCTGAGACCAATAAACACAAAGTATTAACATTTCTCCTAATAGGAAATTACAACAATAAAAAGCAGTCTGATATTAAGAATTCCAAACAAAAAAAATAGTTACCAACTATAATCAAACAAGATCTAGCTATTATCTCTTTCTTTTTTTCCTTTAAAAGAAATAAGATAATTATAATTTCTTATGTGGTACAGCATTTAATGGATCACTGCTGAATTTTAAGACATGGAATGAATCAGTACTGCCCTTAAAAGGAAGCTGATGTCAGTAAGGCACTAACATGACATAGGTGGTCAGAGGACATGGAGGCAAAGCGCAGTTAGGTAGCACACCTCATAAGAACAGCTGATATGCTCATAAAAAAAATATATATATATAAATATATGTATATATATATAAACATTTTCAGGCTCAGATTCCCATAAACAAGCATTAGTAATATTGTTAGCCCTCTGCCACAGGCCAGCACCAGGTCTAGTCCTGGCACAAGAGCACACCTGACACACAGTTGTCCCATGTGTGTTTCACACCAGAGGGTCAGTACAGGCACCATGTCAGCTACAGCTCACCAACAGGATCTCATAGGACAGGAGCAGAGTCAGGAGCCACAGGGATTCACTCTGCTGAGATACCGTGACTTTTCTGTATCTGGTCTCAACTGTCCATACTTAGCCATGGGAACAACTGGTTTGGATCTGCTAAGGTAACTCCTTCCAAAACTTGGCAAAGAGTAAAAGCATCCCTGTATCTTTTTGCTGCTTGACAGGGAACAAGTCACTTGTCCTTGTGCAGATGAGACAGCTGATGTTGCCGAAACACTCCACAGGAGGAATGATTTGTGCTGATTTACTGCTTTAAGACGTAGAGCAGCCCATGTCTCTACCTCTTCATAGGCTTAAAGATGAACAAAAGTAAGGATTTCTACATCATGTTTTTATGCATTCTGGAATCCGTAGAGTACATGAAAATTAAGTACAAAGCACAGTTCTAGACTAAATTAAAAAATAAATAAATAAAAAGCAGCTTTATTGCAGGTTAACATCTCTTATCCAGAACATCTAACACATATCTAACACATATCCTGGATCCTAGAGATGGGGATTCAGCATTCAGAGCAAAATCATAGTTTCACAATTCTGGATGCAATGTTGGCCTTAAAATGCACTTTCCCTCTTCTGAGCCAACAATGGATAGTTATCTCAAGTTTGAATGAGCTTTATTTTGGGTTGTGGGGGTTGGTTTGTTTGTTTCTCCCTCCCCCCCAACATCAAAATACAGAACCAGCCCAAACAACTTGCAACACCATTAAGTCCAGGCATATAGCTACAGATGTTCTCAGTCATTTCTTCTGGAGACAATATTTGGGACCATCAAAGTGATTTCCTATCCCTAATCATCCATTCTTAGGGTTGTGGGAGATAAGTCACCTTATAAAGGCAAGGTGACGCTGGAGCTGAAGACCATTTCCCCCTCATCATTATTCAGGCTATTGGCTGTTTCACTGCTACCCAGTGTGAACAGGTCCCCTTACACCAGGGTTTTAAAAAAATAAAATGAGATATCAATAATACAAACACTATGTGAATATATGATTTCTAGTATTTTACCTGACTTCTAGTGGGAATGCAATCTGTTCATTATTAACACTGGTGATAGATTTGGCAGCAAGATGCTCTTCAACATACCGATGAAAGGACACACTCCTTCCTCACCTTCCCCCCTAACACACTGAGGTAAAGATATGTTACAATGTTCTGTTATGTTGTAAAGATGCAGACTGCCCATCATTAGAGGTCCTTAAGAACAGACTGAAGAAACATTTTTTAGGAATGATATGGAGAAAGAAAGATTTAGCAAGTTTTATTTAGCAAGTTTTGGATTTGATTTTTCTGGCATTAGGCTATACTGAGATTCCAATGAAGTCTGTGCCACATAAATTGTAATGGCTTTTCTTCTTTAACAGTTATAACATTAATTAGGACAAAATCTAATTCACAAGTTGGAGATGAATGGAGGAATTAGCCAATAATGTATGATTAAACAATAGTAAGCAAGGTCACTGCTTGACTAAATATTCAGTAATCAGTGATTAGATTTTCTTGGTCAATCTCCTTTAAAGGACCTGATTGGAGATGACCTCTTTCTTTTAGATTAAATGTCTGCTCAGGCTGAGTTATTATTGATCAAGAAGCTGACCTTACTGCCAACACTGCATTCCGACATTACTAATCTCTTTGCATACCGTCTGCACGTAGTGGCTGGAAAACTTCAAAAGAGATTCGATCAAGCTGACAATTGCTTGGTTAATTAACAAGGTGCCATTTTTTGGTATTCCAGACTCGTTGCTCTCTGCGTTCTTAGAGAAATCACTCTTAGTATTCAATTAAAAAAAAAGCAAGCAGAGGGGAAAAAAGAAAGCCACAACCCAACTCCATAAAGCTTGTATTCAACAGGGTAAATCTTACCCTGTTTCCCCAGACAAGGGAAATGAGGATTTTTTTTTTTTCCCCTCCTGCAAGTGGAGGAAGGGTGTGATGAAAAAGAGGGTTCTTTTCTCTCATTACATCTTGCAAGGTGGGCTCAAGATACAGAGGCGGAGAAGGTGCTTTGCAAAGTGTCTAGCACAAGAATGACATTCGGGAGGCTTTCAGCTATCTCAGAGCTCCAACTGTTTGTCTCCGGATAGTTCATATGACCAAGTAATAATGAGCAAGAATCCGTCTTTAGGACATGAAGTCATTTATTCATCTTATATCTACTAATTTTCCAGCAGTTACACTTCTCTTAGGCTGCATATTACCATGAAAGCGGTTCATCCCCATCCTACAAAATTTTGTTGTAACTCCTTCTTTAGATGGTAAAACAATTCCTTGTAAAAAATGTCCAGCCATACACCAAACACATAGTACTGAGATGGTATAATCTTCAGAAGGTGGTCTTGTCTTCATGTCAAATATCATGTCCTCAGGAAAAAGTTATTTTCTTGGTCTGTGAGAGGTCTTTTCAAAAGCCAACATGGTTAAGTTAGTCAGGGTTTAAGATATATTTGAAGAAAGAAAGAAAAAAGAAATAAAAAAAGAAACACACAAACACACACAACACACAAACCCCACAAGGCTATACAAAATCTCAACCAATTCTATAGACACATAGAGCTGCAGTAAGAAACAAATTGAACTACCACAGAAGTTGGCTTAGTGTGAGAAATTTCACAAATCATGTACAACTCTGCCACTGAGTTTTCTCTCATTTACTAGTATACATAAGTAATAATGTCAACTGTAACAACTTGCCTGTGACAATATAAAATTTACAGTAAGTTATTTAGTTCCTTTATCTGTCCGGGATTTTTATACTGACTCCAACCATGACATATGAGCATGTTTCTTGGCAATCTGCTCTCTGGCCTTTTCTAGATTCAAACTTACAGCGTTTGCAATAAATGTTTGGTGTGCAACATGGATATAGGCAGACAAAAATATGTCAAAGTAACCAGTTAGGTCAGCCTGTTCTTTGGGTTAGCAGAACATTTGAGCTTGAGTGCTGCTGTCTGAGGCAATTTTGTGAAGATGTGACATGTCCAAAATGTCTCAGCTAGACTTTCTATTCTATCTGAAAGCATAGAGTGAACATACAGTCACTAAGAAGCAGTGTTTTCAGCTTTACTTCAGAGTTGTCCTCCTTCTTCCATTGCTTTCTTCAAATCAAGTTCTGAACTTCCTATCTTTGATAATCATATAATAATATTCAAAGCCAGACTTTGACAAATGTAGAGCTCAGAGCAAGATTTTGAGGTCAGCACTTAAAAAAACCGCAACACACCACAAAACCACAAACCACAACTCTCCTCTTGTCTAAATAGTACATGTGGTGTTTGGGTATGGTTATTCTTTTTACAAAACTTTAAATACAAGAGAAAAAAAAAATAGGAAAGTTGCAATCTTGAGAAGCAGAGGACTTCAGTTCACATTGTTTCATCCTTGTGTTCTGAATTATCTGGCTGACTGCTGTTGTATTGTGTATTTCAAGACTGTCTTTAAAAAAATTACAAAAAGAGGAGCTTACCTACACCAAGTATTCATAAAAATGTGTTTCATTCCAAGACTGAAAAAATTATAGCAACAAGTTCAGAATTAATTTTTCAGAACTGAAATTATTGATATAGCATGAATAAGATCAGATAGATATTTGCTGACGTCACTATAAAACTTTAAGGGTGAGTAATATCAAAATGAAGAAAAACAGGCAAAGCCCTTTCTAAAAAATAGTATTTCTCAGGCTACTGTAGCTATTTGCAAGCACAAAAGCACAATAAACAAAGCTCCTAATTCAATAACAGACTGCTCTGAAAAATCAAGACCATAATTCTTTAGCACTCTTTATCTAATACTCGTGTAGTTACTCACATGACACACTTATATACTAGCCCTAATTCCAAATGACTGTACCAATAAACATTGTTCCGCACTAGACTCTTCCTGTACCATCAAAACAAAAGTTTCCTTTAACCAAAATTTAGAATTCCTCTATGGCTTGCTGTTGCATTTGCTCCCATAAAATAAGGTTTGGGTTTTTTTAATTGAAACAAGTTTCCAAACAAGTAACAAATTCAAATTTTTAATTTTAAATTTAATTCCTAATTTTTAATTTTAATTCATTTTAAATTCAAAATCATAATTTTAAAAATTAACTTTGAATTTGCTCTCATGGAAAGTGGAAAAAGTCCAGCATAGGGCAACAAAGATGATTAAGGGAGTGGAGCATCTCCTTTATAAGGAAAAGCTGAGGGAGCTGGGGGTCTTTAGCTTGGAGGAGACTGAGGGGTAACCTTATTAATGTTTACAAATATATAAAGGGTGGGTGTCACGAGGATGGAGCCAGGCTCTTCTCAGTGACAACCAACAGTAGGACAAGGGGTAATGGGTTCAAACTGGAACAAAAAAGAGGTTCCACTTAAATTTGAGAAGAAACTTCTTCTCAGTGAGGGTGACAGAACACCAGAACAGGCTGCCCAGGGAGGTTGTGGAGTCTCCTTCTCCAAAGACGTTCAAAACCCGCCTGAACACCTTCCTGTGTAACCTCATCTAGGTGTTCCTGCTTCAGCAGGGGGATTGGACTGGATGATCTTTTGAGGTCCCTTCCAATCCCTAGCATTCTATGATTCAGTTCTTAGATGTCCACAAAAGACTTAAACGAGAATTTTGGACAATGACTCTACAGAAGCACTGGAAGGAATAAAAGCTGGTTCCTCTTAATACACAAAAAACTTGTATATTAAAAGACCCACTGTAATTCAATTGTTAAAATTAGACAAATGTGACGGTTTGGTTTTTTGTTCATGAGTCCTTAAATTGTTAGGAAGAACACAATAACATTCTTTGTGAGTAACAAGAAGTGTTTATTTTAATTCTGATATTTATATTACTTTGTTTAAAAAAGTTAAGCTAATTCCTAACTGAGGCATTATTTTTAAGAAAAAATAGGAAAAACATTAAAATGAAATATTTGAAATATTTATATCATCCTTTTTTTGAAAGATAAATCAGTAACCCTTTCACTGAAATATTTGATAAATACTGGTTTGTTCTTAAGTGAGGAAAAACCAAAACCAACACACACACACACTTAAAGAATACACAACACACACAAACACATCACTTTTTGTATGAAAAATAGCACCTGCATCTGCAGTTCTACCTGTACTTTAGGCACCCTCACTCCTGAGGATACAAAAGTGGTGTAAAAACCTACGCGCTGTGTATAAAGTGGCTTTATCAGGTCTGTTCAGACAAAAAATGACCAAGAGAGAGAAGTTACAGAGAATTCCCATTGCAGGGCTCCTTTCAGCATATATGTTTGCACCAAGAACTGGCTGCTGCCTCCTCCTCACAACTCCAGCCATAGTAACACAGTGCATGAACCCTATGGCTCACAAGGATCCCCTGAGGCCCAACACCTCAGGTACATCTCTCTTGCCACTGTCCCTCCCACTTAGGACCACAGAAAACCAAGGAGGCTAGGGAATGGTTTTTATTCACAGCCTAAAAACAGACAGGAGCTACTCAGAGCTAGGTAAATCTTCAAATAAGGTTACCTGAAACCTGCCCCTCTCCCACCTAAAAGTCACTCTGAGTCAAAAGTACATGCCACACAACAGGAGAGTCTTATTAAAAGATTATGTTAAAATAGGAAGTAAAAATTTTCTGTTCCACAAAACAAAAAAAAATAATAATGGAGGTATAACTGTTAGGCAACTTTCTGTTGAACATTTGTTTATTACCTAAGACACAGCTCTGGCTGGTAATTGCTGCCAGATACACATCTTTTAAGCAATAAAAAGCTGCTTAAAAATAATAAAGCTGGCCTGGAGAGAAGTATTGATTTGATTATTTTATTCCTTTAGGAGCAACCTGGGTTTAATCTACCAGTGCTCTGCTATGGATATTTTTAATGCATTTATTTTTAGATAAGTTAACACAGAACATATTGTTTTGAAAGTTATACCTCTGTAGGAACTACAAGATGTCCAACAGAAAAGAAAGCAACTATACACCACTCCCTTGGATAATTTTCAACCCTGCAAGGTAGAAATCTTCTTCCAGATTCAATGTCATAAGCAGACTGCAGAGGACACCAGCAGTGAATTATCTCCAATCTGAGAAGCAAAGGTCTACCCAAAGGGGTTAAGTGTGAGAAGTCTGAAGAGACAGATGCCTATCTGAAAAAGTCACTGAATAAATATGAGGCAAGCTGTAGCTTTCTGCTGACATCCTAAGTGGTGAGGATTGGGAAAGAAAACAACAGGAAGAAATTCAAACAAAAATCAACTCTTACAAAACAGTAAAATTATTCACGAGGTGTGGAGACATGCTAATGCTTTCAAACATTTCCACTTTTCACACTACCCTTGAACAGCTAAAGAAAGGTCATGCACCATACAGGCAAGCATCTGGAGTCTGCTTCTTTGAATAGCCCACCTACTTGTCCCATGCTAGCTGGAATCAATTCCTACGATCTTATTTGCAGTAAAGTGCTAATAACAAAATCACCAAGTGGCCTAAAAGGCACAGCAGTCTCATCTCTAGCATGCCCCTGGGAACGAGACAGAGTCTTGGAGGGGAGACCCTCCAAAGCTACAGGCAACCCTAGAACAAATGGGAGGCAAGCAACCAGAATGGTAAATTAGAAAAGTTCTGTAGATCAGAACACTAGGAAATTCACCTGCCTTTTTGTGCTAACCAAGAGGAAAAATACCACAGAAACTCAGCCCTCCTGAGCTCTGCAGAATTGGCTCAATTTTAGTGAATTTTTCTAACCCCAGCTTTGGGATTCTTCTTGAGAGTCACCCATTGCAGCTCACATTTCTAAGCCTGGACACCTTCAGGTGTTGTGTAAAGGAGGTTTTCAGTCCCACATGGATTGAATGGCAGCTCAAGGCAGCAACACTTAACATGGCAGGATTGGGGAAGGTATTTGCCTGCTGAGCAACTGTACATTACTCCAATAGCTTTCATGGTAAATGCAGCTGGTCAGGCAAAACTATCCCACAGACTGGATTTGAATCACACAGCCAGCTGAAGCACACTGTGTGGTCAGACATTCATGTGTCTATAGGGACAGACAACAAGAGGAGGTGGGGAAAAAACACTCTCACAAAAAGCACACTAATTTATAGCCACCTTATCTGAATGTTGTACAAACAGCTCCACCACATCTTGCCTTGAAATGATGGGTAGAGAAATTTCTTTCACAAGCAGCTCAAGAATTTCACAAAGATGCCTGTAAGTGCCATCACAGCTGTTCTAATATTAATTCCATATGTGGGATAAAGACTACTAGGCTTACCTTCACCTCTCCTTTTATGTTTCTTTTTAAAAATAGCCTCTTACTGAAACTTGCATTCACTATGGAAAGAGAAGCAGAGAAACTACAGCTGAATGGCTGATTGATTTATTTGCTTTTCGGGTTAGAAATTCATCATGGCCCATTAATAAAGGTGTTTCCAGTCATGCTAACCTTTGGTTTCTGATATAATCCAAGACCCTGTCAGCATCTTAAGGGATGCTCTTAGCATGTCTGATTTGCTTTCTAATTTTTTGCTCAGCTTTCCTTTTAGTTCTTCAAGAAAGTGATGCCCCTATTGGCTTATGATAGAAGAAAAGCTTTTAGCTCTTCTCTTTACAAATTCCATTCTCAGTTCCCATTTAAATAAGCTAAACTAAAACAGCAAAGTGGTCAAGTGTTGCTTAAAAAGCTGTATTTTATGACCAAGGAATATAGCTAAGAAAGACTTATGGAATAATATATATGGATCTATTAAAAGAACAAGTTGCTCTAACAGATTACAGGAATCAGGCATGTTTCTAACATAAACTGGAGCAAACGGCAACAGGGAGAAGAGGCTTGGATAATATTGAGATGTCAAAAGAGGCTGCACATCCTGACTTAAGCTGGAAGTGAAAAATAGCCAGCGCTCTTCTGTGTTAATTAAGGTCTTGCAAGAGGACAAAGCCACACCATTGGTATGCTGCAAGCAGAAGTCTCCAGCTGACAGCCCAGCTGAGCAAGCACCAAAGTGGGCACCTAGAGCCAGCGGTGGCTGCTGCTGCAGTCCCCCCAGCCAGTGGGGTCTGCACCAATACTGGCCAGGTGGGGAAATGCAGCAACACACCCACACATTAAATAAAACAAAAAAGAAAAAAAAAAAAAAATCAGAAAATAGTTTGTCACTTTAATCTCAATATTTGCTGCAGTCCTCTCTGGTCAGGCTGATAACAGCAGTCCCTTTTCAAAGAGTGAGCCTCTTAATAAAATTAGGAGGCAGCTCATTGTGTTCTGGCTTTTTGTAAAACTTCCCTGGTGTGCATGTATATATATATTTAAGTCCTTGACAAATTTGGACTCCACTGGAGCAGTAAGAAAGCTAAAGTCAAATTAATCAGAATAGATTCCCTAGATGAGACAGTCATTGCTGCTGAGCAAACCTTTAGGGAGAAGAGTTGTCCTTGAAAAATATTTGATGAAGACAGGGACTAAAGCTATGAATAAAACAGCCACAGAGAGCTCCAGGGGCCCCATAGGCTCAGTTTGTTAAGCAGAGAGAGGCAGGGGAGAAAACAGAGAAAGAAAGAGGCTGATATGGAGATTTTCATTATATACAACAACTCAAAACACCTCCAAACCCAGACAAATTGAGAGGTCCATCTCACCAAGCCCAAGAATCAGAAACAATGCTTTGCCCCAAGATATCCCTTGAGCTAGGCAAAGCATTTAGATCATTTGGGTGGGTGGCAAGGAAGCCTTCTGGGAAGTTTCTTCCTAATCACATTCTGAAACTCTGGTTTATCTGGGAGCTCTGCCTCTATTCTACAGCCAGAAATGGAAGGGGAGGTGATTTCCAGGTCAGGATCCAGCCTGGGGACATCCCCTCCTCCCACTCTGACCATGACTTTCCCTCAGATGCAGTTCAGTGTGGGAGGACTCTTGTACCATCCATAACTGACATCAGATTCAGCTCACCTGTACTGAAGGCAGCACAAAGGACCATGATGCAGGTAAACCAGGATACCAAGAATCTGTTACCTTTCAGTCTCCTCCCACTAAGCAGACAAACAAATAAGTTTTATTTTCCTTTACTTTTAACATTCTTTGAAAGCTCAAGTCTTACACTTCTTCATGCACCTGCAAGTTTGACAGACTGGAATGATTTGTCTGAACAACTTGAAATCCAGTAAGTGAAGAACAATGCACTGGGGCACACCAAATGTCCAGCTGGCTCAGTAACCTGTCTCCAGCTGACCAGCAAAGTCAAGGGAAAAGGACAAGAACAGTGCAAGTTTGTGGCCACAGCCCTTCAGATAATTCCCTCACACCTCAGTGATTTGTGGCTCAGAGACCTCAGGAACCAAAGGCAGCATATCTGTATATAGAGAGATCTATTTTGTTGTTGTTTTCTTACCCCTACAGGCTTGCCCATTCACTTTAGGGACCCATGTGAATTTTCAGTTCATGCAACACCTTGTGGCACACCACCACACTACTTTATTCACTATTTTTCTCTGTGCCACTTAAAATTTTCTAGATGTGTATCGCCTCTCTTACTAAACATTGCTTTTCCAGACTGCAGTCTTCCCCTTGTAGACTTTCCTCATTTTCAATCATCCAGTCAAGCAACTGAAGCAATCCCACACAACTCAGAACCAAACACATACTTCTGCTAACAAATATTTAGTTGAAGGTGGGGTTGGGGAAAAAAAACACAACACAACACAACAACAACAACACACATACCACACACTTTCCAGGTCTTTCTTAAGTAAAATACGATTTAAATAAAGCAGTGCTGAATAACTACATATTACAGACGTTTTCTTCTTTGAGCATATTAGTCACAAGAACTAAACACCTTATTACAAAGCATTCCCCTGGTCCTAGAAGTAAAATATAAAATACAAGGAAAAAAGAAGGCACATGATGACTGGCGGAAGAGTTGAGGTAACCTGTCATTTAAGCAGTCAGTTTGTTCTCAGACTGTTATTACAACATTTTGCACTTTAACAGTAGCAATAATAGGTTTTATCAGGGGCATTTGTCAGCCCTCCTCTCATGTAAGATAAATTATGCCTCATGGAGAATACTATTTTATATCATCACTATAGGCATTAATAATTCCATTTTCTTCAGGATCAGCCCTTAAAGCTACTTCTCCCATCCACACAGTTCTTCAGTGCCTAGTTCCCTGCAGAAATGTTGGTCTTCACCTTTATGAGTGCCATGACAGAGATGGCAGCGATGAATTATCACTGCTTGGGTAGAATCTACAGCACTAAGAGTAGGCAAGGGTGGGCATCACCAAATCCCGCTGAAGCCAGTCAGACACTGCCACAGATGTCCTTGCAGTGGGAGAGCACCCCCCAGAGATTATTAGGATGTTCAAAAAGAGCTGTACTACCGCTAGTTTCACTTAGTTCTGTAAGGTACATGCCTTTCTCTCACTCAAGCCATATATATAAACACCGCCTGTTCCCTAATCAGAATTGTATGTCCAGTGCTTAGTAAAAACAAACCTAATAGCATATTTGATAGGCTACATTAATCTCTGAATTATTTTTTCCTATGACTTGGTGGGAAAAAAAAAAATAAAGTGTAACCTCACACTCCCCTTGGAAAGCACTGGGAGAAGCTGAGACTGCAAAAAAAGCCTTTGTCACTGTATCCTTTGCTTTCTCACTGCTGGGCACTTCCAAAGGACAGTCTGGAGACATATAGAACTAACTTGTCTGCAGCTGAATCAATTAATTTATTTGTGAGAACAATAGACATTTTTATCTGATTAAGTCAAGGCCACTTAACCGAACTTTCTCCATTTATTGTAAATCTTCTGGTAGATATCACTTCCATCTCACTCTTTGCTAATAAAGTAGCTTCATCATTGCTCTCTAAGCAAGCAAAATGTGTACAGATTGCAGCAAGGACAAGTTCACCTGATATTTAGACAGGAATATTACAAATACAGTTTACTACCAAGCACCTAACCCAAATATGTATACTGATTCTAGACAGTGTGAACAGTGAACTATATGGATCTGTGCATCCAGAGCAAGCACAAGAATATGTTGCACTGTCAGAGATGTCATCTTGCAGAAGGAGCATAAAAACAAAGTCCTGATCAGTAGTCATCTTGAAATTTTATTACAACTCTTCCTATGGGGATAGCTTCCTCCCAAAGTCCATTCAAGCCAAATTTTCTCCTACACATTTTAACTCTGTTTTCCCCTCATCTACCAGCTTTATCTGGTAAAAAACATCTTCTCAATGCCTTTCTCTGTGGGCTGTGTAGCAGTGCTGGACTGCACACTGCCCCTCGGCTATCCCAGAGGCTGCGGGGCTTCAAGGAGATTTTTAACTGTTATTTCTGTGAGGTTATTGCCACATATGGTTTATAAAGCACTGCAAGATCCTATGGGATGAAAGGTGCTATATAAATGCAAATTGTTGCTGTTGTTATGCATGAACCATAGCCAGGTTTTAAACCGGACTTGACTATGAAAATGTCATTCCTCCTGACCTTTCCTGATGAGAACCATTGTGATTACAAAATCTCTAAACTGTTCAGACATAAAGACAAGCTCTAGTTTAAATTCTCTGGAAGGTAATAGCTATATTCAAAGTGAGTGATGAGTTAGGGAATAATTAAAAAAAAAAAAAAAAAAAAAAAAAAAAATAAACAACAACCCCCAGAACCCTTCCTGACTTAAGGCAACACTGATAAGACACCAGCCTCCAGGCCAGTGGATCTGGGTTCTTATTTTGACACCATACTAGACCCCAGGACAACTGTGAGGATATATTTCACTGTTCTGTGCTTCTGTTCCTAACTTTCCTCCTCCCTCACCCACCATCTGTTTTGTCTATCCATATGGTCTGTGTCTATCTACATCGCAAATTGTCTCTAGCTCACTGTTTGTATAGTGCTTACCCAAACCTCATCCTCACAGTTTCTAAGTGAACAAAACCAACTAAGTAGCTGAAACCCCTCAGGTTCCTAGGCAAATATATGTAAATTGGATGGTGATGGAAGAAGTGGAAAGTGAGGCCATGGTCCTTCAGTCTACCAGCTTCTTCCTCTCAAGTAAATATTCAGATGCTTCACAGTGCTATTTGGAGAAACATGAGCTAGCTAAGAATTAATTAGCTGGGACAGAGCATTGCATTAATATAGCTGTATTGCCTCAGGTGTAAACTAAATTGTGCAGAACCATCCTGGGAATCACAGCATGACTATGCTGGACTCTGAAGACTTATCCTCAGTACTCACTAAGAAAAAAATAAAAATTAAAAACAGAAGAAAAACTGAGGAAGAAGCTCAATATCTGCCATCACTTATGATCTTGGAAGGGTCTTCTCTTTGGTCAGTCCTAAAATTTTACAGCCTTTAACATGTCCTCCTCCACTAGATCCTACTCTATAATTCAGGAAAATATGGAGTTGCCTGTGGATCTGAATGCATTGGAAGAAACTGAATATGGTCAAGAGACATCTGTTTGACAGCTATTGTCTGGTCTCTCACCATAACTGATCTAACAGGAATCCCAGTTTTGGCCAGGTGTGATAGCTATAAAAAACAGTGCAAAATGGTGGCAGTCAGAACTGGTAATAAAAGAAATGTAGATGTATTTTATGCAGTTTTACTACTGAAAGTACTTTTTTTTTTTCATGTATTAGTGGACAAGGTATTATCAGGTTTTTAGAAGACATTTATTTTGAAATAAGATGATGACTGAGCAGTTAATGTCAGGAGTTAAGAAGATGGACTTATGCCCATTTTTTAAAATATGGGAAGGTGTAAACTTTCTAAACTGAAACCCCATATGGGCCAACTTCAGCCCAATCTAATTTCACGGGGAGTTACACACATCATTGTAGAAGTCAGCAAGACTACAGCAAAGCAGATGTTGGTTCACTTTGGTCCAGAGTAAGAACAGAGTTCCTATTCAACCTAACAGCCATTGCATTGATTCAACCTTTTCTGGACTACTCTTCTACAAGAAATTATGAAGTGTGAAATTAGTCTTGGAAAGACTGTAGAAACCAGTCACTCCATACTGGGCATAAATCCCTCTTCATTTACAGATCTGCTTTTTGGTGTTGGCATGAAGTATCTCTCAGTGTCCCAGACTTGCACAAAAATTGCAAGTTAAACATTGAGAAGACAACACATATTGTGGTATTTTGATGCACACAGTTTAAAATTAAGCTGAAATCTCAGAGATTTGCTTACCTCTTCAGGCAGTCCATAAGTGCTACCTCAGATACAGTGGTGACTACTTTCTGACCAATTAAGAACTATCTACAAACCTACTTCTAGCACGAAACACTGTCTGGTAAAATTATTTTTACTAGAAATTCAGAAGCATCAAGAAAAATACTGTGAGAAAACGCACATCATTTTAAACAGAAACCACATCTTTTTGGAAAGTAATACAGAAAATATATTTCTTCTGGACTCCAACCTTACCAGTGTAGCCACCTACTCAGCCAGTCTTCCAGTGAGGTCACACTTTTACTAAAGTGAATAAAAAGAAATAGGTACTTGGGCCGCAGATGCTATCCAGAAAGCCAGATCCACCTGATTTAAAAAGAAAGTAACTATAGAAGGTAGCTCTGATAGGGTCCGGACTAGGATTAAAAGATTAAAATTACCTTTAATATTCAACTGGATAACAGTTAGAACATTGTCATTTACAGAAGTGACCCAAAACACAATTTCATACTGTTTTTACAAGCCTTCATCTAATTTCAAAGCAAGGCCAGTGACATTTGAGATTAACACTATTTCCAAATTAACAAGCATGTTAAAAAAAAAAGGCAAACAAAAACAAACACCACCACACAAGACACTACACATACAAACCCAAAACACTCTACTCTGAAGACATATATTGCAAGGTAACTTAAAATTAAACTGCTTGTGTAGCTTCTGAATAACTCTCAAGAGATCAGGGAATTTTCCCCACTCGTTACAGGTTTATGTAGGTTACCTATAGATACAGGCAAAGGACTAGAATAAACTGTTAGGACACTAAGAAGAAAAAAAAAAGAATAGCCTTTTCACCAAATCAGCTTCTTGCCTTTGTGCAGCATGGAGGTTAAAAAACAAAAACACAAATCACACACACCAAACACAAAACACCAGGATTCTACCTCAAAGCATGTCCTACACTTACTGGAGAGCATCTGAGCTACTCTACTAATAGCACCTAAGAAAGTATACACTATTTATCTCATCTTTTTTTTTTCCCCAAACATTGTCCCCTGAATGACATGCAATGGAATTTCACACATATGAAGATAAATCGCTTCAGCAGAACGAATAACGATATGAAACTAACTCTTAAGTTTCTTGCAATGTGTTTCTACATAAACAGGTATATACCAGCATACCTCACCAGAAAATAGCAAGGTGCTTTACTCTTTAAGAAGTTGAATACACACAATTCTGTAGAGAAGGTAGTTCATATAGTCATGAAATACACACAGCTAGGCCAGAAACATTTTTTTTTCTAGAAATTTTCAAGAGTAAGCATTTTCCTTACACATCATCTTACTTTTTTCCTGTTTTTCTCTTCTTCAACATTATTTTATATGACTACAAATTAAATTCTCATGTCATTTAAAGAGAAAGAAAAAGTTATAAATCAGAAAATTTAGACTAAAAGATCAGCAAAACAAAGAATTATGAGGAGACCTGCATTTCAGATGGTCAGCCGATCTGTAGGCCCTTAGTTCCCAAAGTGAAGAATTAGAGTCCTGTCTTCCTGAATGTGACATAAAAGTTGCATTAGTCACAGCTTGTTGCTGGCCTGATCCTAAAGTCATAAGCACAATTTATATTGCTTGGGATATGCAGAAGTTATTGTCAGAAGTAAACCACTGAATATTTCCTATTTCTCCTTCTGTTTCCATAAGAGCATTTTTTTCTCCAGGTTGATATTAGAAAAAAAAAAGTATTTGTCTAATCTAGGTCAAAATTGCATCTTTTTTTCCTTCCACAGAATATGCACTCTTCATATTCTTTACTGGCATGATAAGGAAGACACTCTTGTTCAATGTGAGAATATATAGCCAGTGCTTCTGCATTGACTGTAGCATGCACCAGAGCTAGAGCTTAGCAAAAACTTTCCTGACAGGCTATTAATTTTAAATACGGTTTTAATTTGAGAGTCTCCAGTTCTGAATTCTAACCTAAAGAAAGGAGGATACTTTTACACTACTTTGTTGTTTCAATTTTGATTAAGTTGAAGTATTCTTTTTTTTTTTTTTTTTTTAATTTGGTTGTTCGAGATCATATATAACTCCATTGTATTGTTAGAAAGAACCCTAAAGGCCTACAAAAGAATTTACCTCTCCAGTGCCAAGACCCAACTGCATACACATGACTAGCTACTGAAACTCAGCTGGTGCATGGGTACTGTTTACATCGAAGCATAATTCATACACCTGCACATTCAAGCTCCTGCTTTCTTTATTCATTCTCTTTCATCTTCCTCATCTTTCACAAATAATTGCATAATTATTTTCTCATCTACAAAAGAAGGCCATATCTTTCTTATATACAGAAGCTTAATACGTATGCCTTAAGCTAATATCTGTCCTTTCAGCAAAGGCAGATCCAGAAATAACAATGCATGATAATGGCTACTGTAGCATGTACATGACCCAAACAAAATCGGGGCACACTATGCTAGATCCTCTGCAAACAGCAGAAGATGGCCTCAGGTTTGAACTATATTAAGACATGAGCAAACAGCATGGCTGTAGATTTCTGAACACAGAGAAATACATACGACTTACTGAAAGGTAACAACTAAGTCAGATGCAGAATCAAAAATAACGCCAGGTCTACAGAACCCTGATCCCAATACTTAAGGATGACTAATTTTCCATAGTGAAGACGCTCATGACAAATAGTGTGTGTACTTCTACCTACAGGGTGCATCTTGTGCAATGATATGCTGCTTCACAACTCAGAAGTTGGGGCAGGTTGGAAATATGTCATTTCTTCCTTTATGAGGAGCATTCTAACATCCTATGAAAATATTCTTTAAAACCATGATGTAAAGGTCACAGGAACCCACACTGCAAAATGTCGTTATTCAATATCTGAAATGACTAAGAAATCTGATATTTTTCTTCAACTGAGTATCTTTCTCTTTTTTACTCCTGGTTACTGAACAGTTATTCCAAGTTGATGAATCTGATTGAATGAGCACTATTTAATTTCTTGAACTGTTCTAACTGACAAACAGCTGTTTGTAATGTGGGATTTAGAGACAAGGCTATTCTATGACAGAATGTAAATTACTTGCATTTTCCTCCCCTTTTCACTGCCACCCCCTTAACCAACTCACAGTCTCTTCTAACAAAATGCCTTTACACAAAATGAAGATCTTACAGGCAAGAATGCTGGGTCTTTTTGCTCCAGTGCTGAGCAGATTTTTCAGCTCTCTGTGTAAAGTTGTTAGTGACAGAATCCATTCATATGTTAAGAGAAAAATAGTTTTTTTTCCTCCCTAAGTATCATACTTTATAAGTTACTCCATAGATCAGGTTGTGCAAACGTTATGTCATTGCCCTTAAAATATTTATGTGTTTGTGGCAAGAAGTGTAAAAATTATATATTTCTTCATTTTATTACTCTTGCTGTGTAATCTTAGCTGAAAGATGTTGCCTATTACCATGGTCTGTAACACTATATATGACTGATACACACCAGCTTGGTAGCAATTGATTGCAGATATTTAGCTGCATGACCTGAGGACTTGCTTTACATGTTTTATTTAGGCTATGTAACACAGAGCCACAGCTGGGGTTGCTTAAGCACAATACTTTATGTTGTCTGACCTATAAAAATAAAACAATCCCCACACAGAGAAAGCGGGGAAGAACAAAAAAGACAATTAAATACTTACTAAAAAAAAAATTGTAATATCCCGGAGCTAAGAGGTACAGGAAAAAAAAGGAACTGCAAAGAGAGGCAAGCTTCAACATCTAGTATCTGAAATGCATAAGGATGTCAATGTCTGTCAACAGCTGCCAGCCCAAAAGAAGGAGGTAGCGGTGTTTGTATTTTCAAAACCTCATCACTCCCCCAAGATTTTTTGTATTTTGAGCCAGAAAGAAGAAGTCCTTTTATAATGCACAGTTTGGATTTCACAGCTGGAACAGTTCTGCCTCCTAACTTAGACCACCACTGACCACATCTCCCCCTAAGTTGTACTTGTCCACTTTGCCTTTAAGCACAATGAACCAGCCTATGCTCTGCTAGTAATAGGCTTTGGGATGGCTGCATGGTTAATGCAATGTCTTATTTTACTGATTTTGAGAAATCCAACTTCCCATTCTTTTTTGAGACGGGTCCTTAGCAGGCAGAAGAAATACTAGAAGGAGAGTCAAGATCTGTATGTATTCCCTGTAGTCAGCTGATATCTGTCACAAGATTACCCAAAATAGTTCAATTGCCACATTACAGCCCTACTGTCACAGATCATCTTCCCTCCCACTAAATTTTTTATCTATGTAGCCCCATCACAGCACAAATACATAACTATCTAAAAAGCATTCCAGAAATGAATTTTAATTAAAAAGAGATTATTTTCATTCTGCCATGAGCGCATTTATCATGGCTTGCCACAATTAATTTAATTGCATTTGTGTTCATAAGCACCACATAGAAGCAGGTGGCTTTGTTCTAAACTTTTTTTTTTTAGCATTCACATAGAAAAACCCAAAAGATATTTTTCAAAAACTCGGAGTCTAGCCTTCATTTTATGTAGTTCAAAAATTACTCACAAATTAAAATGGCAAAAAGTGTTTTCATGTGAAGAGGAGTACAAATGCATGTGGTCTAATAGACAGAGGCTATTTCTGCTGCTGCTTTGGAAACCAACAAATGTGCCCACAAAAACACCAAAGTCAGGGTTTACGGAAGAAGTTGTGCATCTGGGCTGATCTGTCAGAGCAAACTAGGAGAGAACTGCAGGACTCACTGAAGAATGAATCTGCACTGCAGAGCAGGAGCAGCCATGGAGACCTCTCTTCCAGAACATCTAAAGAGAAAGTTCTCTATGGACATGCACCTGTGCGGTAGCCTTGCTTTGCCAAAGTCAACAGCAAAATTACACCAGAGCTGTTGTTCAGTCAACACATCTTTTCCATATAATAACTTGTGAATCACATCAAATCCTTTCTTCTATTTGTATTTTGTAACTATGATTTTAACTTATTTTTACATCATTTATATAAACCCTAAAGTCTAAGGCACAATTCTTCTCCTACAGGGATAAGAGCGCACCTGACAGGACTAGAGTCTGATTATTGTAAACTATGACTATAACACAGTGCTGTCACTTGCTGAACATTCCTGTCTCCTTACACAGCTGGAAATGGTCCAAAGGCTTATACAGAGAATACTAGTGTAAGGCATAGAAGCTCTATTATGCATCACACCTAAGTGTTGGAGACATTCCTGTTGATGGGAAGAGTGGGGATGAGAGAGACAAGTGGGAGACGAAGGCAGCTGCACAGTTTTCTTCTGGGAGTGAGGTACTGGAGAGCTGGAGGTAACCTGAAATGCCTGCATTCCCAATGTAGGAATTGTTACCTTCAGAGCAGGAAAATGGGATTTCAGGTCTACACAAAGCAAGAAATGTGAGAGACGGTCCTGTTAATAATTGCCTTCCCAGGAATGCTGTTCCTGATCATGACACTCAAAAAGCTCAGAAGTATAAAAATCAAAAACCTTTGTAGATATTGAGCAGTAAATATTCCCAGGTCACCTTTAGGAAAAAAAAAGGAAAAACAAAGAAAGCCAAGGCTACCTAGTTTGGTTTTAAGCCACAGTTATTTTCATTACATTTAAACAGAAAAGGTACCATTTTTGGCAAATGTCTTATTTGACATTTTATATCACTCATGTCAGTCATGCAGTATGTCCTAATGCAAAGTGACATGGGCAGAACTAAGTCAGAGTCACTTGTCACACTGTTGTGTCTGCAAGAAGAATTTACATGAACTAGAATTTGCTTAAATTCAGAGATGGAGGTAAGGGTGCCGTACAATTAACTTTTCTTTCTGAAATCCAGATGTTACAGTGGAACACAACTTTCTGTTCACCCAAGGTTTTACTTCCTTCCATAGGAAATTAATTATTCCCATAAATAGCAAAGGTGATACTGACTATCTCCTCCATTTAATAGTTTATTTTTTTAGTGAACATCACAATCATAGATAATCTGCTCTATTCAGATTAAACTAATATATGCCAGATATTAAAAAAAAGACATTACAAAGCCAGGAGCTGAAATGGAACTGGAGCAGCACCAGTATAAATTGGCTTTCCAATACCTAGGAGGTAGTTCTAGAGAAGAAGAAGGTACTCTTTCTAGAAGGAAACACAGTGGCAGAGCAAGCAGCAACATGCAGAACATGGGAAATTCCATAAAAGTTCTTTACTGTGAGAACGGTTAAACATTGGAAGGGATTGTCCAGAGAAGTGGTAGGATCTCCCTTGCTGGAAATATTCTAGACTTGGCTTGACAAGGCCCTGCTTAAACTAGTCTAATGTGGATTGTCAGGGGGTCTTTCTACCCTAAGCTTTTCCTTCAATCCAGGATTTAATATATTTAGTTGTTAAAAAAAAAAAAAGTTTAAAAAAATAAAATCACTGTACTATCTTCACCTGTTTCTTTTTCAAGCACAGCATAGCAATGTACACTAGCATGTTTCAAACACCTTTTAAAATAAAGCTGCAAAGCTGAAGCTTCAAAGTCACACTTGGTATGAGCTAAGGCAAAAACTCTCACTCACTAAGAGTCTGCATGGAACCTTGCACAATGCAGTCCAAATATGCATAGCTATGGACACAGTAACTAAACATCTCATAAATCCTCCAAATCACTTAATGCATTTGGCAAGACAACAACCATTTTTGCACAAGTATCTTGTACACAATCCCTTATCCTTACCTACAAACAAACAACAGTAACAAACCATATCCTAAAGGACTGCTTAAAAACATGGCAGAGAAAACAGCAAGAGATCAAAACTTCTGTTTAATTAATCCAACCTTTCCTTATGCTTTCTGATCTGCACACTGACACTTAACTAAAAGCACTAACATATGGTGTTTGGTTGTAGAGCCACATCACAAGAAGCTGAAAATTATTCCCCTGTAATAAAAATAACTAAATAAAACCCAGAGACAGCAGTTGAGACTGTGGATACAAAGCATCTTACGATTTTATGGAAAGGCAACTTCAGAATGGAACAGTGCTGTCAGCGACCTTGGTCTGTTTTGAACATCAGAGCAACTGGGTTTTTTTTTTTTAGTAACTTATTTCCCAAAAGTGCTTATTTGATCGACCTGACATTAGTCATGGACATACATAGGAAATGGCAAATATTTCCAGCTAAGTTAAAAAACATATTTACATAGAAAATACATGTATCCATTTCCATCCCCTTTCTCTTGCCCTTGAACTTTATGGGAGATCCTGTAACTCAGTTATCAGAATAGTTATTTCCTCAGAGACTTCCTAGCTGCCCATGTTATAGCAGGTATACTATTCAAGACACCTGTACCTACCAGTGGAGTGGCCTAATTACCAGACAATGAGAACAGTCTGTCCCAGGATTCTCTCCTGTTGTAGCTGTTACTTTTCATATTACTTAACATCATATGCAAATAGGACAGCAATACTCCTGTCTACATTGAAATAATACAATGCCCATAAACCCTACCCTCCCTGATGCAGTGAGTACTCATTTATGCCCCAAAGAAATTTAAGAATCAGTCCCAAGGATTGTATATAGCCAATTCTTTCTCAATTTTGTGAATCTTAGACTTATTTTTGCATGTATTTCAAAAGTAAGACCACCTAAATGCAAAGCAGAACTGAGAAGATTCAGAAGAGTGGTCATAAGTTAATTTTATTCCTAAACAGAGCAGTTAAAGATCTGCATAGTTTTGTATTGACCAAATCTATGTCACATCATCTGCCCTGGTTTAAACTTTGTTTCTGGTGGAAAACTCATATTTGCTATCTCCTAACCTGTAAGAAAGATCACCAGCAGACCATGCATAAATACCAAATCGTATTTGCTCTGGGCCAAAGTCCCACCTGCCTGTTTAGAAGTTCAAGGACCTTTATTACGGAAACACCAAATCAGATGTTTATTTGGTTTGAGGAAAACAAAATTCTTCAGGTTTGCTAAAACAGAAGGCAAAGTTCAGCAAACACAAAAGGATATCTTGCCAGAATGGCATGTGTGTCTGCCCCAGACTCACAAGAAAGACACAGTAAGTTCAGGTATAAAGGAAGAGTTTTCTTGGAGAAATCAGGAGTTTCTATAAGGCAGAAATCATCTGACTTCTGTTTCAACAAGTTTGTTTCAAGCAATTTCTTTTGAGATGTTTTGTTTTAAAGATATTGAAGAAGTTACGATCAGAAGATCCAAGCCTGTTAATGAAATCTAGTAGGTTTCCCACAGGTCCTCCAGGACATTTTACCCCATCTGTCCTCCCCAACAGTTGCTTTCCTAACTCTCAGGATAAAATAATACCCCCCTTGTGCATGTTATAGGTTTTCAGGTAGAGAATATGTATCTTTTATTCCCTCAGTATTTGGTTCCTCTCCCTCATTCTCACCCATCTCTACTCAATAGATCCTCATTAGTCAATGATTTTCTCTCTTTTTTGTCAAATATTTTTGTGGTCATGTTCTAAGGACAATTCTCAGAAAGCCTGAAACAACAGCAAGATTTCTGTAAGCAAACATTACTGCACCAGTTAAAGTTGAGGGAGGTTTGGTGGGGTTTTTTTTTGTGTGTGTTTGGTTTTTTCTTTCAGCCATAACTCTAAGGAAGTAACCAAGAATCCCATTCATGATGCTGGATTAGTCCATGGCTATTTCCCTGGGCATTGCTCTTTCTTTGAACAATTGCACTATCAAATTAACAGGTTGAATAATTATGCTATTGAATTAATTAACATGTTTAACTTATTAAGCATATTGTTACAAATGTGTATATATAGAGCAATTCAAGTATTCAAGGAGGATTTAAAGGAAAGGAAATTGCAATTAGTTCTTGAAATTACAGGAGGAAAAACTGAGCTATTTGAGTATCAGGGTCACACTATCCTTTCTATAAGATGAACAGCCATATAACATTCATCATTTAAAGAACAGCTGAGATTTAAGAACATCACAGTAAACGTCTTCAATAGTCTTGCATGGAAGGTCTTATGAACACTTTTGACATTGGGACACATGGGTAGATCTGCAAACAGATATGTCTAAAGACAGATAAATTTAGGATAAAAAATGCTCAAGATGAAGCTAGACATCAAAATTAGAATAAGGTCAAGCAGAGATTCTGTAGAATGATGACAAAGAGGGCTTAGCCTGTTCTTCCATCCAGAGATCAGCTGTACTGACATGGAAACCCAAAGATAGTCCTGAGCCTGTAAACCCAGTCTGTAACTTATTTTTCATATGGTCAGATCCCAAACTGTACTAGATTAGATCCTGTCCAGACGTTAGTATTATTTTATAGACATTTTCAAAATTATTGCCTTGAAATGACAGTTCAGGAAAACCATGATAGTTGTAAATCAGACTCCTGTGACTGCATCACAAATGCCTCATCACAAAAATACCACAACTTACTTTAAGTGAGCACGATACAAACATGTGATATGTCCGTCCACAGAGATTACTATAGGTTGTGGGTAAGTGTAATGACCTTTAAATTTTATTCAGATGTGTTAAACCAGAATAGCGACTGGGCTCTCCAGACTTTTAAAGCCCCCACTGGAATTATGGTCATACTCATACACTCATCAACAGGACTCTCATTACTCAGGCCTAGGCATCACATTTAATCAATGGCTACAACTTCCACAAGTCAATGGGGACAGACAAGCTTCTACAAAGGGAGAAATCTGCAACATTCAAAATGAACTCACAATTTTAATAACCCTGTTATACAATTCTGTGGTCACGCTTTTTCCCCAGATACAGACAGTACAGAAGAAAAGCAGTGAAGTACCCGTCCTGGCTGTCATCCTCCAGCAGTGGCACTGCCTTCCCATCCCATCCCTGAGTTGTGCCTTACCAATCTAGCAGATCTAGACTTGCTTCAGTTTATTATAGAGTCATTTAGGACTGTGCTGTATGCCCTGAGCTTCTTATCAATTACAGGATTATGTACAGAACTTTTTACACCCCCAAAAGATAAAAGAAAGTCATTAAAATGAGTATAGCTTTACTAGAATAGCAAAGTGGGGAAAAAAAATGGGCTTTTACTGTTTAATCAGCCCACTTGTTTGGGTTTGTTTTATTATTCTAATTTTACAACTCTAATTTTATGAACATTTACCCTATCCCTCAGCTTGTTCAGATTCCTTCTCAAGTCCCAGTTCATAACTGTTTGCTTAATACTTGAGGGATTAAGCCAGTGGGATTTCAACTATTTACTGTAGCTCTTTAAAAGGTTACTTTTCAGTTTTACTAGTGCCTCACATGCTTGATACTTCAGGAAGCACTTGCTTCTAAAGCTTGCCCCAGGTCCCAACACATTACCATAGCAGGCAAGTGAATTTATCCAAAAGAGATCTTACTGACCTCAAATCACAGGCTGCAGTGTCTGCAGGATCAAGGCTGAAGATCTGCTACAGTTTCAGCATACTGACAGGTTGTCAAAGATCCTCTGTCATAGAGGGTAAGACTGGAACAGTTGGTATGAAAGGTGCAAGAATGAAATTGTAAATTGCGGGTACGCGAACTGAAATGTTGAAGTTCGGGCATCTTTCTTTAAAGTTCCCCAGACTGGTAGAGAGTTTGAGCTGGAATAAGAGGGTGATGCACCAGAGCGTACCAGGCTGCGACACAAAGAGCACACCACTTGGGCCCAACTGTCTGTGTTAAAGTCTGCTAAGCCATTAATACCCATGAAACAGAAATGTAAAATAATACTGATATGATATCATGTCTTTGCACGTACTATGCTTTGAGAGAGGTAGGAAAGCAAGATACAGATTAGTTGAGAACCAGAACTTCTGCATGATTACATACGATTCACTTACCAGAGCTCAGCTAACTGAAAGTAATGGAATTCAATCAGGTCACCTCTGACCCTGCATTCTCTTAACCTGTCAGTCATATAGGCAGACAGAAACACAAACCTGTTAAACTGACTTAAACTGAAATTTAAGCAATCAATGATACCAGAATATTTTTAACAACACCTCAGACTTGCATTTGTTCTGTTTTCTCATTTTCTTGCATTTAAAATTTATGTTTTACTTCACATACAGAAGAAGTAATAAAAGCTATTAACAACATGATGTTAAGCTTCATTTGTGAACTGTTTGAGAAAAATCGGAATCTGTCCAGCCCATTAATGAAATGAAAATTGTACAGGCAGAATTCTAGCACTTTTGAATAATTGAATCTAGATTTGTTCATTACAGTAACCTTCAGGGAACTATAATGAAGATCCCTGACACCAGCAGCTTTAATAGGGATAAAAAAGTGAATTTGAGAGAGATTCTCAGAATTTTTCAACGCTAAATTGCATTTTACTCACAGACATTAAGTATATGCTATTTGCATTTCCTTACACAAAAAGTCATTAGCTTTATCTCATGTAAACTGGAGAAAGTGACATATAAACACATAAGTGGTTTTGCATGAGAGCAAGAGCTGGGTTGGAAGCCTCCTCTGTGCCATCCTCCAACTACAGGGTTCTGAAGAGGCAATGACTGTGACAAGAAAATGACTCAGTCACTCAACTATACTGATACTACCAAGTATCAGTCAGACTTTGGTCCTATAGGACAGATTTCTCCTTTGCATCATGTGCCTGCATTCATTTCCTGCCTAATTCTATGGTCTGATTCTTGTAGTAATTATATTTATGTCAGGAAAAAAAAAAAATTCCCTTTTCTAGGCCTGTATGCTTGCAACAGAGTGTTAAAATCTTCTTGTCAAATTCTAACTCTCTCCTTACTTAAGCTGTTTCTAAAAATTTGGCAATACATTGGATGGAAAAAAGTTTGCAGGTAGAAATATTAGGATGTCCTGCTGTATTACATCTTAGCTGAATGACTGCTTATCTTAATCCCTCTGTATCTTGACTCCTTCCAGGATCAAATCAGACCTATTTGAAAGGGATAGTAACATTTCCTTTGATGTGGGAGGGGGTGGCAGGGGATAAACACAACTGATATCACATCTTCTGTATCCTCTTTTGCTTTTCTAGTCCACCATTAAGACGGAAAGAGAGATTTGAGAAATGGATGTGGCTTTGCTTTCTGTGGACAGCTGAAGCACACCCACAAAAACAACAAATACCATCCTACATTTGTCAGCAACTGATGCTACATTTGGGGTTAAATTTGGTCTTTTGGTAAATTTGGCAGACCATGCAATAGTTCCCAACCAGAGAACTGCCCGAGTTTCTGCACTTTGAAGCTATTACATAATAGATATGACAGAGCAAGCAAAACACAAACAGTTTTTACTGGTTACAACTTTCCGCTATTTATAGCTTCATGTCCTTTTTGGAAAATGCCATCCCAAAATTAAAACTTAATTTTAGTCTCCAAAATTAAGCAAGTCCTATGACTCAGTGGAGGAGAGAATGTTACACATGCACACTTCTAAATGGGGCAGGCAGTTTAGTCTATTAGAATTCATTAGAGAGTGAGTCATGACTCTGAAACTGAATTTACCTAGGACAATAACCTTCAAGTGAAAATAAGTATGACAGCAAGCCAGTTCTTATTTCAACAAGAAGTCTGGCAGCCTCCAAGCTTTCTTAACTGTAATAATCCCTTTAAGTTCCTGCCTGGCAGGATTCAGGCTGCCTCCTCTACTTTCATATATAAAAACTTCGCCACATATGATACCTACCAAAAAAAGGTCACATTAAATTGGTACTTGGCTTCCTGGAATGTTTAGTCTGTATAACATTATCATCAAGACACTAAGAATTAATTCCCAGTCTAGTTAAGGAGTAAAATTAGAAAGGGACCACATACAAAAACAACATGAATAAGTGGAAACAGCTGAAGTAATTCCCTCTGCACACAGCAAATAAGGTCTAATAATAATTTATTAAAACAGAATGTTACATGTCAGTTGAAGATCTGAGGCTAAAGTTAAATATTGGGAGTAGTATTTCAACAATGAGAAGCCTTGACTACATCACTCTTGATCATAGATTATTGGCTGTTGCTGAAATAAAAAATAGCTTCTAAAGAATCAAATCATTGTCTGTCAACAGCTTCTCAGCTTGGCAGGAGATAGCTGTACCCTACTAACCAAGGGCATGGTTTGAGTACTTCTCATAGGCCAAGCGCAATAAAGTTGGACTCTTTCTCAGTTCTGACTTTGGAAAATGCTGGGGATGGAAAGGATAACTTAAACAGTAGAGGATTTCCATAAATTTGGGTTCTATTACAGGGTCATAGAAGTAATGATGCTGAAGACAGGTTAGCTCAGTTTCAAATTGTGATGGCCACTGCCAAACAGCAAGCACTTCCTTTTCATTCTTTCCTGGTTGAGTGGTGTGCAGTATTCATGTACACTCAGGTGGTTCCAAATTTAATTTTATCCCTAATGTACATAATTAACAATTAATACTGATGCTTCACAATTCATTTAAGCATACAGCAGCCCTCTGTTTTTCACAGTGGCAGTTGTGTTCCAACTCAATTGGGACCCTCCCTAAATCCATCCTCTAATAGCTTGCTTAATTTTATTTTTGTATTCCACAGTCCTTGATAACAGCAAACTAATTTCTGTAACTCTGTTTGATGAAAATGTGCTGATGGAACTCATATTTCACTTCATTGACTGTAATGAGCTATTTCATCAAACTGTCCATGTGACACTATTATAGAGAAAATGATAAATTTACTAATTTATTCACTAGAAATTCCATTGGAAATTTTAAAAGGAAAAGAAAAGAGCCATGAAGTGAGTTACATTAGACTTCCACCAAATGATATGTCAGGATCAACATGAAACAAAAGCACTGACTACTGCTACACTTAATGGAGTGTAAACATTAAGTGTGTGTTGATTAATCACTAGGTTGGCTGAAAATCAGCACAGCAAAAACACACACCACAATGCAGGTTTTCCCTTGTAACTATTTTCATGCTTTACCTACTCATCATTTGTGGTGCTGCTACCATTAGAAATCAGCGCTTCCCTCATACACCACCTCCCTGTTCATGAGACCTCTTTCTTACCCATGTTGTACACACAGATTTGGATAAATTCAGTAGATGACAACTAAGTTCTTGGGCAAAGAAAAGATTCCTCATTTTTCCAAGGATTATTTGCCTTTACCTCTTTTAAAAATGAGGTATCTGCAACTACAACATTGCGTAGGATGAAACAGTATTTTGGGAGAACAGTAGGGAGTATGTAATTAGACTATTCATCTCATGTTAATATTAGGCCTGAAAATAGAGACAGTATCACACAGCCTGCCTGGCTTATTTTAATTAGATGTCCTCTACCTGCTATTACAGTTATAATCCATGTATCTGATTGCTCTGCCACACACCATCCTGAAACCCAGGCACCAGTCTGGAGAGCATACCAAAGGGAAAACCACAGAAACAGCTAGGGGTGATAAGTGACATTCTTCCTTGTTTCTCACTCTGTACCTATGCAGGGGCTTTCCTCATCTGCGCTCAAACTCATAGCACACTCCATCTGCAATTGTTTATTGTGGAAATGGATTTTACAGGAGGTCAAAAATAATTTTTAAAAAAACCCACACTCTTTGAATTACCTTCAGAGAAATCCAAAAGCAATAACAAAGATGGAAATACAATATATCATACAGTGGAATATTAATTTATTGGACCTTTCTGGTCCACATAGCATAGGGGAAGACATTTTACATAGGGAAGTATGGCAGGGCTTTGTTTAGTTTTAAATCTACTTAACTAAGATTGTCACCTTCAAAAAACTGTTTTCTTTGCCAGTCTAGTCTGCTTGAACTAGAAGATATGTGGAAGACTAAAATCCAAAACAGATGACTGCATAAAGAGCACAACAATTATTTGCATGACATACCTTGTATTCACTTAAGGACACGCCATCCACACAGAGAACTACCACAGGGAAACAGCAAAAGGGCTTGATGTTTTTTCTCAGAACCTGAAAATTTTAAGACATCCCACTCCCTGCTCAAAGCTGGTGACAGCTGCTGAAGGCAGTGACTGAGGAGTAACCATCTTGCTGCTGCACAAGGGATATGTTCTTACAAGGAAAAACTGCTCAATTCACATGGTTTAAAACAAACCACAAACAAAGCAATCCAGTGATTTAATAATAATGTAATTAACTGGCAATCAGTAAACTATACATTCAGGTTGAGTATCAGGGATACAACACAAACCACAATGTTAGACATCTCCAAAGTGTTAATGAATACCTATAAATTTCTAAGCACACTAGAACAAGTCCCAGAAGTTACAGCCCCTCTGAGTTCACAGTTGCACACAAACCCCATCCTCTTACACTCTTCTAGGAATGCAGATTCCCCTACTCACACCCACATCTTGTTGGAAACCTGAGTGCTCTTGCTTTGTGTGTACCCATACTGACCCCTACAAGCCCCATGTGGCCAAAAAAGCACCTTACAAGTTCACATACGCAGCACCATACTTTTTGCATCCTGTCCTCTGAGTGCATTTGCTGGGTTGCTCCAATGGAAAGGATGCTCTGTTAGATCTAGACAGAAGCTGTCATTCCAGTGGGTGACTTGTGACAGTATCAGAATAAGTTTTGACTACTGCTCTGTTCCCACTTCTTCTCTCTCCCCTCCTGTCACAAATTTACATGCTTCTCCTAAGCTTCTTTGCAAGTTGACTCATCCATTTATTTAAAAAGTTTCTTGGTTAGAGTGAGGGCCTTGTATGTACCCCAATGAGGTTATACCAACAGGCTGAAGTGTCAAAGGAGGCAGTGAAGAAGCTCTTCCTGACAGGAAGTATTTATCAGCTTGGCCATGTTTTGACACTCATGTATCTAAACAGCATCTAGTCAGAAAGAGCTCATGCTACATCAGTGCAAAGTATGCAGCAAGCTCAGCACTGATGGTACCTGACCAAGAAGATGGTGGCTTAGATTGCTACCAAGTGCCTGCTGGATTGCACTCTCCCTGCTTGGACCAGGCCTCTGGGCAAGTGCCTTTTAACCTCCCACTCTGGCTCCAGCTTTAATTAGTTCCTGAACTGCCATAACATTGAGACATATGAATGACCAGCACCTTGCTGTGCTAAGGTAGATAGTTCTTCAGAATATAACCTCCATAGATCCTCTAGAAGTACTAACTGTGCTTTAAAAGTAGGTAAACATTGAAGAATGGAAACTGCTCTCTTTTTATAAGACCAAGTATGCCACTCTCTAATTAAGATGTATAATTATACAAGCCCTGAGCACATCAAGTGCCATCAGAATCTTCCTAAGAGATTTCTGTGTAATAGGCCAAATAGTAGTCCCTAGATTCCTACCCTGGAACTTGAAAACATTGAGAGGATCCAAGAAGATCGATTTTGATGCTATTACTAAAACAGATCACATAGTCACCTTCACGCATGATTATCAGTAATCACTAAGCTGATGATGCTTGTACACTATTTGGCTGAGGAGAAAAGTTCAGTTTCAGCAGGCTTTTCATAAAACATAATGAGACAAATTAAACTGGCCATGGTAAGTCTGCAGTCTCTACAATGCCACTGTATTTACACACCTCTGTTCCAATGCCATTTTAGTTTTTTTTTTTTTTTCCTATTGCATGGAACAATGTAGCAATCATCTATAACATAAACATGAATATAGTCCTGGCATAATTCGGGGGAAATAAAAAAATCATTAGCTTCCTCTGTCCTCCTTCAGCTTAGGCCAGATGGTCTGATACCACTTTGTCTGCAGAGCATGTAGGCAACAAGGAGAAGTAAGCAGCCTCCAAAAGTCACTTCTGTTCTCCACACTGTGGCATGGGAGCAGAAAACAATCTAATGGAGACACTAAAGACACTTTGTTCCTCTTCACCAAAGATCCAAGTCTGGAGACTGTTACTATAAAATGCTACTGTAGGGTTGTGGGGCTTTTTTCCTAGTGGAGTCACAGTCCTAAAAACAGTAAACAGAGTGGGAACACGGCAGAAAGATCATAAGCCTCCCAGCGCAATACAATCAATATTAAATATTTGATCAAGTCTATTAAAATGGATATCAGTGCAAGTCTCCAAGGAAAACAAGAGCAAAAATCATTTAACAGAAAAGACTTGTAAAACAGTTTTCAGAACCTGACTTCATATGCAGAATAACCAAGCATGGAAGACAGCAGACTAACAAAATCTTTACTCTTTCCCAGTCTCCTTATACATGTTCCAACTCATATACAACCTTACAGCAAGATGGGTTTCACCCATCTATACAAACATGAAGTCATGTGTTTATCACACTCTCAGGCTATGTTCTGCCCACTGTACCTCAGCTATGGGCATTATCATGATGCCTTTAATTTACATCCTGTTTCTTACAGCAGCAAGGAGAGTGATCCCAGAATCACTCTGTGAAGCAATGGACTACTAATCCAAGTAAAAGTTGATCAAAGAAAGGCTCATGTTAAAAAAGAAACTACTCAGCTGGTCAATCAGCCATCTAAAACACACATTTACCATAATTAAAAGAGCGTAAGACACTTGAAACTGAAGGACAATATAAAGTTGAGACATATAGACAGCCAGAATTATTAACACATCTCATTATGAAAACTACATGCAGATTTTGTATTGCCAAGCTGTTGCCAGTGGAATTGAAACAGCCATTCCTTGACTGAAGTGCCCTAATATCATACCAAATAAATACAGAGAATACTTAGGAAAGAAGAGACTAAGCAGAGCAGAAGAGTGTTTAGGAATCACCAGAGTACAGTTCAACCTCAAGAAAATTATCAGCATTCAATATTATATTGAAATATCTTGTTTCATATCAATGAGAACATAATTTACACTGTACAGAAATTATTTCAAGTTAGAAGTCATCATAAAACACATTATTTCTATAAGGTGGTGAATTTTACAAACACCAAGATCTACCTATTTCTTGAAGCATGTGATTCAGCTGAAATTTAAGCTCCGGTTTCTAACACAATGCCAAAAAACTCCTGGCCAGCAACCCTGAAAGTAAAACACGCTTATGATTGAATTGCACGCTTGCTTTGAGCTGGCACAAATCATTCATTGGGCAATTCAGACAAAGTCTGCAAGCTTAACCAAACAGGTTATTTTGCAGCTTAAAAGAAACTCCTGTTGACATAGCAGTCCATGTGGCAGTATAACTTATTTCAGCCCTGTTTGCATAGACAAGATCAAAACACCTGTTACAGTGCTTAAAGGACAACAACCATTTGCATGCTTGATATCTGTATGTAAAATATGAAGAAGTCAAGTTTTAAGAATGTTCCTAAAAAAATGCCCAGTTTTCTTTCAGAACAAAGAGGGAAATACTTAATAATTGTTTTAGACATCTAATCTGAGTCGTATTAACCACTTTAAGAAGTTCCATGGCTCAGAAAGAATAAGAATTCACAGTATTCAACAAAAGCACAATTTCTATCTTGCCAATATAGCCTTAGCAACACATGAGTTTCTAACCAGATTCAGGTGACACTTTACTGGTGTAGAAGGCAATTCCTTACACTCTATCATTATTTAGTAACAGACACTTAACAACCTGGCTAATCTGAAGTGTATTAATGAGGAACAAAAATGTTTTAAGGAATAAAGTAGGTGTTAAAATTCCTTTGATACATCATATTAATTTAAGAGCAATTCACTTTAAAGTTACAGGTCTCCTTGATGGGCATATAAAAAGGTCTGTTATATACAGATTTTTCTCATTAATCACTTTCAGAACTCATGTACCTTTGATTCATTTATTAATTCAAGCAGGCTTCATTGTTCTCAGAAAAGGAAAAAACAAACCATTTCATATACTTGGGCAGATTTATGGTAGATTTCGAAAGAATAAGACAGCATATAGAAAAAATCAATAATGCAAAAAGAACAATATACTTCACCTATATTGCTAATTTCTCAGTCTCCTCTAATTTTTCTGTATATAACATCTATAACAATGATATATCTAAGAGCTAAACCCATAAGACTTCAGAAGAGAGAGCTTCCACTTCATTCAGGAGCAAGGTGAACTCTCATAACTGGTCCTAACTGTTCAAGTGACAATTATGGTTCATTAGCCAGTGAACAGTTTTCAGTAAATCTGTTCATTAGCTGAAATTCAGGGAGATCTTTTGCAGTGCAAGCCAGCAAGAGTTTTGCTTTATTTCCTGTACAAACAAGCAGGACGTATGAAACTGAATTTACTGTTCTTAATGAAGAAAGGAAAGAACTAAGCAAGGCTCTGAATACTTATTAGCTATAGAAAGGAAGAACCAGTAGGCAATAGCAAGCAACAAACATCACCCAAGTTACAACTGGTTGCCTTACCTACACCTAGAAAAATACTACAAAAAGTTAGGAAGGTTTCCTGAACTGGATCCTTAAAGTCTAGATACTCAGACTTTCAGATAAGCACCATACAATTTCTTTTTTTGAGACCTAAGGAACTCTACTTCAAGGCACTTACGTAGTTTTGTTTGCCCCAGTGCCATAAGCACAGCACTGTGTTCTAAAACCTACTTCTAACACTAGTTAGAAGCATTCTTAAAGTCAAAGCCTACTTTTCCTTCCAGTCAGATTTTACTCACTTGCCTTTATATCCAGGATACCACTTACTTTTTTTTTTTCTTTTTGTTCCCCCTGCTTTTCTTCTCTGTGGTGTAACTGGACTCAGAAGCTTTTTCTCCACCTCTTGCTTGTGTTACTAAACTGAACCACCAGGTTCTCAGAAACACAGAAGCCATTATCTTAGCAACAGCTGACCACAATATAACTGCATCAAGGTGGTATTACAGCTGAAGCAACTAGCCCTGCTGAGTAACACCACTCATTAGCCAAGGAATTCAGCTAACACACCCATGCTGCCTGAGACGGGCTCTAATCATTAGCAAAGTAGGCAGTTACCGAGAGCTGCAAAACAGGCATGGTCCTCTACCTACTTTGCTTATGCCAGGCATCTGGAAAACAAAGCTGACTACTTTTTCTGAGGGAAAGGGTGAGATACGTAGATTACTGGTTGGGCCAGCAAGTTAAACTAGCATGGCTGTTCCTCTGCCTTTTCCTTCTCTAGTTAGCATTTCTGTAGAAAAAGCAACTTAGCCTCATATTCAGCCTTCAAGTGACAAAATAAATTCAATCCATGATGATGAGAATCCTTGAGCTAGCAATGACACTGCCTTTGGGATCAGGACCACTCTGCACACTTCTATGATGGACCATTTTGTTCTGGGTGTTTCTGGGATCTGCCAACATGTCCCTAATTTCCTTTTGTATGACATACTTTCCATAGAACATGCCAAAAAACTGATTTGTCTAACTGATCCAGCAGAAAAACCATCACATCTCTATTAAACTGTATAAAGGACCAAACAAGAACGGACATTAGACCTAGATAAGCCAAGATACTTTCTAAAATTTGAGGTACTGATGAACTGGACTGTGTACAGTTTCAAGGCAGAGTTGCATGATTGAATTCCATCCAGAAATGAAATTCCTAAGGTCTTACTTGCTTTACTTTTACGGGCTGTAATTTCTGTTTGTAGCTTACTACATGTCAAGACAAAAGGCAATAGAGGACACAAGCAGTGGTTAGTTTTCCATCACTGTTACTTTTTTTGGTAGGGATTGTCAGAAGGTTTTTTTTCCCTAATTGTAACTGTTCCTTTGAGAAGATAGTCAAATAACGATCCCCATAACCATGGCATAGATCTTTTTTGTTAGGCTATGTTTTATCATTAGCATTTGGCCTTCCTATACAATTACAGTTCATCAAGCATAAAAAGTATTTGTCAGTCTTTTAATTTTCCACTGGAATCCTCCATGATTGCTCACTTGAGTGTGCAGCCCAAGCTTCTTTGAGATCCAGCTGGTAGTGACCACTGTCATTAAAGAGGAATTCCAAGTGCTGCTCAGCCCTCCCGCTTGTCAGCAGCTCCCAACTTTCTCATGCAAAATCTATCAAGCCAAAAACGTCTGTGACTGTTCTTAGCCCAGTGCTGAATTATTTTGGAAAACATGAGTAAAATCAATTCAGTCACTTGAGTTAAGCCAGCATGAAAAATAAACTGCACTTTTGCCATATGTCCTGATTGAAATTTTCAAGCATGGAAATCTTAAAAATGGCTAATTCTCCACACGTCAGTTCAGGTTGTTTTATAAATCCTCACAGAGGAAGGAAAAATTATTCATGGCTAATGAAAAATGGTTCAGTAATTGTAAACTTATGAGCATTTAAAGTCACACATTTGTTTAAATTTCCCTGAAATAAGGGATGAGATAATGCTGCTCAAGTTCAGAGCTAACCAATTACCAGTAATGCTCCTTGGTGAAGTCTGGTTCAGCATACAATTAAAATGTGGTTCTATCACATTTAAAAGTACTTTTTCTTTAAAAAAACATACCATAAATAACACCAACACAACATTAATTAATCAAGATCTATGATTCCAAGATACCCCCAGAAATATGTTCTTCCTCCAGTATCAACAGTCAAAGGAGTATAAAGAAGAAAGTAAAGTAAAAATATTTAGATGAAACAAATCAAAAGAGCCATGGTGCAGTGTACATGAAACCATTACAAGACCTACAATCCCTCAAGGAAATACCACCATCTAAAATGCAAATCAGTGGAGAGTATTGAGCTAAAGACCATTTTCTCTCCCAGTTTCCTTACTGATCACTCCACTGAAAGCTCAATCTGTCTAGAATTAAAAGGACCAAAAATTGCATGAAAATTAAATAAAGATCTCAGAATTTGGCCTCTAGTATTTTCACCTAACCTATTTTTCATATCACTAGTAAGCTACAACTTTATGTTAGAAAGGTAAAGCATCTGTGTAGTAGTAGTCAATAGTGTTCTCATTAAGAGTAACCCATGTTCTTACAATTGCTTGAAACACTTTATTTGCCATAGTAGTGAGGTCAAAGACTTGCAGAAGTAAATTAATTGTAGAAGTATTTGTCCTAGTTGAAAACACCTGCAGCTACTCCTGAGACGTGATGGTCAATGTCACTAACCTAATCTAGAAAGTAATGATATGAAAGGTGACCTTGCTAGTGAAATAATCTTGTTGTTTTTAAAGAGGAAAACTTAAAAAAAAAAAAAAAAAGAAAAAGAAAAAAACCTAAAAAAACCTCCACTACCACCCTACAATAATGTTCTAGTATAAGTAACAATATTTAAATAACTATTAAGTCACTGTAAAAGGAGCATCATGGGATCAGTACCTCCAATGGTGCATTATCACCTACATTTATTCCTTTACATTTTTTTTGTTTATTGGAGTTACATGTGTTCAACTCTGCTAAATATCAAAGTGTTTCGCAGCTCCATATTCACATCGTGTGCAATGCTCAGTGACCTTTCCATACAGGTCTGTTCACTGACCTACCGAATCTGACCACAGCACAGGCTCTCTCCCGCGAACAGTGCACAAACGCTTTCACAACAATTCATGTAATAGTTGATCTTGGTCATGATTTGAGGCTGTATGCTAGAGAGCTAATACCTTCTTGTTAGTCAATCATGAAATGTTTCTCAATGAAAAAATGCTTGCTGCCTCAGGCTGTGTTTCAGACAATTTAAAGTCAGATCCACTATCAGGTTTTTATGATATTATGTTTTTACTCTCCTCCTGGAAGTTCCCAACACCAATATAAATAAATCAGAGATTAATATTTTTAACCGTTTTGATGCTTTTGCATAATTCTGAAATCATAATGTCAAGTAACTACTTCCTGTGAAAATCAATACCAAAAAAATGTTCACCTTGTTAATACTGTGAATAGATGCTAATAATAGCGAGTCCTTCCTAGCAGAGCAGGCATCACTTGACAGAAGATCCATCTGCTATGTGAGAAACTAGGAGTAGGACACCTGACATGTATATATCTTCCCCATGTGACTTGGTTTGGCAGGGATTCTCTGATTTGCACAGGACTTTGCACCAATGTGCAGCAGCTGCTTCTTTTCAATTTAAGTGTTTTTGTTATGGCTCTGTTCTCCCAGTAATTGCTTAGTGGCCTGTATGCTCAAACAGGGTGGAAGAGAGCAGGACCCAATTTTCCTTTACATCAGCGGACTAAGACTTACTTTGCCAGGAAGCTTAATCACTTGGATATATAAGCTAAGGGAAAAGGAGATGCTCTGTGCTCTTCTTGATGTCGTTGTGCCAGTACACAGCTAAGAGAACCTTGAGAGGCAATGTTTCAGCAAGACTCTGTTGATAAGACTTAAAGCTTCTCACTTAGTTTGCCCAGTCAATTAGCCAGATTGCCAGTTCTTATACTGAGAATAAAGTCAATTTTTAAAAATCACCTTTACTTTCCCACTGTGACTTTACAGGCTGGCAACCAGTGGGTTTCCAGAATGGACAAAATCTGGCCACACTCTTCTTCACCAGCAGCATACAGATCCCAATGCTGTAAGAATGAAACAAGAATGTAAGGACATACTTATAATGTGGCCATGTAGCACCCATGCCTGATAACCTGGTGTATCAAACCTTCTGAAATGTGACAGGACTGTTTCAGGTGAAATGCAATTTGTGAATCTAAATGAGGATTTTAATTTGTTGAGCTATAAATATTGGGTGAATATCTGGATCCTCACTCAGTTCAAGAATAGGGTATTCTAAATATTCTCACTGAGATGTCTTTTAACAAGTGTAAAGATGAAAACAGAATACAAACATAGCACCCTGAAGATCCTCAGTTAAACATCCACTTCCATCTGTTATCTTTTCAATTAATTCAATCCTTAACTCAAACAACTACAACTCAATGCAAAATCTATGAAGCAGTGCTGCCATCTTACAAACACGTGTACATCCTAAGAGCACAGTATATACTGTGCACCTATATACCTTTTATTTAGTAAATAACTCATGTTCAACATTAAACCTTCTTGTGCTTCTAACACAGTTGCCTAGTTGCAAATGCAATGTCAGGTATTTTTGTCTTGTGCAAGACTATGCTTCCATAAGCAATTATAATCTAATTAAAGTCATTAATGTTTATGCCCTAGGGAAACATTCGGTTATTTGTAGGCATCTATATTTTTCCTGTCTTCCAATTCTTGTTGTAATTTATGCTTTATTGAGCACTTCTAAATACCCACAAGTTATTTTACCGCCACCCCACAGCTGTGTCACCCTGTAGCCTATAACACTGTTTTCAGTGCTTCTATTTAGAGTTCAATTGAATAAAACCAAGTAATATATATATCAAAGTTTCAGAACTGGAGCTACAGATTTTAGAGACAGAGTTTGTAAACTTTTCCCTTATACCAGAGGATGTTCAAGGTTTTCATACCATAAATCATACCTTAATAGAGTCCAGAAGTCTCTATGCCTTTCTAAGGCAAGCAGATATCTTGGAGTGTCTAAAAGAATACACCAACGATTTCAAAACATAAAACACTACTAGAATGCTCTATAAAAATTATTTTGGAGCTAGGAAGAGCACATTTCAAAATATCAGTGATGTAAAGATTCTAAAATAGTGTTGGAAAAGTTCCTGTTATTTGCCAATTATATAGCAAATATTTTCATCACTAAATGAATAATATTTCATCAAGCACTAAGGATTTCTTCTCAAAGTTCTGCTAGGACTTGATCCCTAGATATGAAAGCCAGTATAAAGGATTCCACTGATTTAAGTAAGCTCTGAAGCAAACTTCTGTGTCTCTCTTAGAGCCAGGACACTCAGACTGTGAGGCAAAAGAAGGAAGGGTGCCATCATTACCAAAGGGTGCCTCTAATAAATAGCAAGGCTCCCAGGTCAGGACCTTTCCTACTTGGAACTGAGAATGTTTGGGTGCAAGGTAAAACAGCTGGTATAAAAGCACATTATTTCATTTCAAGCAATCTAACTGAATTACTGCAGAGGGTGTGGGAAGTGATCTGTGCGTATCATTGCTGTCAGCCCGAGGGAGGATTGTTGCTGATGGCCTGTGACAAGCAAAACATTTTCCCAGCTGTGTCTATGCTAGTCTACCACCAAAAATGTCCCACATCACTGCAGAGAACAAGGTATTTTGACTACAGCAATGAAAGAAGTATTTTCTCACCCACTGTAATTCCAGATTTCAAATATTTTTCACTCCATGTTGATGTGAACACAAAACTTTCTGAAGGTATCCACAGAGAAAGTATGCTTTCCCTGGCACTCTCAGTTCAGGTTCAACATGTTGTATAACCTCGTCTAAACAAGGGACATAAGGCTAAGCTTTTTTCTAAATGCATCATAAGCACCAGGATGTCTTGGCTTGGATTTTATTCTCTACTGTTGGAGCTGCTTCATATATATGCTATCTATTATATAAACACTCAAACTTTTTATAGCAGCCACGGACTTGATCCCGGTAGAGTTTATAAACTTGATTGTTGTGATTTGGGACTACATCTACTTGTCCATCTTCACCTTTTTTTGCATCAGGTCAAGAGAGCTGTCCCAAACAAAGCTAAATATACTTCAGTTTGACAACTAGTCATTTTATGACAAAAGGAATTTCGGTAAAATATTCCCAACCACTGGCAGTAATGCTTCTTTTGGAACAGGTTCTAAATAGCAATCAGCATGGCCAGCCTGACCTTGTCTGAAATCTCCTTGGAACAGATTTCATTAACACAACTAGAAAGCCACAATACAGCCTGACATGGCCTGTAAACTCCACAGACCATTTTTTTTTAGCTAAAGTACTGTTTAGTAGGGGTCTGATGCCCATATAATGCAGTCCCATGATCAGGGCAGCCCTTGATTGTGTCATTAAAATGAAATGAGTGGGACTTAAGCCCATATTGTTACATACAAGTCATCCTAAATATGGATTAGGAAATCATTGTTCCTTGGGAATTATTCTTACTATGTGTAGAATTAAGAAATGCAAGCAGACATCCCGTGGGGCATTAGTCTCAACAGTGTAAATATTTGCAATATTTTTGAAGCTGACTTAAGAATATATACAGAAATAGCCTTTGTTCTATATACTGTTCCATTCACCATCCTGAGAAAAAAAGGTAAAATCTAAAATATTTTTCCATATTTTCAAACTTGGAATATGTCAAGAAACTCTGAACAGCTGTGTTGCCTGTATTACTCAGCAGAAGTGCTCATCAACATTTAAGCATGCAAAACCCATATATGTCAGGTTCCTTCAGTATACCCTGTTTAATGTCCATGTCAGGACACCATAACTTAAAATATAATGCTGAGAAGCTTTAATTATCTACTACTTCCATCACATATCTCTAGCCCACACTTCACTGTCCAAGCTATTAACTGAAATTTTGGAATACAACTACAGATGAAAATGGATTTATTTGATTAATGTGTGTGTACAAGTGTGGGTTCTCTTGTGATCTATTCAAGTGTTGAGTTTAATTGAGCCACAGCTGGTGCTGACTGTGTTTTCAGAGAGTAGGGATTTACTGACTGATGGACTGTCTCTCCCTTTTAACCTGGATGAAGATGCCTTCAGAAAGAAGCAAAATTTCTTGATGATCCAAAACCACGGGGAGAATAATAAAAAAGAGAACAATAAACTGAAGTGTACATAAAATCAAGTAGCTTATACAAAAGAGAGGCAACTAGGCATACCAGTCAGAAAATACATTAAATCAGGGATTTTATTTGTAGATCTCCAATTCAAGCTGGGGAGGAGGGCGGGAGGAAAGATAACAAATCAGAGTTACTATTCCAATGACAATGCAAATTTCCTTTGGAGAGGCGGAATAAATTAAATTAATGAACTTTTAAAATGCTTCAGCTGAGAACTTCTCTCCCTTGTTGAGAGAGTTAGATACAGCTGTTCAAATGTTATCACAGAGGGAAAGCAGAAGATTGTCAAAAGAAACAAACTAAAAAATTGCCTCCCCTGCTCAGGCAGGTCAAATACTCTGCGTGACCTGAAACAAGTACTGCTTATCCTAACAAAAAGGGGTGAAGCCAAATGCAAACTGACAGGGTGCCAAAAAAAGTATAAAAAGCATTAAAGCTATACAGTTGAAAAAAAAAATAATAATCCCCAAAGCCTCCGCAGTCTTCATTATCTGGAAAAACACTGCAAAACTCAACTCTTCATCATTTTGGCTAAACAGATGTTCTGGACAATCATCCAGAAAGAGACCACCACAAGGTCTCTTACCAGCTCTTCTGGGTATGCAAAACCAGTGCTTCATATTCACCCTGCCCCTACTCCATCTTCCAGCATTAACAGAGCCCATCCTGCCCTTCTGTAAGTGGGAAAATCACTTCTGTATTTCATTTACTTTTTTTCTGTTTGACCATTGGTTTTTTTCAGCAGTAATTTCATTGCTGTTTTTCCATAAACTGTGATCTGTTCTTCACATATAGATTTAATATACTGGGTTTTTTTTCTTTTTACATTTTTCTCCTTTTTATTTTTTTATTTTTTTAATCTTGCAGGCAAATAATACTATAGTTTTAATTCTACATAAGATACAAGTCTTGTTGCTGCCCACAGTTATAAATTAAGATGCTCTAGAAATATGGTTTGTTTTCATGATATATGTTTTCCTTCACTGCAAAAGAATGGGTTATACATAGAAACAACTGAGGAAATGTAATTATGTAAAATACACTAGTAGTTCTGAGTAGCGTCCCTAATATGATTTTGTATATAAAATCTAGGAAGTTGTAACACTAGAATTTCTTGTTCTTTCTCACTTTTTTGTACTAGTAGACTCTGTGCTGGGTTTGCCAGCATCTCAAAGGCTTCAAAATCTCAACTGTCATCTGGCTCAGTGGGTCATAGAGGGAGATACACTTCTAAACAGACATGAGAGAGCTGTGAGTAAAGACGTATAACGTGTGGGACTGTGATGCCATTATGTCTCTGGGAATTTTGTCTTCTAACTTGTTTTCTAAAGCACAGACCCCTCTGTCTAATCTTAAGCTCCATACCCCCAGTGCTGTGGTTTCTCTCTTATTCAATAACCCTGGTTGCCAAACATATCTGTCAACAGCTGAATCACTGGGACAACCAGCTTCTTCTGGCATATAGGGTCACCACCCAGAAAAGAGGTATTTGGCTGCAGCTCACACAAGAGAGTCTTTTCCCAGTAAATGAGATCTGACAAGTCTGAAGAATATATTGAAAGTGTAAGACTTTATTCATATACTACTCAGAACAACTCCTCAAAATTATCTATCCAACTCCATATGTCATGAAGGAATTCAGTGCAAACAAACACAAAATAATGAGAGGAAAAAACACCACACATACAAAAACTCCAAAAAATACACACACTCCCCATAGTAACTTCTGATCACTGAGTATCATGATGGTAGAGACAGCTCTAAATTCCCTGAGTTCTTTGTTACAGTGTGCACAGTAAATACATTGTGGAACAAGAATGAGTAGGTACTTCTACTGTGGACACCTCTTTAAATCGTGTGCCATGCATATGGATAGAAAAGAAACAAACTGTGAGGCAAAGTTGCTGAGAGTTCTCTGTACTTAGCAGAGTATAGAGAAGGTGTTTACAGTTTGGTATACTCTCCTTTTTTTCCTCCGAGAATGCTCTGTTCTCTACACCACAAACAGATTACATGCCCTTCTGGATTTTAAGAAGAATATTTAAAAGAGAGATACAAAAATGGCATAGATTTAAAATATTAGCAGTACAATAAAAAAATACACTGTGTAAGCTGTTAATAGGGCTTAGTATTACCAGCATGCATTACTTGTACCAAGAGTGACAGCTATTGCTTCGTCCTTTCAGGTTTGCACATATATTACCAAATATCCATGCACTGTATTCCCAAATATAACACACTGTATTCCCATTTTATTCCAGCAAAAGGAGACAGCCTTTGCTTCAGCCAGCAAGTCCTTAACTTCTCCTGTGCTAGAGTAATTAAAAGCAAAGCTATAAAATTTCTAATTCCTTCAAGGATTTATTGAAATCCCACAATTTTTTTATTATCTTTCTCCAATGCACTATTTATAAATCCTGCCTTTGAGACCTTTTAGGCAAGCTATTTGTAAAGCACGTTCAATTTGCAGAGTAATCTGGCTCCACCAAGTGACGATTGCTGTGATTGCTGGTCTACATCTGGACCTAAGATAACACAAATGGGTACTAAATATTAAACTGATTTGGTAGTATTGGGATTTTGTTGGAGAGCTTTAAACTTCAGTAATTCATATTTTGAATACATTATTTTGTTGTAATGCAGATGATAACTGAAAACACCAAAGCATTTTAAGGAGCTTGTTTGCCCCACTTCTCCTGGATCATGCTGAAATTTTGTCTTACTATTAGTAATTCCAGCATTAACACCTCTAGAATAATGGTAGTAAGGTGTAAGGGAGGCATGAGAGCAAATTATTTCCCTTATATCCACTCCACAGCTTTCCAGATGCTGTGCAGTAGATAACTAAAGAAAATCTGTTGGAATGTTGATATGTTTAAAATATCATTGTTAGTCACCGGTACATTTTACCATAAACAGTAGGATTTCCTTCATCATCATTGATACTTTTCAGTTTTGTCAGGAAGACCATGAAAAGACTGAGCAAACTGTCTTTTGTTAGAGTTCTACTTCAATGAGATATTAGCAGAGAAAGCAATAAAATGGGTTAGCAGCTATTAGAAACTATCATAAACCCATGCACATAGATAGGGATGTGCACACACACACACACAGGGCACACAGCCTACCAGATATTAAGTTAAAGTCTTTGACATTATAGTGTTCTCTGCCACTGTCCCTAGCCATAGAGGAGCAGATGGGCTATACAATAACACAGACACAGTTCATTTTACTTGTGTGTTCTCAGTTACATATTCTGTTCCTTTGAAAAGGCTGGAAGAGAAGGAAGCCCACTCCAGACAATGGGAGATAACTCAGCATGTTCAAGGGAGACAAAGGTCAGAGGAACCACAAGAAGGAACAGACAGGAGGTTCACAACAAAGAACAGCCTGGCTCCAGAAAGGCTGGAAAGAACTTCCCAAACAGGACTACCCAGAGATTGTGGGCACCCAGCAACTGGGATCCAGGATCTGCAAAATGATGGCAAGCAAGAAGAGAACAGTGCATAAATTTCACTTCTGTTCTGTCACCTCAAGATGCCTTAAGTTTTCCTTATATACAAAAAAGTAGCAATGCAACTTTTTATTTAAATTAAGTGTGTCTTCTTTTAGTTTAGCATTTTTTTTTGGTCTTTTGGGGAGCTCATTATAAGATGAAAGTCTGAGGCATTTCCACATCAAAGCTGTACTCCACTCTGCATCTTGTCACAGGAGGGAACAGACAACCTTGCAGACCAATAGAAGCTGCTAGTGTCCTAGATCCTGGTGTTATTCTGAGGAAGGGCAGGGGGTTGTGAATAAAATAACAGGGAAAAATCACCTTTGGATCTAAACTGATTCCTTTTGAAGAACATAGAATCATTCCTGAGTTGGAAGGGACAGACAAGGATCGAATCCAATGGTGCTTCTTAAAGACAGATTTTTGCACATAATCTTTGTCATCTTGTGTTAATCTGTCACTGTATATAAAGTAAAAAAAAATCTTTTTTCCCCAGAGTTTAGACCAGGATTCTGTCCTTAGCATTGTGGGACTTTATTCCTTCAGAGTTATAGACTCCATATGATTTATTGACTTAAGTATCAATTAGTGCAAAAACTAGTCCTTGGAATCCCGAACTATTAGTGTTAGTGTTGTTGTCTCTAACAAACACTGGCAACACCAAATTCCCACTCTAAAATCATATTTATCCCAAACTGTAAACTGACTGTCCAGCAAACAGCAACTTAATCAGATGAAATCGTGGGAGTGAAAGGCTGCAACACTGGACACTATAGTACAGTTGCAAAGCAAGATAATGATAAAAGCTAGAGAGCCACAGAGAACCAGTAGAGAAAAGTGTAAAGATAGCAGAGCTTGAATTCTGCCACTGTTTCACTTTTCTGTCAGTCAAAAATCTTGTCATGTTTGAAGTTCATATCAGCAGCAATTCAGTTGCCTTTCCATATCTCTTTAGCACTGCCATGCCACTTACAGCTTTCGCTGGTGACAGATTTGCTTCAACTGTTCAAATAAACAACAGAATGTTAGTGGCAGGCTAAGCTATGGAAACAAAACAACCCCAACTCTTATAAGCCATTTTAATGTAAAACATTACAATGTCAATCTGGCCATACCATTACTACTTTTGTTGTTCCTCATGAATGCTGGTCTTTCAAGTCCCTCACTTCTTAGAAAGAAGGGCAGCCTTAGCGTAGGCTGAGATACATTATCAACAGGGGCACCAAATGATGTTTGGGGTGTATTGCTTTGTTATAGCACTGGCTGCTCTTTGCCTCTGTTTTCTGTCTGGTACTACCTACAGCATTTCACTCAAAGTGTTTAAGTAATACAATGACCCTGCTTATTTTAACATGGGCAGGGTACCGAGAGCAGAACCAAATAACTACTCCTGGGTAATGATGTCTACTTCTTTGTATATCCTTGGTTGTAAATTACACCCTATCTTCTCTCAATTGTTCTCTGTGGTAGACTGAAGTCATTAAAAAGTGTTTGCACAGGACCTGTGTGAGAGAACAAAGTGTCAATCTATATCTATGTCTTCTACCCATGAACAATGATTAGCTCTTTGAAAGTCATTCACCCATGACCCAAACCTCTGAGAGCTGACTGCAGCAATCCAACCCCAGCAGGATGGAAAATTGCTTTTCCACACTTCATAAAAATCCTTCTTAACTGAATACTCTGATCTAGAAGCAAAGCTAGTTGCCCAGATGTTTTATCCCTGCCCAATGCCGGTGTGCATGCAGAATGCTGCTATTAATCTCTTCTGTCCTTCATTGAGTTTTACCAGTGGCTTTAGGAGCTAGTATGGATTGAACAGTACCTACTGCTATAAGGCCTCAAATAAATAATTGTATTTAACATGTACATATAGTCACATTTAAAGAGAAAGGTAAATGAAACGAGATCAGTTCTAATCCCAGGTTTGCCCATATAAACCAAGACCCTCTCCACTAACATCACAGTACCTATAGAAAAGGTATACAGAAGCAGGAAGCTGGTGGCACTCTGCTCCACCAAGATCCAGGGTTTCTGTATGTATCAATATTTGCTTAACATTTACCTCTCAGATTATGACACATGTATTAGTATTAAAAAGAAAGCGCTATACTAGTATGAATTAGTTTCTTTCCATTATGTCAGATAGTATCATCATCACAATCGAGATCCACTATGCAGATAAGAGAGCATATTTTTGCCACTGTTACACCAGTGTGTCTATGAGCTATTTATTCATCAGGAATAAAAGGGTGCTACTTAGTGGAATACCACATATTTATACAAACACCATAAGGAAAAAAAAAAAAAATATTACTAAATATTCCATTCAGCAGTTACACAAACTTTAAAAACAGCAACCAAAAAAAAGTTTCCTTACTTAAAACTATCTGGAAACCCAGAACCAGCGAAAAGTCTCATTTCAGTAATCTGAGACAAGGGTTGGTATGAGATTTGGGGACAGAAAATTTGAGGAGGAGGAAGTTGCTTCTGACTGCATGCTCTGTAATTGATGCATATTGGAGAAAGTCAGGGTTCCAGTCAACTGACAGATGATATACTGAAATCAAGATACGTACCCAATGGAAACATTGAGAAAATGTTAAACATTGATATACGCTTCATTGACCCATGGTTCCTCCTTTGCTCATTACATCCACGTAGGTTCAAGATTTCTGATTGGTATCGCTGTAATAGTGCCATAGGATCAATACACCCTTCTGGGATTTGGGATTTGCCCTGGCACTGAAAGGAAAGATTTTGTGGCAACTCATACAGGTATATACCATAGTACTTATAATAAATCACGTCTGTAGTGGAAGGAACAGCTGTATCTGACCCATGTAATAATAATTGCATATATTAATATTTTCCTCTCTGGAATTTCTCTCATGAACAGATCCAGATACTTATTATTCCTTCACCTCCCCATTTATATTAAAATGATTAATAATTGAAAACATTTTAGAATATATATGTACATCAAAAAGACACTGATACAATTAACGTAGGTATGTTGATTTATAGCTTTTTAACTTTAGCTTAATTAAACATATGTTGTCTCACTTCAATTATCTCATGCTTGTTTTCCTCTTACATGTATAGTTTTAGTTGTAAGTAGAACTAAGTATTTTTGAGAAAGGAAAATATAAAAATTGTAGTTAGAAAGTGGTTATGGATAACTTAGAATAGAGAATACACTACTAATAACATGGTCCAAAACACAAGTGGTCTGCATTTTAGCAGCTCATGGGTATAATCTGAAAATTCTTTCTGAAATGTGAAAGAAATAGCACATATGGGCATACATAAAAAATAATGACACCTAGATGATGCTCGCAGTTCTTTTTAACTGTGCTCAAGCACAAACACCAATTGTATGGTTGTCAAAATCTTTTCAGGTCATTATTTCTAAAGGATTTTCAGCCACACTTGGTCAAATTAGTACAAGACCTTTTTGCTGTGCCAGCTTCTTCAAAAAACATTTGTTGTTCTTTTGTTCTCAGGGAAGCAGTGGGTGCATCAGCATCTTACAGTCCCCACAGCTGTCATGTACCAAATATTCTTAAACTCCTGATAGGACACTTCCAAGCTGATGATAGCTACACATGTCCTACACAAAACTGAGGAGAACTGAGCATTTTGAAGGCAGTTCACAAACGAACCATCTGATGGTCAAGGATAATGATTCTATGGGTGTGCAAGTCATAAGAAACAAGAACAAAGCTGACTCAGCAAGCCATAGGAGCATAAATAATGTTCCCCAACCCCAAAGGTAAGGGAAAGCGTGACAGCCCTGTGTGCCACTAATCAGTTCGCTCTCCAGCAACAGGAAGGAAATACTGGTAGTGCCTAAGAGCCACTTCTAAGGATGTCCTCTAACTGAAAACACTTTGTAATATTAATTAATTTGGTATTACACCTAACAGTATATTGTACCTACTTCTTCTTTGTCCTCACAGTATGCACTGCATCGCATACATTGTAGTTTCTACCTCTGTATCTTCTTTTGATAGAAGTAGTGAAATATGAGTTCTATCTACAATCAGAACCTAACTGAGCTACTCTAACAATTAAAACCAGATGGTATTAATATCATCACTGCAGTTGCCTGAAGTAGGGCTGGATATGGGGCAGCTGAAAAGATAGGCAGGGTATTTAAGCTGGGTATCTGGAGGCTACCTGCATGAACAAAAGCTTGCCACTGGTCACCATGGCATGGCTGCTCTTCAGTCCCCTACTGGTGATCACCAAAAATGAGTGAAAAAGTTGATACAGTGATTCTAATAATCTGTCCCTACAGAGCCATACAAATTTATCCTATTATTCAAATCAAAAGGAATTTTTAAAATATTATCCAGCAAGGACTGGATTATTGATATCTCTCATAAATGGCCACTAAAAAGTTAAAATTCTATTTATTTGAAGGCTTCGATATTGGTAGCAATAAAAGTAACTAATTAACATTCCATAGGATACTTCATATTCAATTGCCTGCTTAGTCGAGAAACACTACAACTTTCTAACTTTGAGCCCTTTACATAGACCAATAACAGAACACATTGGAGATCAGCATGTAACATCCCACTCAGACTTGAACTCTGACAAGAAGTATCTAGAATGCTCCCAGAATCACAGCTCTGATTCCTGTAATTTTCTGTAATCATATGAAGCAACTCTTTGCTTGTAATATAAGTCCATAAATCCAAGAAAAAAATCTTTTAATACTCCAATGCTAGTCACTGCAGCAGCTGTTTTGCCACATAAGTACGCCCGCTAGAAATAAACTAATTATCTACAGCACCTCTGGTGTCAATCACAGCATCAATCTTCATAGAGGAAAATGTGAAACTGCTTACAGCAAAGAGTCAGACGAGTTAGAAAATTTACTACTAGGAACCCCACATTATAAATAAAATAATACAGAGAGTGTAACCTGCAAATAACCTAACAGAAATACAACAGTCTTGAGATAAGAATTATGCAGAAATGAGCACACCTTGGTAAAAATGAAAATGCCATTATCAGGATATAGAAATTCAACTGTAATAACCAAAAGATAATCTGCAGAAAGATTCCAAAGTGTTTCTGAAAGAGGTGTAGCAGAATTGATGGGTAACATTAAATACAATAGAAAGAAAAAAGGCGAAGAGAGTTTTTTTAATCTTGATATAGGTATACTTAGGGGAAAAAAAAAAGTAAATAAGAGTAGCACTTAGATAACAATGTGGAAAGCATTCTTTTTCAATGAAAGCATGGTTCATTTATTCACAATCAGTGTATTCATGTCAAGCAAATTAATGACTAATGGCTAAAAGAGTTTACTGGCATTGCTGAAAACTATCAATTGCTACTCAGTCAATGAAAAACACTTGCTAGCTTTGAGACAAAGTTTGTACGGAAATTTATCACTTTTGGTCAAAATATCCAGTGCTTAGTTGGAAAGAAAAAAAGAAGACAAAAAACCCACCAAAACCAAAAAACAGAAGTTGAGTTCAATGATGTAATTTCATCTACTGTTCAGAGTGAGCTGTTTGCAGGGGTTCAGATGAGGCTGTTAGCTGTTGTTGGGTGAAGTGTGCTCAATTATTGCATGTAAAACAGCAGACTTGTGGGATTTTTTTTGTTCAGTTTTGGGAAGATTGTTTAGGGGCTGGAAGGACAGGTCACTAGGTGTTTGGTAGGCTCAGCAAGCAGATAGGAAGAAGCAAACAGACGTAAAGATAAACTGAAATTGTGATGTTCTGGTTTTGTGTGACACTACTAACCAAGATTATCTAATGTGTTTAATTTGGTCATAACTTTTCATGCTGAACCCTAAAGAAATAGTAATTATTTTTTATGTAATCTCATGTCTCAAAAGGGAATCATTATACTGCATAATGAACTGTGTTTGCAGGGCAACTTACTTGCTGACAGGAAATACAACCCCCTCTTTAACAGTATCTGTTGATGAAGTAAGTTAAATTGTATCTATTTACTGTAAAAACTACATAAATGAGGCCAGCTATTCTGAGCTGGAAAAACAAAGACTACATAATCTTCCAAGCAGTGAGAAAGGATAAATGCATACACATAATGGACTATGGTTTCTGTCATGATCTAATTTTTCAAGTTTGTAATCAGCTTGCGATAGCACGTCCAAACTGTAATAAATAAAATCAAGTGGGCAGGAGTAGCTGTTAGAAAAGAAAAAATGAAATAGCTACAAAATGCAAATTTCTCAGATACAAGAATACTATTTATTCTGCTGTTCATAAGATATTGCTTAACTGATTTTTTTTAGTTCTCCCATCATAAAGCAGCATTTAATCAGAGTTCAGCACTCTACACTAAATATGCAGAGATATTAGCATATACTAATCCCTTACAGTTGTTACAAAAGTGACACAAACAAAGAAAACACTCTTGGGGGTGTAGGGAGGTGAAGAGTGGCCTCAAGGCTGGCTCTGGGCAGGGAAGGCTTCCCTCGGGGCCAGGCCACGACCCAAACCTCAGCTCTGAGTCTCCAACAGCCTGGTCACGCACAAACCTCACTAAGGGGCAGTTGCCATGGGATTTTGGAACTGTTTCGATCACAAAATAAGTGTTTGAAGATACAAAATTTACAAAATCTGCAGATTTCGTAGTATTTTCATTTCAGGCTACCAACAGCGGGAGTTGGGAGCACTCCACGAGAAGCATGGTCCAAGAAGAGCAGGAAAGGCTCATCTTGCTACTGCTGCAACAAGCAATTGTTCTAAGTAGAACATCCAAGATTAACGATTTTTCTCTCCTCGCTTTGCTGTTTAAAAAAGAACAACCAGCTGTTGTTCTGACTCGGGGTTTTTCCAGTATGGCAGCTGAGGTGCTGCAGCTGAAAAAAAGGACCCAAGGCGAGCGCCTGGGCGCAGAGAACGAGTGGACAGCAGCCCCACCACGGTCTAAGGGACCGCTAACGGCCACTACCGGCTCCAGCGCGCGACACCGCCCCCACCTGCCGCTCCTGGCTCAGGTGACAGACCGCGTCTGGCGGAGGGGGGGGGAGGGCGGAGCCTCCGGTGACGCACGGATGAGCGCGACGGCCTCAAGGTGACGTCACGCGGCGGTCCCACCAATGCGAGGGCGCGGCGGCGGTTTTTGAACGCAGGAGAGCGGTATCAACCGTCCGGCCGCGCGCGGGGACGCCCTGCTGCCCGCGGAGGCCGGTCGCGCGGGCAGCCGTTGCTGCCGTTGTCAGGCAAGCCGGGGCTCCACGGGAGGCGGGAGCCGCCTGCTACCGGGGGCTGGCGGTTGTTGGGACGCGGGGGTGGCCGGGGGGGATCGCTATCCCCTGAGGAGCGGGCGGCTCGGTCGCTGCGTGGGAGGTGCCCGGCGGTGTGTACGCCTTTCTGAGGAGGTACGGCTGGTCGGTAGGGTGGTGCCGCGAGGGTCTTCCTTTAGTGTTCCACGCTTTGGGGACACCACCCGCCCTCCTTCCCAGTACCCCTGGTGCCGCCCCAGTGCGGGTGCTTAAAGGCCTCGGCCTGGTCTTCGTCGCGGGCGCCGTTGTGTTTTGCAGTTTAAATCATGGGCAATAGTGACAGTAGCCATGTTGCAAAAGTTATTTTGAAAATGGCCACTTCTGTGTGACTTTTCCTGTTTGTGCGAATGTTTGTTCTGTATGTGTATATTTTATATTTCCGCATGTGTATGTTTTATATATTGAGGGTAACACAACACCGGAACGGGCTGCCCAGGGTGGGTTGTGGAGTCTCCTTCTTTGGAGATATTCAAAACCCACCCGGACACATTCCTGTGTAACCTCATCTAGGTGTTTCTGTTCTGTCAGGGGGACTGGACTAGATGATCTTTTGAGGTCCCTTCCAATCCCTGACATCCTGTGATTTAACTCAAAAGGCTATAAACTTTACTTGTTTTTGGTTCCTGTTCTACTGTGCAACACCAGCTAAATCAGTTCTTCACCCTTTATATTTCTGAAGGTAGAAGATGGCTAAGTGCTTGAAAAAGCCCTTCAAAGACAGTCTGAATGACATAAAGGAACGAATGAAAGAGAAAAGAAGTCAGAAATGGACAAGATTGGGTAAAATTAGCCAGATCTCCACTGTAAAGTGCAAAGTAGCAAGTAAGATGCTAAAATATCTTAATAGTTTTAATAATTATTTCTGGTTTTGACCCGAGTTGAAATACTCACTATTCTGTTGCAGCCAACAGCTCCATGCAGATGAAGAGCCTCCAAGCAAACAATAGAGCTCTAGCTCAGGCTTTGCAAGAAGAAAAGCTCAAGCTGAAGGATGCTCAGGATACCATTCTTCATCTAAGGAAAGAGTATCAAGATCTGATGGTTCGGATGCTTGACTTGCAAAAAAATCATAGTTTCCAGCAAGCACAAGAATTTGTTGAGGTATTTTTACTAATAAATTTATAATTTAGTGAAGCTGGATATCAGAATCTGTGTGAATCCACGGATGTTTATGATCTTAAATGTTTCATTAAATATTAACTCAGTATATAGGACAAGTTGTTTATATTTTTCACCTAATCTGGTCATCCACTATTTTCTGGCTACTCTTTCTTCTTTAATTAAAAACTGTCATCTTTGAAAATTTTTTTTGTCACAGGTGAAGATACATGACACAATTATCTTCAGGATTTAATTATCTTGTTATACTGTTCAGAAGTTATTATATTGGTAGTTGATGCTAGAGTATAACAATAACAATGTTATTTTCCTTCTTTTTTTTCCCTTAGAATCAACTTTCAGCCTTGAATGTGATAATTTCAAAAGTTTCTCAGAATTTACTGGACTCAATTGATCTACTTGGCCCAGTAAAGGATTTGTGTTCAATACATGTAGTAAGTACACTTTTCCTCTTGAGGGGCAGGAAAAATTGTCTTTACCTGCAATATGCTGTATGCTTACCTGGGGAAGTGGTGGAGTCACCATCCCTGGGGGTGTTTAAAAGATGTGTAGATGTGGCACTTAGAGATGTGGTTTAGTGGTGGGCTTGGCAGTGTTATGTTAGCAGTTGGACTCAATCTTAAAGGTCTTTTCCAACCTACATGATTCTATGATTTCTGTTAATTCTTATTCCTTCCAGCACTTAGTTCTTGAGATTTGAGCCTTATGACATGAAGTCCAGGCTGTGGGAGTGTGTAATAGGTTGTTAGTGAGACTGAAGCTCTGCTATGAGGTGGTAGGGGCAGTCTGATTTTTCTATGGCTTTGTGTCTTGCACCCTGTACTGTCCTCATAGTTCCTTCTGTCCACTATCTGATTGGGCTGGTTATTATTGTGCTGGCTTGCAGGAGTGGAGTATATGAAATGCCTCAGCCAGCCAGAAAGAATAAGAGTCAAGGGCTTCTTTGGCCTTTCTGTGGGTAACTTGGCTGTTGTCTAGAATTTGTATATGGTGCAAGTTTGTTTCAGCTATTTAGTCACAGTAAGATTTATTTTGTTGACAGAATGAGAGAGTGCTTTCTTCAGTTCTTGAAAATAGTTCCAGTGTCGTAGCACAAATACATTCAGTGTAAGTATCTTTTATTAATACCTATTTATATTTGAAAACTCTGTTACAGTAGGCTTAATTTTCTGACTGGAAAAAAGGAATAAATCCACTGTAATGAAGCAGTGTGTTGTCAGAATATATATTGCTAGTCAGTAAGTACTACTTTTGTATTTTCTCTAGAGGACCTCTGCAGTGTGCTGATGAAAATGATAAAATAGTTTCAAGTTGGATGGAGGCTGATAGTGATAGAAATGAGCTGGCTCATGCTGCATCAGAGACCTGTGAGGAATCTGACACCGTTACTTCCCTAATCAAAATAGTTCCAGACAAAGGTAACTAAATCAAAGCTATCAGACATTGCTCTGTTCTGAAACAGGAAAAAAATGTGAGTCCAAGTTTAAAATGTAATTGCTGCATTTGAAGTAACTGTCAAGTAATTTTCCACTTATTATCATAAAGGTTAGATAGCGTTGGCAACTGGTAAACTTATTGAATGAAGGTGCCTAGCAAAATGGGGGAGGAATTTGAAAATGCTTGTCTTCTGTACAGCTGCAATCTAGTTTTATTATCTGCCAAAAAGATCAACAGAGTAAAGTCATCTTTAGTCATGCTTTATAATTTATGAAATCAACAATTGCTAACAAAGCAAAATACTCAGAAAAATAAATGACCTGTATATAAGCTTTCCAAACAGAACAGTTTAGAGCAAAATTATAAGGTAGTGTACCTGACTGCTTTCTGTCTGGAAGCTGTATTAAATGGAGCTTATCTTCATTGCCATGTACTGGTTTATACAAATCTGTGGAGAAAATTCTAAGAATAGTCTTAATTTTTGATAAGTTCAGAAGTTGTACATGACCTTTCCAGGCTGTTACTATTTAGCTTTAACATGACTTTTTCCCCTTCAATTACAAGGGCAAACATCTGATTTTCATCTGGACAACACAGGGTCAGAGCTGGAAAATGTTTCTTCAAGTGGAGAGGATGAATTTGGTAACGCACTACCAAAAGGTGTATCCACCAGGCGTCACTGTTCAAAGATGGGAAGTCATTATGAACTTTGCACTAGTGTCTTGGACCATTCAGAAGCACCTGATTCAACAAGAGAGCTTTCTAGACAGGATGAAATTAGACTTAAAGAAAGTCTAGAGAAGTGTACAGTGGAAAACATAAATTCAGATATTTCTCAGTTGAATGAAAACAAAGTAAGTTCAGAGCTGGTATTGAGGCAGATCAATTCTGAAACTGCACAGTCCAACTTGGACAATAATTCTGATCTTAAACAACGTGAGTGTAAAAGCAGAGAAGACTCTCAAGTAAGGAAAGAGAAGCATAAGAAAGGAGAACTGGAATGGGGTAAAAATACTTCCAGACAAAGGCTGAAAAAAAGACAGGGTAAAGAGGCAGCCAAAAAAAAGTTTGATTTCTTGGGTGGCTCCAGTGATGCTTATGACTTTCATTTTGAAGAGAGTGTCCATGTTACACCTTTTCGACAAAATAAGGTGAATGACACAGATACTAGTATGGATAACAGAGAAGACTTATCTGAATCTGATACCACTGAGTCGAGTGATACTGGAGAAGATTCAGACGACAGCCTCTATGAACCTTACAAGAGTAAATCGAAAAAAAGGAAAAGTTCAGAGGACAAGGAACATACATCACCAGTCCATGCAAGGCCAAGGTCTAAAAGATGTTTGGCACAGCGTGAACAGAAACTCCATAATGAAAGACAGACTGAAAGCAATAAGTCAAGTGACAAGTCTATTAGTAAGTGTAGAAAGTGTTTTGTATTTGGTTTAGTTTTATTGAGAGAGAACATTGTTTAAAGGATTTAACCTTTTCTTATTTTAGCTTTTTTAATAAAGAGAACACTTATAAAAATCATTAGATTCATTCTTCTGTCTACTTTATTTCCTCAGCAGAAATTGGATTTAAATATGTTTTGTTTAAGAAATTGATCAACAATTAATTCTGTATTTTAGATGTGTTTAATGATGTATTAAAGCTGAGGAAAAAGAGGAGAACAAGATTATAAGCTGAGAGATACGTGGAATAACAAATCATGCTTTACTTGGCACTGCTTAGTGTTAATTTATTTTTTCCAAATTTAAATCCTGCATATTACAGAATCACAGAATGTTAGGGATTGGAAGGGACCTTGAAAGATCATCTAGTCCAATCCCCCTGCCAGAGCAGGAACACCTTGATTCTTTTACCTACTCTTACTTAAGTGAAAAAGTGAAGGTAATAGTTATAGCTGAGAGTTACTTAATATGTTTGACATATTCTTTTAAGCTAGCTTGCCTGAGTTGTCTTAAGTGTGCCTAATTTTCTAACAGGGCAGCCTTCTGAGCCATCTCGTGTTCATCTCTGTGATGTTACCAATACTGCTTCATTGCTCCCCAGCACTGGGAATGCAACTGTTGTCCCAGAAGGTGAGGGACCACGATCTCCAAAACGCAAGAGAAGCTGTACTCTGGCTGTGAGCTATAAAGAACCAAGTATTGCAGGGTAGGTGTCTTCCTTTCCAGTTTGATATAAAGTTCATGACATCATTACATCAAATATGGAGGAGTTAAGGTGATTGTTTAAATATTGGAAATAAGTTCTTAACAAAACATTGAGAGAGGTCTGATGTTAGTAATACAAAATAGTTAAGATGAAATTGTACTTAATAGCTGAAAGTTGGTGTTTTAAGTGAGGTGGGGAATAAAACTCAATTTTGCTTTTTTTTTTTTGTTGTTTACAGGAAGCTCAGGAGAGGAGATCCATTTACAGATACAAATTTTCTGAATTCTCCAATTTTCAAGCAGAAAAAAGATGCCAAATGCCGTTCTGTTAAGAATCAATCTCTGTCAAAATACAATGAGAAATTTGTTGGTTGTCGTTGAGATTTCCAGTCATGATGGCAAAACCATGCTCACTCCATGAAAAAAGGAAATCTTTTATCCAGGAAGTTATTGTTGCACAATATCTTGCACAAGTATGTAGTTATTTCTATGTCTAACATTAAGGATATAAAATCAAGGGGTTTTAGTTTTAATCCAGTGACTTGTTTTTAATGATATAGAAGACACAAGACTACTTTATAACTAAGGTGATTCCATTCAGACTCCTTTGGGAAGAGTATATCAGAAATATCTGAAGGAAAAGATCGTGAATGTAATTTTATGACTTGTACTCTGCTTCATCTTAGAGTGGCTGGCAAAGGCAAACTTGATACACTTAAAGTCAATTTTTTTAATAAGCATGTTTGTAAATATCTCGTTTTTGTAATGGTTGTAGTTTCATATTGAAGCTCATAATAAACATCTTAGTGTTCAGAAACAGCTCAGAGTTGGTTTGTGCTCTTTCTGCACAGTTTCTGTATTTGCTTCAAGGGCAGCAATGTCAGCAGTAGGTATACTGCAAGCTAGTCTACTCCTTCCCCATCTTACCTGGCATAAGCATGGTTTAGAAACAAGATTGCCAGTTATATTTTTGAATATGTAGCTGGAGCTCTCAAAAGCAGCAGTTTTAGGGTTGGTTGGTACTGCTGTGAATCAGCTTACATTTGCTTTGTTCCTGTCTGGTTATCTGTGAAGGCTGGTGACAAGTGCTCTGCTTTGGTGAAGTGTAAACTGCTATTATGGGACTTCACAACAACTTTGGCCCTGTTTTGCCAGATACCTTTACTAGAGGAAGATCTGCCAGATCTGAACTGGTACCACAACAGGCATGATGCTGAGAGACAGTTATGAACTGTCTAGCAAGAATTCAAAGCACTTAATCTAGCTTTTCTTTATTTGAGAAACAAAGCTACATTCAGAATCAATAATGTGAAATTACTTTTGTCTTGCAAGATGGCCTGCCTCACCTGACCCACTTCAATAGGTGTAAGATCTTTCCCTTTCTGTAATAAAAATGTATAGCGTTAATTACTGTTTTAATGGTAACTTCTTAGGTTACTCTCTCAACAGTAATAATAAAGGCTGCAGCTACTCAGGGAACATGCTTTCTTACAATACAGCCTTTGGATATTTGAATGGAAACTTAATCTTCCATTAAATCCTAAAATTCTTACCATCTTCATTCTGAAACTTTTCAGTACCATAGGAATTTAAACAGAATGATTTAACTTCAGGTGGTCTTTTATTTAAGCAAACAAATCTGTAACACCTGTTTATCAGGGACAGACACTGAACAATGTGATAGCACAGCAGCCCAAGGCAGGTGTGGTGGGTCTGAAGTTTGTTTAGATTGAGCACTCTAGAAGAATTGCTGCTGTTCCATCTCAACCGCAGGAAGGAATCTTGAGTCTAGCTGACCTATTCTCAATTGATATTCTAGAAGTGCGTCTAGGAAAACAGCTAAACCTCTTGACTGCTGTTTGCTACCCTCTGAACAGTACACTTTCACATGATGTGGTGCAGGACTAAGTCCTAGTGGATGGGGAAAAAAATAAAAGCAAATATCTTTGTACTCTCCAATTGTCTGTCAGTTAGTGGACAGGTGCAGGGTTTGTTTACGGTATGCAAAATGACTGTACCATCTGACTGATCTCATGGTAAGAGTAGGTAAGCACAAGCTCAGAGTGGACAGTAGTTTGCTCCTGTGCATATTGTGTTTTGTGAATAAAGGGCTCTAGTGGACAAAAATGAGAAAACAGCATGAGCATGCTTTGAGAGGAAGAACCAAAACTTGTGAACAGGTCAAAGAATTGTTCTGAGATGTAGAGAGGATGGCAGTACTAGCACTGTAGCTCCAGTAGTATGGAGCTGGGAATGCTACTTGGAATGGTCACAGCTTTCCATAGTGTCCTGGTTTTGTTAAAAACAAGTTTCTCTTTTAGTAAATTTGCCTGTCAGCTAAAGCTTTCATATTAGCTGCACTTTCCTGGAAAGCCAGATACATGTTTTGGTAAACATAGCAATGGAATGTGAGGTTATCGATATGCATGGATATACATCTCGTGAGAGGGGCAACGAGAAATAGGTGACCAGAAACTGACCAACCGAGTATAACATCCCATTCACGTGAATACTTCATATAAAAGTGGGAGATCACGAGGATCTTGTTCCTTTTTCCTTACGGCTGACATTAGGAGAGGACCTTGCTAGTCCTCCCTGCGAACGGAGGCCTAGTGACAGACTGAATGCAGCTCTGGTTAGCTGCAGAGTCTTTGGGTGCTGGCTCTGCAGTTGCTGGGACTATCAAGATTGGTTTTGTATATTTTGTATTACTTTCTCTATTCTTAGTAATAGCATTAGTAAAACATTCTTAACTTTTCCAACTCTCTTCTCTCTGTCCTTTCCCTCCCAGTTGCCTGTCCTTAGTGGGAAGGGGGAAACAGGGGGTTAACAATACATCTGCTACAGTTTTATTATCACCCCACAATCAAAACCTTGACACATAGTGAATGCTCAGTTCAGCACACCATCCTCCCAGTCAACTCAGAGGCTTTTCTGCAAATTTTCTAGTGTACTAGGAAGCTGCACTGACTGTACTTTTGTAGATTCAGTGTTCAGTTGTGAAATTGCTTCAGCAGGCATAGTTGTAGTGCAAGAACTAATTAATGAAAACAGAGACCAAAATAAGTAGAGTTTTGTACATATATAATTTAAAACTATTCTGTACCAGTACAATATATTAATTTTACAAATGTAAAGTTCATCAGCTGTTAAAGCATTTGCAAAACGACATATCCTACTGTAACTTTATTGCACAGTATCTATGAAAATATTAATTCTTAAATTAGAAAACAAATGTTTCAATATAGAAGAGACAATCTGATTGAAAGACAATAAGAAAATCTACTTTGAAAATAATAAAATTTCACAGGATACCAATCTCAACAGGTGCATCTGTAGGCCCAATCTACAAAACAGGATTATAGCATCCAGTACTGGCTATTTAAAAAAAAAAATACTCACTGTACCTTTGTTATAGATCTAAATGTAGGTCAGACTAATCTCATACAAAACACTATGGCAAGTCTAGTGTTAACATTCTGAATACCTTGTGTACCACATTTACTATTAATACTTCCAAGTAGCTCCTGATATCTACTTGCTGAATCAACTTGTGACTTAACATTCACAGACATTTTGCAGGAATATATTCTTTGACACACGACAGGATTGGGGGTTTTTCAGTCTTAGAACTATTGAATTTTACCAGTGTAACATCTGTAAATATAAAACACCAAGAACAAAAGTTTAATCTGTTTTTCACAAAAGCAATTATAATTTAAAGTTACAAACTCTAATTAGAAAATGCCAAGTGACAACTTTTTGGCTTGTACTGATCTCCATTAGGAAGTTAGTTGTACCTCTTAAATGTAGTGTAAGCAGCAAAATATATATATATGACATATATATAAGTGCTCGATTTGAAGATATACTAACGAGTTGTAAAATGTTAATATGTTCCTGGGTCTAAATAATCACAGTTAATAAGCATTTACAATAAAGCTTAGTAGAAAATCCAGTTTACCACAGCGCCAAGTATATAAGCTATAGAAGCTGTCATATGTTGTCTTTTCTGTGTCTAATAGTTTTATCTCTGATGAATAATCTAAAGAATTTATCAGTGACAAATAGTAAATAGGATAGACCATGAAGTGCATCAAAACCTTAACTCTACTAAGCCAATTGAAATTGTCTAGTAGATATGAATCAGATTCTCTGAAGTTATTTCGGGTACTTATGTCCTGCATAAGCCAAGTCACTATGACATTACACATCTAGCCAGATTTTTTTTTTTTTTTTAAATAGTGGTTATGAGATTACAATTTGCAGGTAAAATGTTTATCAAAACCCAAAATGACTAGAAAAACTTGCATCTATCAAAGATTACAGGCAATCCCTTTTCAGAACTGGCTGCTCTTCTTTCACAGCTTCTCAACCAGCTGAGTGTTTCTTTTAAAAAATAATATCTTATAAAAAGACTCTACAAAGAAACAAATATTTCAGACCCTCCCAACTGTTGTTTTCCCTTACTGTTTTCTTTTTTACTGGAAAAAAAATAATAAAACTTTATCAAAAAGGTACTGCATTAGGTAAGCTATAAGATTTATTGTCTGAGAATTTTCTTCATATTCTCAAACATGTGCAATTTCCCACATGCTTTGTGGGGTTTCTGAGGCTGATAAACGTATTAAGAACATACGGTAATGGGCACACAAAAGAAATTTTCTGTAATTAAATACATTATAAAGCATTTTAATAAAATAATTTTTGTAATTTCAGTATAATACATGTTTGCAAAACTAAAAGGGTTTTTAAAAGTGCTAAGTATTAAACAGAAGTTTCTTGAAATCTTAAAGTCCCAAAACTCAGATATATAATGGCTTCCCCTGCCCATAAAGTAGGCACACTGATTGGTTGTAAAAAAACAGTGTCACTTATCAATTAATCCAGCTTCTTTAATTTTTGTGTAGAAGAATTTCTCCAGTATATTGGCACATTTGTAGTATTCACTCTCGGGGGGGTTGTACTCTCTGCAATTTGTAAACACTCGCTGCAAGTCTGCCATGAATAATTTCTTAGACACGTAGTACCTATTCTTGAGTCGCTCACTCATTGTTTTGAGATCTGTACAGGAGAAAAATAGATTAACAGTGTTTGATTCAAATACTTTTTGTATGCAATATTCCTTTAGACTGATTTGCCATTTAACATGAACTGGCAAAGCTAGGATTGGGAATTCCTAATCGCCTTCATCTAAGGCTTGGTCCCTTTTTTATCTTCAACACCAACTGAGCCCTGGAACTAAGCAATATTTCACCGTAAGAATAATTTTGTGTAGAGTTTATTTCTTCTTCTTTAAAAGATTAAGGCACCATTCTTTTGTGTTGTCATACTCCTCTGAGTTTTCACCGGGTGTTAGGTGTCCCTAACCCTCCCCTAGCCCCTAACTCCCCTAACCCCTCAGTGAGGCAAAGCTGTTGGCAGCTCTGCTGGAGGCGTCCTTAGGAGCATATAAGCAAACAATTCAAACATCACAAAACATGTGTGTTAAGCTAAAATCCTCACTTTGCTACAAGCACAGCAGAGAAGAGACATCTGTCTATACTACAAGTAGTACTTGCAGCTTTGAAAAAAGATTAAATTTTTTCCTCACTTATGTATCCCTTTTTAACAGTCCTGTGAGAACAGATCTCTCCCGCTTTCAACACATCATACAAACCCTTTACTTACAGAACATTCTTTAAGAAATGTTTTCCTTTATACTAAAACAAATCATCCATAAAATACATACATAAATAACCCATAAAATACATAAATAACCTCAGTGTTGTTCACATGGTTACTTTCCCAGTAATTTTTATCAGGCATTTAAAAATTTTATCTACATTACAAGTGTTCTAGGAGTGAGTACAGGAATAGAAGTAGTGGGAAGTGTGCTAGATGCCTTGGCTTTTCTCACCTCAGATGCTCTAACAACTACTTTTTTTTAGCATTGCTTGAGCCAGGCTTCAGCAGTACCTTTGTGAAACCATAACAGAAACAGCTGAAATAGAGCAAACTTACTGCCAACAAGTATTGCAAGGAAAGCAGAGACCAAAGACCTCCAATGCAAAGGAAACAAACCTTAAAACTTAAGATTTAAAAATCTGTTTGTGGGCATTTTTGGTTTGGTTTGTTTTTGGAGTTTGTTTTGTTTTGTTTTTAAGGGAGATTTGACATTGGTAAAATGGAGAAAAACCCTACCAAACTGACAAGAGGGGATTATTTAAGAAACGTTTGATGGGTGCTCTCAAATACCTCTTCCAATGATACATAAATTGCCATTCACTAGTGTTGCACAATATTTTGCAAAAGCAGAGGCTCACTGAGCTCCCATTAAGTCTGAAATTTAGGTGCCTACATTTAAACCACATGTCTATAGACTATATTATCCATCTGAGAAGGCTGTTCAGCTCACCCTAAAGCAAACATTGCCTGGCTGGTCAGTTAAACTGCACTCCTCTAGCTACAGTGAAAGTTTGGCTCCATCTGTCACTCACTTGTACTGCTTTTGTACTGCAGATGAAAAGGAAAAAAAAAATCAAATGGTATTCCTTGAAAACAAGCAGCTGAAAGAGCACTTAAAAAGGATAAGAAAGTGTTTCTACATGAGAACTGACCTTAGAAGACACAGTAATAAAACCTATAGCCATACCTCTCAAATATTGTACTATTTATTCTGTATGCAAACGTAAAGACAAATGCTGTATCTTATACACGATAGTGTAAGAAAAGACAATGCTGTCACTTTTTAATTGAAAGTATGTCTGAGATTTTTGTACAGTATCAGCATGCTGGCAGCAAGAGCAGAAAGCAAGCAGAAGTTGATCATGAATCAAAATGTGGTTTAGTTGTTCTGGGTTCCCTAGCTGAAAAGACAAATCTTAAAATGAGAGCTGCTACCCCTGCCTCCAATGTGCACCTGAACAAGGAAAGGCCAGACAACATTCCTACTTCGGGCTTGCCAACCCAGGCAGAAGTTCTTTGTAACCACTGTTCAGATTAAAGGGCCATCTAAATCTAGTCTCTGCTCAGAGAAGCAGATGGAGAAAACTGCCATACCAGGGATGCAACATTCTTTTTCTTCATTGCTAGAAAACACATTTGTGTCAGAGATATAGGAAGTGTACATATATGTGCTATTTGGAATCGAAAAATTGAATATCAAAAAACTTTAAGCCAAATTGGTATACAGAGGCTAGAAGCCTATGCAAAGCAATATGAACAAACACTTTAATTCACTAAGAAACTGACTGACAGTAGCTTGTAAAGAACATTAAAAAGTTCAGAAACTATAATCAGAAAGACAGAGGTGAGTATTGCATAAGCAACTAAAAAGTAGAAGGACTCAGTTTTAAATCTGCTGCAATACAACTCAAAACAAGCTTCTGTTTAGAACAGCACTGAATCGTCATTGAAATTATATGATCCAGCAGTCAAAAGCAAAGAAGAACATTATTAGCAGTTGTGTAATTCCCTTTGCAAGTAATCCTGAATAAACAATAGCTACATGATTTAAAAATAAAAATAAATAAGTAAATGAACATACCACCTTGGACAACTTTGGCAGATCTAACATACAAAGATAACTTTTATCTTACAATCAGTTGGATGAAGCATTTTCCTAAACTTAAATTGGAACAAATTGTTAAGACCTAATTAGAAAACCCTGGTACTTTTGAAAAAGTTTTCTCTATGTGATTTAGAAAGCTTAAATATGTTTTTCAAAGCAATTTGAAAGCTCAGGTGTTTTTGAAAGTTTGTCTTGAATTTTTTTAACACACCAGTAGGATCTGCAATGACCAGTTACCACACACAAGAACATACTTGTACAACTTACATAAACCAGCTCAGTTCTGAAAGTTCCTACTGACTGCACTGCACTGTTTAAGAGCTCTCTAGGGCATCCTAAGATTTCGCATGTATATGCTATACATGCTTCACAAAGGTCACAAAGCAGTCATTAATTTCAAATGACAGCATCGTACTCTTGGCACTTCAGAGCTGCAAGCTATTCAGCTGCAAGAAATATGTATCTTTGAACATAAAACAATCAGATCACAATTTATCTGCTATGTCTCCAGCTATAAAGATTTTTAAACTCTATACTTAAAAAATGTTAATGGCATTACCCATGGGAAACCTTATAACTTCATAATATCCAGGAGCTTCTGTTCTCTTCACAGGTTCCATGAAGGGCCAAGCGCTTTGATGGCTCTTTGGTAAAGAAAAAAGTAAGGTATCTAATATGGAAACTCCATATTGGAAAATATTTTGAAATCTTTACAGAAGGTAAACTAGAACTAGCACTCACCTTCACCTGCTGCAGGATGGTTTTTAATGTGCTGTAAAGTTGATCTGAATCCTTGGGCTCCTTACTTGAAAGAAAATATGAACACAAAAATATTAGCTTGAATCCCTTATCTTCATTCTTATGATGTGCATCTTGCCTAAAAGCAACTCCAGAGTTTTGTGCATTTTGTGGAAGAAACAAATGTTTTAAACTAAAACCCACTTCCCGCCCCCAAAACAAAACAAAGCCAAACTCACTTAAGAGCTCATCCCTGCAGATTATTTATCTATTTTCCGACGGAAGGAAGGAAATATCAAATGACATTGTTTAAAGACTTTACTCAAAGGAAGCTCCAAACTATTTAATCATTTTACTTTGTGCAGCACTTACCCTCTTTCTTTTCCGCTTGGTTTCCAGCCAGTCTCTCCTGTACACCAACAACACGAGAGATTACATGGGAAGTACAGTAGGTCAAAGCATTATATGAGTTATTGCAATTCTAAAAAGATGAGCCATTTCAGCACTGCTGCAGTAAAATGGGTTCGTTTTAATAAAAGCTACTCCTGACAAATAACACAACCATCTAGCCTACAGCCCCATCCAATTTCCTACATGCCTCTAGCTCCAGACTGCTGAAAAGTTTCTAAAATATTCCTACATGAAACACACATTTTCTCAAAAATTCAATACATATTTTTCAACAACCTCTGTAAAGAATAATGATGTCAAAGTTATCCAATTTGATTCCTCTGAGACAGAGAAGAAATTGCAGAAAAGCACAGTAGAAAAAAATCCCCCAAAGTTGGTAATTAAATGTTCTAATTCTGTTTTGCCCTGTACGTCCCTGTTTAGCAGAGAACTCATCTTTGTACAGGACTGCAGCGCATAACAGTGGTGCCAGAGGGAAATTGCTGACTACACTGTGATACAAATCAGAGGAATCATATATAAATAAAATTACACACATGTACATAAAAGAGGAACAGCCTGGGATGCCTTGGGGAAGTCTCAAAGACAGCAGTTGTAATGGAAACACAACAATCTTCACAGAAATCAAATCAGCATACCAAAACAATTGCATTTTTATCAAGAAGAAATACATGACTACATCAGTATTTCTAGACTTGGACCTTTCCTGGGCTGTTCTGCTTCTGTTCTACATTAAAAGAGACTGATACATACTAATTCCAGGAATGCTTTCTATAGGAATCTGCCGTACTCCATCTTTGAAGCAAGAAAGGCCAGGATAAACTTTCCTTATCTGAGCTTGTTTCCTTTCTATGAGCTTTTTTATGATCTGTAATAAAGCAGCAGAGAAAATAAAAAAATAATTAGTTTGCTCAAAAGTAACCCAAAATATTATTGCAGAACTGTGACGAACAGGAACACTCTCACTTCCTAATCTTACAGTCCTTATAGATGCACTGAAGCTGATAATAGGGGTGAGGTCCCTGGCCAAACACTGATGCCGCAGGGGAGGCTACCGAGCCTCTCAGCTGCCTGTCTAGGCACAAATCTGGAAGAAAAGGAGTCATTGTTTGCTGTATTGATCATGAGCTGCACAGCTCCTGCGAAGGTGGTAGCAGAAGTAGGAAAGGAAATTTCCTGGAAGCAGATTCAGCAACTGGCTCTAATTGTAACCGCTGGTGTTTGCGAACTGCTTCAGCAAAGCTCGTGGGAAATTTCAAGGCACGTATTTCAATGCACATCTTTCAATGCACATATATGTTCACATTTCAAAATTTTAGAAATACCTGTTCACCTCGAAGTCTCCATGTAACTGTAGGAGTTGCTTAGATATCAGTCAGAGATACTCTTACTGAAGATTTTCTCTTGAGGACGTCATCATGATGCCAGACTTTGGAACAGAAATTCTACTCTGTTTGTAAATGCCAGTAAATGCTTTTCCAGTTCTGGGGTACACTCTGTTCTGCTTTGCAATCTCATTACCTCAATTCTAAGTAATGTGCTTTGGTGCTCTTGATACACACTTAGAGGCTTACCTAAGCTTTGTGTGTCCTCAATATGTCACTTTCAAAATTGCTTACTTCATAACTGGGAGTAAACAAAAGCACAGACATTCAGACCCACACAGTTTGAGAGACTGTTTTCTTTGGAAATAATAAGGAAGGACATATTTTTATTTTTAAGGAGCTTCACTCCCTCACACATGGTATTTTCTCTCAAATAAGAGGAAAATAAAAAAATCAGATTTTCAACAGAGGTTACAAATGTTAACAGAAATACCATATACAACAGCACCATGGCCAGATTCCAGTGTAACGTCAAAATACTTCCAAACTAATTGTTAAATCCACCTTAAACCCTTCTTATAATTTAGTAATTAGTGCCTCTTCCTGATTAAAACAAGCTGTTCAATCAGTAACACTGATTACTCACAAGTCAGCAGGTCACAAGTCTTTGCATAAAGGGATTTTTCACATTTTTCAGAATGACTGTAAATGAGCTACAAATCAGGCAATGCAAACTCACAAATGGTGGTCTGTGAATAGTACCCAGCAGTGGATGACATGGTCTTAGCAGCCATAGGCATATAGTCTCATGTTTTAAATAAAAGTTTAGATTACATGAAAAGCTTCACTTCTAAGAGGACAGGACTAGAAAAGTCTTACTGGCCAATACCAGCAACAAACTAAATCAGTATGTAATCCATACTGTCAACATTAAAAATTCTACTTATATTCAGGTATCATCTTCATTGCTTTTGATTTGATCAGAGAAGTGAACACGCTTCATAAAGCTGCAGACTGGGAGGGCTATCTCTAAATTTCCTTGGAAAAGGGAGAATAAAAAGCCTGATCTGTGTGTTATATGGACACATGAAAACTTTCCCAGTGAGTGAAATTAAGAAACCTTGTAAACTAAATATATAGCACTCAGATATTTTCTTTCTTTCTGCAGACATGAACCAAATAATACTATTGGAGGGCAAATTATTGTCTCGTGAAGATGCATTTTAGCAAAATAAAAATTCATTAATTTGACCAGCCTTGAAAGAATAAATTATCCTTGTCATTTGTATTTATTTGAAAACCAAGGAAGGTATATAAAATCAACTGGAAACATCTTAGTTATTTTGCTAATAAACTGCCTTATAATATGGATTATTATTACGGAATGAATAAGTAAGAAACATCCTATGTAAACTCCAAAGAGGGACAGTCTGGAATTTAAGACAGCCCATCCTTGACTTGTATATTAAAACAGTGGCAGAAAAAATAATCCTCTTTCTTTCCTGTAAAATACAGGACATGCAGTACAAACACTACATTCAAAAGTCACTCTAATGAACACTATTCTCATGGGGGGAAGAAAAAAAAAAATGACAAAGCTGCAGAACAAATCAGTCTCACAAGATTTTGCTTTGTTATCATCTATGACAAAAATCAGCTATGAAATACTCCTCCATATATCAGTACTTTTCAACACTTCTGTTATAAAGTTAGTAAAGTAGAAAGTAATGTTTCAACCGCAAAGTTCTGGCTTACTAATAAAAGTATACATTCCAATGCTTTAAGAAGCCTGGCACTTACTGAATTGTTCCTAAATGTTCAAATAAATTATAATGTTTAGTGTTTCATTTCAGCCTTTACCTCTTTTTGCTTTTTAATGATAACAGAAAACTCCGTGTAGGGGATCCTTGGATTTAATTCACAACCCATTAATGTGGCACCCTCATAATCCTTGATGTAGCCAACGTATTTTGCTTTTGGTACTTTAATATCTTTGGAAAAACCCTGAAGAATAAAAGAAAACAAGTCATCATGATGCCATTTTCCTTTTACATTTCTTTTAACCAAAACACTATGATAACTTAGAACCAAATTCATCATAATGTTAAAATACAGACAATACAATGGACAAAGAGTTACAGACTATGTTTCATAGTGTTGACAACATCTCACAGGACACATCTGATACAAGAATAGTTAATTGCTTATATGTATAGGAAAAGAAGGGAGATAGTGGAGACAAAGAGATGGAGAAAAATATTTTTACTGTGGACAAATTTCTGGGATTTTTCAAAAAATTTGCTATTTTAATATTAAAGAATGCCAGTCCTATAGTCCTCAGTCAAGGAATGTTGCTGTTGAAGTCGATGAGATGACAGTAGTTTTATAGCCAAAAAAAAAAAAAAAATAGTTGTTTTTTTTTTTACTTTTGTATCTCAAGTGAAAAAATAAGATAACAAATCCTATTAAAAGTTCTGAAGTTATACTACAGTCTTTATACAGTTCAAAAGCTAATTGAAAAAGAAACCCACAAAAGAATTAACAAATACAATAAAAACCAGTGCAGGACTCTCACTTTAGCTGCTTTTTATTCTTCTGTTACAGAGGTATCTATGAAATCTCAGTAAAAATCAGGAACCATACAAGGACTTCTGCTTGACAATTTAACATCAAAGGCTTCAGACTTAAATGGAGACTGAGCACTTCCAAATTGGGGTAGGGACACTTCAGACATGAAAAGGATCTGTACAGATCTGATAGTAGTACTGCAAGCCCAGCTTTTATTCTTTCTGAATGTGAGAAGAGTGAATTGTATCAGTTTTATATACAGAATTGTAGAACAGCTGAGGTTGGAAGGGACTTAAGGTGGTCATCTAGCCCCATTCCTGCTTAGAGCAGGTTCTCATCAGACCTGGTTGCCCAAGGCCATGTCCAGTCTTGAAGACTGCCAAAGACAGTGTGTGTCCATTTCTGGGCCCCTCAGTTCAAGAAGGACAGGGAACTGCTGGAAAGAGTCCAGTGCAGGGCAACAAAGATGATTAAAGGAGTGGAGCACCTCCCTTACGAGGAAAGGCTGAGGGAGCTGGGTCTCTTTAGCTTGGAGAAGAGGACACTGAGGGGTGACCTCATTCATGTTTACAGATATTTAAGGGTGAGTGTCACGAGGATGGAGCCAGGCTCTTCTCGGTGACAATCAATGATAGGACAAGGGGTAATGGGTACAAACTGGAACACAAGAGGTTCCACTTAAATTTGAGAAGAAACTTCTTCTCAGTGAGGGTGACAGAGCACTGGAACAGGCTGCCCAGGGACGTTGTGGAGTCTCCTACTCTGGAGGCATTCAAGACCTGCCTGGACGCCTTCCTGTGTAACCTCATCTAGGTGTTCCTGCTCCGGCAGGGGAATTGGACTAGATGATCTTTCGAGGTCCCTTCCAGTCCCTAACATTCTGTGATTCTGTGACAGTAGTTCCACAATCTCTTTGGGCAACATTTTCCAGTATCTCACCACCCTTAGGAGATGAAGGAAAAAAAAAGTCCTATCTGGTTGCAATTTTCCACAATCCAACTTGTGTCCATTGCCTCTAGTTCTATTGCCATACATCTGAGAACAGTCTGATTCCATCTTCACCCTATCACCCGATCAGACAGTTGACACCTGTTTAATCTATCAAATTTATTCGACAGATTAGACACTGCAGTCTTTCCTGAACTTGAACCTCATGTTTCAAATCAGGAGGAGCTGTAAGCACAGGTGAGATAAGTTCTAGTCTGCCACAGGTATGTCTGGTACTTCTTTAGACGTTTTACAGAATCAGTGAGGGAATTAAATGAATGAAAAAGCAACCAACTCATATTCAACTGGGGTTTAGATTTTACAATTTACAGGCTATACCATACACCTATATTCAGCTGATTCCACCATAGTCAAATGCATTATAAGCCAATAACACTATAGAAGATAAACACAAAGGACATTTTGCAGATAAAAAATACAGAGATGAAATTGCATTATGCATTTTATCCAACACTTTGTCATGACTAGTTGTTTAGTTCATCACTCCTAGATGTTAGCTATGTACACCAAATAATTTCTTACATTGACTTACTTGTTTTTTGAAGTAGCCAATAGCATATTCATCTGCATATGTGAGAAAATTGAGAATGTTGTGTTTGATGTGGTATTCCTTCAGATGGTTCATTAGGTGAGTCCCATAACCCTGTGTGAAACATACAAGGAAAAAGCCATTACAAAGCCTTAGGGGACTGTGCATATTAAAAACCATGAACCAAGGGTTATTACAGGCTGGTTTTCAAAATACAGACTTTCCTCTACATCTCATTTTAAAGACTTTCTCATAACTAACTTAGTGAGGTGTACTCAAGCCTCATAAGGGTATCTTTGTGACCCAAAAGGGAACACAAAATATCACAGCTTCTAGTGTCTTGTTCACTTTTAACCTAAAAGAGACCAAAACCCAGATTGTCTCTACAGGTAAAGTGTGGCTCTAAAGAGGTACATTGTCCTGAAAGTTGTAAAACAAGGTTCACACATATTTTTTTTCCTTTTAAGTTAGATATCAACCATTAATGGTCACATACTTATAAAACTACATATATTGTAATAATAATGAGCCTTATCATGTTAAAATTGCAAAGCGGTACGAATACCAAAATAACTCCTTCTAGGGGAACCCATTCTGAGACAAGATCTCTGTTTTACTGGGTTCTGTGTACCTGTCGGAGCAACAACCTCTGTCTCAAAGGATTTATAATCTGAACTTATCACAAGGCATAAAAGGGAATAGTGAAACAGTTATTGCCATAATAGGCAGCAGAAAGTTATTGAGTCCACAATCAAATGAATGCCTATGCATTCTGACTGCACAAAAGAATAATTTCCATTTTTATTCAACCCCAACGTAAACAAAAGGTACCATTTATTCACATTTCTGAGTAAGCTATAGTCTTCTCTTTCTGCTGTGAGGTTAAGAAATGTAAAACAGACAGGAAAGCCCATAATAATGTGTTGTTCCTGCATATGTTCCAGTTTTGACATCACAGCTAACAACTGGACATGGAATGTTTTCGGGTACTCTGTTCTTGAAAACTGAGGAAATTTTTACTTATGCACATAAATCGGAAGAATAAATTAGAAAATATATAGTTCTGATTGAATTCACAATATAATAGCCTCAAACCTGGAAATAGCCAGATGAAAGCAAGTTAGTTTATTGTTGAAGCTCCATACAAAAAATTTCATAGTGACACATTTTCTTTAAAATCCTACCAATCTAGGTACAAAATTTCTGCATTAGCCTTTCCTTTCCAGCTCATGTTTGGAGTATCTGGTAATCAGACCTCATATTCTAAATCAAGACCCCGTATGTGTAAAAATCAGTACTTCTGAATTTGACGAAGCTCTTAAAGTCATATGTTGACCTGTTAAAGTGGGACACATCATGCATGGCATCAAATACAAAGAAGCAGTTTCACAAATGATAACACATTAAGTGGCACAGGATTTCTTAGAACTGAGAAGTGCTCAAGATAATTAAGAGGCTTTCTAATTGCAAAATTGAGTTCTCAAAGTCTTTGAAGAGGTCAAAACATCTGAAGCAAAATTTTTAATGAAAAACGTTTTCCTTAAATGCAAGGTAGCAGTACATGAGCAAGCCTTACTTCCCTTCTCATCAGCAGGGTGAAAGCAACAGCCTATGAGAGACTGACATTTTATTTACACCTGAAACATCACAATTCATACCAATAATTCCAAAGCATCTAATCTCTGAGAAAAAAAAAAAAAAAAAGTAACTTTGCATCTCAAAGAAATTCCAGCAATTACGATGACAATTACTTCAAATATTTTCTGCTTGCCTATTATTTTTATAACCTTCAAAGGATTTACTCATTCACACAAACATTTGCCAAAGTATGACAATCCTGAAGGGAAACTAAGCCACATACAGTAAAATTTAAAATAATTTTGTAATACAGGATCAAACTATCTCAAAAACAATACAACTTTTAAATATCACATACAAAGGAAAACAGTACCCATACTTCTTACTCTTATCTCAAATTGAATTAAAATAGGAATTTATTTTTCCCAAGAATAGGGAGTTTAACCATGTGTGAACGTTTAGTTTTTCTCAGTTACCTGCTGGGAAGGGTCACCTTACTCAGACAGGAATGTGGGAAGGCAAATTTTCAGAAATAGCCAACTGATACAGCAAAATGCCCAGAGGGTAACAAGAAATTGTGAACTATGTGTGCCTATGCAACCTAGGAGGTTTATTTGCTCTATTTTTTATGTTTTATTTATCTATTTTATTTGCTCAGATTTATTTTCTCTATTATATTCTGAAAGGTTATTCCTAGAGAATCACAACACACCTTTGGCAGCCTAACTTACGCACTGCAGTTGGTTATTAGAATAAAAACACCTTTTATGAATTAGTCAAGCTTAGAATAGACACAACTTAAGCATATTCCATTGTTGTTTGCATTTGTTAAAACACTTTGGATGCTTTTATGACAGGCCACTGCCAAATGCAGGGGAACGCTCCTCTCTAACACCAGAGTTCAATAAAATCAAATATAACCCAAGTATTAACAGCTGTCACAGGTTTTCAATCCCACTGTGTTACCTTTCCACACCCAGAGCTCTTCCCAGCAAAACAGGGCACACAATTTCTGCATGTTCAACTGCTACAAATGCTGAATTAACTCATCTCAGATGATAGTTTCAACTGAAAAACAAAGCTATAGCACCATCTAAAGGCAAAATCCTGAATCAGATTGTCAGAAATACTTTTAGTCCCAAGGAAAGCAAGGAGGAATCTCCTGTATTCATAGTGCTCTATATCCTTTCAACACAGTTGCTAATTCTCAACACGAAGAGAACATTTTGTGAAATTAACTCAAAGAACAGTGTACGGAACAGACTAGGTGCTTACTTTAAGATGTAAGACTAAACTTAATTTTTTGATGCATTGCATTTCGTTTGAAGTCATGTAACACCACAAAGTGATCGAATACAAATTACTGTCACACGTTAGCAATACTTATTTCAGTCAACCATAAGGTCTTACACTACAAGGAGTGGCAATTGCTGATGACAGAGGAATAAATAATCCAAGAATGTGAGACCACTGGCCAGTATTGTTGAGGAAAATGTATTTATTTAATTAAGTACAAGTAATCCTATTATTATGCTGATGATTCTAAATCTGCACATTTGTTTAGTGTATTATATTCAGAATGATTGTATCTTTCAAATTCGATTTCTGTTTCACAACTCAGCAACATATTCAATCTGACTAACAAAATTAGAAGCATATGCAATAGTGAATAGGAATCAAATATATTTAATAAACTCTAGTAGAGAATTATTTTTACCTTGACTTGCTCATTGGAAGTCACAGCACAGAAAACAATCTCCGTAAATCCTTGGGAGGGGAACATCCGGAAACAGATACCACCGATAACACGACCATCTTTTATTAATGCAAGGGTCTTGTGTTTCCTGAGTAGACAAAAATGTCACTTTAATTCATGTGCATAGTACATAAAGTGCCATTACATTCCTTTTTTCAGAAACTTGATTCACTTCTTTCCATGATGCTAATGCAATTGTATATGCCTCTGTTAAGTTAGCTGCTGGTATCTACAGAAGAGTTGTTATTTTAACATCATGCTTTGAATTTGCCATAAAATTCATCATGCACATAGCATGGTCCTAGTCTTGCCAAGTACTCCTAGTACTAAGGTAATGCCCAATAAATAAGAGTTGTATTGCTTTCATTGACTCTCTTGCTAACAGTTATGCCATTGTGCAGTTCTCGTGATGATTTTACCATGACTAAATTAGAAATTAATGGAGTTACAGGACAGTAAGGCTTCCTAAGGGATTTTTGTTTCATTGCATGCACACTCTATAGCTCAGCTATCAGTTTCAAATGCAGCTGATGAAGCAAGAAATGATATTTCATATTTAGTGGAAACAAGACCAGAACTAATATCTATTTCTGTTGTATTTACATTGACTGCCAGGAAAGATATAACGAGGTGCAATCTGAACTCCCGTGTCAAGGATTAAGAATGTTAGTGTCATCCTCAAGGTCTGAAAAGATTTATACTGCACCTGTTCTCTAGATTATTCAATACATGGTATCATATGGATTCCAGTTATCTTCCACTTGACGTAGGTTTATGTGTAGCCACTAGTCCGCAGAGGTCCCCAGTGTGTGTCCCTATAGATTCATGGCAGATGCTGGGGTTCTCTGAGCTGTCCAGGTAATGTGCTTCACTTTCTTTGGGTCAACTGTTTGGCATGAGCACATAAGGGAGGGCATTTTCTTGCTGTGGCAATATCCATACCTCATTCTCAAGCACAGACTGCTCTCCAGACAGTTATCTATGCTGAAGAGCACTTTACCACAATCCTCTCAGCCTACTAGAAGAGACTTTCCTAATAAGGGAGAACATAGAGAAATATAAGAGGAGGCCATGGCTCAACATCCATACTTCAAAATTTTGCTTTGGTGCTTGGTTATGAGAGAACCTGTCTTCGTCAGCCAGTAGCCTCTGCTTGATATCACAGCGCTGCTAAGGCTTCTAAACTCAGACAAGATACTGGTGCTGCCTCTCTTTTCCACCTGAGTGGTGCTTACCCCCACAAAGGAGAGGTAAAAGAGTCTAGACTGGTGCTGGCCTTCACAATAAAAGTTCTGTTCCACTCTGAAAAAAATAAAAGGCCCCAAGATCAGTCTCCTGTGCCTGGAGACCAAAGTCCTTTGCAACAGTCCCCAGCATTGGGCTGTTTGTGCTTCAGACCCAGCAGCCGCAGTGTTTGCTGGCATCAGAAGAGTGTTGCTGAGGGAATGCTAGTGAGCCTAAAAGCAGAAGAAGTGGTTCCTCACATGTTTTCATAACCGCTGCATCTACAATACCAGGCACAGAGACTGATATCACCAGTGGTGGAGAAAGGCTCTTCCAGAAACCATGCTGGGTAGTTGGCTGAAGCAGCTAAAGCACAATTCAATCAGGACACGAGGGTGTGTGGAGGACCATGTGCAACCTGTGGCTGCTGCTACAGCCACCGTGTCTCTTTTCAAGTGCCTGTGGTGTAGAGTCACACACGAAGCAAAACAGAAAACCTACACTGATAAAGAGAAAAGCAATGTGCTTGAGTGGGGAGTTATTCAAAGCTTTCTCCCACGCTGACTTAAATGCTGCTGTTCTTCATAAATCCCACAAGTTCTTCTCATTGAAAATCTTCAGTCTCTGCTGTCATTTAGTTCATGATCTTCACAGAAGATGGAGTAGCCTGCAAGTTAGTGTGGGCCTGAAAACCGCTAATAAGCAACATAACGTTGGCCTCAAATTGCACGAGGGGAGGTTTAGATTGGATATTAGGAAAAACATCTTCACCAAAATGGTTGTCAGGCATTGGAATAGGTTGCCCCGAGAAGTGGTGGAGTCACCATCCCTGGAGCTGTTTAAAAGACACACAGATGAGGTCCTTAGGGACATGTTTAGAGGTGGACTTTGTAGTGTTAACAGTTGGACTCAATGATCTTAAAGGTCTTTTCCAACTAAGACAATTGTATGATTCTAGAACCACTTTCTGACTTTCAGTTTTAGCATTCAAATGTGTAAGATAGAACAGAGCCTTCCCTCCAGACTCACTTCCCACAACAACAAGCCACTTGTCATTAATACAGCCACTGTGATGGTATTCGTGTACAATCCAATTAGACTGACCAGGAGCTGCAGGGGCTTTAAAAGATGGGAAAAGGGTAGCACAGGCAGAGCTGCCCTCCATGCAACCTCGTCTGGACCCTTCCTGCACCACTGCCTGCTAACCAGTGGTACTCACGGATCAAAGACCAAGCGTGTGATGTACTCCTTTGGCATTCGAGGCAGTTGATGGGAGAAGACGTTCTGCAAACCAACCAGCCACATCATGATCTTCTTGTTGGGCTTCTGGTTCAGGGAGTTGCCAACCACGTGGAATTCAATCACTCCCCTGCGCTCCTCCAGCCTCGCCGCCTCGTCCCGGGCCGAGTGCGCCGAGAGGAAGTTGGTCTGAACCGTACAAAAGGGGAACAAAATCACATTTTGGAGATTTCACATCCTCTGACAGAACAGCCTTAAGGAACAAACAAAAAAACCCCCACTTTTCTCCAAGCTTTTTACAAAAATAGAGCTGCCAATTATTACCATTTTTTAGCAGAAGTGACACAAATGAGCTGGATATAAGTCTACGCTATGGTGTACAAAGGTTTATTCAAACTTATTTCAGTAAAGATTAGGTAACAACAGTGGCAGTTATGACTCAATGAGTTCCAAAATCTCTTGGGGGACAGCACTCATCCAGTTGAAACCTATGCCACCAAGTCTTCACATTTTCTTTAGCCTAGTCAGCTTGGACAAAAGTAGTGCATTTGCCTACACATATTGTAAATCACGTATTTTAATGGCAGTGCAGGCAAAGTCATATTTTTTCATCTTAGTAATGCTTTCCACTATCTATGCCACTATTGTAAGAGGCTAAAAAGAACATTTTAATTCCTATTGATTCTCCTGTTACATATCTAGCAATTGCACCCCTATATTTGAATGGAGATGAAATTAACACAGACAATTTATTTAACTTTTCTTTTAACAATCGTTTCACAATGCCAAAACATCTCTGCATGCACATACTGTTTACTTTTTAGAGCAAAAGTTTGGCTGCTGGGTTTCTAGCCACCGCCAACCCCAACAGCCAGACTGGCACAGCATTTGTAATATGCAGAGCCATCAATAACAGTATATAGTTTGAGTAAGAAATGTAGGTGGTTCCAGATCTTCAGCAGTCTCTAGCTAAACCTTGGCAAACAAGAGCTGCTGGCAAAACATACCCTGGCAAAGGGAACAGAAGGAGGAAAAGCCAGCCAAAAAAATAAAAAAAAAAAGTGCAATTCTGTACATGGCACAATTCTGCAATTCTGTTTGTTTTTCTCTTCCAGCAGAAAAAAAGAGCAACTGTGGAAGACAGAGCAAATAGCTCTTTATATCAGCCCTTCTGCATTAGACAGAAGTTTTAACTTTGGATCTTTCGTTCTGCTGCAATATCTGAACACCATTTACCGTGTCTTATGAGCTACATCTGTGATTAACAATAAAGATCATACTCTGGAACTGTTCTGTAACAAAAGTACCTTGCAAAATAACCTGGGAGCTACATTTTTACTGTCACTATTTCCAAGTATCTTTGCAAACAGTACACAATGCATTAAAAACATGTACAACCAATTCTTCATGTTAATGATGTATTTCATTAATAATTTTTGCTCACCTAATCATACTCTTTGAAAGTCTCTATTTTTCTTACTGACAGCATGGTAAGTTTTATGGACTCTCAGCTTATCATACTCTAACCACATGAAACATTTATTGAAAACAAGGCATTTGCAAACAGACCAGGTCTATAAATTTCTCACCTCCGGCCCGAGCATTGCTGCAGGATCTGTAATTGTTGACATTACTTCATTGATTAACTCAATAGGAATGTCTCCTACAACCCTTGGTTTTTTTGAATCCTCCAGAGAATAGGGTTCATTATTTTTTCTCTTTTCCCCTATAAAACAAAACCAGGACAAATCAGACTAGCTGTGAAGTCTAGCAGTTCTGTTACATTCTTTAATTTGTATGCCAAGTTTGGGGCTTTTTTTTACTCCTTGCAGAAAGAGAGAAAGAAATGCAATCTGAACAATACTTATCACTGCTGCAATTGTCTTTGCACTGGGATATTAGCATGAAGCAGTATGAGTATACATCTCCTTCTCCTATACCTCTGTAAATTCATAATGAAATTATTTCCTCTTCCTTTTGCCTCAGCATCCTCTGCAGTGAACCTCTGTGGTGCTGTCTGGGAAGGTCAGTGGTAAATAAACAAATTATAGTGCATGCTTTTGGATAACATGAAACTCCATTTTGGGATTCACTGGAATTAAGTATCCATTATAGATCACTTCCACCTTTTTTCTAAACCAAGCAGCACATACAGTCTGACACAACACACATATTTGACTTAGGAAATCCATGTGAAGTTTCCAAATCAAAATATACCATGTTAATTATTAACTGCCCTACTAAGGGCAGACCAACATGTAATGTAGCAAAAGAAACAAATTCATGAAAGAAAAGTCCACCAAAGACTAGTGGGTACAATAATCCCGATAGAGCCAGCTGCTAGCTCAGAATTTATCCAAGCAGCAAACTGCCAAATACTAGGAAAGCATACAAACAGGAATATCACTCCATGGTTACCTTCTTCCTCTATTCTTTCCTTAAAGATCTAGTACTGGCCATTGTCAGAGGCAGGATGCTGAATTTTGCCTTTGTGATCAGGAATTAGCAGTGATATAAGTTTAACAACTAACTTTAAGAACTTCTTTCACATAATTTTAAGAACTTCTTTCTGAAGTTTAGGGCCCATTATGCCCACTATTTTAACAAATATTGTACAAATCGTTTTTCCACAGCTATAGCGCTCTAAATATATGAAGATCAAACTGTTCGCTGCCCTTTTCCGACTTTCAAGCAGGACAATTTTTTTTCTTAGCAATAGAATTTTATTGTTAACCTCCCTTCACTGTGAAAACTGTTTATTTCTTTTGTTTACTTCTTACTTTTTAAACAGTTATTCATATATGAATGGGCCCTTCTTCTTATTTCCCAAAGGATTAATTTCTTGGTTTAAAACAGAATTTTTGAAGCAATTTGTCAAAAGCTTTCTGGAAATCCAGGTATAAAAAACTCTTTCCAAATGCTCATCACTTCCTTCACAGATACATACAATTCATAAGTTGTAGAAAAGGAACACTGAATTTCCACACATCACATTGCCCACACATTTATTCATTGCATTCTTAATCAGTTTATTATTGTTTCTTCTAACTGTCTGAAATAGGAGACTTAAAATTGACAGTTTCCCAAATTCTCTTAGAACCTCTTTGAAAACTAGTTTTGCATCTGTGTGTTTCAGCTCTGTAGTGCTGAGGGCAATTCCAATGACAGCTCAGCTGCACAACTTAATAATCAGTTTTGTCAATTCCATATTTTTTTCCACACTCTCAAAAAAAAAAGAACAAAACCACTCTTCTAGTGACTACTTACTACTCATTCTACTGATATGTAATAAAAAAATCTACTCATTTCTACTTTTAAGATCATTTCCCAACTTGTCCCTCAAAGAAAGCTGCAGTTTAGGAGCCACCTTAAGTCCCTCTGTAGCAAACACCGAGGCTAAGAATTCTTTTAGATTTTTCTGCTTCCTTGAGGAATTACTTTACATGAGCTTGTGATCATCTCTCTGACCTACAAACTTTCTTGACAGGCTCATTAATCCTGAGGTATTTGAAAAAGGATTTATTAGGAGAATTTATGCATTCAACAACTTTTTTTTTTCCCCCATAACTTTGCTTTTTAACCTGACCTCACTCGGGTTTTAAATTTAACCTGCCTGGTGTGTTTCTGCTTTTCTTTATTCCTCAGCAGTATGAAATTTCAGTACCTTGAAAGATTTTAAAAAGAAAAAAAAATGCGATGTCCTCTTCTACTCTGTCTTTATTTAAACTAAACCTTTCTTCATGGCTCATGATACAGGTACTTCAACTAAAGTGTTTTTCAACAACCTCTGACACCAGCAGACCATCGCCCATTTTAAATGAATTTAAACAAACTATTTTTTTCCAAATACAGTTGCCATTTCTGCTAGTTAAACATTACCACAGTGGAGAAAAAAATATGTGTGCCTATGTCTTTTAGCAAAAACACCTCAAGATTGCTATTGCAGAGTTGAAGGCAATGGTCACCATATACTGCAACTGCTGATAACATTGACAGAAACCCAAAAGCAAGTCTTCCTCTTGGTTACCTAGGTTTGGGTCAAGGGCAGAAGAAACTTTGCAAGCAGGACTCATATTTCCACTGTTGGGCTGCTCCAGAGACGAAGGACTTGCACTGTATGAAACAGATCTTGCAACAGGAGGAGGACTGATAACTGCAATGGCATAAAAGACAAACACCAAAAAAATCAGGACATGGAACCCATTATTACAGTGCTGACTGAAGGACTGTCCCAACAAGGGACACAACTTCACACCTACCACATGCTAAGTAACAGCTGATGTTGTGCAACAGAGCAATGTCATCAGTTCACCTCAAGAGACATTAGAGCTTTATTGCAACATATTTTTCTAAATTTCTACCTAACAAGGGACTGTATTACTGCTGCATGACAGAGTCAGCTTTACTTCACTGAACATATCAGGCTTCATTATTCTGCAGTGCTGAATATAAGCTAAGAAAACAAACTTCCTTCACACACCTGCCAAGCCCATTGGCATTCAGCCTCATGAAAATGCTATTTGTAGGAATCTATTGAAAAGCAAAATCTCGCCATTCAGCTGTCCACTTTCACTGTGTTCAAAGACTGGCTGGACAAATCAGCTTCAATAAAGGGAGAAGCTGTTGCACCAGTTAAGAGGATGAAACTATTATTTTAAAAGGCCATAGACTAACATCTCTCTCTCTAATATATTAAAAAATATATATATATATCCCAAATCATTCAGTTTTTATTTGTGTCAGGACTTTTGGCAGGCAAGTGGGAAGTTGAGGTGACAGCTCATAGTCTGGACACCTGCAGTCTTTCTCTTTGCATGCCTCTGTCCTGGTGTCAATACCAGCAACAGCTCTTTTGTTCCATATTCACACCAAGAATCAAGTGTTTAAAAGGTACGCATAAAAATGAAACACTGCAGAAACGTACATGATAGAATGAACTCTAAGAGCAACATGATTTCAGAGTTGCAAGGAATTTGTACCTAGGGTATAATTCACCAGTTCACAGTGCAGACCAGGAATTTCTCACAAACAAAGCCTGTATCTGTCACAGTGGAATTTCCCAGCTACACTTCGAAATCCACCATCAGATAAAGTGCTAACATGATGGTTTTGTCAATTGATAACCAAAAATTATTCAAAATACTGAATTGTCACAAAATATTGAATTAAATGCCTCCAGTCTTTGCTCCCTAAAATACTGAAAACTGAAGACAACTCCTGAGCTGCATAAGTGGATTTTAAATACCTTGGAGCAGAATGGAAGAGGAGAAGGGGAAAAAAAAAAAAAAAAAACAACTTACGTCATCAGTGCCTCCCTGCAATTTTAGGGATGATTTACACCTCAGTATCCTAATTGAGGAAAAGCTAATAAAGCTACAGAACAGCTGATGGGGCACATGAATAAGAAACAAAGCAAGGAAAAGCTACAGAAAAACAAGAATAAATCAAAAGCATGTGTGCAAAAGCAATGGGACATCTGATGTCGAAAGTCACTGCCCTTCTACTGCCAAATTCCTGCTGCCACGGAGCTAGACAACTGGCGAGTGTCCTCATGGGAGAGGACCATGGTCTGGCAGGTGACCCACCACCGCCATTTACCCACTGATCATTCTCACTTATGCACACCGAGTGCACTCGTGCTGCTAGAATGCTCAGGTGATTTGTTTCAGCAACCAGCCTGCTCCACTGGCACCTTCAATTTGCTGTATTTCATCATCAAAATGGGATCTTTATGTGAGGAAACAACCAGAAAGTCAGACACCTGTGCTTACTCAATGCAGACTGATTTCAGTATACCCTGCTATTTATAAAGCTGCATACTTAAAGCTCATTCCTTAGAATTCATCACTTGTACAGGTTTATCTTTATATTCAGGTGCTCCCCAGCCCATCGCTAAATGCAAATTACCTGTCTGGATTCCCAGCTGTCCAGTTTGGGAACTAGACACCATGAAATCCTGATCCCAAATAGGAGAATTCTGGCTGTACACTTCTTCTTCCAGCATTGACAGAAACCTAGGCACAAAACCAGGTGAAATATTAACTTAATAGGATCATTTAAAGCAGGTTATTTTTTGGAATAAGCATTTGCAGCCTTTTTTTTTTTTTTTTAGATTTAAAAATATTTAATGAATCAGTAAGAAAATTGTTGACCAATCCTTAAAAAAAAAAAAAAAACAACCACACACATGAAATCACAAGCCAGAGCAGACATTAAGTATTTGAATTCAGCAGAGTGCTTACAACTGTGAAAATTTATCTTTGATTATAAGCAATATTTATCTAATTTGTACTAATAAATGCAGGAAGAAAGAGTTACAAACTGCTTTTACGGAACGAAACTGTGCACTAATAGGAAAACTATGAGTTGACAGATGCCAAGGTACTTCTGTTATACAACAATGACAAAATATGTCTATTTTGATAAACCAGTGTTTTGCAGATGCGCTTGCTTTCTGCCTCTTACAGATTTATAAAATCCCAGTGTTAGTTATTAACAATGCTCTTAGGAAGATACTTTCATTTCCTTAAGTGTGCTACTGCAAAATTTAATTGCATGTTTGTGCTTGCATACCAGTATTTTTAATCTTACTTTGGTACACTTATACCAAGTGTGATTTTAAACCTCTCTTCATATTAGTATACGTGAAAGAAATTCCACAAATCAGACTATCCAGCACACCTGCCTTCACAGGGCTAATACATTGGTTCTCTCAGAAGCAAGATAGCTGCTTATCTTACATTGCACAAAAGGAGTTTTCAGAACAGAAGTTGCCACCGCACAATTTTACTCTCTAGCCATCTATATGTATAGAAACTGACCAGCTGGAACCGCAGGACTGTTGAGTCAGGCTTCCTTGAACAGGATAAGGATTTTCAGGATCAAGTCCTACTCTGGTATTTTATATATAGGACATTTATACCTAAGCACAGCAATGTGCACTGTTTCCTGCTATCTATACAGCTGATAACAGCTAAAAGGTTTGCAACAGCTATTTCACTATCTGTGGGGGAGCAAAAGCACGAATTAAACCTTAGCAAACATTACCTTCACAGGCAGCACAGGGACTCTGCCTTCAGACCTCTCAGTGACTTCTTCCTAGGTGCACACAGGTGTAACCTGTTGTGATGGACATGGTATGCACCTCATTATGCCTTAAACAGCTGTTTTTGTTAACTTCTGGCAGCGAGAAGTAGATAAGTGCTGTGAAGACAGCACCTAAGTCTTCCCTAAGGCCTCCCAATTCTTTGCATCGTTAACCGTATCTCTTCCTTGAGCCCTCATTAATTTGGCTAGAACAAAGGCAGCATTATTCAGCGATCACTGACTAGCTAGGGGGAATAACAAATCACCTCAAGGACCAACCTACTCAATTCTGGGCACTTCTGGACCCATTTCTGGAACAATCTCCTCAACTAGCATAAGGACCAAGCAAAGGGAGGAGATGAGCCACCCTCTCCTATCCTGCATGCAAATGAACTGAAGTATAAACATTTCTCACTTGGGACACTAGTAATGAAGTTTCATTGCACCCACCACCAAGAAAGCTACAGAGATCATCGCTGGATTGACGGACCCTCGGAGTGCTGAAACCTTACCTTTCTTCTGATATCTTAATCTATCTCTCTTTTCTCTCGTTCTAACTTTATTCTGGGCCCATAACGGTAACACAGTTGTGAGTTTTGTTGTTGAAGTCTTGTCAAGTTTTATGATACAGTTACAAACTTTTGCCAAGCCACTATTCACTGTAATTCCACTGAGTTTTTAGTAAATTCATGCTCTAATTTAACCTCTTGAGTAATTGTCATTACTCCCAGTTACTGCACAGAGCATTTAAAAGTTAACTCTGTCCTCACTCCACTGAGTGGTACAGGACATGTGTGGGTGCTCCCTTTGCCCAGGAAGGTGCAGCTGGGAGCTCTGAACCAAACCCAGGCACCAGCTCTGAGCCGCAGCTCCTCTGCAGGGTTTGCTCTGCATCACGTCAGCAGAGAGACAAATGCTTCAGAGAAGCACAGCCCATAAAAGATTTAAGGCGTTATTCATACTTCCCACAGATCATCAGCAAACAGTGCTTGTCTTTTTTTTTTCCCCAGCAGAATATTAAAAGGAACTGCAGTGAATAATAATGCTTCTCAAATTACTTATCTAGGCTGTAAAAGGCAGTGGAAACATAGGGGCGGGTGCACAACTCCTTCTGCAAATCTGCTCCTTGTATCAATGCAGCATTAAATCCTTTTTTATACCTATATCAGGGCCAGATCATGATCCTATTCCCAGATGTACACAAAAACTCCTGTATCCATAACAATCTACCCCGGAGACAGTTTACACTTTTCAAAGTGGTAAAAGGCACTATTAATAACAGTAGAAGCAACAAATCCTGGCTTTACCCAGCTTTGGAAAGCTCCTGTTGTTCTTCATTCCCCTGAGCACTAACCCAGCTCCAGCCTCAGACAGTAGCTTACATAGCATCAGTGCCACCAGCTCCCCTGTAGGTTCAGTACCTTTGTTGTTAGGAGGGACAGACTTTTAAAATATGGGGTAGAGGGCCAAGCCACCCTCACAGAACAATTATATTTTTGAAGTGGTACACTATTTTAACAGGGAAGCATACAATAAATGATCCTGTCACTGCCATCACCCTTAACCACCAGCAAAATGTTTGAAATTAAGGACTGTCAAAGTTGAGCATGTTTCAAGACAAGTCATTCTCCCTCATACAGCAATATGTAATTACTGTTGTTTAATTGTGAGAGATCGTCATTAATATCCCAATATTGGAAGAGGTAGTCAATATGAAATTCATAGGTTTAGGATACACTAATGCAGCTTTATATTCCTCTTTATCAAATTAACACATCTCTTTTGGGGTAAGGTGACTACTTTGTTCCCTATTACAATGTTGAATTAAATAGAAATTCTTCAGTGTATACAAGCACCAATACAACACTCCCTTTTTCTGAGCTACATCACAAAAGCAGAAGCAAGCATATGGCTTTGGAGATCTGGACCTATGTTGCTATCAAGGACTACAGGAAAAAAAGTGACCAACAATACCTACTAATAGGCAATAAGCACAATCCCCCAGCAAGATGAACAATCGTTTTGATAAAGTAAAGCCCTAGCACAAAGGAAAACAAGCAGTTGTGTATGTAAAACATGCTAGTTCAAGCTATGGCAGAAAAGAAAGCGGCAGTATGTACTTGTTACTGAATAAATGGAGAAATTATTTTAAGCTGCAGGTAATTTTTTCATTTCCATGCCACAATTGCATACTACCGGTTACCCTTCAATGCAGGCACATCACGATCCCTTACTTTGGAAAATGGGTGAGGATTAGTGTTCGTTTCTCTTGAGGAAGCTTGTCTTTTTCTTGCCTGGCCTGCTCCAGTAATTGCCGTCTCATTACAGTAAAAACGGAGCGAAGCAATGTCCTACCAAAAACCTGGGTGGTTTCATACCGAGGTAGACTGTCACAGAACTGAGGGACATTGCAATAACAAAGCCACCTGTAAAGGGGAAAAAAGCCAGATAATTTTTACCATCTAACATACGAATTAATGCACTAAAACCACTACCCACGTCACTTATAACACAGCTGAGAGCTCTATGACTGTATAAATCAGTTCCATAGCAAGTCTGGACAGAGTTAAGCAGCATTTATATTGCCAGTTTTTTAAAGAAATGACAGCCAAGTACTTTTAAGTCTCCATATATTCTTTCTCTCTGCAGTCCAGTTTCCACAAAGTGCTCGTTCCAGACAATAATTATACATCACATAAAATTCATGTTGATGTCAGGGATTCACTCCACAGCTCATTCATTCAGCCTCCTATGGCTCTTGCCTGCAACTCCAAAGACCATTAGCCTAGCCTGTATCTCCCCTCTTTAAACTTTTACATTTCCCCACACAGATACAAAAGGGGTGACACTTTCAACTAGCTCCATCCTAATCCAACTGGACTCCCACCCTGGTCTCCCACCAGCTGCTTTCTTCCCATTACACCCTGACTTGACACATATTCATTCACCAGTAACTCCCTCCATAATGAGTTTTGCATTGAGAAGTACGTATGAAAACAGAGCATGTTGTGTTACTCTTCTTGGAAAAGGGATTATGCTACTGAAGAAGTAAATCAGGAGTACACTATGTAGGTCATAATATCTGTTAATTTTATTAAAAAGTCTAAAAAAGTCAGTATCTGCATGTAAGTGAACAGTCATTGGTATCTGTAACTCTAGCTGAATCAGACCAGAACCATTACGAAAGCTTCAATAATTAAAAGAAAATGTTAAGAACTGGATGCAAACAGACTGTGCTGGGTCCTGCACAGGTTTTTTCATCCAGACACAAAGTACAGTCTGTCTCAAAACACTCTCCTAAACTCTTGCGTCTTAATCTTTGCAAACACAAGAGTTGCAAAAGAGCCATGAGATGCAGCTGTTCACAGACCTCTACTTGCTGTTCTTGGCTGATTAAGCACACCTCTCAAAACACAAGGATGAGTGTGCAACTCTGATGTAGTTTCACTGAAATCATCAGGTTTTCTAATGAAACTGGTGACTGCAAGAACTCCTGAGGTGCGCCCATGACGCACAGGGGCTTCCTCAGCACCCGGAGCAGCACCTCGTACACCACAGAGGAGAGAAGCTCACAATGGCAGGTTAGATCAGGTGGAAAGAGGTGACACTTTGGGTTGGAGGGAAGCTTAGCAACTGTGGGCAGGAAGGTTTGAGAAACCACAAGTGACAAAATTATGAACAACAAAAGTCACCAAGCAGAGCCAGCGCTAGCTATTGTTTCCTAATAGAAGTTGACTCCAACCAACCCTGCCTATCTGACCTCAGTATCACAAATAAATGGAGGTCAAAGACCCACCAAATATGGTCTTAGGAGCCCCATGGATTATGAGCAACCGCCCTTTATGCCACGTAGTTATTTGAGGTGACAGGTCATCTGAGGGCATCCTGGTCAGACACAGACACAGCGCAATCTGCTGTATCACCACCCACAGTCTCAACTCACACCAGGGTTTGCTGTCTCCTTCACAGAGCTGAGGTTTGTCAGAGGAAAGGCCACCAGAAGAGCAGGCAGAAGGCAGTGCTCATCCTCAGCCAGTGTCCCCGGCCGTTCCTGGGAACGGGTGCACTGACAAGGACGTTGGGTAACTGCTGCCTGTGCTCAGGCGGCACCTTAACTGTTGCTGGCACTGTCAGGAACCTCAACTGCTGTCACTGCGCTAAGTGAAAGAGGCGTTGCGCTATTGTTATGAGACAAGCAAAATTAAGAGAGACCCAGCTTTTTTATCCTAGCTCTTCTTCCCCCAGTGACTAAGTCATTCCTTTGAATTCTGACAATGTATTAAAAGTTCATAACAAGAACTAGCATTTTAAAGAACCTAATAAAATCTATTAACCATTTAGAATTCAAGCACTAACAAAATTATTTTAATTTTTCACATCTTCCATGATTTTGTTTCAAACTGTGATGCTTTACAATGCTTAATGTTATCTTCATTTTTCTTTTTTTTCTTTTAGGCTGAATAACAAATTCCCTGATTTTTTAGTACATGAAATAAGGATCTTACATGAGGCTTGTATCTTAAGAAGTCTGAGAGCAACTTTGCAAACACAGGACGTGTAAAAGTGTTAGAAACAGATGTTGGTGACCTCTGCTCCCTGTTCTTGGCTGATAAAACACACCTCTCAAAACATAAGGATGCATGTGAAACTCTGATATAGTCTCACTAAAATCCTCAGGTTTTCATATAAGCTCCATGACTGCAAAAAATCACAAGGTGCAACTATAAGTATGTACATGCCATATTTGTAAACAAGACACATAACAAGAAAAATCAGCGTTACCTGGTATAATTCACTTTATACCCTGCGATATCATCATTGGGTGATCTTAGTCTTCGCTGAGAAGGTGTTTCCAGGTGCCAGTAGTTAATGCGGTTCAGAAACATTTTAGCCAGTTCCACTATCGTTTGCCTTTCCTTTGAGGGTAAGTGGCTAAATTTGTACTGCACAAAATTATTCACACCCTTAAAACAGAAGAAAATTATGTTTAATTATTTAGCCATAATTTTTGTAGGAGTGTCCTCAAACATTCCTCATTTTATGTTTATTAATCCTGAACTTGCATTACATGGGAAAGAAAACAAATACTGGAGACCATGAACTCCTCACTCAGATCCTTGCGTGCTACCACAAGCTGGTTCCCCTGTACACATCTGCAGGTTCATTCAGATGTTCTTACTCTAACCACCTTAAGCAGCCAACTTAAAGGGAGAGGAGGAAATATCTTTATTTTTCCTTGCTTTCCAAAGTAAAAAATTTAGTCAGCAAATAGAGAAAGATACAGGGGGTTTTCCTCTCTATGCTCACATATGCACAATTTTGCTGATAACCATGCTGCATGATTTATTTCCTCTGTAACTGAGTATCACCAGAAAAACCCTCCAGCCATTTTTCAATCGTAGACTAGGCCTTGTGGACTTCTAGTTAAGTTTGTGTCTACAGATCACATTATTTCTTCAGTAAGTGCCAGTATTTCACAAGTAGGTCACTTCATTGCAGTTTGTATACTGTCTACTTTTAAAAAAACTACTGAATATTTAAAAGGTGTGCCTGAAAGTTCTTCAATACATATACATTATAAACCAGTAATAGTGCTGCTTAGCAAGTAATCTTGTGTGACTGAGCTGCTGAAATACTAAAAACAGTTGAAAATATTTGCCTATTTTAAGGGAAAATTATTTCAAAATAAACTGAAAAAAGAATTAGCCTTACATCTCTATGCTTCAACTTGTCAAGCAAATTAAACAGTATGAAGAATGTTACCAAAAATTATATTGCACATAACTTTTTTAGTAGTATATTTTAAGGCCTAGCAGTGCATGGGGATTACATACACTTAATCTTTGTTCATACTCAAACTAAAGAAGAATTTAAGGTGCAGACTTCCCAGAAATTCAGCAATGAAGTGTTTTGATTTTCCTAAATCATAAGAATTGATAGTTGCAAGAAAATAATTATTACATATAAGAGTCTTCACATTTAAATTATCCTGTTTAACAATAGAGCATCCATTCATACATGGATGAGAAAACACTAAGCTTCTGTTTCAGCAAGGTATGTGAACCTCTGCATAGCCTTGCTGGAGCTAATGGGCCCACTTGTGTGCCAAAAGTGCATTCTCAGTAACTTGCTTAACCAAAACCTGAATTTGTCATGTGTTCTTTATCCACTGAGAGTTACAAAAGCCTCAGTTATTCTTTGGGTTTGGCTTTGATTTTTGTTGTGTGCCCTTTGAAAGAGAAGGCTATAATGTCACTGAATTGGATTGTAACATTTTCATTCATTTACAGAAGGCAAGCATAATTTTAATATTGGATTTCAAAGCTTCAACAGCATTTTTCATCACTTGAACCAAAGAAAGATTAGAACTGCCACAGATAAAAGTAATATTTTAAGTTCATTTTCTAAACCCACAAAAAACTCCATTTCATTAAAGCATAAGACAAATGATGAGAGAAATCGAATAATGTAACTATTGTACCAACGCTAAAGCAGAAGACTTGTACAGTCTCCTACTTTGTCCTAAGGAAAAAAAAAAAAAACAAAACAAACCACAACAAACAAACAAAAAAAACCACCAAACCACACAACACCAAATAAAATAAAATAATAAAAACAAACAAACAAAAAACACACAAAAACCAAAAAACCACACCATTCAAACCCAGATGCTGCTTGTTTACCTGTTCAATGCTAGGTTTCTCAAATGGGGGACTTTCCAAAGATCCTTCTACTACAGGTTTTCCCATCTGTAAAATGCACTTCCTCAAAAGCTGTTAAAAATATACAAATTTTTTTAAATTAGCATATTTGCATACACAGGGTCAATGGAAGTCACAGGTGCACAACATACTGCAAGCAGTGTTGAAAATGTCCTGGCTATATATCTGCTTGCTTAGTCATTTACATTTATAGCTACTTTACTGTGAACTGCTGTGTATCTTCTTTGAAACGTCTACAAGAGGCCTCTCTGAGCAAATGTAGGCAGGTCAGTCAGCATCTACGTCAACTGACTTTTCCCCATGTGTCAGTGAAGAGGGTGAGGCTTGCAGGTGGTCGCATGCACAGTTTATGAATGTGACTCAGAGTCAGCTCCTGAACCATCTGGATGTCTTTTGGAATAAGGTACGGCACACTGTAGGTACCACAATGTTTAACCCACACCAGAGCATCACACTAGAGGGAAAAAAACCTCTCACCAGATGAGGTCACACATGCATGAGAGGCAGTGAAACTGCCTTGTGTGAGAAAGTGAAAAACCTGAGAAGATGCTGCACATGTTCAGCTTACTTTGAATAGGTAGAAATAAACTTGCTTGGTGTCTGCATCTTCTTCTTTGTGGACACAGGTGAATAAATACTCCACATCCAATACAATCCCCAGGAGCCTGTTCATTTCTTCTTCAGACACATTCTCCAGGTGAGAAACATGAGCAGCTAAACAAAATAAAAATCCAAACCTGTAAAAAGCCTACTGAGAGAACCAATAGCACAAGTATTCCCCAAGATATCTCAAACTAAGCCTTAATAGTAAAGGCACTGATCCTGTAATAACCTATTTAAACAGAGCATGAGGTAACTGAAATATGTGTCACATTGGAGCAATTAGTAAAAATAGTCCAGTGGTGGTAATTCTCACAGCAGAGGAACAACTGCTGGTTGGAATCACGGTGTCTGTTACTTAGAACAGACCACACAAGTCCTGTCTGTATCAATATGCTACAATACATAATAAATACATACATTTTGGTCCAAGAGTTAAGCTTTTGAGATAAGGTTTCTTGACTAAAAATAAATCCATAATTCCCATAAATTAGGTAATCCAAGTGTTGATGCAAGTAGCACCTTATTCTGTGAAGACTAACAAAAAAATCAGCTCTGTAAACAGGCTTTTTGTTTTAAACTGGACATTATTGGCTAAGTCTCTTACTTTCGTATCATGTAAGGTCAGACTATGCTTTGTGTACAGTAAATTAACAAAGCTTTTAGAGATTGCATATGGTCATTTGTTCAGAAGTTTACAAAACAGCAACTTTCAACATATCACAATTTCCAAGTGACAAACTCCCTTTTACCATCTCCAAAGGTAAATAGAGTTCCACATTTGTAATTTTCAAACGCTTGAGGTTTGTACGCATGAAGAGGGACATTCATTTCAAGCTACTTTGAACAACTGGCTCCAGGAAAAGAGAAGGCAATTTAAAACAAAAAGCCAATTCCCAGAAGAAGATGCTTCCATTACAAAAAGCAACAAGCTTTGCTTACTCCAGACAAATGGTATGTATATACTTTGCTCTGAAAGGACAAAAAAAATCCTCTACAAGAAAAATATTTAAAATGTTTGGCATATTAGTTTTTACACATTTTAATAATTGTTATTGATATTTACTTTTAGATAACCACTATATTACCTTAGATGTGCCAGTGTGATTAGGACTGGTAAGAAATTTTCAGCATAAATCTGATTCTTTCAGGGGAGAGAAACTGAGGAGAAATAACACTTGACCGGAAAACTATCGTATTTATTGGCCACCCAGCAAAAATAGTTTGTTTTGGAAAGTTTGGTATGACAAAACATTTAAATTCAATAAATTTGTGCAGCTTCAAGCAAAAGTGACACCATGGCTCAGAACGTTCAAAAGATGCCAACAATTATTTCCACTTAAATTAACATTTAAAATATAATGTTTTAAGTTCTGAGCATATTATCAGAACTGAAAGGAGGATGGCCATTATGGGCTTTCTTTAAGGAGAAATATTCAGCATTCTGGGCAGAATAAAACTATTCCATTTCTGTCCTTGAGTCAGATGTGAAGTTTTAATATTCCCAGCTGTCTGTTCTGACCTCGTAACAGTAATAAATTCCCTCCTAGACAAGCACTGCATTAGGAATTGATAACATACAAAAGAAAACCTTACATTCAACTAACAAATGAATAAAACATCAGCATAAGAAGCCATTTCTATGCACTTTTCATAACAACACTGAAAGTTACCTTGACTACTTAGTGGCCATATTAAACTAGAGAATTATTACCCATACTGTGAATCTAAAAGTAAAATAAATGTATCATCAGTATGTATTTGCTGCCAGTTACTATTTACTGCAGTCACCTATGTTTGTATATCAGCCAAACAAATGATCTTTCTTCAGGTGTTCACAGCCCATTCCTAAACTGTTGTGGGAATTCATTAGTAAAATGGCTTGAAGATCAAAACATACCCCCAAAAAAAGATGGCTCAAGCAAAACTAATGTCTATTATTACCTTTAGAAGAAAATCATAAATGTAAAAAAAAAGGGGCAAAAAAATTGAACATCCTACATTTTACATCAGGTATGGATTACACCAGTAATGGAATTTCCACACTGCTATTTCAACAGCTCTCTGAGGAAGAGAAAATGCAGTACAGATGATAATCTGAAGTCTGCACACATTGTGGTCAGTCTGGTTTTAAAGGCATTCAGCAGGAACACAATGATTTAGAGGAGATGAGTAAGAAAATTATCTTGGAAAACACCACTGAAAGACATATTTATGCCAGTAGTATGAGGAAGCAGACAGCAGCTTATTTCAGTTATTTCAAATGAAACATCATCCTCATTAGCTGCAGATGGCAGAATAAGAAACTTTACCTTCCCTAAAAAAAGCAATAAATAAAAATATTGTCCCATAAGCTACAATTTCATTGGTACTGGTTTTACAGTACTGATTTTCCCTAGTTTCCTAGCTAGTGAGCAATGTAAGATTCTTTAACAGACCAAAAATAGTCTCAGCCTTTAAAAGAGCTGAGTTTTTCTACAAAATACATAGCCATCCACAAATTCTGCTGAAGAACAGGGAAATTACAGACATGACATCTCAAAAGATTAAAAAAAAAACAATCAAAAACCTCTTTCTTCAAAGGCCAGGAATGAAAGGGACGGGTAACACAAGCTGCCCTAATTGCAAAACCAAAAGCAGCACAGGGAAGCTGCATGATGAAAGGTTGAAACTAAAGCAACCAAACTTTCTGTGACACTGTGCATTTATTAATCTTCTCTTGCAAGCAAACGCAGAGATTTGCAATATCAGGAAATAAATGTGCTGAAAAGCCCAGAAATAGATCAAATGTGATGAGAGCATAAAAAGAAAACAGAGAAGAAATAGAAATAAATCCCACTTTAAATAAAAGTTTTCCACACAAAGTACAATATTGTTTTCAAAAGTAAAACATAAGTGATGCATTGTGAAGTTTTTCTATTTCCTTTTTCTTATTTCACTGTCCTAAGTTTTGGACATCAACAAAAATTAAATAGCAACTTCTTCTTTCAGTTAGTTTCGAATTTTGTTTTAGCTATATTTTTATTAAATATTTGTTAATGTATACAGAAAAATCATCAGCGTTTATTTTGGACAAGCACAAATTCCTAAAAAAATAACACAGTGATTCATCACTCATTTTTCAGGCTATGTTGGTAATGAATCATTATTTATTATCAATCTGTAAAAAAAGACCCAAACCTCACAACAGTATTTAACAGTGGATTTTGAGCAGTTGCTTTCAAGATACACAAGTGGTCTGCACAATAACTTAGACAAAGCTAAGAAGCACAAGCCCAGTATTATTTTCTGTGACACAGAAAAGGCACAGCTCTTTTTATAGGTAAGAGAATCTGTTTTACCATTGTTCAAGAATATGTTATTGTTTATCCTATGGTAAGAAAACATAATACAGCCTAGAGGAGAGAGTAATTTTTACAATGAGGGTGGTGAAACACTGGCACAGGTTGCCCAGAGAGGAGGTAGGTGCCCCATCTCTGGAGATATTCAAGGCCAGGCTGGACAGGGCACTGAGCAACCTGATCTAGTTGAAGATGTCCCTGGTCATTGCAGGGGGGTTGGACTAAATGAGCTTTGAAGCTCCCATCCAACCCAAACTATTCTATGATTCTATGATTGTAACTAAAGCATCTGACAGATAAAACAATGTGAGGTTAATGCTTATGTGACGCAAAGTATTACAACTGTTATGAGTAGCTTAAAAGTGCTTTTGCATTTTAACGGTTTAAAATGCCAGAGTTGTCACAAGTTGTACCTTAGTTCAATTCCTTCAAAACCCACTTTAGGGTATGCTAAGTCAATTGACATTTATGTCCAATCATAACCCCCATTTCTAGGTCTCTCGATGGCATCTTGGCTTCTGTCCCGCAGGAGCAGAGAGGTCTGGGGGGAGCACGCGGGGCCCGGGGAGCCTTACCCAGCGCGTGGCTGCAGCTGCGGCACGGCTCGGCCAGGCTGACGCCCGCCTGCCCCAGCTCTGCCCGTGGTGGCGTGGGAGGTGGGTTGGGGTTCTTCCAGCCATTGCATTTACAGGATTCCTCAGCCTGAAATCAAAACAAAAGGGTGTATCGATCAACAGCATTTAAAAAAAGCAAAACCAAACACAAACGAGGAGCTTGCTGACACTGTGCTATTTCAAAAGCAACAAAAAAGTTACATTATTAATTTCTTTTTTTTAGTTTGTTTGATATTTGTTTGGGGGTGTTTTGTCATTGTTATTTTGTTTGGTTTTGGCTTTTAATCTTCTACACGACTCGGCTTTATTTTTTAGAAAGAAACAGAATAGCACCATATATAGAGAGATTAACATGGTTCTGGTAAGTAAACCATGCTCAGAAAAATACACAAACTCTAGCTAATTTCCTCACAGAAAGCCCTAGCTCCTATATGAAAGAAGTATTCAAACATTTACTAGTATATCAACATGTGCAGATCCTGCCACCAAGAGAGTTTTAGTGATTTAAACACAAACAGGTTATCTAACAGGCAATGCGTTTATCATTGCCTTATCAGCTACACCAGTAACAAGGAATCATGCAATTAAAAACAAGCCCATGACAACCCAAGCAGGGTTAATGACATACTGAAACAGGCAAACAATAACTGCAGTATTGGGGAAAGCTGGCTACAGCAAGGCTTGGCCACAAAAGCAAGGGATGACAAAGACACTGACCCTACCAATGAAACCTATTGCTCACCCTGGAAGGTTTATTTCCACTCAGTGACTGTGAAACACCACCCACAGGCTGCAGCTAAATGGGGTGATCATGAAGGGAGAGGTTGTGACTTGCGTAATCATGTTTCAAACCATGCAGAAGTTCTAAGTCCCAATTCTGGTTATCCAAAGAGCAGCCTTATAGGAGGGGATTTTCTTCTGCATGTCCAAAAGATCTTAGTTATTTTGATGGCCAAGTACTACTAACATCATTTGTGCTCCCATTTGAAGATCTGATTAGAAGAAAAGTGTGTTTTTTCTACTTCTCACAGATATCTGTGCACTAGGCTGTAATAAGATACTCATGAATTTGTAGTGCCAGGGCCTCAGTGAGGAAAGTATGCCAACTTCTGCATAATACTTATGACTGAAACAACCTTAGTAGGAAAAATTGTGATGTTAATATATCCAGCACTAAGGTGTCATTTTTCAAAACCAATTCTGAATATATTTAATGCAGTTTATTTCAGGAATCTATTTAATTTTCCTTTTATGTTTCCAAATCCCATCCTACCCAGGAGAAGCAGAAAGTTTGACAGTTTGACAGCTCCTAAGACTGACAGCCTTGGAGATTGATGGTAAACTGTTCTTCCAAAGTAGTTTAAATATTCAGCAATCTGACCACCAAGAAAACCGCTGCCTGCAGTTTGCTGCGCACCACATGATGTTTTTACCATATCTAATACTTTAGTCTTTCTCCGTCTGGGTTCCTCCAGCAGGCACCAAGGGGTACCAGTGATGCTGTCAGCACCCAGAGCCACCAGCATGACTCAGAAATCCACCTGCAAGTGCCTAGCAAAACCACTTCCAATGGAAGGGGGACAACCTGCATCACCTGAAGCCCCTGGCTCTCCAAACTCACTGCATGCGTGCACACCCCCTGTCACCCACCTATTTGTAATGAGGCATCAGGAAGGTTTCAGTACTAAATAGAGGGAAGATTAAAACTATTTGTTTTAAGTCTCATAAAATGAAATCTGGATGGATTTATACTGAATGTTATTTTTCTATCATGTTTTCTATGAGTAATCTGATTGGCAGAGAAGCGAAGATAGCTTAATGTTATTTTACAGCAGAAACTGTCTCTTACAGTTTCACAGGCACTGAGCCAGTTTTACTTTTGTTTGTTATCCAGACCTACAGGACCTCTTAAAGTTTAATGACTAGAAAGAGAGATCAGTGATTGAGTGACACCTGTGAACCAAGGACTGCCCTGGTGTAGCGCTTTGAACATCTATGAGATTATGTGAAACCACACTTTCAACTAGCATCTTGAGCTAGACAGAATAAATATCAAACAAGCTATTCACATTTGCTTTGTGGGAGAGACAATGCTGCCATGAGAGTTTTTGCAGTTAAGACAAGGATAGAGAAACTTTCACAGAAAACAAACAAACAAACAAACTGTCAGAAAATGAGATTATTGCCAAAGAAAATTCAAGAGATGATCACAAAGAAGTTCTCAAACAAAAACTGATTGAATATTATTTTAGGGAAGTAAGATGAGATCCTTCCCATGCAGCTGTCCACACAAATGTTAAACACTGTAAATGACTGACATAATATCATGCTTATTATTAATTGTCTTAAATCATACCACAATAAAACATGTCCAAAAAAGAACCCTCAAACTAGGCACAAGCTTTTTGAGAATATTTTTCTCCAAGTGGAAGCAGTATTTCACAGAAGCTCACCACGCAATGTTTACTATCAAGCCTAAAAACTATAAACAGTGAGTAACTACACAAACTTTAGTGTCACACAATAATTAACAGCAAAGATGCAAACAAACAGATGCATGAATCGTGATAACAGCTCAGTTAAACTGCCAAAAATAAGTATCAAGCCACCCACAGAAGAATAAAAACAGCGTGTTCAACGGCAGATTTTTTTCTGCCCTCAGTAGTATTTCCTCGCCAGATCTTTCTGAAGCAGATGTTAATTTGTATTGTTCAAATTATTCCAGAGACCTTTCTCAAACAACTACTAGGGTGGTTTTTTTTCACTAATCTCTCTATAAAACACCAGAATCAGCATAAATGTTCTGTTAACCACGGGAAAACAGAACCCGAAAAGGTCCTCTTTAAAACTAAGCTTTCATTGTAGATGTTGACAGTGCAAGTATTTTGCAATGAATACGCAATGTGCATTCCTCAGTGGCTTAAATTGCTGAGTTGTTTTAAACCTTCCAAAGCATTTAATTCATTCAGTCCTTTCTTTGACTATCTTCAGCTTTTTCCTTCTTCCCTCCTTTTTTTTTTTAAATGTCACTCATCTGCTTTTCATTAGAAAATAAAGTCTGACTTCACCTCCGCAAAAAACTTAGTTTCAGATCAAAACAGTTTTGAGGGGAGGAAGGAAAAGAAGCATTTGAACTAGTACATCCAGTCCTTGAAGCCTTCTTTTCTGGGACATCTGCAGAGCTTTGATAAAGCCACTGGAGAAAGTTGGGGACTTCTGCCTTACTGAAGCCTGCAAAGTAACGACTGTCATCTTTGCAGGCCTGGGGACGACAAACACCACACCTTAATAAAATTGGATGAGTGCAGTATAATAAAACACAATCATTAGACACTGTTGCCTACCTCCACCAAGAAAAACTAACAAACAAACAAACAAAAACAGTGCAGAAATTATGTACATTTTGCACCATACAATATAATTGAAATAATTTTTGACCCCTTCCACGTTAGGCGGAGCATTACAATGCAGGAAATCAAGCTCTCGGGGAGCTCTGGGCAGCGAAAACTGCAGCTGTGGGCAAACTGAAGTTCTGAAGTTACTGTTTCCTTTAAAATACTGAATATACTGATAGTAGGTCAAAAATGGACAGTGAAAAAATACCGTACATTTTAACACATATTGTTAGTATTTTTTATTTAAAAAGGAAGCACCTGAAAGTTACAACATTGCACAACTTGGCCCCTTTTCAGTGAGTTTCATGTGTCTAAATAACCACGAATAAATGAAAATATTACAGTGACTTATAGACTAAAACATTCCTCCACTTTTAAGACAGTGAAATCAGCATAGGAGCATGCAAACTCCAAACTAACTTAATTACAATTTAAAAGACCCCAACAATCTTAAAACTGAGTTTCAAGACAGCTGTTGTGCTGTGCTCTTTCCAACTCCAAATCATGCAGGTTGCCCTGTCTGGTTACTGAGGTGCAAAGCAGACTCAACAGATTATACATACACATTACAGATCTTTCTATTTCCAGGAAATATAATTACTCTAGAAAAAAACATTGATCTTCCCAACACAAAAGCTGTGTAAAATATCCTGTAAGTTTCTTTCCTGCAAGCAATAATCTCAAATTGATGCTTTTAACAAAGAATATCACACAAACCATAACAAATACATTGATGAATCTAAAATACATATTTTTCCTACTCAGATATCCAGTATCCAGCAATCAGACAGTCAGACACTGCTTGGGGAGCTACTCATATGTATCAGGAAATTAGCTGACCCATTTGTCTTTAACAATACAAAATAATTAGTTCAATGTTCTTCATTTATTAATCAATCCAAGTGTTTTATTCCCTGTATTTTCCAGTTTCACTTACCAAATATGAAAATGATCATAAGAAAGCTTTAGATTTCTTGTATGTCTCCTATACACTCCTACAGAAAACAACTTTGTTACATTTCCAGTTGAGCTTCAATGAGCTGTACTTGCACTATACAGAGCCAAGTAGTAATACAGCCAAGTCTGCCTCATTTTAATCTATGAAAGCCAGGAAAAAAAGTATTTCATTATAGAAACAGTGATACGTATTTACCCTATGAACTCTGTTCTATGCGGAAGAGCAGGAAAATGCCATAGAGGTCACCTTAGGATGAGATGCGGGAAGCAGCGCCTCTACCAAGGGTCAGCAGCTGCTCTAAAGCCTGGGACCCAGAATTTACTTCAACCTCTGCCACTTGCTCACTTGCTGCAGGGCCTCAGCCGAGTCATTTCATCATAACTCTTCTCACTCTCTGTTTTGTTTATCTAAAGCACAAAGCCTTTCCTCAAGAAGGATTATTCCCCGCTACTTGTGCAAATGTCACAGGCTACTGGGCTCTAATTACATTTATAAGCATCCAGGCACTACTGTAAGATGTATGTAATGAGAAATAACCAACTTTACAGAAAACTTAGTGTACTAAAATAGCACATATTTCAATTTATTTATAAAAAAACTTCCAGTGAGACTGAAGAAAGAGTTGTGTTTCCACATACTGTAAACCAATAGGGAAAAAAAAAAGCTGAGGAGACTTCCTCCTACATCTTCATTAAATATATTTATGTGTGTAAGTCACACAGTGCTTCTTTTATATAAAAGTGCTGCAAGCTTGCATGCCTAATGCTCAGTTTCACACTGGACAAAACCAAAATGATGTATGCAGCCATTCAAATGTGCACAGATATAGCAAATGCCAAATACAAAACCTTGCACAGCAAACAGCACTACCATGGACTTCCAAAAGTCATGAAAACGGTGCCAACTCCTAATATATACCTTATTGTTTAGAACATGCTTTTTCCCCACCACCACCCCACAAACTTGGGCATTTAAGAAGGTTTGTTTGGTTTGTTTTGTTTTTTACACAGCAGAGCCTGTTCTCCCCCTTCCACCGCAACCTTTTCTCACAGGGGAAAAAGTCAAGTAAAGCAGCTCAACAGCTACAACTTTCCTGTCCTAGTTCTTTACCAGGAAAAAGAAACAAACCTCACATTTCTCTAACCTGGGCAGCAGCTCCCTAAACTCCATTCTTGTTCTGCTCAGAATATGTGCACACTGAAGATGTCTTTGCCAGCAGTCTTTGTCCATGTTTCCTGTGAAGAGAAGGGATCACTGAAGAAGGACCAGGAGGTCCCTCTCGGGGACCGAGCATCCCACCTCAGAGCAACACCTTCCACCCTCTTTTGCTTAGCATTTCTGCTGTTACCAGTGATATTCATCCTTTACATGGCCACCAATCACTCCATCTACATGAGGGAAGGTGATAGATGCTACGGATGCCATTACGTATTTTCTGAACTCCAACTTGTACAGCGCTGTGTAGATTTACACAAGATTCACATACAACCACTACTTAATGCATACAGATGTCCCCTTCAGAGGTGGTATGTTTGTCTTCTCTCACTCTTCTACACTCACACACAGAAATGCAAAATTAATGGAAGAGAAGTTGCAACCCAAAGTATGAAAAAGTTCGAAGTTACACTCTGCATTGCTACAGTTTCTTGCAAACCACTAATGTTACAAGTCAAGTAGTGTCATTTTGGAGCACCTGCCAGGTGTTCAGGAAGAAAAATAACACATTCTTCCACCCTGCTGAATCCTTCCCCCTATATCCCACAGGAGAAGCCACTTGATTAGTTTTCAAGGAGCTTCCCGTCTGCCTACTTGCTTGTTTTGAGACCTGAAAGAAAGCTGCCTGCCACTTAATTACTTAAGTGAAATAGCAAAAGTAGGTTTTGCATTTTAATCTGTACACAGAACAGCATTTAGTGCTGTGGCTTTGCCTTGATCCTGGTGGGAGGAAGAGGCCCTGCGGTGCCCTCGGCCATGGGTCCTGCTCCATCCATCACTGGAGTGCCAGTGGGGCACACAAACAGGGCTTCTCACAGACGAGGGACAGTAAGGCCACCCCAGCGGAGCACCAGCAGCACGAGCTCTCACCACAATGCACCCCACCACCAGAGCTCTGTGACAGGGAAAGAAGGGCTGGCAGCAGGCTACAGCACATCCTCCACGCCTCTGAAATGGCACTTGTCCCCCTTCCAACAAAGTACCTGTGGCAGTGCACACATGGAGCTGGTGGGTCCCCAAAAAAGCCAAGGGTTTGAAAGGAGACAAGGCTGCCTGCACTTCTTCGCAGCACAGCTACCTCTGTGGGGCAAAGCACCTCAGAAGAGGTTTTTACTTTTGCCCTCACGAAGATCATCTGGAGGTATATCAGAGGAAGAAAAAAGAACCGACCACAGAATAAAAAAGCAATTCACTCCAAACAGCCCATGACGCATCCAGGATCATTTAACAGCAAGTCTTGGTAACTTTACAATATGGGGGTGCAAAGGGGACTCAGCACTGGGAAAGCTTCAAACCATGCCACCCAGCCTGCAATGAGGGTCACAGGTTTCAGGTACACTAGCTGCTCTTTTAACTTACTGACAAGGGTGTAATCTTGCAATGTCCTATGTATGCACCAAAGCTGAAGTGGAGGTGCCTGCACAGATGGAAACAGCTAAAAAATTGAAACGTGTGGCTTCCTTAATTTGCCCTCACATGACAACATTGCGCCACACCTTCAGCATACAGTTAAAGCTCCTCACACCACCCGACAGGGCTATGAAGTCATACTATGATGCTTCCCCATGTACATTAGCATTTATTTTGGCCTTTCACTTAATGTTTGCCCTTTCGAGGCTTCCAAAGTAACGGAACAGAGAAAATAAGATGCACATTTCTCCCGAACAGCTACTTTCAATAACAAAAGCATTACTAGCGGACTTGACATCAGCACTGCCAATCTGAGTATGTCAGACCTGCTGTTCATCCAGGAAATGCCCTGACAGCCGCACTGCAGCCAGCGGCCCGTGCTCCGACCGCACTGGTCCTCCTGTGTGTGCCGCATGTGCACGCGCACAGATGACAATGCCAGTTGTCACAGGCCTCCAAAGGCAGGAGCGACAGCTCTGACCTGGCTTCCTCCATCTCCGACAAACAGGCAAGTCCTGCTTCTCCCAGCAATTAGAAAATTGCGGGTGGAGGGAAAGTACTTGTGGAGGAAAACCCTGGGCAGCTCTGCCGAATATGAGAAGCAAGCACCAGGCAGGCGCTGGAGAAGAGATCCCCGCCGGGGCAGGGTTCAGGCGGGCAGCGGTAGCCGCTGCCGACCCGGGCACCGGACAGCGGGACGGCGCGACATGACCGGCAGGGACACAACTTTCCCAAACCCGGAGGCCGCGCCCCTTCGCATCTCTGCCAAAGCGGCTCTGACGGTGCCAGCTCGGGGCAGCGGCTTTTGCGATGTCAACAGCCCTGCGCTGCGAGGCCGCCGCCGCACCCTGGCCGACAGGCAGCCCCCGCCCGGGGCCGGGGGTGCGCTCCCACGGAGCGGGGACAGGGCAGGGGCCGGGGGGGCCGCCTCCCATGGGCAGGCGGGTGTCCCCGCTCCCCGCCGGGGTGTTTACGCGGCTGGCAGCTGCGGCAGCGCTGTCAACCTAGCGCTCACCGCCGGCACCAGAAGCCACCCCGCCCGCCGCCGCCTCCCGCAGAAGGACGGACAGACAGGCGCTGGGGTTGGGCACCTCCACTGCCGCACGGCTAGGGTAGGAGGGAGGGCGGCGCTGCCCCCACAGTCCTGTCTTTGGTGCGTTTGGGCTTTATTTTTTCGACCACCGGCCGGAAAGCTCCGGGGGAGCAGGATTCACCGGCACGGCTACTTCCGCGGGGAGCGTCGGGCTGCAGCCGGGCCGCCTTCCCCGCCCGGCACAGCCCTTCCCCACCGCCTCCTTCCCTCCCCTCCCTTCCGTCAATCCCCACCCTCCGTGGGCGGGTGGGCGCCCGCGGCCGGGTACCTTGCAAGCGGAGTAGACGCCCAGCTTCTCCAGCTTCTTGGCCCGCGGCGCGGCGCGCAGCTGCGCCTTCTTCCCCGCGGTGCGCGCCGAGCCTGGCCCCCCAGGGCTCTCGGCGGCGCTCCGGGCCGGGCCCCCGGCTGCCGGGGAGCCCTGCTGCGGCCCGCCGCCCGCCGCCCCGGCACCGCCAGGCTCCGCCATGCCCGCGGCGCGGCGGCAGCCGCCCGTCCGGCCGGCCGGCACGGTGCGCCCGGCCCTAGACCCTCCCCTTCGCCGCGCCGCCGCCGGCTGCTCCCCGGGGGGGCGGGAGGAGGGATCCGCCGCTCCGCGGGCGGCTCCTGCCCCGCCGGGCGGGGGCTGGGGGGGCCGACACCCGCCTCCCGCTGCTGCGCACCGCGGGGGGAGCGCCCGCGTCCCTGCGCAGGGGCGGGCGGCGCCCTGCGCCCCCGCGGAGAGGGTGGCGGCGGCACCCGCTGCGTGCGGGAGGCTGCAACGGAGCCATCCCGGCCCTCCGGGAGGTTGCGGGGAAAGTTGCCCTAGAAAGAGGCGACATGGCTGGCTGCGCGCGCTGCGCTGAGCCCGGGCCGGCAGCGGTGACAGCGCGGAGCGGCCGCGCTCCCGAACCACAGTGAGCCCGCGGGGCTGCCACAGGCTCAGTTCCCCCTCGTAGGGCCATTACTTTGTTCGGCTTAACCATTGTATTTCTCCACTGTGCACTTTGCGGCAGCTTTTAAAGGATTCATTTTTCCCCCAGATGATTTCTGATTCAGTATAGAAATAGCCTTCAGTTTTAAATACAGGAGAATTCAACAACTCCGCTCAGTTCTTCGCATCATGTTTTTGGGGCTGGCTTTTTTTCCTTTATCCAGGAACAAGTGTTGACAGCACATAAACTTAAGTCTTGAAGGTATTAACGGCAAGCTAAAATTAAGTAAATGATCCAGCCACAGAAACTGCACTCGATGGACAGAAGCAAGTGCTTCGGTTTTGAGGCGGTTGCGCTCTGTTGCACATATGTAAAAAAGTGGTTGAGCTGTGAGAAACCACAAATGGCAGTTCTATAGCACGCCAGCACGGTTTCAAAGGTTGGGATTGAGACTGGGTGTTTGCATGTGATCTACAGCTCTTTGATGTGCAAACCTGAAGCTGCAATATTAGTTTGAAAGGGAACCCCAGCCTATTAAGAGCTCTCACAGATGCAGGGCCTTAACACCTTGCACGGGGCAAGGAAAGATGACTCCAGACTTCTGCAAAGTTAGGAGTGGGGAGGGGGTTAGAGAGAAAACACTCTCCCTGTGGTCTCCCTCTTCCCTCATCTTCTCAGCTCCTGGGGATATATTCAAGCAGAAGGTTATATGGTCAGTTGGCTTTTACATTAGATGATATGGGTGAAAATGGAATAAAAATCTGTAGTATTTTCACGAAAACGCAGCTCTGGGTTTGGTTTTCTTTTGGAGGCGCGAGTATTAAAATCGACGGAGGGTTGATGGAGGGGTCGGTCGGGACCTGCACCCCGGCTTCCCGGCGCCAGGGGACCTCGGTCCCGGGGAGATCGCGGCGGAGGCTGGGGCTGGCTCGGGGCTGGCTCAGGGCTTCCCAGCAGCTGTGACAGCGACCCAGTAAGATGGCTGCTGCCATCTCCCGTGCTTTAAGACGGACTGTTAAGGTGGAGGAGCCGCTGCCCTAGGAGGCGGCTGTCCCAAGCTTTACAGCAAGTTAAACGGGGAGGGAGGGGTGAGGAAAGTAGATTTATTTAAAATTTAACAGATAATATTTTTAAATTTTTTTAAGTGTCTAAATCATGTTTTAAAATAACAAATAGCCGCTGTATGGTAACAGTCACCTAAGGACATCTTTGCTTGCATCTTTTTAATGCCGGTTAGGTTTCTATTCTCTGACTTGAAAATGAAACTGTTACTGCTTAGTTTCACTTTCAGCTTTTCAACTACTCTTCTTCGGTAGCAAACGTTACAAGCAAAGAGCGCATCTGGAACAACAAATTAGCTCCTATGGACGACTTAATGTCCATGCCTGAACATAGACGCTTAGTTCTCCTGGGAGCTGCTGTAGCTTTTAAATCACCCAATATGGTTTTCTTTTCTTCTTTTCTTTTTTCCTTTTCCTTTTTCTTTTTCCTTTCCTTTCCTTTCCTTTCCTTTCCTTTCCTTTCCTTTCCTTTCCTTTCCTTTCCTTTCCTTTCCTTTCCTTTCCTTTCCTCTCCTCTCCTCTCCTCTCCTCTCCTCTCCTCTCCTCTCCTCTCCTCTCCTCCTCTCCTCTCCTTTCATCACCAGCTTCTCCTTTAAACGGTAAGCTAAAGATATTTAACCCAGCGTTAAGTTTGCACAGCTGCATATAAATGAATTAGAAATTTTCAATTCTGAAAGTATTTTTACCATTTTCACACAGATAAGTAACTCCACCGGTGTTTATTAACGCCACTCAGCATGTGTTTATGTCTGAAGCTGCACAGGGGAGTGTTCACAGGATCACAGCATAGGGAAATGACCTTATTCTTCAAGGTCCTTAAAAACCTGAGAAGTTTTTATTTCCATTAAAGAAAAATCAAAGGTGGATGTTGTTACAAAGCAGATGCTGACTTTGGTTAAATTCCCGAGTATTTGTTTACATTTCATGGTGTGTTTATGAGGGTCTAATTGGAAAAACACCGTTGTATTGCATCCAATAAGGCACTGGTTAGTAAAAAGGCAAATAATATTTTTATTGCAGTTTCTTCGTGAATCCTCAAGAGCACAGCTGTTCTACTATACCTTTTTTTTTTTTTTTACCTTTTTACCTTGCTGCTCACTAGATAATGAGAACAGTAAATCTATCAGCCTGTGGCTAGGGATACAGTTACTATAGTAACATTTATAAACACTAATTTCACAACACATGCCGAACTACCGCCTGCTACTGCAGAGGAACAGCTTAGAAAGAAATCACTCTCTAACTGCAAATAGGTAGGTCTTTCTTTTTTTTTTTTTTTTTTTTTTAACCTAAAGCCTGATTTAAATAATTGCTCTCATTCTAACTCTATGCAAATATATTAAAAAAAAAAAAAAAAGGTAGCGTGGTCTTGTGTTAAACTGCTTCCAATGACAGGTAAAATATTACATTCACAACTCTGGCAAGAATAAGGAGTGAAAAGATCATTAGCTGGCTGGAAACATGGGCCTATAACTTGGGCTGTATTGAGTTGTGGTGGCTTCAGTGAGTGTAATTTGGCCATGGCAGGTTACACACATTAGGAAAAAAAAAAAGTGCTTTGACATATGAATGTATACATATAATTTTTGATTTCATATAACCAAGCTAGCTTTTTCTGTTGACTGAGTTTACCAGCAAGTACATATTAATTTTATAATTGTAATGCATGAGTAACTCTGAGCAACAGAACACAACAGAATCACTCTGGTGCTTATTTTTCACCATTAAACACACACTATGAAGATATTAAATTAGTTTCAAACTCCAAGCATTGTCTGAAAAACAGTTTTTTCAGTTTCTGTCCTTCGGGGCACATCAGCAGGTTTGCACAAGCCAAGCTGACTCTGAAGCCAGCATTTAGCAAGTGCTGGTGGGAGCAGAATGAGCCTACCTGCCTGCGTTTCTCAGCTGGCAAACTCAGATGAGGAGCCCCATGACTTCAGGAAGACTACTCATCTGCATCAAATGAAGCAAGCCAGGAGTTGGATAAGACCCGAGTGCCAGCTCCTGTGACTTCTCTGGTCTCTCGCTGCTAACAGCCTTAAGGAGTGCCTGCTCAGAGCTGGTTCACCCAGCCAACACGTGCATCTTGTGTTTGCTGCTCTGACCCGAAATTCACTGTGAACACCTGACAGGCTTAAATGCAAGAGCATGTGTGTTATTCCAGTAAGGGAGGCAGGTGCATTCTTGATGCCAAGTCACAAAAGAGGAAATTAAAATGCAGTTTAGGGTGTGCCTGATGCCTGGTTATTACCTAGTTATCACTTAGGGCTTTGGGGGCCTATCTTGGTCACATAAATTAACGAATGACTCAACTAATAGCAGCCAAGTGCCTAATGCTGCCTCTCTGAGATGGATCTCCCAGCCCACTGCTGAGCTTCGGGGCCCACCCCTACCCCTGATCCTCATCTCCCAGCTTAACCGGAGTGAGCCTGCCCGTCCCAGACCTCTCTACCTCTCCTTTTTTTTCAAGATGGGACTTTCTTCCTGCTTTCCCACCTGTTTTTTTCCTTGCCATCCAACGCAAATGTGAAAAGAGGAGCTCTTGCCCCTCCTGGGAATTTCTCTGAGTATAAAACCCTATTGTGTCCTTTCATTAGTGCATTTCTTGTGGGTGAAGTGGCCTCCTTCTTGGCTACCACATGTTCAAGACTGCTATCAATATTTTGAGAATTACAGGAAGTATTAACAGTACAAAAGTTTTGTTTGTTATGCTGTCTCTAGCATTCTGTCAGCTTCCCATGGTGCTTACATGTCACTTAAATAATACAGATGGCAAACCTTCCCATTAGGCCTTTGTCTGTTACAAGGAATCTCGCAGCCCAATTACTCAGTTTTTAAAGGAAAACAATGTGGAAAAAAAAACGCAAAAGAAAATGGAGAAAATGTCACTGCAACACTCATGGCTGTTTTCATAACATAAATTTTTGTTAGTGATGGAGCACTTAGCTAGTTTTATTCACTTCTTACCCTGATGATGCTCTTCTTGACTGCAGTCAGAGTTCTGATTTAACACAAACCAAGCGGGAAAAGCAAAGGCAGGGCTCACGCAGGACAGGACATTTACTGCTTTTGCCAGTACAATGTGAATTGTATGTGCCAAGTTCAGAAGTTCTTTGCTAAAGGTATTTAGCTATCTGTGGTCACGACATAGGCTTACACTGTGTTATTTTGTGTCAGTGAGCGCTCTAGATTACTTCATGCAGCACAGGATGTACTATCTGTTTTTCCCTTACCTTTTTTTTTCTTCAGCCTCTCCATATTTTTTTTGTCTATTCCTTCCTCTAACATACTTTTCTCTTGTTCCTGCTACTTAATATGTGGTAGAAATCACCACAATTCTCTGGGACCTCGCTCAGTGTACTTTGCCTGTGCTTTGACCATTTTGCTAAACCACCCCATTGACAGGGACAGACTTTTTAGCTGGGCCTGTTGTGATGGAACAAGGGGTAATGGTTTTAAACCAAGCTAGACATGAAGAAGGCATTTTTTTTACAATGAGGTTGGTGAAACACTGGAACAGGTTGCCCAGAGAGGTGGTAGATGCCAGCCACATCCCCAGAGACATTCAAGGCCAGGCTGGATGGGGCTCTGAGCAAACTGATCTAGTTGAAGATGTCCCTGCTCATTGCAGGGGGGTTGGACTATATGAGCTTTGAAGGTCCCTTCCAACCCAAACTATTTTATGATTCTACCATTCCTGTGCGGGGCAGGTCAGTTAGTGGTGGCAGCCTTACAGACCCCTATGCAACTGGCACAGGCTCACCTGACGGCAGGTGGGAGGGAAGGGGCACTTGAGTAGCCACTGACCAGAACCCTTGATAAGACACTGATTTAAATAATAGAACTCCACATTGAAAATTCTTTTTATTTCTGTAAGATGAAGTTACACTGGCCTAAGCACATTTGACTGGGCCAAGCCCACTCCTGGGCCTTCCCCATATCTGTGTGGGAGAGCACCTGGAAATGCTAAGAACTATGGACACAACCACAAGCACCATGACTAGTCACTTGGCTAAACCTCAGAAACGAAACAGGTTAAAACCCTTCATTTAGACCAACTGTAATTGCAGTGTTTATGGTTAGAAAAAGTAGAGGAACCCCAGGAGTACAGCAGTAACCCCAGGCGTGGGTTTGTGGTGTGGGGGAGGCAGGGTGTCACTGGGAGGAGAGTGCAGGAGGCAGTTATATTATTTTTACCCATCTTCCACCTTCTGCCACAGCTTTCTCCTTGTGGATGCCCAAAACCTCACGTGTGCTCTGTGCTTCCCCTCCTGTGCTGAGCACAGTGGGCTTGCCACCCCCACTCAATGCTTCATACCCTCTCCGCACCCCCTCGCTCTGCCCCACACAAGTACTCGATGGGTTACAAGCTGCCATCTCTGCCCCACCAAGACAGACTCAGCTACCAAGAGCAGGTGCAAAAATACCTGGGGTGGGGAAAGTACTGGTTTTGCTACTCTCATTTCCTAGTTTGATGCTTCTTCCCAGCTGCAAAGCTACACCTCTGCCCAAGCAGACAGTGTTACAAATTATAACTTGCATCTAAGAAGACCTAATGATAGAGGCTGTTTCCACTTTATAGGATGACAGAAAACCTGTGGGCCTGGATTCCTAAGATTCTAGTTTTGGACAACACTTAAGAAGATAAATAAGGAGACTAATCTTAATTTATTCTATAATTATTTTAATTATTAATCACTTCCTTCTTTCTTGCCCATTATCAGGTCTAGAGGTGGGAGTGTTCCCAAGTCCTGAAGGCAGGCTCTGCCCCCAGCATGCTCTTATGACTCACCAGGTTCATCTTTATCTCTTCTCACACCTTTCATAACAAGCCTTCCTTGAAGCTGCATCAGTTTCTTCTGAGGATACAGTAAGTAGGCTACTATGCACACCTAAGTTGACTCACTTGGGAGAAGATGTCTTGTTCCTTTTGTATCATTCCTTCTGGAGATGATTTTGGAGAATGAGAAGACCAGCTCTGCTAAAACTGGTGGAAGGCATAGGGCATGCATGCCAGATGAGCAAATGAGTTTGTCTTTTCAGGTGAAGAGTTTTTCAGAGGCCTTATGTGAGTTTAAGAAAGGCTACATAAGGGTTTTCACATGAGATATTAGCTCTTTGCTGCTTGGGCCAAAGGTGACCATGTAAAACTGGGACTTGGTAAGGCGGCCCCTGCACAGGTGACAGTTCTTGCCTGTACCCTGGCTGGAGCTGTGCCATCAGTCAGCAGAGGAACAGCGCTGAATGCACGGAGACAACAGAAGCCATATTGTGGCATCACAGGCATGTGGGAAAGGGGGCGTGAAGAGGAAAGCACTGGCTGAGGCATGAGCGGAGGAAAGGCATGGCAAGAAGTGAGGAAGAAGGAAAAGACAGGCAAGCCAATGCTTATTCATCAAGAATTTGCAGCAGTAAGGCCTGTTTATATATATTAGCTGATAATAGTGTGATGAGAAGCTCAGGGAGACTGTGACCTCAATTTTACATCACACAGCCCTCCTCTGCTTCCCTGTCACCTGCAGGCAGGCAGGCAGGCATCTTTTCAGTGCTGCTTTCAGCATTAATAATAGTCACCATTTTCTAAGAGCAAATGTAACAAATAATAATAAAACAAACCTCATGGAGGAAGGAGGTCAGGACTAGAGATTGTGCAAGTTAACTGCTGACTGACAAAGGTGAGGAAGAAGCACACTCTGGGTGGAGACAGGAATGACATGTGTCAGAGGGAGATGACTGCATATGGGACTCCTCTCGATACAAATCCTGGGTCCTCAAAGCTGAATGAGTGACATCTTCACTAAATAAAAAATGAGATCGTAGTGCCAAACTGCAGAAACAGAAAATAACCTCACCTTGCTCTATGAACAGCAAGCAACCCCAAGTGCCTGCAGCTAGAGAGGGTTGCCAGAAATACAAGGTTTACTGGGATGATGTCCTCCTCTGCCATACAAATCCCTGGTCTGCAGTCTTGTGCTCTCCCTCAGTTCTGTTCCTCTTACCAACAGGGCAGAGAGGTGAAACAGACTCCCTTTCCTAGTAGCAGAAATAAGCACTGGCCAAGGAGGTCTCTGTTGTGACACAAACAGTACATTTGATCTTTGCACTTGAAAACACAACAATCTCAAACTGTGGTTCACTCCCCATTCTTCTACTATTTTTTTTTTTTTTTTAATCTCATTCTGTTTTCAGGTCAGAACATTAAACAGTGCTGGGTTTTGGCTCCCTGAATAGGCACAGGGAAAGTGCAGTGAACTAAAAAGCTGAATTTTATCTTTCACTTTCTGAGGCTGAGAGCACTTCAGCTTCATGTATGGTGTTGTCAATTGAGCTGACAGCAAAAAAACTTGAGAGTCTGTCTGTGTTCCTGATGAGGGAAATGCAAGGAGAGAAGGAAATACAGACTAATCTTGTTACTTCATAAGAAATCAACAAAGGAAATATTTCCTTTTTTGTTTCATTTTTACAAGGTTTTCAGCTATTGACATATGCAGTGTATGCATACTAAAAAACCCAAACCAAGCAAACAAAAAAAATCAGGGCTATCCTTTTAATAATCATGAGCAAAATGATTGCAACTGAAGAGCTGCAGCGTATCTTTTTATTCTACATGAGTTGTTATGAATTTTATCCTGGTTATTTACACATTGTAATGAAGTGGGACTGTTTTGGTGCTCTGAAATTGTGATTTGTTAGCACTTACACCCACTTACAGAGATATAAACATCTAGAAATTATGTTTGTTATGAATTAAGTTTACCGAGGTCAAACTAACATTTTGTGAAGTTTTCAATTTCTTGTCTCTAATCCAAGGGGCTTTTATATACACTAAATGTAAAATGAGTTCATACTTAAAAGGCTGACAAAAAGCAGCTTACCAGATCTTCTGTATATATTAGTCCTAATTTTTCTCATGCCTGAATGCATCATCACGATGACAGCAGTGAAAAGGCTTGTGTGATCTCCCAGTCTCAAATTCAAACTAAGCAGCATAAAGGAAAAACGGATCTGCACAAGCATCTCTTTCCCTGCTATTTTGATCACGTCTCGTTATCTTGCCTCACTAAAGTGGTTGCAGCATTTCTAGGGACGTCTGCTGCTCACCTCTTGTGGAGAGATGGACTTTCCCATAAACTGGTCCTACAGCAGATTGAGAGCCGTAGCCAGCTGCAGGCTCATCTCTGCAAGGTCAAGGTATCCTACAGTGCCATTAGGGTTTTTTAGGTGGTATCACCTCCACTAAAGAGATTAATTACAAAATTTTTAAAAGAAAATCTAACTCAGCTGATCAGAGGCATCTGATTCTTCAAGACATACTGATTTGAGCTGGCAGAGGCCGAGGCTTTTTCTTTTTAATGCTCCTGTAATTCTCAAAGAGTTAAAGGAATTTTTGTTAACAATCACCATAGGAAAAAAGTGCATGCCTTGAAAAACAAATAATTAGAAATGCTTATAACCCAGAGGTGACGGACAGAAATGATGACAGAGAAGAAAATGTACTTCCCAGCTGAAATTCTGGAAGAGACAACAGTTGCAAAATAGTTAAAGTGTGGTTGTATCAAGTTTGAAGAGAGATTCCCCAAAAATGGATGAGGCTGAAGCAGGATGAAATTACCAAAGGCTACTCTTGTGATGATGCTGTGGGATATTACTGCTGCAAAACCACTGCTGTTTGCCCTGGTGGTAGATTAACAGCAGTTGACAAACTGAGAGTCAGAAATCTTTGTCTGGTATTTCTCATCCTTACACACAAACACTAAACACTAAATAGAACAAGCATAGTGAATTGAAATGTAAACACTATGTTTTCATACTTAGTAGACAGATGATGTATAAGCTGGCAAGCTGAGTTTCTCGCATGGTGTCAGGATTTTGTGCTATAATGGTGTCTGTACCTGCACGTTATGTGCTAATCTAGGGGGAGAGGATGTTATGCAAGCAGCTGTAAGGCTGAACTGCACATCACTTTATGGGTCACAGCAGCCACTCAAACAATTTTAATTTCATCTGCTGCTTAAGCAATATAATATCTCCTCTGCATGTTATATACTTGTTTTCTTATCCATTTCAAATGATAGGCAGAATTATTAGTGCTGCTACCAATAGGGTCACCTCATGTTTTCCGTAACTTAAAACTCTGCTTGGTTCTAACTGTTCATACTGAAATTTCCCAAGCCTGATGCAGGATCATTTGAAAAAGTTCCAGGTTATATGGTTTAGCTGTTTCTGAGAAAATAATTTGAAAATTGTTTGTTTTCTTGCATAAAAATAGAATTCCAATAACTATTTTATGGAGAAGCTCTAAGATTGCCAAGTTTTAAACTAGGGCTAGAAATTTGGCTGAGATGGAATCAGAGGTGCACCTTTCATCATTCTTGTAAATTCACCCAAATTGGAGCAAGTTAAAATATTAAAGAAGAGTCAATTTGCTGGGGCAGAGTGGAGACACACTAGTGTGTAGGTGCTGAATTCGGGCAATCCCTTAAGCATCGGCTGGCCTCTATCAGGCAGCGCCTCACTAGGACTTATTCTACACCTCCAGCTCTTGGGTCTGTAGCACCAGGTGTCAGACCTAAGAATAATCTCATTTTTTATCCTGGTTCTCAGTACTCCCTTTAGTAATAATGGGAGAAGACTGAAGGTGTTTTTAAACACACATATCCCCACCACCAGCAGGAGTGGTATTTGGAAGCAGATACGCAAAAAACATTAAGTGTGGAGTATGGAGAGTCCCAGGACTTGAGAGATAAGACAGCATTGAGGAACAAGAGTGAGAAGAGACTGGGCTGAAGTTGAGGCTGGACCAAGGAGCTGAAGTGGGAGAAAAGAGGCACATGGGGACAGAAGGAAGAGGTCTGCTTTGGCTGGGGAACTGGCAGAGAGGCTTATGCAGATGACACCCTTTGTCCTTGCAGTACATGGCCTCGACTTCACATTTTCAGCCTCACTGCTCTTCCACGAGCTCTGTTGCAAAGTGCATCTCTCCTTCCGTCCTGATGGCTGGAGAACACAGAGGGCACTTGCTGCTGCTCGCAGATCTCAAAGCCCAAGCAGCAAGGCTGCTTCCCACAGAGACCTACAAGCTCAAATGCTGCTTGGCCCATTTGATGCTACTTTTGTTCTTCATTATGCTTTCTTGATTTAGAAACCGACACATTCAAAATCCATCCTACATGAAAGGAACATGAACATTGCAAAATCTAGCTTTTGTAAGCAAGAAATACAATAGAATATTGTCCACATAAATCTAACTTATCTTCTGCGTGCCTAAATACAATGGTATAAAACAATTCAGTGTTTTCTAGTTGGCTCTTAAAAGTCCTCACAACCCAAACTGATGACAATGGGAATGAGATATGATTATATACACCAATGCTTCTGGCCATGTTTCATGCAAGACTGTCAGGTCTTTTTATCTTATCTCAAATATACCTTATTTTTTGTGAAAGTAGGAATTACACTCCACTGCCATGTCTGGAAAGTGATTAATAGATACAGAAAAGCTGATGAGAAACTACTTCATGTTTACAGCTCTGACAGTGTGGAGGCACAGGGTTATGTACAGAATCACAAAGAGGAAACAACTGACGGAGACCTCACGAGGTACAAGAATAACCTCAACTGTGTCATGAATTCTGTCATCCCAAACTTTTCACTTCTTGAGTTTGCTCTATTACTAATTTTTAACAGTTATTAGTTACAATTTTCTATATAATCTCATGTGGGTTTTCCAGTTTCTTGATCACATACAAAATAGTAGACAATGCAATTCAGAGTTTATAAGAGAGTCAGAATAAGGCTCAGGTAAATGTAGTGTTACCCAATATTAAAATATTTAAATATAAAAATATGAAAACTCCTAACATATTCAACTCCCTTATAGACTGACATGGGAGGAAAAGTCACAAGACAAAACAAACCCACCTGATTTTGAACGTTCCAGAGATGAAGATCATCAGCTGGAGAAGGTCACAGTTGAACCAGAGAACAATGATTCAAAGCACATTTCAGTTCTTTGCTCTACGTGTCAACAACCAATATATCCACACCACCTTTTTAATCACAAAAAAACCCACAAAGCCCTAACTTTGCTGGGCTTTGATAGCCCACAAACAAAGACTAACAACAAACGACTTTTAGCTCATAGACAGAAACTTATATCAGAATTGACCCAGACTCCTAAATATTCTGAGAAACAAAGGCAGAAGATTGATTATTCATTTGAATTCCTTATGGATAATCATACTCCTACATCACATTGGGATCTTCCTGACATTACCAATCCTAGTACTTTTAAGAAAGTAAATAATTCTTTAATAAATGCATTAGCCATTTGTCAAGACAAAAACTCCACATGGCAGAGGGACATGGAAGACAGATTTATCGTGCTCGACAACTATGGAAATAGGTCAGATACATGTTTTCTGGGGTTAGTTGATGGCTCTCACGGTGTGGCAGCTGCAGAAACAGTTGCAGCAGAGCTCCCACTTTTATTTCTTGACCAGCTTGCTCAAATGGATTCCTCCTACGAAAAGAGTAAGGATGAACAGCAAATTCTAGATTCTTTTGCCACAGTAATCAATGCAGATTACAAGAAAAAAGAGAAGATTTTCTCTGATAAACCAGGCAGTGGCAAGACCAACAAGACCAACACTTACAAATGGATTCACAAAGCATACGCCAAGTCCTTTTGGAGAATGGATAGACTTTTACGACTGGGAAGGAACGAGGTTTCCAAAGTTCGCTGGAGTGGCTGTTCAGCTGTTACTTGTTTGGTGGAAAGAATCCCCAGCGAGGAGACAGATGTCACTGAGGAAGAAGGAAGAAAACATTCTGAAAACAACATAGACTGTCCATTAACCAGGACAGCCAAAGGTGCTGCTGGCTTACTGCATATTGCTAATGTAGGTACGTGCGTTCCACACTGGGACACTTTTTTTTTCCTCCACCCTATAAAAAGAGGAAACATAAGCTAATCTAGAGATTTATTTGCAGTAGATATTTGGAGACAAAAAGCTGCAATTGCTTTAACTTGATAATGTGAAGGAGACAAGATAATTCCCTTGCAACTGATATTGGTATCAGGCAATAAATATTATACTTATCTAATAAAGTACCTTCAATATATTTGAGTTAAAGCAGTAAAGTCAATTCACTAATGCAAAAGACACAATTAAGAAACATTCTGTAATACACAAGTGACCTCTGCAAGAGTAGTAAGGACAGTGGTTTTTTTAATTCAAGAGGAAATTTATGGTGTCATTTTAGGGCAGACAATCATAAATCTGATTTTAGATCTGGTAAATCCCTTGTGTCAATGAAACGTGCTTAAGATAGTCTCCACGAAAAAAATTAATAAGAAGAATAAGTGACACTACATTTTTCTACCAGCAAACTGAAAGCATGATCTGTGGGGATCATCTGAATTATTAATTTCTGAAATTGGAATTGGTTGTTATTTACTATTATTATGGAAGATCTAGTCAACTTGTTTCCTTATGAAGGAGAATCCTGCTTTGCCTTTCTGTAGCGTAGAAAAATCAGGCATTAATTACAGTCAGAAACACTGATATATTCCTTATTCTTCTCCACCCAGCCCTGCTGCAGGCAACACTGGACAAAGCTCTTGCAGATATTAGCAGCTCTACTCATTTTATGTTCCCACTTGGTGATTTGTGTTACCAGTTAATTTCCCAAGTACATAAGGCAGCTGTAAGATTACAAGCAAGGCATTGCTTTCCCATAAAGGAGTACACATGCAGAATTACACAAAAAAAGCTGTTGGGTGAATAGTTTCAAACAGATTTGTATCTACAGTTATATTCTCCAGTGTCTTTCAGTCTCTGCTTGAAGCACATGCCCAGCACTATAATACTTTCCTATTACTCTCCCTAGTATTAGTAAGGACTGCACCAATACTGCACCTTTCCATAAACATGGGCACTCTTTCCTCCTGAGGTGAATGTATTCACAAAACTTGTAAGACTCTTTCATCTTTCTTCATCTGGATTTTGACAAAAATTAGTCAAAAGGGCCAAAGATCAGTAGGAAAAGGTGGTAACATTCAACAGCTTCTATTTCTTCAGGAGGAAAAATACAAACAAACCAAAAATCAACAAAAAAAACAACAAACCAAAAATATATTCCACATCTGGAAAAACCTAATTCCAGATTAAAAAAAAAATGCTTGACAATTATAAGCAATCCTCTGCCAGTCTGAGAACAAATACGCACTGACACCATAATAAGTAACTGTGGTCTACTCACTCCTTTTTCTCTCCTCCATTTTCACAACACTTGTTGCTTTATCCATATTTCTCTACCCCCAACAAGCATTTTTGCAGCTACTACAACTTTATTGTTACTGATACCAAAATTGGTAGTTTAGCATTACCTCAGATATTTTTGCAGGAGATACAGTTTACTGCAATACAGGAAAAACTCACATAAAGGTTAGAAGCTTTTCAGAGCCAACAAATGCATTTGTTTTCACCTAACTGGGGAAGAAACATTTTTACTACAATGAGCTTGAGAGGTAGGATGAAGGTAAGAAAATCTGGTGGAGAATTCACCCAATCTAAGTTCTCTGGTTCTTGTTACCTGCCTCCATCCTTCCCTCCCAGATTAAGGTTTTATGCTGGCTACAATTAGAGATACTGTAAACTCAAGCTCTGCTCGAGTTAAAGCTTGAAGTTGATCAGAGATGCTTTAAGCCCTTTTATGATTGAAGTCCACATTTTTGAACCACTTCTAAACACATATTTATTTAATCTAATACACTTAATTTTCCACCAAATGTATCACATCATAGAAGAAGATTTGCACATCAACCTTCGTTCCCACTCCCCTGGGAATGTGTTCTTACATTAGTACAGACATGTTCCATCAGCACCAGGTAAACGACTGAAGAGGACGAGCAGGAGATGGTGGCACTGGCCAACTTTGCCTTCTTCATTTAGTCCCGCATTGACAGATCAGCTAGTTTTTGTCAATCCTTTTGCCCTGTCTCTGGTTCGCAGACAAGAGACTTGCATCCAAAAGTGACTAGACTTTGCTCGCTCTTGCAGTCAAACTGTTCCACATGGGTCATATTATGCTCTTTGTTAGGCTTACAGCTGGTGGTCTTACTCCGAGGGTTCAAAGGAAATTTTAAACAATCTTCTAGCTCTCCATGGACATCAGAGGAAGCAGGAGGGAGCAAGTACAAGGAAACATTCACAAAGCATAACTTAAGGCATCTACATTCTATAATCAATAAAACAGGGGTGTCCTTCAGTTTGATGTTCTGAATCACGTTCTAGAGAAATGTGCCTTTGCACAGCCTGCACTTAGATGTCTCCTACAACAGACAATGCCAACACTTCCCAAAAAATAGAACTACTGTATAAGCAGTACCTACTTATAAACACTTTTCATAGATCTGTGCCCAAGTCTAGCCAGATGATATTAAAAATACAATTTAAATGATCACACTGCAGCCAGCTTAGTGTCTGGAAAGATACCGGTCTTCTCAAGTTCCTTCTGTAAGGCATCACTTTTGCCTTTATGCCAACACATGGAAGTAGACCAATAACCTCCCCTAACACAAAAAATGGTCTTCTCCCAGTGTAGCCATAGAGGATCACAAACAATACATCACTTTGTTTCAGAGCTGCTTTCGTTTATGCTCTGCATTCAGTTTTGACAAGACTAGTCACTTGCAGTGTTGCAATTTCCTAACATGTTTCATTCTCACCCTGCAGATTTCAAAAGTATTAAGAGAAAACTAAAGTACCTATTCCTACTAAAGGAAATGAGTTAGTCCTCGACTTCTCATGACGGATGTGAGAACTGTTATTCCCTTGGGTCCCTTAACCAAGGAAGAGATTTAAGGCATCACATTAATAAACTGTAAATTCTACACACATCCAAATTATTTTCAGGTACTGGAAATTTTATATGGCTAAAAATAGCCTGAACCTGAAACTTCCTGATGAGTTCATTCAGCCATAGTATCTTAAAAGCACACACTCTCCTAGAAAACAAAAAAACACCACAAAACCAACACTCCCCCCCCCCCCCCAAAAAAAACAGTGTATTTGAGAAAAATATGCACTTCTGCTTAAAATACAGTCAAGAGGCAATATTTCTGTCAGACTGAAATGTCACTTGGGACTCCTCATAAGAGTTTAGTTGCAGTCAGAAGAATAAGGTTCTGGAACAGTCCTCTGAATAATGAGAGAAAAAAACCAACCACAGAAAACTTTGCTGTAAAATATTAATTGACGGATATATTGTTGCCTGTGGCAGTAGATAATTAAACTATGACTTCATTTTTTTTCCCCAGTCCTTAGCAAAAGGCTGTTAATGTAACAGTAGTATCCTTAAAACAAACAAACAAACAAAACACAATATGCTAATTCAAAATATCCTATTTCAATTTTAGGTAATGCACATGCAGTCTTATGTAAAAATGGAAAGAGTCACTGCCTCTCAAAAGAGCACAGCACTTCTAATGCAAGTGAGAGAAAACGTATATTTCAGAATGGTGGAAATATCAGCACTAATGAACCGGACGGATTAGTGGAGGGGTACCTGAGAACTACAAGGGGTCTTGGACACCATGGAGATCCGGTACTGAAAAGATCCATTATACCTGTACCTCATACTATATCTGTCCCTATTGATGATACTTGTCAGTTTCTTATTTTAGCTTCTAATGGGCTTTGGGAGGTTTTGGATTACAATGAAGTACTTGCTTTAACTCTAACAACATTCACTCAGTATTTGAGAATGCATGAATGCGTTCAACAAAATGGAACTTCTCCATGTAACTGTCAGTATTTGATGCCGCTCACTGAAGACAATTTAAAAGACTCAAAGGCTATTAAAGATCTGCAAGCTGGAACAGAGATACTGTGCTCCGCAGACATTTTTCTCACTGAATCAAAAGGCAACTTGGAACGAAATAAGCCCAAATATTCTAGGATGAGCTATTTGCAAAGTGAAGATGAAGTTCCTAAGGAAAGCAATGACCACAAAAATCAAGCTGATCCAGAACTGACTCCTTTCAGTCACAACAAAATAAATTCACAGAACGGAGAGAGAAAACAGTCTGATTCTAGCACACAAGGTAGCTCTGAAGCACTGGAAGAGTTTGAGTACAGAGAACTTAATCTAAGTAACAGTTTTCAGCCACAGTCACAGATTGCAGTGCAAAAAGAAACAGATACGGACACTTTCTGTGCAGCAGGTCCAAGTTGCAACCATAAAGAGCTGCAAGAGAATGTACTGGCAATAGGGTCTGAAGACACAAAACAGCCCTCAAAAGACATAAAAGCATGCCTAACTGACTCAGGTCCACAACTGGCTGAAAAAACGGACTCCAAGATTTTTTGTGACAAACTTACAAGTTGTGCTCGTCAAGAACTGCAAAAGACTGTATCACCAATGGGTTCTAAACCATCACCACAGTTTGAAGAGGACACAGAAACATACCCATCCAATTGTGAATCACAAACTGCAGGAGGAGGCAGAGTCACCTCTGAGACACTGTACGACAATGCAGCAAGCTACATCAGTGAACGACTTGTACAGACTGCATTAGCTGCAGGTTCAAGAGATAACATTACTATTTTGATTGTACTTCTAAACGGATGCGATAAGATACCCAATTACCTCAACATTTAAAAAATTATCATAGGATAACTGGGGTGGCACATTAGATAGAGGACAAGCTTACATTTAGCTGTGTCATGAATTTACTTGTAATCATCTTAAATGCTGACCCATATTCAGACATCTTGTCGGAAACTGTTCAAATACAGTAAAACCTTCTGAAACTCGCAATAAAAAACGCTAATCAAAAATCTATTTTTTTCTTTTTTAAACCATTTTATTCAAACCTGAGCACCTCAATATAAAACTAAACACTGATGAACTGTCATTTTCCTTGCTAAACCCAGATTACCGCAAATTTAAAATCTGCACAAGTAAGTTTCTGCTACCAGTTCAACATTTAAATAGACTAATTCATCTCTTCTGACACACTTGGTAGATTTCATATAATGAAAATAACTAAAAGAATTAGTGCAATATACTGGACAGATCAAAATAAAATGTACTTTGGAAAACAAAGTTGCAAAGTTCATTACTGACAGACAGCAGTACTTATGTTACAGATACAGGAGCATCATTTATTACTGTTCTAGCCATAGAGGAAGAACTCAGAACCCCCTTTGATTAGAGAGGAAAAAGTTAGCTTTAAGTAACTGTACATTCTGTATACCTTTAAGCAACTCTTAAATATTACAGAAAGTATTAAACAAATGTAGACTACAATGCAGAGTACCTATTTACAGTACATTAATACCCAAATTTAAAATCAAGTTGGATGTACATAATCGTTAGTGCACTATTGTTTTTCCTTAGAGGAAAAAACCCATAAAACTGTAATGGCCAGCAATGATCAAAACCAAGAAAGAAGTCACAGACACAGAGTTTGTTGTGGTTTTACTTGAAGAGCTCTTACAGTTTGTAGAGGGAAAAAAAAAAATTTAAGTCATAAAGTTGAATTTACTGGGCTGTACCCTCTGATCAGATTAGAAATTAAGTTAAACTTGATTTATCACTAATTCCTTTAGATAACTAACTGGGTTGATACAATTTACATACAGTGTACCAACTAAAACTCCACTTTCCTGCAAGCATAGGGTTCTCAGAATTGTTAATGCAAGTATTATTTGTAATTAAATTATTAAACTATGGAATGTATAACTAAACAGTATATACCTGCAGAAACAACTGGTTGCATCAATACTGTAAATAAGTTTAAGTCATTTTTAGACCCTGTTTCTAAAAAAGTTTTAAAGCACAACTGAGAATTAAGAAAAGTCCCAATCCTATTTATTATAACAGTAATCAGTATTGAGGCTACAGGAACTGGCCAATTAGGTCCATGGAAAGTAGTTCTCCTACACCCCTAATGGCAAGTGATTTTTAAAACCTTTGAACTGAAGGAAGTTTATTCTGCTTCCATCTCCCCTCTACTACTGAAACATTACAGCCAGTGGTGGATACATGCATGTTAAAATTTTAGGTCAAAAGAAAACTCTGTATCATGAACTTGACTATTATTGTAAGTCTCTTCGCTGTTTGGAAGCTGTACTGGGCCAGGTTAAGCACTCCAATTCCATGGTTATTAACAGTTAGGAAGCAGAAGAATATTCAGAACAGTTTAAAGCAACTGATGTTTTAGTTACTACAACATTGACTCTTGGGTGGTTGCGTGGGTTCAGTAAGGTCCACTCCTCTTCCTCTGGCAGAGTTGGCTCCTGCACTCTGTGGTTCACTCTTGGGCAATTTTTTTGCTATAAAATCAATAAGAAAAAGAGTTAAAACTGAGTTCATGTACTGAAATGATTTAATCTTAGTGCAAACAGTCAACACTTTATTACTCCATAAGCATATCAATATAATCACTATAAAATCTTATTTGATTCAGTGTGTTGGTAATAAAAGAAGTTAAGACACTTAACTACTTAATGATTAACTACCTTATCTATGATTGTCAAGAGTGAAATACATTAGTAACCCGAGCAGTACAATTTATGTGCACAGTTATGCTATGCCAGCAGATGACAGCTCTTGTGGGAATTCACCTACACAGAACAGGCTTTAAGATCACGATGTTAGTGCCAAAAAATACAGAAATAATGAAAAGGCACAAAATGGAGACAGAAATGGGCCTAACTACTGCCCGTCTACCTAGGCAAAGTATTTGCATACAACACATAAAATGGCCCTCAGCACTAGATCAAGTCTCTCCTCTTTTTTTTCAAGCTGCCTCTTCTCTCCAGCTCTTAATGAGTCAATTGACTGTGATAATTTCTTTGTTGTCCTTGTAGCTCCAGGGTAGCTCCTTGGTGACAAATGCTACTCTTCTGAACAGCAGCTCCTTCTAGCTTTCTGTCCATCAGAAGATTGCCAAGTCCCACATAAAAAAAACTTCAGTGAGGCTGTCTTGCCTGTATTACCGGGATCCAACAACCATCCCTGTTCTACAGTTCGGCCGCATGCTTTGACTCCAAAGTAACTACTTTGGCCAGCTTTTTAAAGAAAAACTTTTCCTAAAAGGAGCAAAATGCAAGTATTACTACCAGAGCACCAGCACAGTATACACCAAGATGTGTTGCGGTGTTAGATAACCCCAGGGTGCTAGATAATCTTGCCTAGGCCCCCTTTCCCACAGAAGGCTGGACCAGATGATCTTTTGAGGTGCCTTCCAACTTGAGCTGTTCTACAATTCTGTGACAGAATCCAAGAGTTCATGTAGTACTAAGCTTTTGAGACAGTACAAAGGGACAAAGCACCAGTAAAAAAATGCCCTCGGAGCACCGGCATTTTGGATTCTAGATACATTCTGGAACTGTAAGTTAACCTGAGTTTAATTGGAAGTTCCGAATGAGCTCTAAAGCAGACAGTTTACAAGCAGTTGTAGCCTGCATCCCTCAGTTCTGTCCATGTGCTCATTTTTCATTTTCTCCCTTTTTTTAAGGTTTACACATGGTCCTGATAACTGAATCCATGTTGCGCAAAAGGCTGTTTCAAATTCCATGCAATACTTGTATTCTTCTCAAGATTTCTTTTCAGGGTCCGTTGCTGCAGATCTTTTTCTCATGCACCGACAAAAGCTGAATTTCACCCACTGATGTAAAAGAATTGACAAGCAAACTTGAAGACAAAATACCCAGGTACTAATTGGGCATTATTTTCTCAAATTTACTTTGTATACTTCATTGAAATATGGACAGACAAGTATTATTGTTGAAAAAAAAAAAAAAAATCAGATTTGGGGATTTTTCTTTTTTTTAAAAAAAGATGCACACTGCACCTTTAAACAAAATTATTTTAAAATTTCACTAGAGCAGTGTAATTGAGCATTTCTGTATGATTAAATACAGGCCTATCTTGATCATTTATGAGAAAAATATACTTTCCATAGAGTTATGTTTTTTTCCCCAAGTATTTATAGTTAATATGAAGCAAGTACTTCTTATAAAGTGTTGCTATAGTGATGATTTAATTTGCATCTGCTGGAAGTTTGAACCACACCACAAATTACCTTCTGCTTTACTGACTTGAAAAGCAGATTAAGAGCTCTTTAGAAATATTTAATTTTGATAGCAATGCCATTTTTCCACAAAAAGTGGGATACAGAGGTAACTGCAGTGCAAAATATGAAACAGATTTAATAAGATTATTTGACACTATACATTATTCCCCAGTAGCAGAGCCACTAGTGTCATTAAGGTTATTACTAAATAGGCTGGTAACCAATCTAAAAATGCATGCTTTCTTTTTCCTCCACTTTCAGTGTTTTATTGACAATGAAATACAATTTTTTTTGTCTAACAATGTAATTCAGAAAATTTCTTAGTAATTTATGTTGACTATTACATGTTAACATCTTTAGAGAAATGCCTAAGACTATGTTAGGGCTAAAAATATGTTAGTAAATTCACTTTTCACATGAAGTACCCTTTACTTACACTTGGATACTGAATTTAAGCACACACATTGTTATCTTTGGCACAACATTTGGAATTCGAACAAGTTTATCACAAATGTGTTATTAGGAAATATTTTGTTTAGAGTAAAATGAACACTTGACTTTTTTTTTTTTTTTTTAAAGTAAATCCATTATTATTCTCCCATTTTGAAATGTTTCCAGCTTCAATTACCACCATCTCAATAAAGGTACATTATTCCAGGCTCTGCACCTAAGGTAGTGCAGAATCCATTGAAAAAAAAAACATATCAAAAGGCACAGATTTATACACTTACGTTCTTACACTGACTTGCTTAACAAATGCCAAGTATATCTTACAATCAATAAAAGCTGTGTAAAGCTTTTAATTGTTACCTATAACGTCACCTACCACGTTACCTATAATTGTTACCTACCACGGAAAAGGCTTTTTTAATATAACAGCTAAAGCTTAATTTTGCTTGAATTTGAAGCAGTACAAATTTTCATCATGGAGTCAAAACAGGTACACAGAACTTGCTGACAGAATTCAAAGGTAACTTAGCTTAGCTATTCCAAGTTAATCCAAGTGTTTTGGTACTTGACATAAAACCTGTGCAACTGTGCTTCAAGTAAGTTTATCTCACTTCTGAACATCAAAAAGGATATGAAAGTACCTAAGGAAGTTTCAGCACCAGAAATTATTTAAGTGAAAAACAAAGGTCCTGAGTTAGGAAGACTATGGTGGTACACATCTCATTAAAACAATTCCCTTAAATTCTCCATTTGTTCATAAACTCACCAATTGCCATGAATATTTCATTTACATTCATAGATGTTTTGGCAGAAGTCTCCATGAACAATAAGCTGTTGTCATCTGCATAAGCCTGTGCTTCCTGAAAGTTAAAATAAGAATGCATTACTTCATTTAAAAAAAGCAAACAAACAACTAAACAATCAAAATCCAAAACACAATCTTTACACATTGTACTTTTATGGCTACTAAGGACCAATTTCTATACCATTTTGAAAGTTTGCTGGAACACTCATCTGACAACGCGTTATTCATCAGCTATGAAGAAGTTACAATTCCATCAAGCAGTTAAACATCCAGGAATGCCATCTTAAAAATCACTACTCATCTTAAAAACATCCAGATGGAAAAATGTCAGGCAAAACTAAATAATAAATAAAAATATTTCTTGAAAAGACATCCCTGATCTGTGACAGCAAGAACAAATAATCTCCAGAAAGTCTATTATTACCCTGGAAAGAGGCAGTTTGTGATCTTCAATCTTTCAACCATTGAGGAAGATGGATCAGAACAGTTTCATTATCCTGAGAGAAATTCACCAACAAATAAGCAGTATTTACTCTCCTATCACATTATCTCAATTTTCAGTCTGAATTTTGATCTGAAATACACTATCTATAAAAAGCTTTCTACTTTTGGCACTTCCTGTTAGTCAATTCATCCGAGAATCCCCAGCTTCTTATGATTATGTAACTGCCTTTGCATTCAATAGGAAATCTGTAAAAAGCCAAACTACAAAACACCTGTGATGAAAAAAAATCTACAGCATACTATATTCATTTGACTGACATCTGCTAAGATCCAGGTGACTATATCTGAAATAGAAAACTAACAAATAACCAGAAATCTAAAATGTGCTTTGCAAGGAAAAAGGATGTCAAACTTGCCAGGAGCCCACAAATCCACACAAACAAAAACAGAAAACATTTGAAAAATATTAAGATTGTAATTGTACGGATAAAAGGTAGTTCTACTGTGGTAAATAAATTTGATTAAGTTTTTGACTACACACACTTATGTATTTTTTGTTAAATACCACCATTTTGCACAAGCCACAAAGGCTTTCTGTCAAACAGCTTTATGTTATAGTTGACACGGAAGTACAAAATTAGAAAAGCGATCTGTAGGTATTTTTCTGCCAGAATTCTAAAACACTGTTAACCTTCATAATCTAACTCCTATAGTTACAAAAGGATTTACTATACACAGCAGTATCTCACTCAGTGACACCACATACAGGTTAAGTCTCTAAGAAAATTAATTACTAATACGATCTTAATTCAAATTCAATCAATCAAGAATTTGCTGTAGGTTTTATTTGCTTCGAAAGCTATTTTCTGATGACTTGGTCAAACTTTCTATAAGATAAAACACAGCAGTGCTAACACAGATCTATCCATTAAACCAAAAAAGAATGCCATGAAAAACACAATTAAAACTCAAACACTGCTTTAACAGTATAGCCTATGCAAGTCCAGCACAAACAATCAGCTTTCAAAATTCTCCTGCTGACAAGTTAGAGAGAATGGTTTGCACCGAAAGTTACTGCTATCTCATCTGTTGAAGCTCTAGTTACTGGTAATTTTGGGTAGAAGACAGGGAGAGGTCACAGCAAAGAACAGAATTCAATTAGCTTTAAAGATATGCAAATACATTAGTTATTCCTCAAAGTCAAACAATTATTCAAAAAAAGTCTATTGGTACATATCACTTGTACAGAAATAGATTTTTTCAGCAGCATGTGTAATTTAATTAGTCTCAGTTGACGTTTATATTTAACAGCATGACCTCTATAACAACCAGCTAGGTTATGCATATAAGCTCCTCCTACATTTATTTACTTTCTATTCCAACAAAATGTTATTTTTATAAACAGAAGTTATGTACGTACCTGGAAATCCACAGCTCTTTTGTTAGCTAGATCAGCTTTGTTTCCTGCTAAAGCTATTACAATGTTAGGACTTGCTTGTCGCTGAAGTTCTTTGACCCAATTTTTCGCTCTGGCAAACGACTCCTGTTAATGATTGCAAAATGATGCAACTGAGTTTTATCATGCTTTTGTACTCACCTATTATCCCAATCTCTGTTATCTATACTTCAGGCAAAAGGCCAATGCAAGGCTGCTACCTTTGTCCAAAGGCACACTCCAACTTGCCAACTGAGCTTTTAAAATGAAACATTCCTACCTTAGTTCTCAAATGTGCTTAGTTGGGATAATGCTGAAAAAGTAAGTAAAGATAGGAAGATCTTTATGTAGACAAAGTAAGGAAAGAGAAGTGGCTCAGAGAAAAAAAAAAAAAAAAGGGAATTTTAATTTCTCCTCTAGAAGAATAATATTTATGAGCAGCTATATTGAAATAGTCTCAAAACACGTTCTAATTACTGAGAACTGTTCATTACGGTACAGGGTTTCTGGGTTTTCGGGTCTTAAGTCTCATTTTATCAAAGAAAGTGTTGCTTATCTGATTTAAGTTAAAGAAAAAGAAATCAAATAATCTCAAGTTTTGGTCTCAATGGCTTGTGTCCTTTCCAGTCCTCACCTATAGCTTGCAACAATACAATATTAAAATAATGTACTTCACTATCAGAAATAAACTGTCATAAACAATGTGGTGAGCTTAACAGCTCAGTTCTGGTGAACTCATTTAAAGGTGGATTTGAAACACTTCTACAATGGGATTTGCCCTTTTCTTTAAAACGAAACAAAACCAAAAAAAAACCCACACCACACAACAACCAAAAAAACCCAAACACCAAACCCCCCAAAAAATGAGAAATGGTCTTTTGGCAAGAAAAGTTTACAGACACAATATAACATTACATAGCTAAATATGAAATAAGTAGCCTGATATAGTTGAAGATGTCCCTGCCCACAGCAGGAAGGGATTGGACTAAATGACTTTTAAAGGTCCATTCAAACCCAAACCATTCTATGAAATGCTGAACTGATTCACACAAGTTAGTCAGAAAAATCAAGGAAAGATCAATTCAAGACTGCTAGCTTCCAAATCCCCCTTGTGCCTCCTTAATACAGTACTTACCTCATTTGTAATGTCATATACCACTATAGCTGCTTGTGCTCCTCTGTAGTACATGGGTGCTAAACTGTGGTACCGCTCTTGCCCAGCTGTATCCCAAATCTCAAATTTTACCGTTGTATCGTCAAGACATACAGTCTGGGTCAGAAAAGCAGCTACAAAAGATATAGAGGTGCTGAAACCAGAAGTCTGCTTATACCTCTATATTAATACAAAATTATGTTTATAAAGATGCAAATATAATTTCTTTGAACAATTCCAGCCTATTATTAGAATATAGCAGGTTTGAAGCAAGCATTAGCTGACAAACCGTAACTCTGATCAACACAGAACAGTTAAACAGCCAGCCTTTCCTCAAGCTAAACACATAAGAAAGCAATAACTTTTTGCAATAGTGAATCTGAGTTAGTACAAGCCTTCTAGATACATTTAATTCTGCTTCAACAGACTATTCAGAGTACCACTTAACAGCATCCCATCGTGCTATAATCCAACAGTTCAGATTTTTACAGTTCTACAAATTTACATCACTTGAATAGTAACTGAAAGCTTTGATTTCCAGCTCCTGACAGCTCCACCTTAGCTAATGGGTATGAAAGAAAGAACCACTTCTCAAAAGTTCTTGTTCTCATAGCAGCCATGCTTTTGACTTTGCAAGCAATAACCAGAATTTCAGCATAATTTTGACAGCCTGCAGTTTCAGGGGAAATGGCATCCATCGCCACTACAGCTCAACGCATGACCATAAATAATAGTCTTACAATTACAGAACACAGCAAGTAACTTATTCCAAGCCTTCAAACAGTTAATGCTAATAAAGATTGTCCATTCAGGTAATGGTACGTATTAGAAATAAAGAGGTGAGTACCCACACAATATAGAAACACATATTACAAAACTGAGCTAGAATTTCCAAGAATTTATTGGGGTAAAAACCAGGAACAACAAGACAAAAACCAAACAAAACCAAACGACCAAACCAAAAAACCCCAAACGAACAACAAAACACCAAACAAAAAAACCAAAACCAACAACCAACCACCAAAACCCAAAAACACACACACCCCACAAAAAAACCACCAAAGTACTGAAAAACAAGATTTCCTTCTACTGAGTTCTCCTAACCCTTTGAGTTTTAACTCCGCCATCTCTTCTACTGTAGCTTTTGAAGTTTAAAAATAAGCACACAATGATTACAGTTGTCTGACAAGCTGTCTTGATTACCTGCTTTATAGTCATGTTGTTTGCCCACTTATAATATATACACAGCAGAAAACAACAATTCCAAGAATTTAGAAGAAAGCTTGAGCAATCCAGCATAAATGCTTGCAGTTGTTTTTCCAGTCATGACAGACATTCAGTGAAATACTGTGGACTTGCCTGCCCTTGCTCCTTCCACAAACAACAACAAAAAATTAAGACCTTCTGCTTGATGAAATGCTGAATGAAACCTCCTACTTGGCTGAACTGGGGACTCTCATCACTAAGCACACTGACAGATTGTGACTGATTTAAATCAAATGTCTGAAGAGGCAATGACCCATAACCCTTGCATACCTGAGATGTCACCCTGTTCCACATACTCCATGCACAGCTTATGAATCATTCCAAGAGTGCTGCAACTTCCAACTCATTACAGTAAACCAAAAGCAAGTCAATCTTGCTTTATAAAGGACACTGTAACTAACATACAGAAGCTGACTAGTTAAGTGGTCAGGTGTTCCTGCTTCAGGGGTATTAGCATCCATCACAGATGAGCAGGCAGGTTGGAGAAGGTAAAGGCTTTGATGTTCCAATGTTAAATCACCATTAATCTCTCTAAATGCTAAGTATCCAAGCACTGGCAAAACAGGCTTCTTTTGGTAGCTCCCTAAGCAACCCAGAACCAAAATAAAAGAGAAAAAAAAAAACACTACGTACAACCTGCATCAGACTAAGGGTTTCCTCCTCAGAACCAGCTCAGTATTATATTTCTCCAAGGCAGAAAAAAGATGCTAAACAAGTGGAATTTGAAGTTCTCACAGACATTATTCTCCTAGATGGAAGAATGTATCTACACTCCATAAATAAAGGGATGCACTCAGGAAGATAACTAAAACATAGGTTTTATTCAATGATATCCTCTTGGTTTTTTGAAAGGAGCATTTCAACCACCAGAAAATGCCAGCTTATTTCTGCAAACAAGGTAACTTTCTTCTATCTTGCAAGGCTATAGTAAATTGACTATTAATCAGCTGTGCTAATTATCTGAAAGCCTATTAACAGTCATACTTTTGTCTTAAGCAACTAACAGGCACTGCTACACTAGTCTGGAGTGGCAAAAACACACCATCACCATCCAACTTGTCTGCCTTTAACTGCACACTCTTTCAAGTGTTTTTATTCAGATTCACAATGCACATAAGCCTCTCTGTTAAAATTCTGCATACAAAGAAAATTATGGCTTAGGTAACTACAAGCTACAGAGTTAGACAGCTTTGTATATAGATATCTTTTTCTGAATCTCCACATTGCTGCATTTAGCATCTCTCAGCTGTATTACATGGCATTACCTTGTTTCTATTTTATATAGAAGAGATGCAAGTTAATAAAGAGATTACACTAAACTCTGTATATCTGAACTTGAACTTAAGCTCTTGCTTAAACTTTGTATACATTTTAAACAGTGTAACGGGATTTGGGTTTTCCTTAGTTCTACCTGGACACTAAAACAAGAGAAAAAAAAAAAGGAGGTTGAATGAAGTGGAGATCATCAAAACTGAACAACGCATTTCACTTAATTTTAATAGGTTTGGGTGTTGTGTGGTTTGTTTGTTTTTTTAACTGAAAACCACACTGATACTGAGAAGCTGATTCACTATAGATGTTTTCAGAATGCTTTCCATATCACCACATAGCTGTAGGAGATAACAGGGAAACCTTTCACACTAACACCTATCCTAAAGCCACTATAAAATGCACAAAGCCAAAAGCAAGCATTAGTAAGACTGTTAAAGGAGGAAAAAAGTGGTTCTCCATTTATGCTGGCAGATAGACAAAATAAATCCATGTAACAGCTAACAATAGGGTAAAAAAATGACGCAATGAAATTCAATCTGTATTTATTTTTCTAAGCTTTGTAGACTTTTTTTTTTAACATTTCAACAACTATCCATCTATAGAGAGACACACCACTGAAAGAGTGTCACAAATATTACAACAAAACAGACTGATTCATGCAAGCAGCAACAGGGACTACTAGAGAACATTTATCAGTCCATAAAATCCAGATTTTGTTTAAGTGTGTATGCTGTTAGGTAGTTTTAGGATAATTTTAAATTTACCCAAGGAGGAATACAGCTCAAAGCACAAAAAACTTCAACATAAAATATGACAGAGGAAATCTGCTGGACAGGGAGCATAAAAATCTGTTCAAACTGAAAAACCAGCACATTAAATTATGTGATTACTAACAAAAAAAGGAATATCCAGAAATGCAGTAAATTCTCCCAAACCAAAACCAGGATGCAAAAATGACAACACATTTTTTTTGGAAGATGCAGCACTTTGTGTTCATAGAAAGCAAGTTCTTAATTCTTATTAAGCAGTTGTTTCATGCATTAAGCATACCGCACAATTAAAACAACCACAGATCAACCCACAAACAATATGTAAAACAAAGCCCAGTTTTCAAAACTATGCAGTTCAAGGATGCATTTGCTTTTTCTACTTGACATGGATGCTTGCTACTACCTTGTGCCAACTACACCTTTTAGCTTAGAAAGTTATAGTTCTCAGATTTGATTCTTGCTGTCAATGACCCATTCTAGAAGTTCCATTACATTCAAGGTCGTCATGGGCAAGGACAATATAAACTCAAAGTAAAACAAATCAACAGGAAAACTTTCTTACCTCCAATCGTACTTTCTTGAAACTCATGAAACTGTCCTTTTACAAAACGAAGCACCAAACTAGATTTTCCAACTGCAGACTCTCCTAAAAGTACTAGTTTGAACTGGCAAATTTTATTTCCAGCATTTGGCCCATTGGGTCTTGTTGCTCCTCGATTAGCCATGCCCAAATTAGAAAGAAGTCCTTTGTTTCACGCTTTCGAAAACAAGTTCCAGGATTCAGATCTCAGTCGTGCCTCTGCCAGTAACAACCTGTTTATGAAAAGACAATGGACAGTATTAGATTTACAAACCAAGTTACAAAAATCTAATTCACCCATGCAACATGGATTATATATAACTTGTCCTAATATTTATTGAAGTCAATAGTCCAGAGCACAGCCAAGATCACTGTTAAGTTGTCAGCTACAGACAAAATCAGTGACAAATGAACCAGTTATCTTCTTCAATACCTAGTCCTCCCATTAAAACTTCAAATTAGGACATTAATATCCAATAATGTTTCTTCTTCCAACACTTCAGGCTCTTCTTTCTTAATGTATCAAGGCTGAAGTATAACAGTCTGTGATTCTGACTGTCACATCATTAGTAAAATTCACATGACAAGAAATAGTATTTTTTCTCATAGTTTTGCTAATGTTAAGCAATATTCTGAAGTCAGCACCACTTAAGTGTGCTAAAAAATTGAGCAAATAGTGAAAACTCAATCACCACATTAAGTTCTTTGCAAGTATCAATTAAATTTTATCATGTATACCAAATACAATTTCCTTAAACAAAAGTACAGAAGATCTTGACACACAAATCACTAATACCTTCTCTAGCTGACAACTGTCCTTTGAGAAGCAAAAATACAAAGCATTCTACATGTACAATAATGGATTTTCTTGACCACTAACAACTCCAGATGACTTTGTGCAAGCCACCAGAGAATTACCTTTTCACTTGCTTTGTTCAGCCTGGAGAAGATGAGGCCAAGGGGAGACCTCACCGCAGTCTACAGCTTCCTCACAAGGAGAGGAGGAAGGGTAGGCACCAAACTCTTCTCTTCAGTGACCAATGACAGAACCCAAGGGAATGGCAGGAAGATGTGACAGGGGAGGTTTAGGATGGATGTTAGGAAAAGGTTCCTCACCCAGAGGGTGGTGGAGCACTGGAACAGGCTCCCCAGGGAGGCAGTCACAGCCCCAAGCCTGACAGTGTTCAAGAAGAGACTGGACAATGCCCTCAGACACATGGTGTGAACTGTGAAGTTGTCCTACGCAGGGACAGAAGTTGGACTCAATGATCCTTGTGGGTCCCTTCCAACTCAGAACATTCTATGATTATGATAAATTGATATTTCCAATACCAACAAGTCCTAGCAGATAAATATTAACAATAGAGATCTCTGTTAAGAACAAGTATGAACAGTGTATTCCTTAGTCTACCTACTTTTCAACTCCTTAAAAACCAAAATGAAACAAAAATCACATTATTTATTCACATGGACAGGGAAGCCTTCACCTCCACTAGTTTCACTTCTGAGCCTAAAATTTATGTTCTTACACACTTAGCAGTAGAGATTAAATCTTTCTTGCAGGTAGGCATTGCTCTTATGAAAGACCAGCATCACAACTTTCTGTATTCTCCTTCCTCCCACTTCCCAAAATAAAATTCCTAGTGAGCCCGTAGGAAACAGCTCTAAGCGACAGTCAGCTCTCAGTGAGAAAAACATCTGCTTCTGTATTTCTGATAAATAAAAACCAAACCAGCCTATAACTTTACCCTTATTGATTATTTTCCACAAAAGCTGTATCCCCAACAAGTGTGCACAATTCAAGTACATAGGATGCAAGCAAGTTAGTTTAGAGCACATTCACCTGACGCAGAAAATGGCTTTAATGCACATATTGCAAAAAGGTAAGCTACTGCTTTAAAATTACTTCTTGGTCTTTCTTCCACATGGTAAATCAACTACATTTTAAAACTAAGCAGTAGCCTTTAGTCATTTTCCCACTTCAAAACACTCTGCACATGTATCAGGCACTTGAGCATTCCAGTTTGCTACACACCTAACTCAGACACCAAGCTTTCATACTCCTTTCTACCTCTACCTTTTGTAAACCTAACACAAGTAATGAAGAATTTTCTTTTCTGGAAAGTGCTTTTAGCACTCCAGCAGAATCCCATCCTCCACTAAGATACTCCTTTACAAACTAATTTCCATGCGTAAGAAAGAAATCTTAGCATTATTTCTTTACCAACATAACAGTTGGGAAAAAAAAAAAAAAAGGTATTTTATCACTCACTGTAAACAGAACTTGAATATAGGTCTTAGAAAAAAAAATATTTTCAACATCTTAAAACGCGTATTTGCTTATGTTGCTCCATTTCCAATACCTCTCAAAATAATTTAGCTGTTTCCAGGTAGGATATTCCAACACTGTGTTCATCCATGTCTGTCCTGAGTTTGTGTCCCATTTTACTATTATGATATTCTTAAAACAATATATTTTTTTATTTGCACAACATGATCTAATAAATATCTAATTTTAGATTTATGTTCTTACAAACATGTGAAAATGTACCATGGTGAAAGAACATTTCTATGAAGAAAAAAGCCCCTGCATATCCCACCACCCTTATTATGAATAATATGATAACTACATATTAGAGTTATTAATTTTGGTTGAATATTTTAGAATACAGGAATGGATACAGTTATTTTAAAAATACCAGACCTTTCATCCTTACAGTATAAACCAATTCATGTGCAGCTGGTGTACTGGTTCTCAGGCAAGACTCCTCCCCTGCTACCCGTGCTGCTGAAATACACTACAGAAGTTATGGAGCAATTTGGATAAAAATGGATCAGTGACAACTGTTAATCTTTCCTAATTATACTACAAGCAAGAAAGCAGCAAGGCATAGCCAAAATACAGGTAGCTCAGAATACTGTTATGCATTAGTTTATCTTTTTCTTTAGAAATGAAATGAAGGCAATCAAGTTATTTCTTCTTTACAATAAAAGACATCTGTTTGCTGTAGCATTCTAGTGTGTTTGGATAATCATGAAATAATGAAAATCCCTTTAATCTTAACTCATCCCATGTTTTTCTAGACTCTGCAGCATTACTAAAGACATAAGGGCTACATCCAATGACCGTGTATGTTAGTTCTCTTTGGAGCAAGTGATTCTAGATGACACACAGTGAGGAAATCAATCCACCACACTGGTAACTTACTATGACTACATTTTTGCTTACTGTCTTCCATATTGAGAACAAAAGGAGGCACAACAGAAAAACAGGTAAGACTGATCTAACTCTAATCATATCTATTTGTTGCAACTAGCCATTTACAGCTTTCAGTTCTTCAGATTAATGTCACTTCCAAAACCCCTTGCAAAACTCCTTTAGGACTCAACGCTGAAACAGATTGTCAAGAAAAATACCTAATTCAATTTTTAGAGATGTCCAAGCTACAGAAGCTGCAGTTATTAGAGAACTTCAAAGTTTACACCCTTACAACACCTCTCTCCCCTTACCAAAAAACATTCTAAAGGCTCAGACACCATGTACAAAAATAACCAGCAGTCAAGCTGATAAGAAATCACACTACCTGTGAGGAAGGCCATCAAGTCCTGGAAACACCCTGCAGACATCATTCATTCAATAGTCACATTTATATATCTAATAACTTAATAATAAAACATACTACAGTCATACCACCTGTTTTTTAACAGCTCAGGATTAAAAACAAAAACACACACACCCCCCACCCCCCCACCCCGACTCAAAAGCTGATAGAGCACATCCAGATGAATTGGATATATTAAAACAAGTCACTAACACCTTCTATAAGTGTATATGGAAATCATAATCTCTTGAAGTTTCAGATTGTATTGAAACTGTTCAGTAAGCTCATAACATGGCAGCATACAGACATGAAACACAAGCGAAAAAATTTATTAATCAGAAGAGAAGCAGTACTACAGTCTAATGTAGCCATTACAGAATGGGTTTGGCCTGTTTTTTTTAGATTTGTGTGCTGAACACAGAACCTCACAAGGATTTAAAAGTATATTTCAACGCTACAGATCCCATGCACACTACAAACTAAGTCACATTCATCCTCCAGTTCCCTAAGTAATCTGTAAAACACTAGCTTTGAGGATCAAAAAAAACCAAAACAAACACACCACCACACAAAAGAGGAATACTACACTTAGTACCCTACACACTCTGCAAATTAAAGTCTTTTTCGACAAATCACTTGCAAGATAACTTTGAAGACTCACTTGAAGGGCTTAGCAGCCCTATCTATTTCTTACTCTTAGCTTTGGTGAAAATCTCCAGGAAAAGGTCCACTAATGTGCTCCCTCCCACCCCCATTTTTGTATGCTAATTAAAATTTGGAATCTATTGATGTCTTTGGAACATGTGAAGAAAGAAAACCTTGAAAAGACATTTTTATTCATCTACACAAAAGCAAGTATGCAGTTGTTTGATTAGAACCCAGCTCTTAAACAGATATGTACGGAAATTATTTAAGCGAATTACAGATATAAAAAAAACAGAGGAATATACTATGAAAGTTTCTTAGATGGATGGCAAGATTTTCTTTAACAGAGTTTAATACGGGAACTCCAGCACATATTAAAAAGTAAGACCCATTTTGCAGTCTTGGGCTCTACAAATACATAGGTCCTTCTGGTAAGTAGGAACTTTCTCTCTTCTCATGAACATCCGCCAAAGGGACAGCAGTTCTATGCTGAAATGCCAGAACAGAGTTTGGAGCATATTATTAAGGAAGTACTCCAGCTAGTCCCACCAAGTACTTTAGCAGATGCTGGGTATTCTCAGCACTTAAGATGAGAAATTTATATGCTGCTATAGAGTCTTTGTTAGTAGTGAGTTTTATTTATGAAAGAGAAGAGTCACAAGTATTTTAATAGATCACCACACAAATTTTATTACATTTCAGTCTGCATACAAAATAGCAAAAGTCCCATCCAATACCTACAAACTCCCAATTTAATGGCATAATTCATAGGTGTGTAAGTGTTCAGAGCAGTGCCTATTTTAAACTACAAGAAAGTTAACACAGACATATCAAAATAACAAACACTACTGACAAAAACCCACCTACTAAAGAAATTAAGACATCTAACACTGTTACTACAATGAATGTGATTAAGTGCATTATCAAATAAAAAGACCACAACACAAACTCAAGATACATTTAACACTGGAACATTCTGCCGCTTTTATATTTCAGAGCAAATTACAGTGCTTCTTATCAGGAACACACTGTTGTAGTATTTTCTATTAAACTTTTTCACACTTCATGAACAGTGACAGATCATACATACAATGGTGAGGTTGCAACCATTATCTACTTTATTTTTTTTTTACACTGCACTATCTTAAATGTTCTAAAAAACCTTTCTTGTTATTCCCTTCCAGGTTTGGCAGGGTTAGTGTGACATCTTACTGCAGTATTCAAGATCGTGATACATACAACTATCAAAATCCTTGTCACATATAAGACAGTTTATATTGAAACATAATGACACAGTAAGTTTAATGAGTCAACACAGTCACTGCAAAAAAATTATAGCCTTCCAATTAAAGATAATAACCATCTCATAAGCTCACATGAATGATGTATACTACCAATTGCTTTCAGATAAACTGGTTTATCATGCAGGAAATGTAAGTAATGATGAATGTACTACCACTGTGTCCAGCCATCCCACTTGAGCCAACATCTACCTTTTTCCTGACATTTCTTGTTACAGAATAACAATACCAACATGCAATCTAGCCTGCTTGAAACTCTGAAAAGTCACTACCAAACTGAAAAAAAAAACCAAATATGACATGCTTTTTACTTAGTTTGAATGTTATGTGGAAGAAGCTGATTAACTTCAGCTGCTTAATTAGCTGTTCAGCCTCTCTTTTCCATTCCCAGGCTCTAAAAGAGGCATAAGGTAGGGGGGAAGAAATGTAAAAAACAACAAAAAAGTTGAGAGAATAACCTTTCATGGTCCTGTTGTTAGGATCATTTTGATAGTTCTTACACAACTCAGCCTTCCTCCAAAACATAAGAGGGCATAGGTTTGCTCCTCCACCGTACTCCAGCTTTATGTCTAGTTCTAAGACAGTGCGCTAGGCCTGTCGTGATACCGCAGATGGCGACGTGTTGTCTGAGCACTTCTCGCCGTATTCACCGTCCTCCCCCACCAGCCGCAAGTGAAAGGGAAAGCGAGAGACCTATCTCCCAATCTCTCCTACCATCTCTCACAAGCAACTTGAAGGGAACAACCCTGTCCTTGTAACTGGACACAGACAGTGATAACGCGCTACAGGAGAGCCCGCAAGCAGGGGAGGATCCCCGCTCTCTCCTACTCGCTGGAGCCCCGGGCCCAGCCCTCCAACCCCCGCCGCCGCCACCACCATCGCCGCCGCCACCTCCCCTCCCCCGCGGCTCCCTTCCAGGCACAGGAATAAGGGGAAGTGAGAAAATCGGGGGCGCCATTTTGAGACGGAAAGGGAGAGACCAGCCTCTCCTCCCCGCACGGCGGGCTGCCCACCTCAGCAGCTCGCACCGAGGCCCAGGCTTCCCGCAGGGCCCGGCGGCGGCTCCCGGGGACGCGGCGGCCGGCAGAAGCCCGAACAACAGACGCCCCCCTCCCACACACCTGGAGACCCGCCGTCCCGCGAGCGCAGCCCCTCACCCGCCACCGCCCCCTCACCTGGCCGGGCCGCAGCGGCCGTGAGCGGGAGAGGGGGAGGACGCGGAGCCGGGGGAAGCGGGCGGCGGCGCAGCGGCGTCTGTCCGTCCGGCGGGGCTGGCGGGCGAGCCGGGGCAGGGCGGGCGGAGGAGGGGGAGGGGAGGCGGCTCAGCCCGGCGGGGCGCGGGAGGGGGTGGGGGCGGGGGCGCAGCGCGTGCCTCACCCAGCCCCGCCGCCGAGACTTCCGCCGCCTCGGCCCTGACCAAAACACACACTCACACACACGCAGTTCCGCCGCCCGCCTCCACGTCACGGCCCGCACGCGGCATGCGCTTCCGGTTCGCCCGCCCGTCACGTGGTCCCGTTTCTTTCCCACCTTTTTGTCCTTCCTCGTTTTGTTTCCCCTTCCCCCCGCTGTGCCGCGCCGTCGCTGCGGAGCTGGCCTGTCAGCAGGGTGGCAGCTCCGCCCGTTTGATCCGCAGGGCGTCCCGTGCCCCCTGATTCTCCTCAGCGCCAAGGAGAAGAGTCTCTGGGAGCCGCCACGCATCTGGCCCAGTCCCGCAGGGACCGCGGGTGCAGTGCAGCCTGAGGAGGCCTCCAAGGTGCCAGGGGTGGGAGCTGAGTATCACACAGAAGCACAGAATGGTTGGGTTAGAAGGGGCCTCTGGAGATCATCTAGTCCAACCTACCTGCTAAAGCAGGTTCACCCAGAGCAGATCACACAGGAATGTGTCCAGGCGGGTCCAGAGAAGGAGACTCCACAACCTCTCTGGGCAGCCTGTTCCCGTGCTCTGGCACCCTCAGAGTAAAGAAGTTTCTCCTCCTACTCAGATGGAACCTCCTACGCTTCAGTCTGTGCCCATCACCCCGCATCCTGTTGTTGGGCATCACTGAAAGGACTCTGGTCCCATCCTCTTGACACCCACCCTTGAGATATTTATAAATGTTGCTGAGATCCCCGCTAAGCCTTCTCTTCTCCAGGCTGAACAGACCCAGCTCTCTCAGTCTCTCTTCACAAGAAAGGCACTCTAGGCCCCTAATCATCTTCTTAACCACCACTGGACTCCCTCCAGTAATTCTTTGTCCTTTTTAAACTGGGGAGCCCAGAGCTAGCCTGTAGTTTCCTGGGTTGTCCTTCTTGCCCTTTTTGAAGACTGGAGTGACATCCAGAAAAGCCACGGTTTAATGGTTAATGGTTTTAACTAGTTCCCAAAGCTATGAGTCAATTGAGTTGAAAGAAGGAACTACACTGGAAAATCTGAGTTACAATTGGGAATTTACCTAACTTTTTTAAAAAATAAACAACCATTGATAAAGCCTTAGAGATAGACTCATTTTTGGAAGAATACTGAAACTTAGGAGAACAGATTGCTAACACAGAACAAGTCGTGATGGCTTAGTAGGTGGATACAATCTGACTATGTACATGGAAATGTTAAGACACCTTACTCTAGAGATTGTTGGACAAGCATCATTGATTTTCTGTATTGCTAGTGTATTTTGTGAAGCCTCTGTAGTCCTGTGTGCCTTTTTATATCTATAGGTGAGGAAGAATGCTGAAAAAAATAGTAATAATTTGGGGATGGCCTTTAAGAATGGTTAAAAGACTGGAAAAAAAACTTACCTCACAGTGGAAGATGTGAAGACCTGCTGACCTTGTAAGGAACCCTTGATCACAGGCTAAGTGGACTGTATAGGAATCAAACCTGTAATGATAAGTATTTCTTCAGTCTATCAGATTTAACAAGATCTAAGAGCTGGCATTTGAAGGAACTAAAAACCAGAACTGGCAAGACATTTAATAAGTTTATCAATAATGATATTTAATCATTGGTACAATTTAATGAAGATTGTTCAGATACTCCGTCACTGGAAATACTGAATCAAGATTCGATGTTGATGTCTTCTCAAAATATACTTTAGTTCAACCACATTTATTTAATTGAACCAAAATTAAGTTAGGTAAAGCCTATGGTCAACATTATACTAGGGCTGAAGCTCCACTATGTCATTCATTCATAAAATATATGACTCTACCATTAGTTGTTCAGTCCTCTTGCCAGCACAGGCTTAACTTCTCCTGTTTTTTGCTGCTACTTTAGAAATATGCTGAGGAAAAAAAAAAAAAAGGTATAATCAGAAATCAGCATTTTTTTTTTTTTAATCATCTCTACTATGTAGTGCTGCTTTAGAAATATCTTGCTTCTTGTAAAATATTATAGCTGATGGCCATGTAGGATGAGAAGGAAATCAACAAATCTCATATTTGGCTGATTTGGTGGTTTGGGGGGGGGTGTTGTTGTTCGCTTTTTTTTGTTTGTGGTTTTGTTTGTTTGTTTGTGGGGGGTGGTTTTGTTTTTTGTGTCTTTTTGTTTGTTTTGGAGGCTTTTTGGTGTTTTTGTTTGTTTGTGATTTTTTCTTTCATTCTCTTTTTTTTCTTTTTCCCTTCCCTAGTATGGACATTTCAATACTTTAAAAATTATTGAAGTGAATGGAATAAAACCAGACTTTTCATCTTCTTCAATTCTTCTTTTCTATGTACTTTTCCATTGTTAGCAGATTGGTCTCAGAGTAATAATTTCACCATTCTGCTTTACTAAGTAAAAGTTAATAACTTACATAAATGGTTTTTGTGAGGCAAATATGTAATTTTTAAAAAGTGAAAAAGACTTTGAGTTCACCAGTGATGTAGAATGCCAGACTAGCTCCAGAGAAATGCGTTTGAAAATATGTGAGTTTTCTGAGCTGTGAGCTTGTTGAAGCTTACCGTAAAGACTGTTTTTTAGAATATTTGTAGAAGTTGCCCCTTACATCAGGTAATACTGCCCTAATGTACTGTTTATTTGCCACAACCTTCTGACTGGTTTCAGTATGTTCAATTGGACTATAGGATTTGCTGACCAAAACATCAAAATTCTGATAAGCAGAAGTTTTTTAGTTTGTAAATTAGCAGCATATATCCAAGCACCATCCAGCATCCAACTAACCTGCATCTGCTTCCTTGCTCACCTCCCTGCAATGAGACAGAGAACAGAATACGAAGAACAAAAGCAAGAAAACTTGTGGGTCAAGATAAAGACAGTTTAATAGATGAAGGAAAGAGGTGAGGGGGAAAGGCCATATAAAGGAAATTACTCACCAGCCCCCTCCCCCCCCCCAACAGACCAATGTCCAAACAGTCTCCAAGCAGCAGCTGTCTTGGAAGCCAGCTTCTTCTTCCTCTACCTGCAATTTTTGTTGCTGAGCATGATGCTATGCGATATAGAATATGCATTTGATCATTTTGGGTCAGCTGTCCTAGCTGTGTTCCCCTCTCAAGTTTTTTTCCCACCCTGAGAGTCCCCCCTGCGTGGGGATGATGACAAAGTGGGGAGAAAGATAAAGCCTTGACCCTGTGCAAGGACTGTTCAGCGGCAGCTGAAGTATTGCTATGTTATCAACAAAGCACAAATAGTCACACATCCAAAACACAACACCATAGAGGCTGCTGTGAAGAAAATTAACTCCATGCCAGCCAGACCCAGTACATACACAAACAGTTCTGGGTGAAAAAAAAGAAAATACTGTGCTGTGAATCTTTAGAATTACTTGAAGTTAAATTTAGAGATTGAATTCTCATGTCACATATGGCATTTCATGTTTTACTTAATCTACTGAAATGAAGAGCCACTAATGAAAGCTATGATCCTTGTCCATTTCTGTTTCCAGCTGCAACCTTATACCTCTTGAGTACGTTGTGAGTTGGGTACGTTGTACGTTGAGTACAGCTGCAGAGTTTGATCAGCCATTGTTGTAATGCAAAAATTATTCACCAAAAGACATAGTTTGGCTCAGCTGACTGAACCAACTCATCTGTGTTTGCAGATTCACTAGATCTGGTGCAGATAAAAGTAAAGGAGCATGAGTTCAGAGCAAACAAAGAGGCAAGAATTACTTTTTTGGCAGTAAAATTTGGTTAGGTGTAATGTGAAACCACGTGCTCAATTTACACAAGAAGAATGAGAGAAAATACAAACCATAATGCAGCAATGTTCAGAAAGGAACTGTAGCATTCCATATGTAGGGATCAGATATTCCATACTTCTAATATAAATAAATAAATTCTTTCTAAAAACAGCATAATCTTTTGGATTAGCAAATGTATATGAAATTCAAGGCTGAGTGGAATTTGCGATGCAAGAATTATATTCATGTGATACAGTTGTACTAACAAAAAAGGCCAATGGAATAATGTATTACTTTTGCTTGAGAGATAAGACAATTTTTCTCTTGAAAATCCTCTGAGCAGTCTTAAGTTATGTTGTAGTAGGCCATTTTGCTGAAACTGCTAGCATTAATGGAACTCTCAAATGCTTTTTATCTGTTAAGTATGTAGGCAGTCCATGTTTTGGATTATGTGATGGATGCACTCTGAGACTCAGATTCTACAACAGCAGAGCTATGATACCGGTGTGCTGTGAGAAAGCATGTGTTGCCTGCATGAGGTTCCTACTGGCTTGGTAACTCCGCGACTGCAACACTGAGCTATAGTATGTTTCTTTTGCTTTGTGAAACTCTCAGATTGTTCACAGCTGGTTGACACTGACATACAGGGTCAGCAGACAGCAAAGATTCAATGTGAATGTATGAAACAGGCAGGAGAACGTGTGGCAGTAAGCAGGTGACCAAGTTCCAGTTACTGTATTTTGGATTTGACTGGTCTATGAATGTTAATGGTGAAGATGAGTTTCTTCTGTTGTGGTCTGGACAAATAGCTACTTAAGAAAAGCTCTGAAATCACTCAGATAGCTCTACCAGTGTTCATGTTTTCATATTTTATCTCATCTTGGGTCATACACCAAATACCAAAGTGAAACTGTTGGATGATGTCAACAAAACAAAAATTATGTTAGTGTGTCATGATTGCACCAGATGGATTTCTTCTATTTCAGCATTTCTCTGCAAGAGTGTAGTAATATGCTCTGTTCAGTCTTTTTGTGTTTAAATATGACTCTAGATGTGCGGTAATAAACGGAAGTTGGCTTTAGAGGACATGCAAACTCTCTGTTCTATTTGAACTTCTCTATTTTTTTATGTGTCCATCTGCTATAATATTATTTTTTTCTGTCTTCTATCTCTGCTTATGTATATTTTCTCTATACATCCATTGGTTTGGTCATATCATAGCACATAGAATGTGTGCAGCACATACAAAGCAGGAATTTTCTATCCATAAATGAGTTGAATAGAAAACATGAAACTAACCAGGGAATAACAACAGCAAAGTATATCAGCATGGTTACCATCCTTTAAGAGTTCCACAAAATTTGCAGCATTTTACATTGAGTTCTTTGGCCTTTAGAAACCTTAAGGCATTTACAAACTGGGTGTCTTGTCTGCCATGATGCCAGCACCATAGTCAGAATGAGAACTGTGTTGCAGAACATGGGGACTTTGTGCTTCATAAAGAAAGTAAAATGCAGGGGTTTAAGCAGTTTCCATTCCTCAGGTTTAGTGTGAACAAAACAGAAAGAGGCACTCTATTGTGGGAACTGGATGTCAGCAAATAGTGGTAACTTTTGAATGAAGAGTACTGCTAGGTAAAAAAGTACTGCTGTAAAAGGGAATATTTTTTTCAGCTTTTTCCAAAACAGATTTCTCTAGATATCCGATTTTTTTTTTTACATAGGAGATGATAAATTCATGCTTTAGTCAAGAAAGTTTTTGTCTTCTTTTCTATAATTGAGTTAATTTTTGTTGCCATTAATCATCAGCTGATCTTTACAATTTATAGATCTTTCCTACCCTACAGATATTCTTCCTGCAGATCAACTAACTTCTAATCTAAGAAAGAATGAATATGTCACTGATTCCTAAAATGAGCAGGATTATAGGGAAAAGGGGCAGCTCTCTCATTAGAAACATCTGCACAAAACTTTGAATTCACATTTTTTATCTGCACTGTGGACTTAAGAAAACACCTAGAAAATAGAAGTAAAAAGCCCTAGCTTTTACTACTGGTTCTCACACTGTGTATCCACAGATAACATGCTGAGAATGCACCTACCCTGGCTTTGACCAGGCTGAATCCTGTCTACTTTTAATGCAATTCATATCCTATGAAGGCAAAATCTTTCCAAATTTACTACTATTTTAGTTTCATTTTTGTGACTCAAAGATTCACATTTTTAAGAATGTTATTTTTTTTCTGATGGGGGTGAAAATATAGATGCATTTTTTACCACTTAATAATAGCTTTTGTATATAGGAGGTGAAAGAAATGTGTTCTTCTGTACCTTTTCACTGGCCGGTTTTCTACAGTATCCACAGTAATTTATAACAGAAGCAGCTCCTGCAGATAAAAATGTTTTCCTGCTTTCTCTGGCACCTTGATGTATCTCCCATCAAAGCATCCAGCAAGGCATCCCCCTCTTCCACAAAGAGGCTAGCAAAAGAGAGCATTTCTAAGCGCCGTTTTTTTAGGGCCTACTTCCAAGAGATGTGGAAAGATAGCATATATGTTGTTACTAGCTTTCAAATTGATTTATAGGGGCCTGCATCTCTGCTGCAAAACATGGAGGGGAAAAACAGAGAAGGCTGAGGACTTCTGCTTTACTTGTTTCAGCAATAGTTATTGTTTTTAGACTGCAAGGTCCTGTTTTTCTGCTTTTGATGGAACCCACTCCATAGGGGCTGAGTGGATTCTTCCAATTAGCAAGTGTGGCCACCTACTGGGGAAAAAAAAAAACCATGTAAAATAAGTCCGAAATAACAGAATGTACAAAATGGTAATAATTTGAGCACAGATAGATAGCCAGCTAAAACTGCAACAAAGACAAGAATAAAAATCTAAGTCCCGGTTTCCTGTGTCATACTATTAGAATATAATTTTTGTGATACTATACTGCACTCTTCCTATGTATAAATAGCTCCCTCTTCTGATAGCTTTGTCCTTACCCGGTTACTCCTCTCAATCAGATCAAATCCATCCCTGATTTCTAACACCTGCAGTTTTGTTTAAATCACAGTTTAGCCTTTACTAGATAGAAATTGCATCTGACAGAAGAACAGATCACAGGGTGAGAGGTAACTGATCACTTTATTTATTAAGCTACCAACAATTATTGCTTTATTTGACAGAAGCACACTAAGTAACAACAAATATGACTGAAATATAAATGAACTGAACATGTTAAGAGCTTCTTTAGTTCCCAAGCGGTCATGGATGTTAGCAGTGTCACAGCTGGATAATAGCTGAAGATAGCATATGTTACCTGGAGAAGATTAAGCTATGTTCCTGTGTGCAAGAAGCTAGCTGACCATAGTACTGACATCTACTGTTGATGCCTCCAACAGCCAGAGCTGGTAGTCAGGCATCCCTACCACGTGCTGGCTCGGTCATGAGAGAGCAATTGCTGCCCAAGCCTCCTGTCTTCTATTTGTAGGAAAAGGTCCTGAGAATTCAGTTTTAATTTAGTTTCCTTCATTTTAAATCCTTATGAAACATGTTAGAGCTGAGAATAAAATGGCAACAGCTGGTAATGTTTGTTAATTAATTAAGGTTAAGGTCTGTATGTTTATCTAAAATTGGTTTTGCCATCATAGGACTACAGAGAATGGAGCAGGATGTGATTAAATTTAGATGTTTTGCTGGGAAGAAAGGAAAAGTTTACTAAATGTCACCTGAGAGTAAAAGTCTTTGTAAGAGCTGAGGAGCTTTAAACACTGGTGAAACTTGTTTAGTCTTACCCATGCTGCATTTCTGAAATAATCCACATCTGTTTCTGAAAGGCAAATACAGTGGTTTAAGTAGGTGATGTGTTGACTCATTTAAGACAAACTGTGAGAGCCATTCACCTGTCCTGATACATGGGTGGTGCTGACAGGCTTCTCTCACCCACCTCTCTGCTGTTGTGTAGATGGGAGTTGCAGTTTTCTCTAGAGGAACAGTCTCAGTATAAAATGTTTTCTGTGTTTATACATGTGACAACATTTGTGAAAGGGGCTGTACTTTTTATTAGAATAATTAATAAAGATGTAAAGTTCGGTCAGAGTTTTGGTCACGTAAGACTTTCTTTCAACCCAAAGATGACTCAACCCACCTGTCTGAAAGCTGATGGATTTTCAAGGACTTTAAATAATTGGTCTAAGCTTTAACTTTTCAAGGACTTTAAATAATTACGACCATGAGCCAGCACTGTGCCCTTGTGGCCAAGAAGGCCAATGGCATCCTGGGGTGTATTAGAAGGGGGGTGATTAGTAGGTCGAGAGAGGTTCTCCTTCCCCTCTGCTCTGCCCTGGTTAGACTACACCTGGAATATTGTGTTCAGTTCTGGGCCCCTCAGTTCAAGACAGACAGGGAACTGCTGGAAAGAGTCCAGTGCAGGGCAACAAACATGATTAAGGGAGTGGAGCATCTCCCATATGAGGAAAGGCTGAGGAAGCTGAGTCTCTTTACCTTGAAGAAGAGGAGACTGAGGGGTGACCTTATTAATGTTTACACATATATAAAGGGTGAGTGTCACGAGGATACAGTCAGGCTCTTCTCAGTGACAAACCAATGGTAAGACAAGGGGCAGTGAAGGCAAACTGGAACGCAAGAGGTTCCACTTAAAATTAAGAAACTTCTTCTCAATGAGGGTAACAGAACACTGGAACAGGCTGCTCAGGGCAGTTGTGGAGTCTCCTCTGGAGACATTCAAAACCTGCCTGGACACATTTCTGTGATTCCATGTAATTGGTACAGATGCAGTTGAACCTAATTATTCCTTAGATCATTATGGTTACAAAATAGCCTGAGTGCAATTTGTTTCCTGGATTTCTCAAGGAGCTCTAACAGGGTGAGGGATGGTGAGGGAGGCGGCCGGAGGGCTGTGAGAGGCGGCTCTGTCGCCCGTCCCGCACGATCGCTCCCGTCGCTGCCTGCAGGTGACGCGGTGGCGCCGCCCGCCGCCGTTACCAGGCGAGCAGGGTAACCGGCCGCCGCGGCCCCGTGCGGCCATGGCGGAGCAGCTGCGGCCCGTCTACGAGGGGAAGTTCACCGACAGGTTTCCCGAGCTGTCGGCTGTGAGTGCCTTCGCCCAAGGGGTCCCGCCGTTGCCGCCTGCTCGCTCTCTGCGCCTTTTTGCGGCCGGGGTCTCGCCGTGGGCTGGGGGAAGAGGCTGCAGGAGGCGCAACTTGTGGGGCTGGTGGGCGCACCTCGCTGCGGTCACCTGTCTCCACCCTCAAAAATGCGTGTGGCTCTTGTTTTTTTTTCCCCTTTCATCAAAACGGGGACAGTTACACAACATCTCATGCAAGGTGTCAGATCCCAATTTGACTAGATGTGCTTGTTAGTACAATGGGTTTGGTTATGCCTTGGTTTTTTGATGGTGTTTTTAGGCTGGAAAGTTGCTTCCCACTGGCGAGACGGCTGCGAATTGTCTCACTGAGGCTCTACCCAGGGTGAGTTTTTTTTTTCAGATACTCCTTGCAAAGCTTCTGTCATAATTTCCCATTAGTAATTGTGCTTTGAGACAGACCTTAAAAAAAAAATCAGTGAAACCTTGTTTTTTTTTCTACATCACTTCTCTGTAGGAACTACAGGTAGTTTCTACAAAACACGTATAATAGATATGTAATAGCTGGTAGAATTGTAAAACATTTCTGGCAGTTCATTTACACTCTACATGTTTTACAAGATTTATCATGCCTGCGTAGTTGAGTTTTGGACAGTTTTTCCTCTGGTAATACAATTATAGCAATTATTATTAGGCATTATTATTACTTCTGATAGAGGTCCTTCTTCATGAAGGATGCCCCTCAGAATTGTGCTTGACACAGATTGTTCCCCATATCCCTGAAGAATTAGAGAGCACTGAGATACAAACATACCTTAATTAGCCACTCTCCCTTTAAATGGGTAATTAAAAAACAAAACAAAACCAGAAAAAACACCCCCTCAAAATAACCCCAAAAGAACACCGCAACAAAACCAAAACAAAGAAACAATAAACAAACCCACTAAAACAAAAAAACCACCACAAACAACCAAACAGAAAAACCCAACAAAGTTGTGGTTAAAGTAACTTCTGAAATTTTTTCATGGGGTGGTGGAATTGTCAATCAAGCTGAAGGTTTCTGAAGGTAATAAATGTAACATCTACTTTTCATGAAATATACATGAAGAAGCTGTTATCCCTTTTAAAGATGGAACCAGATAGTTGAAACTTACCAACTCTCTCATTACTTTTGTTGCTGGTTTGATAAAATTTAGGCTGGGCCATTGTCGAGGGTTAAGATTGCGGGGTGACAATAAAACCCTGGCAAATGTATTGTTAAACCCCTCTCCCCCCACACCTCCCCCTTTTTGCCCCTCCCTCTCCCCCCTTCCCACAGGCGATCAGGAGGGAAAGAAGGACAGAGAGAAGAGAGTTGGAAAAATTAAAAGTGTTTTACTGATGCTACTAATAAGAATAGAGAAAATAATACAAAATATACAAAACCAATCTTGAAAGTCGCAGCAACTGCAGAGCCGGCAACCAAAGTCCTGGATTGGACTCTGCAGCCAATCGGAGCTGGATTCAGTCTCTCACTAGGCCTCAGTTTGCAGGGACGACTAGCAAGGTCCTCTCCTAATGTCGGCCATAAGGAAAAAAGGGAAAAGGGACGAGATCCTCGTGATCTCGCACTTTTATATGAAGTATTCACGTGAGTGGAATGTTATACACAGTTGGTCAGTTTCTTGGTCACTTGTTTCTCATTGCCCCTCTCGCGAGATATTCATCCGTGCTTATCAATAAGTTTGCATTCCATTGCTAGGTTTACCAAAACATGTCTCTGGTTCTCCAGGAAAATGCGGTTAATATGAAGGCTTTAGCTGACAGGCAAAATTCACTGAAAGAGAAACTTGTTTTTAACAAAACCAGGACAGCCATGTTGACCTTATGCTCAGAACATTGGCATCTTCAGGAGTGCATGCATTATAGCCCAAAAAGGTCTTCATATTTTGTTCTTACCTCTGTGGAATCACACCAAAATGACTGCAGCATATTTTCTTTTCATTAATATTTGTGAATATCTGGTGTAAAATTGTTTTTGCTTTGCCTTGTACATAGCCCATTACTCCAACTACTGTGCGAAAGTTTCGAAATACAACAAATCCGGCTCCTGGTGTTGAAAGAATATTCTACGGCAGAGCAGATGATCCTGACATTGCAGCTCACTTGACGCATGGCATAGAGTCACGTACTTCGCCCAGCGTAAGAATGTGACTCATTTACTTTTGTTTAAGAATGGATCACTTAAGAACATCCTTAATAAGTGCAACTGATATCTTCATAGTCAGGGATAAAGCTACATTTACACTGTAGCATTTCACAACCGTTGTGGATTATCTGAATTCTGAAGTCAATTCATAGGATTTAACTAGCATAACTGAAATAGGAGAACGCTTGTAGTTCAATGACTTTCTCTTATCAGTGACTTAACTTTTGCAATGACTACTGAATTACTCATTTCAACATTTAAGTAAACGAACAGTCTTCTACCCACAAATTGTGCTGCTTTCTTCTTTACTGATTACAGATGTAAACCTGTTGAGCTCTTAATGAGAGCTGCTATCTGAGAAGGTGTTTAGAGTTCAGTGTAATTATTATGTATCCTTTCTTACCATTGTGTTGAAACTGATTTTGTTAGCTAAAAAGTGATGTTTTGGATATGTCAGACTATTTAGTGTGTATATAAATGCTGATTTTTGTCACAGTTATTGTTCAAATCTCTAAAAATAACAGTTGTGCTAGTAAAATACACTTTTATGATGCATTTAATCAGCTAGGCTTGTAAATGTATAGTTTTCAATTTTACAAACGAACTTGGGGCAAAGAGGAGTTCAGTTCTCAAAAATGGGTATTGAAGTTGAAACACGTAAGTCCTGATATCAGAGGATGTTGGATAGGACATTTATTAGGCATATCCAAAATGAAAAAAAAAAAAAAAAATCAGGTTCTTAGTGCCATTTCCTGGAAGTTTTACATTGAATGGCTTGATTTGTTTAGCCTGTACTGTCAGTGGAAGACTGTTTCACTTTTCCTTATTAATTAAATAGTAACTGGAGGAAGAGTTGGAATCTCAGTGAGTTCTCTAAGTGTGGGTTTGGATCAATTTTATTTGCCACTACTTCTTTCTGTATCCCTTTATATAACGTTCAACAAGAGTCTTATACTATACCCTCTCTAGACTACCCATTACTTTGATGGTTAGCCTGAAATATCAAATTATTTGGGAAGATCAAAATACCCTGTTTTGACATTTTTGAACCTTTTTTTGAGTTTTTCTTTTTCCCCCTTGAAGTTTACCTAATTTTACAATTAACTTCTATCTACCCAAGCCCAATGTCTACACTGAGAAGAAAATTTTGTCTAACCTAGTGCTAAACTTTGAAAAGAGAACAGATAGTCTTGACCACTAGACAGTAGATTATTTTAATCATAAGCACCAGGAGACTTTGATCCAAAGATGTTACAACTGTAATCATTTTCACACTTAAGCTTTTGGCCATATTATAATTTGACTATAGTTTCTAGTATTCTCTGAGAACAGAAAGGCTGCAGGCTGAAATTTTATGAATTAACAAGTGGAAAAACTCACATAAAAGTTCTGTCTCACAATATGTATTTTATTTAGCTGGAGATTTAGCATAGCATTGGTTATTAGTGGTCTTCTCTCAAAATACAGTTTGTTTTGCAACTTAGTAGATAAACATATGTAAGTGTAATCATGTAAGATCTCAGAACACTTAACGATCAAACTTTTGTTCCTCTGTGTGTGAGGGGATAGCCGTATTGAGGTGTGAATTATTAAATTTTCCTGCTTTTCCTGCCTCTTGTGTTTTTCGTGATGTCTTTAGGTAGCTTCATTGGTAAATCCACCTCCTAAAACTAATTTTCAACAAAAAATGCAAGACAAAAAAGAAGCAATCTACCTTAGTAATCGTCAAGCACCCTTGGGCAGATCACATGATCAATCTTCTATGTTACCTAAGGGTTTGGATATCATTAATACTACATTTGGAACAAAAGTCATCAAAGGTAGGAAAATTTAGCTTTAAAACATATTTCTTCTAAACACAAGGTAATCTGGAATTTAGTATCCAGTACCTATTTTGTGCTTGCAACAGCTCCATCTTAATAGAATAGTTGTTATTGTACCAGTTATTGAAAGGCATAAAAATGTACTAGTATTTTTCAGTTATGGTGAAGAAACAAGCAACTGCGAATACTTGGTAACTAGTAAGACTTTTGGCCCTGTTCCTTTTTATTTCCCTGGAGATGTGTTTAGGTAGGTGAGAACTTACCTTCCTTTTTTCAGCTATTCTAATAGGTCTAATAAAAGATATTATCTTTACCTGTGAATCTTTCCTCCATAGACTGGAGCAAATCATGTGTGTGCTGAGCATGTAACTCTATTGCAACAGTTACGGTCATCTTAGTTTTTCTGATTTTTTAATTTTTTTTTATTTTTTTTTTTTAATTCCTTCTCCCTAGTCCCATGTCATTATGATGTATGATTTCTATAGATTGAAAAGAAATGTGGTAGGAAGTATCATTCTTCCACAGTATTAACCTCTTCTCTAATAAGATATTGTTTAAAATTAAGATCCCGCCAAACAAAACACTGCCCCCGCCTTACCTCCCCTAACCATATCTTTATTCCTTACTTTCCAGATGCATCAGCTGGAGAGCTCGTAAATCCACCAAAAACTTTTGAGGAAGTGGATAAAGAAGCCAGAGAAGGACATGATCTGTACATTGTGTCACACGATGACTATTATGCAGGTAAGTTCAAAGGCTGGTAAGAAACTGCATAACTGCATAACTGATATAAATAGAATTGTTTCTCTTTGAGTCTTTGACACATATTGTATGCTACTTTTTGAGATATAAACTATTACTTTTTACTACTCTATTTATATAATCTTGTAATTTTATTTTCTTTCTTCCCCACATTCCTTTGGTGTTTTAGTGGAATAGTTTCTGGAATGTTTCTGTCTCTTTCGCAACTTCTATGCACAAGATCATGGAGAGACCAAGCCAAAATGAGACAGCAAAAAAAGGTGTCAAATATGTGCCCTGGTTTTGAATAATAACATAAAAATTCCATGCTGCCATATAACCAGAGGAAGCCCTTATCAACAAGCATGCAGTGAATAATATTTTTTTTAAGTTCTAATTGCCATATCTTTCAAAAGGTGATTGAAAAGAACTTGAAGAAACAGAAGGACATTTTTTTTCTGTGACAAGAAACGTGCGTGCAGCTTACTTACATAGACTACTTATGTGATATTCTTGTATGTGAAACTTCATTTTATGGGCAAGACTGGATTAATAGATTAGTGAACAATGAGGGTAATGTCTTGTTTATAGTGAAGTCAGTGGTGGAATTTCCATTGAAATCAACGTAGCAAGTGTACAGCACCTCAAAAACTTTTTTTTTTCCTTTTAGTATTTTTGGTTTTTAAGAAATAGTAAATTAAATGGTGCATGTCTGTGCTCGGGTATGGACATTATAAAGTTATATTTTTGCATGACCTTCACTACTTAGGCTGCCTGGTATTTTTTCACTTATTCTGTTGGGTTTGTCTTTAATCAGACATAAAAGGATATCCAACTGTTTTACCACCAAAGCAGTTTTTGCTTTATATTTTGCCTTTTATTGACAATGAGATTATTCCTAACTACTTAATAAACATGAAGAATGCAATTTAGTTGTCTTTAATTTAACATAATTGTGAATTAGTTATTTGAGGTTTTTTGTAATTGTTTTCTCCAAGATTGAAGATACTTGGAACTTTTTTATTCCTGAGGTGTTTAATGCAGGTTGAAACACTTTTTCCACAGGAGAAGCAATAAATAGGAAGTATGACTCTCCAAACTTCTGCAAGTCTTTTCTTTATGGAATAGAAACCCCTCACTTTGATGATGGGCGAAATGTCTCCAAATGCTTAAATTGGCTTTGTGACCTGCAATCGTAAGTTGCAAGGAGTTCACTAGTTAATTAGTGGTGTGAGTTCTTAAGAAGAGTGAATCTTTGTATTTGAAGATAATTTTACATCTCACAATCCCATCTTTAACTATATTGAATTGAATAGAAAATGCAGGGAGACATTTTCACGATAGTTTATCTGAATCTGTTCTACCATAGTATAACAGCACTTGGGATGTGTTTAGTATTATGTAAAAACACCTTGCATTTTATATAGAAAGATTTTTCAATTGCTAAATTTGTGTTTGTCTTGCAGAGGAGTTGCTCTTTCCTTCTAACATATATTAATATATTTTTAAAATATTATTGAGAAAATGGTGAATATTGTTAAAGATGTAAGAGTTATTTTCATCATTTGTAGGAAGAGAGCAGCACAAATCGTATCAAAACGAAGTGACGATTTCAAGGAAAAGTTTCAGCCTCAGCTTGGAAAAGTCCTTGATCCGTAAGTGAGCAAAGATACATTCCAAGAACAAAATTCACTCCCATTTGTGAAGTCTCCAGTGTCTTTTTCTGTTGTGGGTAAAAATTGTAAATGTGCACTCATTGCTTCCACTACATCAGTCAATTACAGAAAGCGATTTTCTACTTGTGCTGATTAGTCTGATAAACACATAGGTTACTGATGAGGGCTGTATTTTGTCTGTATGGTGAGCTTAAGTCTTGTTTAAATAGTCTATATCTGAATTGATCAGATTGATGTGCACCAGGAAAAATTACAAGCATGCTGTAACACTTCCTTATTTTGCATTTAGGATGGTTTGCAGGAATGGAAATGTCTCACCTATTGTTTGGGGATTTTACTATTTTTCTTGCTCTGACCCTATTTCTGGTTATTTTTGTTACATTAACTGTATTCTCACTTTATTAATTCCTTGGAAAATGACATGTAATTAAATTGTATTATTATCTAGCTGCATATATCAACCCTCAGTCATATCGTTACAATGATTCATAAACACTGGGTGATCTGTAACAGCTTTTTAATTTTTACACAGCGGTGCTTATGAAGGGCTATAGTAGTCCTAAGGTACAGTGTGGTCAGGATCCAGCTGTGCTGCAAATCTAAGGCTCCTGAATGTATATGAAGACTGCCTTTGCAGATGCTCCAGATTTATGCAAAACTGTATCTGGAGTCTTGCAAACTACATTATTTGCTTTGGTAGCGAAATTTAATTTTAAGCTCAAGACTACAGGTTTAAGTAACACTGGAGAACTGTGTCAGTAGTACCTGTAGGGAGTGAAGGCAAACATGACTCGGTTTCTCCTCTCCCCTTCTCTGCATCCTGCCTTACTGTGGAGCAGATTTGGAGCATGAGCAACATGAGGCAATGTGATCAGTCAGGGAATATTGGTTGCATTGCAAACTCAAACCCAACACTAATATTACAAGACAGATACAAGCTAACCTAATTTTATTTAGTGAATTTTACACCATCCACATCCCATGTGTAATATGAAAATGATAAAATACACAGTAGTTTTTAGATTACAGTGCTTCTATCCCTCTGTGGGTTTGTTTGCTTGCTTTGTATTTTGGAACAAAGCACTGATTTTTCTATTCAATTTTGATGGAGACTTCTGATTTGTGTAAAAGTTTTAATTATTAAATGTAGAGATAAAATTAACATTGCATCTTTTTCAAATTAAGAAATAAACAGTTATTTAATGTCAATAACAGCATCTTAATGTTCTGGTAAATTAAACAAGGCCAAGTTTTGCAGGTGGATATAGGCTTGGTTGCTGGTTTTGGTGGACACAAGTTCAAGATCTAGTTTGTCTTAAATTTTCCTCTGACTAGTATGTTATAAGGACTTTTCTCACACATTTCTGTCTTTGTCATAGGAAAAATAGTCTCTGCTAAAATACTTTTTTTTCTTTTAATGAGCATAAATGTTCAAAATGTTAATGTTTACATTTGGTTGTGTTGTATTATGAATAGTAAATGTTCTAAACAGGTTTATAAATGGGTACTTTTTTGGAATAGCAACTTTGAAGCAAAGTGTTAATAAACAAAGTTCAGGTGGACTGTGTATCATTCTTAATTATATAACAGATGATTACATATTTTGTAATAGTGGCATAGGCTTTATTTTGGCTGTAACAAACTATTTGGCAATTAACAAAGAAATGTGCTTATTGACAGTATAGCAGAAACTATGAATGTTCCCCCAGACCATACATTTGGAGTGTTACTCCGTCCAGATGAGTATGGTAAGTTCAGGGGTAGAATAACATCTTATCTTGTTGATGAAACTATGCTGAAGTAATTAGTGTTGGTTGTGTAGTATATAATTTTCCTAAAATCCTAGAGGCGAGGTACAAGAATGTACAAGTGACACTAAATTTTTGGAGGCAAAATTTGAGAAGAATTGAAATTGCTAGCAGAAAATAAATGAATGTCAGAAACTTTCGTTTTTTGGTGTTTTTTTAAGCCTCGGTATCTGAATGTAAGCAAAATGAGAAATGGCAGAAAACTCATATTGACATCTAAGTGACAAAGTTAAAATCACTATTTAAATTGCTTATGTGTATTTTCTCTCAATGATTTTTCCAGCACTTGTATTAAAAAAAAAGGAAAAAGTAACAAGCGTTAAATAATAATAATAAGTTTTTGAAGGTAGCAGGAAGACAGAAAACAGAAGCAAAATAAAAAATTTCTGCTTTTTATTATGACAAAATTTTGAAAAGTAGTAAACTCAAATAGTTAATGTTGGGATGGATGGTGTTTAAATGTTATGTTTAATGACTAGGGAATACAGTGAATATTTAGGCAGCAAAAAATGGAAGTGGCTCAAAGTTATTTAATTATTCAAGACCAGAGAAGGCTTCTTCAAATTCTGCATAAGTTTTTATAAATACTTTACTATGTGGGGTAATAGAGTTAAATATTTTAATTGTGTAGGTATGCTTGTCCTATAGAGAACAGCATAAGGAACCGAACAAAAGAAGTCATTATTAACAAGTAGAAAATAATGCATGTATATTGCTGTTATCATAGAAGGGGATTAGGTGAGTTACTGCTATTTGTTATTGGACCTTGGGAACTGGGATAAAGATTGTAGCTCAGTGTGCCAAAGTGTTTAAAAATAGTAATAAAGTTAGAATATGTAGAAAATGGGAAGAGTAACACAAAAATAGTACATTGTCTTTCTAGAAATCAGTGGTATATGTAATTCCCTGAAATATTCAATTGACTTTTCCATTGGTTCATGTGAGTATCCTCAAATACAACAGACTGGAAGTGATAGATTAATCTGTGTTCTTTTGTGTTCAACTATCCGAACATCAAGTAACTTAATGCTGTCAGAAGCTTTTGGAAGCAGTGAATGGATTTTTGAAGCCTTATTAAGATATTTCAAATATGTTATATTAACTGCACATGAGTAGAGAAATCATCATATGGAGCATTTGATGTTTAAACAAAATGCCCATTTCAGATGTTTAGCTGTGCTGAAAATCAGCGTCTTGAACTTGAAATTCTTCTTTTCCTTAAGAGTGTGAGCCTTTTTTTTTTTTTTTTTTAATGTCCATTTTCTGTATATGCACGACTAATTGAGAAACTGTTTATTTTTTATAGGAGTTGGTGATCTTATACACTGCCGGCTTCCCTGTGAGTTCCTACGTGGTAAAGACAGAGAGCGAGCTGTCTTGACTGCAGTTCGGCAAAGTTTGAAGAAAGTTAACTATGAGAATTTTGACATGTTACTAGAAGCATTCAGGCATTATGATAAGGTTAGTGCTTTGAAAAAGTATAAATGTAAAGGAGTGTGTGAAATTAGTACTTCTGTGACAACCTGGGGATACAGACACAAAGAAACACAAGTATAGTAAGTCAAATACGGATGAAGACTATAAAGAAAAGGTAACTTGATAGTAATTGTATGTTTAATATACTGTGATATGCTGTGGAATTAAACACGAGTATTTGGAGTATCCAAGTTAACAGCAAGCGAGTGACTTGTGAGAAGGAGTATTCTTAGCATTTTTTGCTCTTCAAAATCAGATATTTCTTCCTAAAATAAATATGGTTGAAGGGATTATGTTCGTATTTTCTTCCAAGCTGTACTTTTTGACTGAGTCACCAAGCATCAAAATTAAATATATTTCCTTCTTTTTCTTGCTGTAAAAAATATAATTGGCATTTAATATATAACATTAACTGTAATGTATACAGAATGACTACCTTATTTCAAAAGAAATCTTGGCTTTACCTCAACATTTATGATTAGATTGTTATCTTGTCACAATACTCTGTCACTCTGACTTTCTTTTGATTTCAAATCACTGTATTACTTGTTGAAAACTATTTATTGACACTTTTATATTTGGATTTTTGATTTCTGTGTTACTCAGGGTTTCTTTTTCGACTCAGCAATGTTACTTTTCTGAAATGATGTGCCTACCCCTATATATATATATACACATTTGTATATATAAACATGCATTCCTTTTGGTGAAGCATTTTTAAACAAACTCTTCTATTTATAATAGAATGGTGATGGAATGATAGACAAGGAAGACCTGCGAAAGTCCTGTTTTCAGCTTAATCTGAATCTAGATGATGAGCTCCTGGATTCCTTGTTTGACTATTGTGATTTGGATAAAGATGGTCTGATTAATTATCTGGAGTTCGCAAATTTTCTGAACTGGAAAGACAAAATGGCTGTTAAAGAGTTTGAAGAAAAAATAATTACAAGAGGTAAATCACTTAATACTGGGAAATTGTGGAGATGATCCTATTCTTACAACAGCTATTGAAAGAACACTGCTGACAGAGTAGGTGCTCTTTTAGAGGGGTAGGATTTAGATTGTATTTAATCCTCGCCTGTCATCAGCAGCGCCTCAGATACAAATGTATTTCAGAACCCTGGAGTTCTGTATTGCATGCTGATAATGTCCCATAAATCAGGAGAAAGTAAAAAATCTCATAGAATCATTATCTGATATGCAGATTAATTATCTTATGTGGTCTACTTTATAGTTTTTCAAGGATTCAAGCAATGTTTTTTACCTCTTGGTCTGCAACGTGCTGATAATAAATCCTGGCCGTACCATAACTTCTGTTTATAGGGAAAAACTTAAATGCACCTGCTCTGCCTGAAGACACAAAGACAAATGAGGAGCCACTGCTGAAGCAGGAAGATCTTGTGTTAAAAGAACCAGGAAGCTCAGAAAAGACACCCAAAACTCTTACAAGATCAACAGATCGTGTATCTGCAAATTATAAAACAACTTCTTCTCAGTATAATGCCGTAGTAGGTGGTCTCCCAACAACCTGTAAGTAAAATGGACTGTACTTCTCACTTCTGAGCGTTGTTTAAGACAAAATTGGGAAAAAGTTCAGAAACTATTGCTACAGGTTCTACTAATGTACCATAGTGAATTAATTTGTCTAATCTAAATTTGTTTAGGATTGTGACTTGGAAGTTGAGATGTCTTGGATGTTTGGCGTGGTTAATCCATTCAAAACACGAAAGTTAATGTAGATGTCTCTGAGAAATTACTAGTAATTTTAGGAGAGCAATATCTCATTGGAATCACCTAAAATGTTCTTAGCTGGAAATACTGGATAAGCACTAGAACATTACTGAAAGATTTCCTGTTGTCATGCTTCATGATATAGCTGAAGTTAGGAATTCTAAAACATGAAAAAAGAGATGAGGAATAAAATAAAATAATATAAACTCATAATTGACCCTATGTGAGATGAAGTATCAAATTTGTTCTTATTTCACACAAAATATTTTGTCATCCCTGGCACTGTCTTTCCACACAGACTTTTCCATGCTACCTGTTGGTTGATTCCCACAGGTTATCGAGTGTGTGGTGTTCCAACTATTCGCTCAGATATTCCTGCTCCTCGGATTCGCCGCGTCAATGACAGAACTAATTATGGTGATGAGGCAAATGCTTATGGATTATTGTTCCCTTCTGTCTTCAGTCAAAAGGGAGTGTATGAAAGTGACTTTTTTAAAACAAGACCAAAGGAAGAGGTATAGTGTATTTCTTCAGAATATTCTTCCAAGATAAACATATCTCTAGCCATGTAGGAGTGGCAAGTCATATTATCAAATAAGCACGTTGTAAAATTCAGTGTTGGAACATTACCATCTTTACATTCATTCAACTATCTGAAAAATTTGTACTCTTCACATTCATAATTATTCATAAAGGTGGTAGATATTAATTTTATTGAGATCCAACTTCAATAAGTAATATAAGGAAGTATGTCAGGTTATTGCTACTCACATACTTAAATGCTGCATCACTGAGGGTTGCTAATTAATCTAAGGCTTAAGATCATTGCTGCAGTGAGAAGAGCAAAACAGTTGTGAAATTTCTGTCCTTGCCTACATTCAAATTTCTGAGCAAGGTCCCAGGTAATGGTAGAGCTAGCCCTGCTTTGATTACATAGTTAGGTGGATGATATCCAGAGATCTCTTCCAACCTGAGTTATTCTATGATTCTACAAGTAGATGTCTTTAAAAAGTTCCACAAGAAGTTCTTTACATGTGTGTAAAACTAGTTTCTGTCACAGAGGCATGTTCAGTGGAAAATTTTACCCGAGGTGTCTTTCCTCAAACAAACTTGCAGGTTTTACTAATGACAAATTCAGCAAACTGCTCAAATAGACCTTTTAAGTGCTCTGCTGAGTCAGGGTCGTAGACGCAGATCTGCAAAAGATCTGTGAATACAATCATTTAACCTGATTTATGTTGATAACTGCAAACAGAAAAAATGCAATGGATAAACAGGACCTAACCTGCGGCTTTTAGAAAATTTTTCCTTTTCCCTGAATCTTGTGTTTTTGATTTTTCCAATGTTGAAGTTGCAGCGGCATTACTTTATTAACTAAAGACAATTTTGTACACCACAGCTTTCATCCTAAGAAGATTCAGATTTACGTAAATAGGAACTTCTTTGGTTAAGGATGCAGGATGTGGTCTGTAGTTTTTATTTAAGAGAGGGAAAATATTCTTTAGCAAATGGAGTCTGGATTTTTACATTAAATAGATATTGCTAATATAAATAAAATGCTGACCAGAATTACATGAACTATATTACTTTGTAGATTAAACAAATTCTCTGCAACATGGGCGTGTACACTTCAGATGAAAGGTTTGAAGAGATGTGGAAGCAAGCTGGTATGACACATCAGAATGAAGAGGTTTGCGTAGAAAGCATCATGAATGTACTGGATGAGATACATGGATCACACACAAAACCCAGTTGCTAATTCTAGTCTTTAGGCATTGCATTTATTTAAATTGACACCAGTCATGATTGCTGAATACAATAAACATTTTCAATAATGTGTGTTTACAGAAGTGGAGTTCACTGTTTCTTCTTTTTCTGAATAGTGGGTTCACCACATGTATATGAATCTTGGTGCAGTCACTGCAGTTAGTAGAAACTGGTATCCACAGGAATAAAAGAGGATACTATATGTTTATAAATGGAATGCAAATATTTATTTTATCTTCTTTATCTTTTTTACAGTGTTTCTAAGTCTAAGTAACAATACTTTGAGCATGGATACATTTTTGAATTTATCTTTTCTTTAAATAATCTGGTAGGATTTGGAGGATGTTGCTAACCAAAAGTTTTACTGAGTCCTACAGTTTTTCTCTATGTCTTAAATAGTAGGAATGCATTTGTAATGCCAGTTTACGATTTCATTGTAATGCTTTACTCACCCAATTGTTACAATTCCTGTTCTGCCAGTGCTCTAAGTGCCTGTAATTTACTAGCTTGTTATATGAGATCCACAAGCCAGACCCTTTTGTACATTATTATTGTGGCATTAGTAGTCGCTGTCCTTCATCAAGTAGAAAAAAAATTGCTTCCTGGTATCTGTAGGGAGCAGGTGGTGGAAATGCTGCTTTACGAAGGCAGCTTCTTTCCTGCTGTGAATGAAAGTTGTTCTGTGCTGTTGTTGCCTTGCCTTCCCATCCTTCTGGGAACCCTGTGCATGCACTGAAAAGCATGCAGGAGGCAGACTGTGAACATCCCAAGTGAAATCATGACAGAGATTAATGTACTGGTAATTTCCATTTAATTTATTGTGTCACGATTTTACCACCTCCAGTGACATTCTCTAAAGATCCTCTTTTGCTCTTGTAAGGTAGGAGGAAAGAGTCCTGTACCTTTGTTGTGATATGCTTCCAAAAACATCAAACAGAATTACTTAAAAACCAAAACATTGTTTTTCTCCTTCAATAGGAAATTTTAGATGAAAGGTTTAAGCTCACTTCAGGGGGAAAAAAAAAGGTACCATATCTGCATGTGTGTATATGAGATCTGTTGTGTTTGTTCAGCAGCTGGAAATTCTGTGTTTCTTTACCCACTTCCATTCCTCTACTTTCCATAGAATCTTTTCCTTTGTCAGTGAAATGGAATTAATGTTTTTATTGGGGAGTCTGCTAAATAAGTCTGAGAATAAAGAAAACTGATAAATCATAATTTAGCTTTTTGTGTGTTTCTAACCACAGAGTAAAGGTTTTCTTTTGATTATGGGTTTAAAATGAACTGGAGGTGATGGTCACCTAAGCTTACCTCTTCTGAAGCTTTAAAGGATTAATCACTCAACAGAGCTATAAATTCTACTTGTAGGTGCTTGTTTTTCATCACAGTATACATAGGAGGCCCCTGAAAGATTTAATCACTGTGACACAGACAGTTACTTCTGTGGTGTTTCCCAATCCTTTCCTTTTGTGAAAAGCTTTATGCATACGAGTCTTTGTGAAGATTTTTGTATTTAATTTCTGTTTGACTTCCCAACATGTGTGAATTCAATTACATATTTATAAGCTTTAGAGCTGAAAGTTGTATTCTGTGATTTTTTTTTTTTAATGCTTCCCTTAATATATTACAGTTGACAGAAAATAAAGAGTTTGCTTTTTTCTACATTGCAATGTGATTGCCTTTATCTACATACAAAGTTGATTTAAACGGAACAGCACACTACCTCTCACTAGCATGTGGGCTGTATCCCAGGCAAAGTTTTCCAGAAAGGGTTGGCAAAACAACCTCACTATGACTCAAAAGCTGTGAGTTCTGTGAGCAAATGCACAAATTTAGCGCTTGAGTGAATTTGTTCTGTTAACAGTTATATTACAAAATCACAGAGACTGTAAACATGTTGACTAAGACTTTGTGGACAAAACTAGTAAACAGTTAATCCTGATAAAAGTAAATATTTTGTAAAAATCAGTGAGTTGTAGATATTTTAGGCTAAATTTCTTCATAGAATTTTGAAAGAAATAGACACTGTATAAAAGACACAGGATATTCAGACATTATTTCTCCACTAATCTTTTGGTTCCCTACAGTGATTATTCTAAAGAATAGCACATTTAGTAATTATGCATTTTTAATTGGTTCTGTCAAATGATTTGAACTCCCCTTAAGTTCATCTTAGAGAAGATGTATTGTTTTCCAGCAACAGAGTGGGGAGCTCTTCCTTTCTACAGAGTTAGCGGCCAGTGTTTTCTTCTCCCCAAAAGCCATGCCGAGGCTACTGATTTTCAACATCTGAAAACACTTACCTGTGAAAGATAAGGCTGAAGATTTGAATGTGCAAAATTGTTTGTTACTTATTCTATATTTCTAGCTCTTAATATTTAGACTATGAATTAGCACAGATAAGCATGGGGCTAATGTGACTGATTTGGCAGTGACTTGTGCTCTGTAAAGCAGATGTTAGACCTGATTATTCTTCTTACGGTTCTCTAAAGGAAAAGTTTGTCTGCGCGATGACTTGTGTTCGAGATGCTGAAAGATCCAGCCCACTGTGTCCCATAGAAATGTGTGTACAAACTGTTGTAGACCTTGCCTTGATATTGTTATGATACAACTTAAATGTATGTTTTTAAAAGAGTTAAGTAATTTTTTTTTTCAGTGATTTACCCAACACAAGTAAACTTCCTGGTCCTCTAACTATTTCTTAGAAGTGAATAGACAGTTTTGTTTAGTTGTTTTGTTTTTTAAACAACTGTATGTAATTATTCGGGTGCTAAATAAATGCTAATAATCCTTTATACTAAGAAGAATACTTCAAATGGATGTCTAAGCAGAAAAGGAGGTATTGGGGCAGAGTGCCCAGAAATATGATTTAAGTCTTCATCTTGCCAACAGATATGAGCAGGTAGGATGTTTTTGGAACGGCTTATGCAGCCTAATTAGTTGGTATTTGCCATTAGGAGGTGTTTCTTTGGAAACTGGTTATTTGCATTTGACAGTCTATCATTGGGCACCATCTGCCTGTGTGGTTCCACCTTGCTGAATGGCCAGAATGCTTTTCTAGCAGATGGGTATGAGTTTAGATATGCCAAAGAACCGCTAACTGCTACATGGTTGAGTAGCCGGTGTAGCATCTATATTTCTTTATTACTCTTTAAAACTATATTAATTTTGAAAATGCCAACCTAGATTAGGCAAACCTGTAGGTAAGATTTTGGCATCTTTGATCAGGATGAATCTGTGAAGGGAAAGGTAGTTAAAACCATCTCCATTGTGTTCCCATTTGCTAAGATAGGTGCTTCTTGTTTTCTGCCAAATGTGTGAACTTGTACTTGCCAGATCCACATTCTTGATTTCAAAAAGTCATAACCACGGAAAATTTATATTCCTTTGGATTGAAATTATACTCTAGGAAATTAGGTGGTAAGTTCCATAATACCTAAATAGTAAATCTTTCGTGTATTCTGCATGTTTTCCTAACTCCTCATTCCAGTGCCTAGATGCAAATGAAAATGTCAAAAACAAGACCTAATCTGAAAAAAGAGAAGGGCCTGAATATCACTGATAGATTTTTATTGATTTGTTTTCTGTGAAGTATCTCTTCCTCTGATAATAGAGATCATATGTTCTGCATCTTAAAAAAGGCAGTAATCTTGCATGTGTTGTATAGTTACTAGATAAGGTTCTACCACACAATCAGATCAAAAGCAGACAAAGTAGCTTAAGTACATGTACTTCTAGAAATAGCTTTTCTATCAGTCTTGAAATTTGCTGCAGATTCTAGAAAATGCCAAGTATTTATTTGAATCTGAGTTGGAACAAAGGACTGAAATAAGAAAAAGAAGGTTTTAAATTGATACGAGTTAATCAGGCGATGATTTTGTTTTCCCAGTAGTTTTCAACAGAATATAGAGACATACATATGCAGTCCCATGTGGATACTTTACTAAAAGTGTCCTCCCCACAGTTAGTGACAAAGCTGAATGCATAACAAAATTTAGGGCAATTTTCTGCAAGATAATTATTCTGTTTGAAGAAACAACAAACAAATGCATTTCTAGATACTGTCAGTGATACAGATGATTATAGACCTTTGCCACTTCCCTAAATCCTTGCCAGGGATTGCTTGCCTACCTATTACCTGTATAGAAATTATTCAGTGTTCTTTCAGCATGCTACTTTTCTCTGAAGTTTTTCTGATTCTGCAGCACATTTTCTGAGATACAGTGAACATGGATTTAAAAGTGGCAGGTGGGAGCTTTCTCTGTGCTGTCAGTGTATTTCCCCTAATAACTGTATTAGAAATTATTATTGTATTTCAAACATTTCGTATGATTATAGGGCAGTGAGAACAGACTGTGTCAGTAAAGCACTACTGAGGGCAGCAACCTAGTGATACGTAGTTGTATGCTTAATGCAAACCTGTTCCCCTATGACCTGCTTTGCTTTTCTAAATACACTGGATCAAGTGGATTTGATTCCAGTCTGCATGATGTTGTGAGAATAGAACTTGGTTCAGTTTATACCCCTGGACAGTCTACATGTTTTCTTTCATAAAGTGCTTTTGAAGTGTTGGATGGAAGGTGAAGCCTAAGATTAAATTGCTTTTGCTTTAATAAATACTGTTTCAATGCCACTGTGGTATATATAGGAAGGTAAATTGTTAAGCTGCTAGTGAGAGATGTTCATTGTACTGAGATGTAATTCTTCCTCTGCATAAATTCAGCAAAGGGATCTAGCTACCTCATACATCTATAATAGGCCTAGATTAGTGCAGAAGCTCCTGCTAACTTCCTGCAAATAAAGATCAGATTCAGCCTGCTAGCTTTCTTAAATGCCAGGTCTCTTGATCTAGGGCCAAAGCTAATGCTATCTGCCAGTGTTCTTTTTGTTGTTTGGTCTCAGTGGGAGTGTAGAATAATGCTGTCTCTGTACTTACTGGTCTTCTTCTTCCACTGGATTTATATGGGTAACAAAACAGCACTCGTACAGTGATTCACTCAAAGTACAGTACCGCTGAAAGCCAAATGTGAATGGATTCCAGACTTCTGATCTCTCAATAAGCATTTCCTTTGAAGTCCTTATTTGCACCCTCTGTATAATGGAAAGCAGTACAAAGAATTTCCGGGTAAAAACAAGATAATGATTAATTACCTCATTTGAACTGGACTTGAATTACAGTTAAAACAAATAGTAACATGGTGCATAGGGTGCTTTCCCCTCCCCCCTTCTTTTTAAGTTTGCTTTTGTCCTTATGCTACAGGCAGGGAAACAAAGGCTGATATTGCTATTTTTTTTTAGGACAAGTATTGTGTGCTTGTAGCTGTGCAGCCGTCTGCTGAAGACAGTAGGCAACTGTCCCTGCATACATGCAGGCATATCATTGTCTGTAACAGACCTGGTTTTCTTTTCTCATTTAATCACACAGGTGGTTAAGTAAACCAGTTAACCTTTGTTAAATCATCAGTTAACACTAGTTAAACCATCACTAATGTTTAATACATCCGTGCTTAAGTTAGTACACAGTTCACCTCTAAAGTTGCTTTGACATGAAACCTAATACCAGTAACACAGAGATAAGATTGGGACCAAAAGCTTATATATAATAAAACGTATTTCTCACTTGAATAATAGTTGTTTCTTAAAAGGTGGGGTTTTTGTTTGTTTTATTTTTTAATTTTTTTTTAAATGCTGGAAGTGATAGCAGTAGCTTATGTTGTCACAGAAAGTGCCAGTACTTCATTACAGCCTTTTGCCCCCATTTATTTTGTTTGTCAGATCTTCAGTTCAGACAATTTATTTAGGAATAATAGTGGGGATAGTAGGAACACGCTACCTAATAATGTTTGCAGGTAGTCAGAGATATGCTAACAATGCTCCAGTGTCATGATTATTGGTCTTATTATTTGAGAACAAGAAGAACTGAGAGATTATTGAATAAAATGCTGCTTGACAAACATTTGTTCATAAACTAGGCATGGTTCAGCTGAGTGATGATTGTTTCCCATTCTACTGCTTCTTCGCTGGAGAATTAGGTAAGCAGAGTGCTATCCTGAAAAGAGCTTTTTGTGAATTGAAGAGCTTAGGCCCTGGGGCTGGAAAGATGTCAAATGTCATGTTAAATTCTCCCCCTGGTTAACCAGTTAACAGAATTGGTGGGGGAAAAAAAAAAAAACCTGTTTGGAACAAATGGAAAATAGACTAATGTTTTGTATGCTACTACAGTTTCTGTGGATTATTCACTTCTTGAGTGCCAAAAAAACAAGGAGACAGGGAAACACAGTCTCTCCTCTTTTTCATTATTCCACTGAAGAAAGTAGAACAAACACAATAAGAAGAAAATTGGAGAAAGTGGGTAAATTAGAAATGAGTAGTGTATGAAAAGACACAATTTTTCATTTCAATGAGGAGAAAAACTTGCATCAGAATGACTTCGTTTGTTTGTTTTTCTTTGATAAGAAGAACAAAAGCCTGAAGGGGCTTTTCAGTCAGCTCCGTCCATTTCTGCCAAAGAGCCTACATGGAAGAAAGCTGTGATTCTCTAAGGGGAAATGCCTGAAAGTACATTGACCCTTGAAATACAGCAGAGAGTTTGTGAGGAAAGATCTGTTTTACCTGTCTATAGAGTAGTAGTCATTCCTCAATAGTAAAAGATTATTTGAAATGTTGAGAAATGTTGTGTATTGGATTGTATGATAGTAGTGTGCCACTACAATGTGTGCCTGGCTCCCCAGCATGTGCAATATACAGCAGCTTTTATGGAAAGAGTTTTTATACAGGATGGTTGTACTACAGATCGTATTTGTTTCATGTCTAGATACGCTCTCTAGGACTGTAAGTCTGATTATAAATTCCTGTAGTGATACAGGAAATAAATATCAGTTTAGAAGTATATGAAGGTTATAGATGGGTTATTGAAAAATTCACTAATGGGGAATTGGTCTTGTTTTAACCAAAACCAGGACAATATGCCTTCCACTTATACATCCATTTGATTACCATGTAGGACAATTTTCCTTGAGATGGATTTTTTTAGTGGGTCCCAAGGACAGGATAAGGGGCAATGGCCACAAACTGAAACACATGGAGTTCCATCTGAATATGAGGAGAAACTTCATTACTTTGAGGGTGCCAGAGCACTGGAACAGGCTACCCAGAGAGGTTGTGGAGTCTCCTTCTCTGGAGACATTAAAAAGCTGCCTGGACACATTCCTGTGTGATCTGCTCTGGGTGAACCTGCTTTAGCAGGTGGGTTGCACTAGATGATCTCCAGAGGTCCCTTCCAACCCCAACCATTCTGCAATTCTGTGACATTAATTCACTTGTGAGTTTGATTTACTAGTTTTTTGTTTTGTTTTGTTTTGTTTTAACCAAAGGCCTTGCATTGTGGCACAATGTTGGCTCAACACTTGCTCTTGATGATTCAGGTGATTTTTAAAGCTATTTATTTTTACCAAGTGGCAGTAGAAAAGACTGTAGAAAAAGAAAAAGTCTGTCTGTGGGAAAAAAAAAAAAAGTTTAGATTCAATTTTCCACCGCTGTAGCTTTTTAAATTGAATATAGCTGAGGAGGGAAAAAAAAAACCCAAACCAAAAAACCAAACATGTATTTTTATTTTTCTCCTGGCTTTGTGGCGGTTTCAGTGGCGCACCCGGCGGAACGGCCGTTCCGGCGGCAGGGGGCGCTCTCGTACCGCCGCCGGTCACTGTGTCGCTGTCCGGTCCGGTACCGCCGACCCGGTAATGCCCCGGTACAGCCCCGGCGGGGGAGGCTCCGGCACAGGAGGCTCCGGCACAGGAGCAGCAGCTGCTCACCGGTGGGTGGGAGCGCCTAACGCTGCATTTTCCACAGTTAATAGCGCCAGGTGATGCACGTCGCTTCTGCTGAAACACGGAGTGAATGACGTCCTGTTCTTCCTGTTGTGTCTTTAGGGGTAGCATTATTTTGGAGATGTCTGATACTGTTCCCTCATTCTGGTCCATATAACCTTGCTCTCTGAGAGAAATTAAATTCAATAACTCCGACTATTTTAATGTGTAAATAAATGCCATATAATACTTTTTATCCTCCTATACATCTGTGTTATTAATTTGGTTTTTGTAGTGTTTGTGTGACTTGTTTTCAACACACAAATTTAAGCAAGTGACAGATTCTCAGTCAACTTCAGTAAGCAGGAAATCAACTTGCAAATGCTTATACAGATTAACATAAGAATGTTTTTTTTTGTCTGTTAGGGTTAGTGTGTGTCTACAGTAACCTTATTTTATAGCTCAGAGATCTTCAGGAAACATCACATTTTGTCATTGATGCAAATAATAATGCAAAGTTATATATAAAAAACTTATCTCTTTAATGGTTAAGTTTGTGATTTGACATGTGGCAGCCACAGTGAATCATGATTAAAATGGGAAGAAAGAAAAATCCCTAAAGGATCTCCAAAAGACACAGGATGTTTCATGGTAGTGTTGCAATAACAATTTACAATAACCTAATAATTACAGGAAAAGATTAATTAGTGAGTGCATGTATTAGAGAAATATTCATGTCCTAGTTGTTAATATACAGGTTTTCAGCAATCAAAAGGTGAAAAAGATTTTTTGTTTGTGGGTTTTTTTTGTGTTGGTTTGGTATTAAGTATCAATAATATAAGATACACTTGGAGTAAAAGTATGGAAAAATTACTCTTAAAAATTACAACTGGTTACTATATTTTACTGCTGACAAGCCTGGTAAAAAACGTGTTTTGAGTTAAACATTGTATAGGGTTTTCAGCAGTGAATCGGTTTCTCTGCTGCTGAAACACATACTGGTAATGCGTTTTCTGTTTGATTCTCATATCCGCTCAATGCTAAACTTACTTCATGATAAAATGTACTCCAAGTCACTCAGTAACAAACTTACTTTAAATATCTGCCCTCAGGAACTGTTGCAGAGCAGGGGAATGACACATTTCCAGCCCTTCAGTTTGAGCTGTATTAAAACCTATCAGTCTTTCTCTATAGAAAGCAAAATGAAACCAAAACAAATTGAGCTGAAAATCAATGAAATTGTTCCTGTGTTAAGCAACACCTGAGAGTATATGATTTTTTTTTTCCTCTTAATTCCCTATTTGACAAATCTATTTTTCAAATAAAAAACTAGACTTTGACCCAAAAGACATCTTTCTGTAATGTCATAGAGATGGAAGAAAGAAACATCTCCTGTTTTTATGAGGACAACTTTCAACTTTTTTTTTTTTTTTTTTAAGTGCTGGATACTTAACTTGCTGCCTTTTTTGTTTGTTTGTTTGTTTGTTTGTTTTCTGGGACCACTTGAATTACTTTTAAGAGGTCTGGTATTTCGAAGGATAGGCTATCAGCATTTTCTAAAAGTAAAGGCCATTAACGTTCCTCACAGAGTAACTAGAAATATAGGCACTCACAGGCAGGAGACTCTACAAGTAAAGTAATACGTCTTTATATTACTTTACCCATCATCTTCCAGTGATTCATACTCTAACGTTGTTACAGGGTTCCTGAATTTAACTTCTTCTTTAAAAGAAGTGAATAGGCAGCAAGTCCTAAATTGGTTATGACACTGTTGTCTAATGGCAAAAAAATTGAGCCAACATCTCAGTTCTCCACTTGTGCATTACTTTTTCTGGTCAATATGGGAAAATTAAGTCTGTCCTGATCTTGTCAAGGTGCCAGATGTTTTATTTTTTTCTTAACATTTACTTAAGTGTTAGTGAAAATTCTAAAAATTCTGCTGAAAGAGCAACTACAACTGTAAGAGTATTTTGACTTGATTTGAATCTACCCTTAGGGTTGAATGAGAATGATGCTTTGCTTGCAAAAGCGCATCCTCTCCAGTGCCAACCAACAGCAAAACATTGCAGCCATTGCAAAGAAAGTCTCCATCTTAGCAAGAGCTCTTGCCGCTGGCAGCGCTGCAGAAAGTGATGATAGTGACACAGAAGCTGGTGACAGGCTGACACTGCATATTAACCTGTGGACAAACAGTTCATGGTCAGACCATAGGGCAAATTGCTTGAGCCATGTTCTGTACTTTGTTCAATGTGTGGGCTTGTATCTGGAAATGAGATTATTTAATTAAGGGCTATTCACCTACCCACTGTTTTCTTATGGTACTTGAAAATTATTTCAAATGCTTTCATAAGTATAACTGAATAGGTTACATGGAAATTATTCTCTTGGAACTAGCAAAATTATGTCTTTCACTTATTTGTGCTCTTGAGTTCATTCAGTGCCAAAGCTTTCACCTCTGACTAAAATCTCAGAACTCCAAATTGATATTGAATTTTAGTTCTCCCTTTTTTCTGCAAACTCTCATTCCTGACATCTGTCCCAAAGTTCCTACTATGGTCTCATGATGAAGGCTTCTCTTTACAAGTTTTCCCTTTCAAACTACTCTTTAAATTTCACTTTGCTTTCTCTCCTGGAACCACAAATTTACTGTGTTACTAAAGTCTTTTCTTCTTTGCTTGAGTCTATCTTGCATCAGATTATTTTATATTGTCCTCCAAAAGTATTCTAAAACCTTTTTCCCTAGCTGCTTTAACATAATCTTCCTTATCTTCCACCATATCATCCCCTCACCTGTTTGCTCCACTTAAAATTATGCAAATAAAATGACTGCACAAGTATCGTACGATGAACAATGTGTGTCCACCCCCCTTTTTTATGTCTATCTCTAAATCCTTTTTTTTTTTTTTCATGAAGTTTAAGCGTATCTGTCAATGAGGCTAACTCAATCTGGTAGTTTGCCCTTTTTTTACCTCTCTGATTCTTGCTTCCCTTTACTCCTTCCTTTACTTGTGTTATCCTTCTGTGGCTACTCCCACTACTATTTTTATGCCTTTCCCAATCATATTCTTGACACAAACCCTATTTTGCTGTGTATCAAACAGATCCCTTCCCTAATCTTAGATCCTTCTCTGTACTTAGATCCTTCCTTCCATAAAATGCAAATACACCTGTTGTTTTTCAGCAGTGAAACATTTTAAAGATACCTGAAGTACTTTAATAAATAGACCTCTATTCTCTGGGCTGCATCTGACCCCATGTGTGAGTCATGTATGTGGAGACATCCTTGAGGAGGGAACAGGACCTTTCTGTGCCTGTGGATAGACACAGATGGTGGTGAAAGTCAGGTGCCAAAGCTTCAAAGGGTTGGGATCTGAACTATACTGTCTTAACATAAAACCAAAGGTGTAGCACAGGGTTCAAAAACTATGAGGGCAGGTAGACTTTTGTTTCGCATGCAGTAGATCTGGTCAGAGCTGGAAGGTATTGCCTCTCATAGATGTTTACATTGATTCTTCCAGTTAAATCCCCAAATCAGTGTGAGTCGATAGGCTTACTTTGAAAGTGCTAAGAGTCTTCTAGACAGCTAGTAAGCTACAGAGGACAGCAAATCCTAGCTCCCAATAACTAGAAATGCCCAAATTCAGGGAAAATAGGAGTGAGATGCTGCCAAACGCTTCTACAAGAAGTAGTATTTTCCAGCTCTTGTTATCTACCTCTATCATTCATGTTTAATTTGTAAAAGTACAGTTAAATTAGACTTGTAACTCTGAAAAACTTGCCAAATTCTGTCACTGTTTGCCTTAGACAAATTTAAAAAATATTGGAAAATCATGGAAGGTATTTCTTCAAAAATAAGTAGATATATGCATATGTCCTTCTGCGAATGAAAAAAAAATATATTTATCTCATTGCCAGTGTTGACATTACTACTCGTATATAGTTGCAGCACAACGGAACAAAATAGGTGATGTTTCATACGATTTAGTGAAGACAAATACCAGTTATATGTTACAACAATAGTAGGATACTGATCTGAAATTTTCAGTTTCAGAACATTTCCTCTTCTCCACTTGGGACAGCAGGTTTTTGTGTGTGCATGCATAGGTATGCAGGCTGGGAAAGAAGATTTAAAGTTTTTGCTATTACTTGCTGCTTCCAGCTACTTCAACCTTTGAAATTAAAGCAGGATAGTGCACAAATTATTCTTCCGTTGCCTGAGCTTCCTGACTCTAATAATGCTGAATCAAGCTCTGACAGTTTGTTAAGGATCATTTTTAGGAGTTGGTTCTATTGGCTATGACAGTTCTGCCACTGAGCATTGACCTCTAACTCTAACATTGCTTCTGTAGGTATAAAGCAGAAAAAAAATCCACATAGACGCAAAAGTGAATAACTAATGCAAGGAGAAACAGACCCTGTGTACAGACTGAAATAAGTGTTTGTGTAACTAAATGCAGCTGGTATTGGGTTGAAATCTGAGAAAATATGATTTTAAGTGTATATGTTACTAGATGTGAGTCAAGTGGAACTCCATTGCAGATGGTGCAGAAGCTGTCTTTCCTCTCTACTTACTGAGGCTTTTGGACTAAAACGTGAATAAAATATGTTGCATTTGGGTGCTTCCACTGGATACCAAAATAATGAATTAATTAAGTAATTGAGCTCATGCTTTTGTAGTGGCTGTAGTGGAGCAACCAATGTTTCTCTGTCTTGAGGGTGGTTAAGCTATGGGACATGTGAGGCCCTCACTGATCTTGCCTTGTGAAGAATGTATCTGCTTTTTCTAATAGTCTAATGTATGTTTTGTAGGTGATTTAACAGACAATAAAAATTGAATAAGTCAGACATCTATGCCCAATGAAAATAGAGAGAAAACAATTGTTTTCCAAATGATTTATGGCTAATTTCCCTAAAGAAAAAAATAAAGAAACCCCACAATCCCAGTGAAAGCTGCTAGATTATTTTCCTTATTTCATCTCCATTAAAATACTTTTAAGCAACATCTTCTGTTGTAAACTCTGCATGGCATTTCCTTTAGGTTTTAACTTCCCAAATACAACAAGCAACATTAACAGATGCAGTGGACTAAGATTAGTATTAATCCACAGGTGTAAATGCTGTTCCTAAAACAACTTTACAAAGCTATTTCTGTTTTAATTTTCTAATACCTGTTTTGTTTTACATGTTAGTGCAATTATGCTTCTTTACTTTTAGCTTTCCAATCACCTTTTTAAAGTTTATTTTAGAAATTCATAGTTAAATAAACTTATGGGTTTGCTGCAATACTTAATGCTGTGTTTAGTCACCTCCATTTTTACTATACTCTTCTTATTCCACTGTTCTTCAAAACTACATGTTTTAATGCAAATACAACAGGTTTTTGTACTTGAATGACTCATTCACTTATTGCTAGATAAGGTGAAATTGTCAGGAAATGTATTAACTTTAAGTATGCTTTTTTGTATTCTTAAAGACAGATGTTATTGCTAAGTATTTGCAATTTAAAATTATAAACAAAGCTGTGTTTACTGTACTTACCCCATTGTTTCAAAGTCTTAACGCAATTACGTTTATTGGTCTGTATGTCTTGGGTTGATGCATGTTTGAGAGGTGAAAAAAACCTTTAAAGTAAATGGAAAAGTGTTAGTACTTCAAATGTACTAAGGTGTATTTGGTTTATATTCAAGTTACCGAAATTTAATGAATAAAGGAATGTAGAACAAAAATTAACAACATGGATAAATCAGTCAATTTCAGCATAATCTTGTGTAATAATGCTCTAATTTTTATTTCTGGGATTTTTGTTATATCAAGATGAATGTATCTTTAAATTAATAAATACATAAACCTCTCATAAAATTTATCTAGACTCAAAGGACAATTTAGCAAAACGCTGTCTTTTTTCTCATGAAACAGCATTTTCCATAGTGAAAATTGTGTTTAGATATTACTTGTGACTGTGTGATGGAATACAAAGAGAGATTATATTCTATGTGAAATGTGTTAGTAGAATGGAAAATAATGAAAGCATTGATACAGGAGCAGACAAACTAATTCAGTCCTCCCTTTCATACTCAAATGATATCTTACTGTAGCAAATAGTGAAAAAAGCACAAATATTTTAACTGTGTTCCTCTTCCTCATACATGTTCAGGGAAATGGAAACCAAGAATGAGCAGTGTTGAGGGAGCTTTGGCGGATGAGAACTCCAGAAGGAAAATAAAACTGTTTATTTAGATTGTTTTTACAGTTAATGATTGCTTTCAAAACATGTTTTTGTAAAGCAACCAGTTTGATTAATAGAAATCATTGCTTACTTCTGCTGGTTTAGGCCAATTGTACTTTCTCTTCTCCAAAACCCCATATTGCCCTCTAGTCTCTTTTGCTCTTTCTACCAGGTACATGTACTTTAGTTGCAGTGAGTGGACACTGTGTCAATGTTTGAGTAGCCTGCTCTCAGCCTGAAAGGGGATATGATAATGTCTTTCACCTGGGAAGAGTTACAGCTGCTTGCATTAACTGAAAATAACACTCAGATGAGAAAATGAATGCAAGAAAAAAAGCTTTTCTTCCCCCACACCTCTCTTGTTTCTCCACTGCACAATTAGGTTGGGATTGGATTCAGGTGGTGTTGCTAATGTCTCCTGGTATTCTGTTTGTGTGGAGAAGAGGGTAGAGAACTTCTAATTTATGTGGTGTGGTGTAGCTAGTTTTCTGATTTCCCTCGTTCTGCTGATTTGGTAATTTTGTGGTGGGATCCCAGTTAATGCTCCAGTGACTTCACGTTGAGACAGAATGATGAGAGGTATGTGATGTTTTTTTTCGGTGTTGTTAATTTTTGTGGTATCTATGTGGTTTGTGTGGTTTTGTTCAAGCCACAGTCCTAGAGTTATATAAAAATTTTCCTTTTGCTTTTTTTTTTTCTTTAAATAAAAGCTTTTTTAATTCTTATGCCTTTAAAGCAATACTTGGAAGAGTTACTGAAATGTACTATGTAGCAAGAGGGTGGAGTTATTCTTCCTGGTGGTTGGTGCTTTTATAAAATATGCCATGATGTTTTTCAAACTGGGCAAATAACCCTTGAAACTGAGATTAACAAATGACGTAAGGGCTTGGAACTTAAGCTTAGAGCAGGGTGTGGAACTCATTTTCACTGAGGCTTGTATCAGCCTCATGGTTGCCTTTGAAGAGCTGAAGAATTTTAGGACTGTATAAATGTAGGAGTAGTTGCATTGATACAGTCCTAAAATTACCTTTGGCCCTTTGAAGGCAACTGTGAGGATGATGCCGACCCCAGTGAAAATGAGTTTGATACCCCTGGCTTAGAGTAAGCATATTTATTTATTTCTTCTTTCCCCCTGTACCCAAGAAGCTGCCCTAACAAACATAAAAACAGACTTAATCAAAACTTGTTTGTTGTTTGTTCTCCTTAGAAGTTTTGTTTGTTTACTGTCAATGTTTCTGAAACTCTGCTCTCAATGCAACTCATTTTCTGCAACCTTGTACCCTCAGTAACGGTACGAACCACTGCCATTGGGCTTTCATACAGTTTTCTATCTGCTTTAGAATTTCACAGATGTGTGGTTTTGGCCCTGTCCTTTTTGATATGGAAAAACAAAGCTGGTTGTAATATGTTAGAGATCTACTTTACGCATGTGTTACAAATTCTCTGTTCTTCAGTGCTGTCCAGGTCAAGAATTTGGTTCTGCTTGCAGTAATGCTGGTTATAAACAGGCTGTAAACTATCTTGTCAGAAAGATGAGAGCAAGGCCAATCTTTAGATCTAGCTAAAAACCTAACAAAACAAACAAACAAAAAGCCTCCCAAAACATGACAAGCATGGTACAAATGCCTATTATGTCTTGATTGGCGCAAAATCAGACAATACAGCTGTCCTCAGTGGTATCCTGGATGAGGAATTCAGCTGTACAGAATGATGGTTGTTTATGATATTCAGTGCTGTCCTTGAACATGCGGGGATGCATGACAACTCATGATTTAGTGCCTATGTTTAGAAGATTTGAGTACTGGTTATTCAGTTTAAGAAAAAGGACTATAATTCTTGAACAGAGTATAAAGAAACAAACTGTTGAAAACATTCACATTAGGAAAACAGTGAACCTGTTATGAATGATTGTATATAAAACAGAAGGTGTTCAGACTTTTTTTAGTTAGTAATGATGAGAAAACAGTAAACACATAAATAAAAGGTGATTGTGGAGCGTTCTGTAGATGAGTTTGCAGAAATTCAGCTGGAATGTTCCTTAACTATTTTAGCTTTGTCCTTCTAACACCAGACATTTCTAACCAAGAATAAATGTTTTGGCTAATGTTGCTAACTGCCTTAGGTTTTAAATCCATGTCTACTGAATAGTTTTCCCTTTTTCAGGCTAAAAGAAAAAAAGAGTATTACTATTGTCTTCTCTAGATAAGAAATCTACAGAATAGGTTTTTTTTTTTGTTTTTCTTTTGTGCCTCCCCTCCCAAAAGCAGAAAGGGCGGGGGCCGAGGAAAGAATGAAACTGGTTCCCAAACATTCTGTCTGAAGTTTTGTACCTGTTCTTTTAAAAGCTTCCTAAGACGAACAATTGTAGCTATGTATTTTGTATCCTGTTTTTTTTTTCTCTGCTCAGAAGAAAAAGATTAGAAATCCTTTCTTGTAATTTTGTTCTGTTGAATTCTATTATCTATTTTTTTGCCTATTGCTAGTTTTTATTTAATGCTTCAGAGGAAAAATCATGCCATACTGCTGCAATAAAACTTGCGATTTGACAGCTCTTCCTTTGTGTCCCACGAGGCAGAAGAGAATAGGATGAAATGGATTATTCCCTTTTCATTGCACATAGGTGCACATGGAAGACAGGCAGCTGTTGCTTCATGCAAATAAATCTGCTCTAAGGGCAGAGCTGCTGCACCTTGCCCATCAAGGAATAATCCGTGTATCCTTTTTACAGGTTCTACAGATGTTAACTATGCACAAAGCCTTCTACACCCCTGGACTATGTACCCAATTCAATGCTTAGGGGTTAAGGGTTATGTTTCAAAAAAAATTCCTGCATGAATTACATGGTGAAGAGGTCAATGTGACTATTCTATTTTTCCCTAACACTTACATGTACTTTTGCCTCTTTGAAAATCAGATCTGGTGAAGCTAAACAAAGGTTACTAAATAAAAAGCTGGCAAAAGGAATTGCTCCTCTAAAATGGAGGAGGTCGTGCAGATGGGAAGTACTGTTGTTGACTAATGCACTACTTAAACAAGATTATGGGCTGTGCTTTTTTTTTTTCTTTTATTAGATAGATCTTCAATATTTTAATGGTCACTAGTAAAATACTAACTGAGCTTCTGACATTCCTTGAGGTATTTATCCTGTCCATGTAGCCTGAAGTCAAAGGTGCTGATATCTGCCTCCTAAATCTTCCTAAACCTTCATTCCCTCAGTGACTTGTGCGAAGTCACATGGGTTAGTGGGTGATAATCTGGGGAGTTCATGCTGGAATCTTCTGGAGTACAGCCTGGAGTCCAAGTTGCTGAGCCATGCTCTTTTATTGCAGAAAGGAGAAATACTGACAAGATAAGTGTTGAAACAGTCCTAGAAATAAATGTAAGTCTTTTTACATTCATACTCATGAAATAAAATCTGCCCAACGTTTCAAAGTTGTTTCAGTGATTAAGATGCTGCTGAAAAAATACCAAGAAACATTCATGTTCTCTATTGGATTGTGTTGCTATGTGAAAATGATACACCTCAAATAAAATTATCAACTCTGTGCAGGGTTTCCAGAGCAGTCAGGTGGTTGATCAATAATACTTCAAGCAATCAAAATTGTTCCTCTTCTCCATTTTCCTCCTTTTGTCTAAATATCAGTGCTGTGGGAGAATGAACTGATCTGGTGTAAATTACAAGTTGTTTTTGTGTTTTGTAGCTGCTAACAAAGAGCACTTACAATGCAATGACCTAATAAAGTGAGGAGAAACTGACTAATCTTAGTTTGTCTTCCCTGACGTGTTCAGAAATCAGTAGAATATTACTTAGATCAACATTTAAGCCACTAAATTATCACTACGATTCATGTAGTGTGTATATGATTTAAACTCCTGGAATATATTGACTCAAACCTGTTTAAATCTTTGTTCTTGGAGAAAGGAGGGAAAGTGAGGAAAACAGATAATTTGTTGCAATGTTAAAGAGATGTAGAGTAGTATTTTGCATTTCTTCTAATATCTGCTTTTCCTTAGACACATACAATGATTTCTCAAGACAAATGCTCTAAATGAACATTAAAAATGTTGTCTGCTCCAGAAGTATTTTTTGTTTACTTGTGAGACCCTCAAAGTGCTCTAGGAACTTTACAGAGAGCTATTGGAAGAGGGAACTTCCTTGCAGAACTTGCAGTCTATTGAAGGAAGCAAGTGGTGGCCATGCTCTGGTGGCTGTACCTTCTTTTCAGTGATGTGGACTGGTACCCACATTCTCTTTGAGGATTGTGGGTGTGTTGTAAGGATGGGGGTCAGTAGGTATGTCGTGCAGAAGTTATTTTCAAGAGGTCTTGTGGTTTCCTCAGCAGCCTCAAGAGAGAAGTAGGCATAAAATCATGTAGACTGGAGAAGACCTTTAAGATCATTGAGTCCTACTGTAAACTTAACACTGCCAAGTTTACTGCTCATCTAAGTGAATACAGGTGCTAGAAATTGCAAACTAGTGGAGCAAGACTGCAATGGTCTATCTCTAGCTTGTATTAATTTTTCCCTTTCTTTCATGTAGTATTATCTGTCACTGAAAAATAATTCTTGCAAGTGGAAAAGAAATGTAGTCTTTGACAGGGCTTTCAGCAGCTTGCCATACATTTAGTACAAAAAAAAGTAGTTAAAACTGAAATGTGTGCAGGCAGTAGCATTTACCTAGTGATGCCCTTTTCTGAGCCAGAAGAATGGTCTTTTGGCCTTTTTTTTTTAAATACACCGTTCATCTGTGCAGAACAGGTTTGAATATGGAGTTCTTAATGCAAAAGGACATTTCTGGTAGAACTACACAATCTTGTACTAAATTATTTGAGTAAGAATAGGAAACAAAACTTCTGTTCTTTTAAGTACCTCTTCTCTGAATATATCACCTTTGAGTAAGATGTTGAATTTCAGTTGTTTTGTTTGCTTTAGTATGCTGCCATTTTTTTATTTCTTCATGTGATAATCTTTAGTTACTTGAACAGCCTCTTTCTAAATTAAATGGATGCACTGTTTTTTTTAATAAGGAGGCAGATATGAAAAGAACTCAGTATGTTCTCATCCATCCTAACTTAGATTTGTACAAATAGCTTGATGGGTGTTACAAAGGTATCTAGAATGTTACAAGAATTCCGCATGACTTTCTTGTGTTAATTTCTTAAGCAAACAAATGACCAAAAAAAAATCCTATAATTTTCATAATATTTTGACGTATATGTCGTTAAAGTAAAAACGCACGCTTATTTTTAATAATAGAAAGAAAAAGTTTTACTGGCAATATTTTCTGTAAAGCAAACCTAGAAGAAGAAAACAACCAGCTCTTAATGGATAACAACTTACAGGACAGCTCCCAGGAAGCAAAGAGGCAAAAACCTCTTTGACCAAGTTTAGCAGCTGGCAGTTTCAAAGCACCATTTTCCTACTTAGACCACTTACAAATGGCTGGCAAAGTAAGAAGCCGTAATAGTTCGTGTTTTCCTTCAGTAATGACCACACAGTCGCCAGTGCAAGAGGAGGAACTTGTGTACTTGTGACTTGGCTGCTGCACTTAAGTGTAAATTGATGTTGACTGTGGGTCTCTGGCTGGGACAATATGCTGCGAACTGGGACAGCTGGGAACTGAGTGTTTATTCTGATATTTCGCTCCTGCTACAAGGATATTAAATGTGAGGAAGCAAGGTATGGGATGAGCAGCTGCAGATAGTAACACAATAAACTGCCACACCCATGTTTACCAGTTAAATATCTTGAATCTGTAATATTCATGTTTCTGCTATTCAGTGGCAAGGATAGATGCATGTTAGTGTATATCAAACAGGGATCTTCACAGCGCTGTGGAAACTTTCTGACTGCTACTATTAATATTTTTTTAATGTCCACAGAGAAATTCTACTAAGAACTGTTACAACCGTTATTATTGGTTGTGATTTTCTTTCAAATAAAAATCTTGTAAGTCTGGGGATGTTCCGGGAAATGGGAAGAAAAAGTATGGTCTCTTCAGCACTCAAACAGAATAGACAAAATAACCTAGGTAACTGGGCTGGTTGCCTGGACACTGACGCCAGGCAAGATGATTGAGACTGATAAGGGATGCAATCAGACAGTAATGTTAGCAAAGCTAATGCTGATCAGCATGGTACTATTGAAAGCAGGTAGCCTGTTCTATTTTCTTTTGAATTAGATTGGAATTGCTAAATGAGTTGATCTTCACTTAGATTTACATATGACATGGAGCTTGGATACAGTGCCAATTTCTTTAAAGCAATGTACACGCAGACAGCAGATTAACAAATTAGAATTATGTCAATGCATATAAAAGTAACTAGGTGTGGAAGTATCTGGTTATGTGGATATTTTCTAATAGCATTCTCTGAATTTGAACTTGGTATTTTATTTATTTATTTATTTTTTCTAAATTAGTTTTGTGTTGTGCAAGAGTAGAATTGCTGGCTTAAACCGGGAAGAGGAAATAACAAAAGCTAGTACTGTGTGCTTCTGAAATGGAAACTGCAGAGTAGCTGAAAACAATAAGGTTTTAGGATATAGTATATTAACAATAATTGTTGCTCAAGAAAGTATTTTTTGGAGACTAAGTACATGTGCTAAACTGACATAGAGGTCTGCAGGTAAATACCTTTGCAAATGTGTTTATAAAACATCAGTGGAAATATCTGATCAAATTTTCTCTTTATAAAGATATAAATGTTGTATTACTGTATGCATTATGAATTGTCTGCTCCCTAGTGTGTGTGTAAAACACAGATCACCAGTGTTATTAATAATGCCTTTATTCATTAGATGGTAATTAGTAAGTAGTTGTTCAAACAAAACATGCACATATTTGTTGGTGTACCCCACTCCCATGTTCACTGAAGTGCTTTTGGTGGAGCCACAGCTGATGGGCCAACCCAAGCTGGATGCTCAGATGCAGAGGGAGGTGTCTGTGTCCCAGGGGCTGCCAGGCAGCTGCTCGGAGTGTCCTTGATTCCAGCAGGTGTGTAGGTGTCCCCGTGGCTTTGTCTCCACATGGTCTGGTTTGCACAACCCCTGGCTGATGCTGGTATGTGCTAGTGGCCTCCTACAGGTCTAGCAGAACCTTGTGGCCCAAGTCTATCAGTCCTTGCAGATTCAACAGAATGTTGGCTTCTGGAGCTTGTCAGCACTTGGGAAATCTTCACCATGCAATCTGCCTTCCTGCAGAAGTGATGGGAAAGGAAGCACATGATATTTGCTTTCCAAAACCTTCATCTATGCACCATGTCTCATCTGCCTCTGAAAATTCAACACCACCCCTCTGAACAACTTTTATTGTTTTTAGAAAGACTTGGAAAAAAGCAAGCATCCCCTCTCCCCCAAAATGCCTCCAAACTTCAGAGCCCTTAACTGATGGTTTTGAGCAAAACCCAATATTTTCTTGGGACTTTTGTCAAATAACAAAAATTTGTAGGTGCTATTGACAGTTTTGAGATCTAATTTATGTAGCTATATTTATGCTGAGAGGTAGAAAAGCTTTCAGAGATATTGAAACAGTAACAGATACAATGTTTTTCCATTTCAAAGAATGAGCAAAAAATAACTTTGTGGAGAAAGAAAAGCTGCATGCTTACTGAGACCGTTGACTCATTTTTTGAGGTAAAACGTCTCAGTTATAAGTTACTTGTCAGTCCTTCTGCTCTGTGGTGTGTGTTGTTTTGTTTTGTTTTGTTTTTTTTTTTTTTTTGTTCAATATTCTCAGTCTTGTATTAAAATTGTTGTTTTTGAGGGGTTATTACTTGCAGACTGCCAAATAATGATAATCTATCAAAAGCCATGTGAGAAAGGTTAGTAGTATCCTAAATGGGACTGCCTGAAAGAAATCTATAGCAGCTGATGCATTTAGGATCAGCTTTGTCAGTTCTTTGTGGACTGGCTAAAACCTCAGGTAGGTGTAATGACTTTTCAGAAGCTGTTAAAAGCTTTTTTGAGTGGATTCAGTTACTTTTTTATAAAAATATTGTTGAACTCAGGGGACTGAAATTCTGGCCAGAAACAGAAACATGCTGGCTTTGTTTTGATGACAAATGACAGAAGGAAGCTGCAGAAAATGAACTGTATAGTCAAATGAGAGCTGTAGAAATGGTCCTTGGAAAAAGTTTTGATAATGCCTTTGGGGTAAACACTGTCTGGAAAGAACCTTGGAACTAAGGAAAAATAAGTTGCAGCATGCCTCTTTTTCCCTGAATGTGGAGGAATTTGGGCGTTGGTACACACTTCTTCTTTTCAATGAATGAATTGCTTGAAGGAAATGACCGTACATAAACATCTGCCTCCAGAGAGAATTTTGAGGGAGGTAGGAAATATTTTCTGAGAACAACACAAATAAAACTTTTGTGCCACTCTTAAATAGATTGGATACAGCTGAACTTTTCCAAAAATTGCAGGAGAAGGGGTGAACAATGTTGTTTTACCTTGTACTTCAGGGAAGTTACTTTGGGATAATAAATATGTTACATACCCAGATTTATTCAGTATTTAGTATCCATAGAGATCTTCAAGTGAGCATTGATGTTTTTAAGCTTTTGCAGAGATCAGTGAAGTTTAATTGTGTATTTCTGAGATATGGAGCCAGGTTATACAACTGAAAGAGTCATCTTAAAATATAGACAGCTTGCAAAAAATGTGAACATCACAAGGCATGATTTAACCAACCTTGAAAATACTTGCTTTATTATAATTTAAAGTGTAGGTGACAAAATGCAAAGATTAAAAATTTGTTTTTACAGAAAACAAATACAAGCCTCTTCTGTAATCTTTTCTCAATACAGCTGATGTGGAAAAAGCTATTATTGCTTGTAGTTGATCTGATGCATCTTTGCTTAACTATTTATGATTATTGCTATAATTAATATATCCAGAAGTATTAATATAAACCATACTACGTGGAAATAAATTGCTGATACCAGTAGTCAGAGCAACACAAAGCCACTTGAACACTTGCAAAATGTTCTACTGCCTAGAGAAGACCTGGCTGAAGAAGAGGACTGCTTGCCCTTCACTGCCATGAGGAAGGCTGCGCTTTGTTAGTAGTCTGTTACCTACAAACCTTCTGTGGCCATCAGATGGTAGCAAGAGTGGCTGCAGCATCAGTTGTTGCCTCCCATCCCGCACCTTTCTGGCCTGTGCCAGTGGTGAAAGGGAACACAACATGTACCACTGCCAGGCAGTGTTGTCAGCTGCTGCTGTGACAAAGTGACAGGTGATGGTTTGTGGTGGGTGACAGTTGCAATCAATGGACCAAATGGGAGCTCCTACTCATGAGCAGCTGTTCCATGAGGCAGAAGGGAGAGAGCTGGCAGGCAGGATGTTGCAGGTGACAGAGCTACTCTAATATGCAGCTTCCAAAAAATGGACTTATGTCACTTTTCTAAAAAAGCGAATCCCAAACCAACCAACAAACAAACCCACCTGACTTAAAGGCAGATCTCTGCCTTTTTCAACTGCTATGACAAGTTTGATAATATTTTTCCCCTTATATTTTTGTATATTTTTGTAAAAAGTGTCCATTTTCATCACACCTCAGTTCTCCTTTTCCCTGAACTACACTTAACTGTAAACCTATGCTGTTTCACTACGTGTATGTCAGAAATGTGGTACAAATCTGAATTGGAAACTTTGATAGAAACCGGTTAACAGTACCATAAGTCCTTCTGTATGCAATTAAGTATTAGATGTTTGATTAAGAAAAATCTTCAGAACATCAGCTTCTCCAAAATCACTCCTTAAAAAAACCCAAACAATATTCAATAAGAGATTGGGGGGGGTTGGGGTGTGAGGAGGAGCAGGAGATACTGAGGAGGTGATTCATACATAAATGATGTTGGGGTAGATTAAATACATACAGAAGTTCTTGCAGTTTAGGTCTTAAAGAAATACCAGAGGCGAAACCTGCTGCAAGGACAAATGTGAGAGCTCCATAGCAATCGGTTAAATTTTTAAACCTGTCAGGGTGGGTTTAACTGTTGAGGATGTGGAGGTAATGCACTGTTACCCTCCAGGGCGGTGAGTTAGTAATTCTGTGAAAACTGTGCAGCTGCTTTTGACTTTAGATGAAAAGAGGTGGGTGAGGACCGCTGCAGTTTGGCTGGGGCACAGGAGCACAGGAGCATCCGTGTATAGCATCGAGTAGGGGTGAGGGAAGGGGCCAGATCCATCTTCTTCCTCAGTAAATCCACGCCTGCATAAAAAAAGCTCTCTGTAATCCTGTAGATTGGAACTGCTGCCAACAGGAAAGAACTGGTGATTAATGAAAATAATCCTTATCTTTTGATGGCTTGTTCAAAATTTGTGCAGAAGACAGAGCAGAGCATCAACTGCAGCTAAAAGGCAAAATAGATATTTTCAGTTGGCTGACATTTATTTTTATTTGCTCTTATTAGAATGGCTTTAAACATCCATTTGCTTGGGATTTTGGGTGACATTATGTATTTCATGTGTCAGTAAATAGACAAAAAATAAGAGTTGCTGCTTGAGGTGTGTTTTGTTTTGTTTTCCCTGTGTGTGGCAGGTAACCTTTAAATCTATAACTTTTGCCTGATATTAACTCAGTAGTGTCCTCATGAGGGGTAAAGACTCAGGAACTTCTAAGTGAAAGAAAGACTGTTGAAATTCCACGTGCTCAACCTAAATACAGGGCCATGAAAATCTCTTTTGCATTGCAATTACATGTTCCTAGCTTAAATTACGCATTTCCAGTGGATGAGAACCGTCTGGGTAATTTTAATAACTCATCAAAGTGAGATATGGATGAGTACCTACAAAATTAGCAATACAATAAGCTACAATATATATGTACAATAAGCTACAATATATGTACAATAAGCTACAATATATGTACAATAAGCTACAATATAAGTACAATAAGCTACAATATTTTCCAAATATTTTTCTTCCAATTGGGAATGTCGTTATTCTCTGCCACTTCAAATGTGACTTCCTATCTCACTTGAGGTCGTACTCGCTATGTTTAAATCTGAAAAATCAATTGGAGTCAGGCATTGAAAGGATTGCAATTGATTCATAATTACTCCTATGATGTTTATAACTAGAGTGATTTTTATCTGCCTTTTGCTCTCTTTACTTCAAAGGTGGTGGTGAGGTGGGAGGTTAAGATTGTCAGGCTGTTGCTCCCTGTTTTCCTGAGGTACTATAGACATTAAGAAATTGCTACTAGAGCTAATAAATTCTCCTGCTAAGGAATGCTGCTTTGCTCACATTTGGCTGTGGCTCAGGTCATCAAAACTCTACTGAGATCCAGGCCTTCCAGGAGATGGGCAAACTCCATAGTAATATGCTGAAAGGCTTGGTGGGACCTGAGGGTGGTCTCACAATCTTCCATGCTGGCCTGGTAGGGGATCTGAGACCTGTGCTAGGATTGTCAGCTTTGGAGGCCTGCCAGGATGTTATTTTTTTATGTTCCTCCTACAAAAGTCTTCTTGAAAGGTGTCTTGGGGAAGCGAATCATAGAAGGAATGGCCAAAATAACAGGGTAACTCTGAGCCCTCAGGCTTACTCCTCAAAAATAGTCTCTGCCATCAGTGGTTCAGCCTCATAGCTTAAAAAGAACAGGTTGGCTGTTGTTTGTTTCCTAGTCCTCCAGCTGAAGTTGTTGCACCCAGGAAGAGTGGGGACACTGGGTGGTGTTGTTTGTTTGTTTTGTGTCTGTATTTGTGGTTCTTTCTGTTAATTTTTTATTTGTTGTTGTTGTAAGTGTATATTTCTTTTTAATTTTTTTTTTCCTGTCTTCTCTTTAGTTGAGTGGGGTTATTTTTGTTTTGTTTTTTTGAGAAGGCTAGTGTCCCTTTAAGGGATTACGATACTGGAAGTCTGTTTTATCAAGGAAGATTATTTTCATTTCAAGCTAAGGGTGTGAGTTTTCCCTAAAGAGTGGTGGAATCTAAATGATAATCCAAGGAAGGGCCCTCTTGATGCAGCACTTCTGGTCTCCAGAAGAGTTAGATGCCTGGTCAAACATTTTTTGTCTAAGTAGTTGATCTGTATGGTTAAGTGAATGACTGGAGACATCTCATGGCTCTCTTAAGTTAACTTGCCTGTGTGAATAGACAAAGCCCAATGAGACGTTCCAATAGATGTGGCCACTGGAGAGAAAAGACCTGAACTATGAATAAAGAGTGGTCCAGAAGCATCCATGTCCAACAGAATTTTCATTTAAAATTTCTTCTCTCCTTTAGCTGGTAACTACTGGTATAATTCTGTTGTAGAATTTGACAGTCATTATACCTTCCTAAGTGAAGAAAAAGGATTTTTAAAAGCTTGCTTTCTAGTGCTTTATCTAAGTGCTGCAAGGTTTCTTCATGACTGGAATTTATGCCAAAATACAGTGACTAATTATAAGTGTGATGTAATGAACGAACAGTTAAATTACAACTTTGTTTTTCTGTGATGTAACTAATCACAGTTTAGTCTCCTTGAGCTGAGTAAAGACTGGTGTAACTTCCTGTGCTCTGTAGAGACTGTGATTAGAATATCTCAGCTTTCTGTAAACTTTGCACTTAGGGTGTACCATGGAACACATTTAATACTAGTCTTAAACCTAAGTTACACCAACTCATCCTTTCTAAAAAAATCTGAGAATAACAGTTGAACTTGCCTCCAAAGAAATCACTTGCATTGAGAAGGGGGGGAAAAAAAAAAATTAAGGTAGCCTGTCCTTGTTGTTAGAGTCCTACTCAGCCACTGGCAAGGGTAGAGTAGCACAACAGGCCTGGTAGGATGGGGAAGCAGGCTGGAGAGGTCTGGACTAAAATTGCTGAGATGTGTTTGCTGGGCAGGACAGAGCAGTGGATGACAACAGGAAAGAAAAGAGGCAGATGTAATAGACTGGATGTGTCTCTGAGCATAATTTGTTAATTGCTTGGGCATTTGTCCTTGCAGGCTGAACTTGTAAGGTCTGGGAAGCGTTAAAGGAAAATATTTCCTGCTGGTTCCCACAGCCTGAGATAGGTGAGGCTACTGCAGCTCCTTGTCTCCAGGTCTGGTAGTGAAACTGAAAGCATATTCTCAGCAGGCACAAACATATATGTTGTGGCCAGGCATTCAGAATGCTTATGTGAACACAGACAGCAGCGATGGCCTCATGTAGGGGAAAGGGACCTGGGGGTCCTGGTGGACAACAGGATGACCGTGAGTCAGCACTGTGCCCTTATGGCCAAGAAGGCCAATGGCATCCTGGGGTGTATTAGAAAGGGGGTGGTTAGTAGGTTGAGAGAGGTTTTCCTTCCTCTCTACTCTGCCCTGGTGAGACCACACCTGGAATATTGTGTCCAGTTCTGGGCCCCTCAGTTCAAGAAGGACAGGGAACTGCTGGAGAGAGTCCAGCGCAGGGCAACAAAGATGATTATGAGTGCAGAACATCTCCCTTATGAGGAAAGGCTGAGGGAGCTGGGTCTCTTTAGCTTGGAGAAGAGGAGACTGAGGGGTGACCTTATTAGTGTTTACAAATATATAAAGGGTGAGAGTCATGAGGATGGAGCCAGGCTCTTCTTGATGACAACCAATGGTGGGACAAGGGGTAATGGTTTCAAACTGGAATGCAAGAGGTTCCACTTAAATTTGAGAAGAAACTTCTTTACAGTGAGGGTGCCAGAACACTGGAACAGGCTGCCCAGGGGGGTTATGGAGTCTCCTACCCTGGAGACATTCAAAGCCTGCCTGGACACCTTCCTGTGTAGCCTTATCTAAGTGTTCCTGCTCCAGCAGGGGGATTGGACTAGATGATCTTTTGACGTCCCTTCCAATCCCTAGCATTCTGTGATCCTGCTCCCCTCTCTGGCAGAGTAGGATGCGGGTCTGCTAGATAGGATCATGCCATCAGAATGCAGAGGTCTCTCCCTGGCTGCCCTTCTTCTGTTAACACTTCCAGATGCATGGCATTTAAGGTTCTTGGTTGGGAGGAAGCATGACCAGGATTTCAAGATAGCTTCCAGGACCAGGTGGACCATGGACCTGGACCATGCCTGGCTTTAAAAAAAAAAAACAAAACAAAACCAAGCCAAACAAATCCCCAAACACCACAAAACAAACCCAGACAAACAAACAAAAAACCTCAAAAGACCTGCAAAACCAACGAACAAACCAACCCCCAAACCACAAAAAATCTTATCAGTGTAGATAAGGCAACAATTCTTCTAATCTCTGGTAAAGATCAGAGGATGCTAACCATGAAGCTGTGGTTGATATCACAGAATCACGGGTCTTGCAGGTTCATAAAATAAGTGAGGAGGATGCCTGTGGGAGGCAGGGTCTACATCTGTCGGGCTCACTGGCACCCAAGGACCAGAGCTGGGGCTTTCCTAGGTGGATTCTTTGCCCTATTGGTTCTTACGCAAAAAGTGGGCAGCAGGTATGGGAATAATTATTGATAGCCTAACACCTAGCTGGAGGCAGAGGTAATTTCCTTGTTTCCTTGTGATCTTATGATTTCTGTCCTAAGAGGACTAGGTCACTACCTGCATATTCCCATATTTGGTCAGTGAACAAAAGGAACTGTCTGAATTATGCAGATTGAAGTTGTTCAAAGGAAGATGGAAAGAAACCTGTCTCTTTGTGCTGACATGCTACATCCCGCAGGCAGTGAGCATCAGGCAGGCTGGGTTAACCCGACTGCCATCTGTTAGACAGGCTGAGTTAACTTGCACATTTTGTTTTTCTGTGTTTTTGGTGTGTGTGGTGATTTTTTTTTTTTTTTTTTTTTTTTTTTTTTTTTTAGGCATGTCCATAGAACTATTTTAAATAGGATTTGGCAAACCCAGTTCATGTGAGGAGAGTGAGAAGAGTGTCCTAGTCACCATTTGAAAGATTTTCTTTTTTCTGTTCAGAAATTTGCCCAAGATAGCCAGTGACACTGATGTTTCTTCACAGCCACAATGAGTAAAAATGAAGATAGTGGGAAGCACGAACTGTACAAGACTGTTCCTGTCCCCCATTAGTGGCTGTCTGAATCCTGCTCCACATCTCAGTACGCTTTGCATTTCAGTCTATTTTCTGGCACTGCATCATAAGCCTCAGCTGTCTCAGTAAAGAGTCAAGCCCTGAAAAGTCTGCGTGTCCTAAGATCAGGGTCCTGGGGAGCCTATTTGTAGTCAAAGGCTTTTCTGCAACAAAGGCAGCTGATCCTTGCAAATGTGTGAATGTGCAGTAGGTTTCTTTCCCCTGCTTTGTGAATGACAGTTCCCTAGGATTAAAGGTGTTGCTCTCCTGTGTGCTATACAGAGAGCCAATTAACATTGATTTGTTTTATTTTATTTTTCTTTATTCTTCCCTAAAGCTGTTTTCTCAGATTGGAAAATAAAAAGGTGAATGAGTCATCCTTCTGTCCTTATTTTACCTGCTACTCTTACAGTGCCTAATAAATTGTAGGAATTTGTTGATGTTTCTGATAGGGAGATGGGACACTGCTAGGACAAAGCTAATATATGGTGCTGTGTCTCATGGGGTGAGTTTCACCAACCCTATAACTCCCAGAATAAGTGTCAAATTTAATTGATACCAGACATAAATAACTTAATTGGATTTAACTGCTTAACTGGTCCACCACTATGTGCTTGTTATTTTCTATAGCATGTCTTCTTTGAAATATCATTAGTTGTACAAATTTGTTAGTGTTTTTTTTTTTTTTTTAAGATTAAATGGCAGTTAAGCAGTGTGGATAGTTGCCTATAGAAAATATCCAAGCAATTTCTTTCTTCTTTCTGTGACACTAGAGCAGCAGTGTGGGTGGTAATGAATATTTAGAGTGCTTTTATTAAAAAAGAACAAAAGAAACAACACCCCCAAACAAACACACACTTTCTAACAGCATTCATTATAATTTAATTGAAAGTTTGCCAAGATGAATGCAGTTAAGCACCATGTTGCACTAAAGGCAGGGGTTAGATTCGTCCCTGGTACACTTCCAATGGTCCGTGGAGCTATGCCAAGAGTGGATTTGCACTCTTTCAGCATGTTTTCCTGAGGCTGTTTGGGAGCAGGGGGAAGGATGGATACTTAAAGGTTAAAGACACGAGTTTAAGCGGCAGATTGAAGAGAAAAGTACATCTGTGGTACTTGTGACACTTTAAAGAATTCTGTAGGTTCCATTTTGGGTCTCTTTTTTGAAATATCTATGTAAATAAATGTGTTATTTTCTGGAAGCCTTTGATAAGTTGGGGGAAGGCTCACAACAGCAGTGAAGGTACTGCACGTAACCCTGTAATAGTCATTCTGTACTGAGAAGTGCACTGTGGAGAAAGTGGTCTCCTAAGGCTGTGAATCCATATCAAAGCCCCTTCATGCTTAACCTTTGAAGCAAATTATAATTCATTTATGGCAATAATATGCTCAACAAAATTTTGATTTACATTCATAGTATCTACTCTAATCTGGAAAGCCACAGGAGCCTTGAGATGGGTATAAGTGACTTAATGAAAGGCTGGGACTGTCTAAACAACAAAGGAGATCCTATTCTTGTCAAGCAGTATGGTTTCAAAGCAGGGTACTCGGCTGCAATGCAGAAAAAATTGGTTTCTTGCCATATAGCAACTCTATGGTGGTAGGAAAATCTCTTCCTTTGTGTGTGCTTCATTTATCTTTCTGAAAACTGATAATGATCTCTTTCATATTGCCATGAGCTTTACAGGTTAAAGTCTAGATAAGACCAGACAAAATCTGCAGAATACTCACTTGCAGGACTTCGTGGAATAAGGGACTTTATGCATTGTAGCCTGTTGCTCTGCACATGGACAGATGTGTTCTGTATCCTGCTCAATTCCTTGGCTTAGAAAAATCAAATACTCTTACGGTTAAGAATCAATAGTGTGCATGTTTAAGCAAAACACTGCAGTTGTTCTGGAACTTACAGGCTATGTGATTTATCTAGCCATTTCTTTTTAATGTTTTTGGACAGCCTCTTCCTTTTTTTTTTTTTTTTTTTTTTCCTCCCTCTGTAGGAAATCTGGGACCCTGCTTCCCACATATGCACTTTTTGGCATCTCCCAAACCCCAGTTCCTAATAAGGAGTTAACCTTCCACTCCAGAGCATCATGCATCCTTAAGTGCTGCAAGAACCCTTCCCTCCTATGGACCTGACCCTTGAAAGCTCTTGTTGTGCAAGTCTTTTTAACATTGCCTGCTGCTCCCCTTATTTGAGGAGCCCCTGGGGGATCATTTTGTTTCCCTTTGCCAGCCAAGCTCACTACTGCTCTGTTTCATGGCTGTGTTGCCGTATCTCATTATCTAGAACCTTCCTGAGCAGAAGTTTAGCTAATGAGACTCTTGCACTGCGCAGTACAAAAGGGCTCCTGCAGTTTTTATAAACAAATGTGAAAACCTCTAGTAACTCCACAGAAAACTTCAGTTTCTCTAGAGGAGAACTCACACTTTTTAGAGAGAGGGGGAACTGAAATTTGGTGCTCAGGCAAGCAAAGTTCTTTATGACATTGTTGATGAACTGCAGCATCAGAATCAAAAATATCTATTGTATGATTATTGCTAACTTTTTTTTTGTGCTAGGTGCTGCATGGGCCAGGGAAGAATTTGTGGTTTTGTCAGTCACAGAAAAATTAAATTAATTAATCCATATTTTCAATACTGAAGTTTCTAATAGAGAAGACTTCTGGATGTTTTCCTTGACTTGACACTATATGATCTTTGAAATGAAGCATGTACTTAAGGACTTTTTTCTTATTCACCACTTTCTAATTTTGTCTTTTGTCTATTGGTTTGAATTAAAAATCAAAGTTGAAATGCCTCAAGCCGTAACTTCTTTCTATACCTATTATGCTTGCAGGTAGGTAAACTTAAGCGAAGGTGTGGACTTGTGTTCTGTAGGAATTTTAAATCTTAAGAGGATAAAACTGGTTTTGTATTGTTTAAAAAGAGTATGACTGTGGTAGATCTCCAAGACAACAGAATATAATTTTGTCCTCAAATTACAGTCTTTTAATTGGAAAAAAGAAACATCTTCCTCCTTTTATTTTCCCAATCAAGCAAGTTGCAAGTAATTAACAAACAAGACTCTGGAGACAAAGTATTTTTCTATATAATTCTTGTCTGCTACGGTGCTGCAAAAGAATATTGCACAGAGTTTTTTCCCTTCTAAGAATTCTCTGAAGAAGATTTTTTTCCTGGCAATTCCAGTGTTATTCCATAAATGTTTTGTAGAGAACATTTAACTTCAGGTTAACCCCTGTCTTTTTGCCAGGGGTTTCCAGCATGCATTCTACAGCCAAAGGAGTTTTTCATTTGCTCATGCTGTCCTACTTTGCCTGTGGAATGCTACTCATGACAACTTTCCTTCTCAGGCCAGGGAAAAACACTGATTCTTCTTTTCATGCATCCTAATTTTTCTCCATTAGCTCATCTTCTGTAGGCAGTGACTCCTCTACTTTCTCCTTTTCCACTTTTTAATATCTGGATTTTACCTCCTCTTATGCTTAGGCAAAGCCAGCATCTGCTTTTTTTTCCTATATCTATTGCCGCTTGCATTTTTCCCTTGTCTGTGGTCATGGTCAAAGTTCAGAACTTGTCTTCTCTGCTTGTCACTTGAATTTCCTCCTTCCTCCTGCTTTCTCATCTCCTTTGGTACTGCTCATCCTTCCTTACCTGTTATATCACACCATTCTGCCACCTCCAGTTCGTTAGCAACTGTCCAACAAGCTGCTCGTTTGGGACCATTTGAGCCATAGGACACAACACCATCTAAGAAGAAGTAATGACCTCGCTGAGCCCCTGTCCTGCTTCTGGTCTTTGTGTCTGACTCTACACCTAAATCAGTCTGCCTAGATGAATACAGACTCTCTGTCAGGAATGACCAAAGCTATCACAATCCTCCTCTAATGATGTGATAGAGTATTTACATGTTCACCTCTGATCTTTATATAAGTGGCCACAGTTTTGACAGTTTTCTCTCATTAAATGGCTTCTACAAGCTAGAGGTTGTCAGAATAAGTAGGACAGCAGTTTCTGGCACCTTTTGTTAGGACGTTCTGACTTTAATGCCATCCTTAAAAGCACTGGCACAGATATTAGTGGTATCTTTGGCTGCTGCTCGCTCTGAAGTGTACACACCAAATTTTCAGGGCAAAAGGAGGGTAGTAGGGAAGAAAGCCCCCTATTGCAGGTGGTGGTTTTTTGTGTGTTTTTTTTTTTTTTTTTTTTCAGTTTATGCAGCTTTTTTGGCAATGTTTGTACTTCATATTGTAGGCCTTTTGTGATCACTGACTGGATCAAATAAGCCTCAGTGTGTGCTGCTGAAGGAGGAGAATGCTTGATGGAGGTCATGGTTTTATGTGTGTCTGGATTGAAGAAAGATAGGAAATTCATTCTTAGAACTTGCCTTATTTCCTTAAGAACTAACAACTTGCAAGAAGAAATTATTGCAAAATTGTTTGTTTTCAGCTAAATTACTTAGCTACCGTTTAATAGAATAAAGTCTCTGAGTCATGGTTGTCCTCAGGATTGTACCATGCTCAGCAGGTGTGTATACACATAATAGGTTCAGGAAATCCTCCTGCTTACCTAAACTTGAAAGCAAAATGGTTCAATTTTCTCATGAAACAACATTAGTTCTGTAAGTTTTAAATAAAATGCAAGGAGTAGATTCACATTGTGATGGTGGTAGAGGTGTCGTACTCTTCCTAATAGGCAGCACTGAAGGACACTTGTGATCTGAAGCAGATCAGCTTGGTTCTCATCTTTTTGTTGTCTGAGCCAGAAGAGAGACCAAAATGCCAGTTTACTCATTTAAATGGGGATTAAAACCCTGTTCCTGTGTTTTCTAAATATTTGATACAAAATGAACTAGAGAAAGTTAAATACAAGAATACTATGTGTTACATGGCAAGAATATGTACCTGGAAAGAGAAATCTGAGCCAGTTTCCCAGTTTAATTCAGTGAATTTTGTAAATCCTGAATGAAAGGGTGCGAGAATGGCAACTCCACAGCGTTCCATTTCCATTCAACCAAAATTATTCCTGAACTAGACTTGATAATTACTCTTGTAAATAACTCTGAATCAACTGTCTTTATTTTTGATGGATAAACTGTTTTCTAAAATAGTTGTCTATCCTTAAGCATCTTTATTTACAATCTCAATAGTTCTGTGGTATGTACTAGGAATTCCTCAACTGTGACAAAAAAATTATGCATGATTTTTTCAATCTGATGTCAGCATGATATTTCAATTTATCAAGTTGGGAATATGAGAGATTTTTAAAGTTTTGTGACTTTCATTCTATTTTCTTTTTAAATTAGTGACTTTTCTAATTTTTTTTTTTTTTTAAACTGTCATAAAAACATTTTGCAACCAGAATCAGATCCCTTTTAAGCCACTAATTTTGTATTGCAGAAAACTATTCTATTTTAATAAAGTCTAGGATTCACTGAAATACAATCTTACTGTAGAATCAGGAAGATTCAGGTCTTAACACTTTCTTGTTGCATATTACTTCCAAATATATACTTCTGGAGAAAAGAGAACACCTGAAAATAAACCGTAGCTTGTAATACTGTTTCAGAAATGCATAGTGGTTCGAAATCCCTTGAGCATAAGCCAACATCTCTTTAAGTGACTAGAGGCTTTCACCTTTCAAAGCACCTACGCAAGTTCAGTGTTATCTACTGTTCGCATATTCTGTTGTTTCTCCTGGTTTAATGAAGATTGAAAATTGTATGCTGCAAAGTTCTTTGCTCTTCTTGTTATGTGTGGATAGACTCCTGCGAGCAAAGCTACTTGACACATAAGATTAAAATAAAAAAAAGTATACAGCAAGTCAAGACTGGGAAAAGCAGGTTTAGAGATAATGACAAGATAACTGTGAAGAGAGGCTATCGAAATTGAGTCTATAAATAGAAAGTATACAGCAGGAGCATAATGCACTGAATGGAAGAAGAAATTCTTGTGCTGATAATGTGCACGGTAGCTACTATATATTAATATATGCATATTTTTTTCCGTACTCTGTAGAGTTTTTGTGGCTTTTTTTTTTTTTTTGTGAATTTATTTGTTGTGGCAGTTGATATAATAAGAGCATTGGAAATAAAAGAATCCCTGCAAACAGGGGAAAGTATGAAGCAATATCATGGTCAAGCGTCCTCGGTCAGTACTCTTGAATCTTTTTTTTTAAAGGTACCATGTGATAGATGAAACCTTATGAGTTTAACACACTCATTTTACAATTCCAGAATTTGAGGGTGTCCATGAAGAATAGGTCTGTCCCAAAGCCCTCCTGTTTTGTCTTCTAGCCCCCATGGCTTTGGAGGAGGAACATCTTACAGCCTTCGTAGTAGAGATTGAAGAGAAATTGGAAGCTTGCAATGACGAGTGGTCTGAAGCAAGCATAGAAAGTAACAAAAAAGTTTGAGGAGAATTGTGGTGTCTCATGTTTGCTAGGTGTTTTCTTGCTTTTGGAAGTCTTTGAAGGTTTAAGAAAAGCTAAATCTAACACTAAACTGCTGTCCTCTTCCTTCAAAGACTCTAATAAAGAGGCAGATGGGGTGAAGTTACTATGTGCTGTCTAAAATAACTTGAAGGTATCCCACCGTGAAATGCTGCTGCAGAAGAACCAGGTCTTAAAATATTTCAGTCCCTAGAAAAAAATAAATAGAAGAAATCAAACTGAAGTCTTGAGGGAGTGCATGATCTGAACATTTCAGCAAGTCTGCTATACTGGTTCAACCCCTAACCTGATGGCTCAGTCCTCTGCTAGGAACTGAATTATTTCTGAAAAATTATACTATGAAAATAGTTCAGTTTGGCTTCAGTGAAAACAAAACAAAAAAAAAACCCTTTTAGATTTAAAGGAAATCATCCAGCATTTTTCTTCCACAATTCTCTCCTCTTACATGGCCTACATCTTCACAAATTTGTTTGGTTACAAAAATGTAATCCATGTTTTTCCCCTCTTTCTGTTCAGTGATGTTAATGCTCATGTTTGTCTTTTTGCTGTGTTCACTTTAATTACTGTAGTGGCATGAATTATTCTTAATAACATGATACCTTTTATTATGCCTATCATGATAAATTAGTATAAGAGATAGTAGGTCAGCATTGCATACTGCATTAAAATTTGCAGTGGTTGGGTTGTTGCATCAGTAATACATCAGTGATCCAGAGCAGGGGTGTCAAATTCATTTTCACCGGGGCCCACATCAGTCTCATGGTTGCCTTCAAAGGGCCAAATGTAATTTAGGACAGTATAAATGTAACTGCTCCTACATTTAAGTGAAAATGAGGACACCTCTGATTCTAGAGGATGGTGGAGGAACTATTTTACAACTATAATTGTCAATGAATTTGAAAATTTCCTGTGAAGGCATCTGATAACACATGGATCCAGATGTCAGTTTTCCACTTTACACATCCTTACCTTCAGAGGTGAAGTTTCAATATTTGTAGTGCATGAGCTGACACACTAGTAAAAAGTTCTTGATCCAAATAGCTGCCTAGGCTCGAATTATTGAAAGTCTGGTTTTGATTTCTTCTTCCTCATCTTAGATTCAGGAAAAAAATCTGTTAGCTTTTCTAGATGAGTTAAGAGTTGATAGTTTAGAGGACTCTTTCAATTGATCTGCCATTACATAGGATGTTTGATGGAGGACACAAAGCTCAAAAGAAAAGACAACATTTTGGAGGCTGGAAATTTGGCAATTATGTTTCCTGGCAAAGGTTTAGACTTGGCAGGGAAGAAAATCTTCACAGCATGGCCATTAGGAATACAGGGGCTTTGAAACTCATGTGTTAATTGTCTGTCATTACCAAGTGTCGAAGTTTTTTTGTGGTTGGTATTCCTGTTTCATGTTGTCATCAGCTATCTATTAGGTATCTTCACTGGGGTTATGGAAGTGCTGTGGTTCAGGTGCACCTTATAATGAACAAGAGGATGGTGTCTTAGAGCTGAGACAAGCTGATATACTGAGAAGAGAACAAAACTCAAACTTATCTTTTTCTATGGTTTTAAAGAGCAACACTCTGAGTGGTGAAGCAGTGTGGTAGGACAGTGTAAGGGAGCTGGTCTTGACCCTTTGAATGAATCTTTTGTCTGTCTCTTAATTAGTCTAAATGTAGTACTCACCCAATATATTCTTAAACTTTAAGTTTTTGATATCCATCAAGAGTAGGAGAAATCAAAAGCCTGCTTCTTAGTGGCAAGTTCTGTAATGTTTACATTTCTATGGGGAAGAATTGTTCCTGTAGTGTTCTCAGAGAACCATGAAAGATTAGTAAAGATAGCAGTTGAACAAAGAACAACCTCTTAAGCCAGAGGAAAAGTTAAGAGTAGCTGAGCAAAGCACAATTTCAAGCTTATTGGTACCCAAGTCCTTTGAGATACTGTTTGAAAGGGAGATAAAATAAATGTGTTTTCTGTGCTTTTTCAGGGCTCTTAATCATTTACTCCAGGTCAATATTAATGGTTAATTGACAAATTGTATGACATGCATAGAAAAACATTGTATTTATTATGTTTGTAGCAACAGCATTATTCTTATTAAGAGACAAAAGAGCATGTAGTAATGTCTCAGAATTTAGGAAATATTGAGGTTCATAACAATGAAACTTCAAGTTAATTTTCCCATAAGAATCCTTCTTGATTTATTTGGATGAATACAACTATTTAGAGGGTGAGCTAATGAAGGAGGAATTTTATTAGGCCTTTTTCTTGCTTGTTATAAGTCTGGGAGGCTGTTTAGCAGAGCCAGCAAAAATAGAAGTTACTTTTAAAGTTGGCGAATAGTTTTAATCAGAAGAAAATAAGATGGTTACAGGAAACAATATTCCAGGAAAACCTGTATTAAATGATACTTGGTTTGTCTATCTGTGAGGGCATAGGATGCTGGTAGTCACAAGTGCATCAGATCAGAGTAACAGAGTAACCTCTGCAGCATGGTCATATATTGCTGTGCTTGTTTTAAGTCAAGGACTCAGGACCATAAGAGGCTCTGTTTCTTGGGATGCTGGCAGTGGAGCCTAGTACAAACCACTTAATCTGATTTTCTGTAAATGGGAGGAAAAGTTGATCTCCTTGGTTCCTTTTCTACAAAGCATGAATATCTAGAATTTGAGAGGACTGTGAGGATAGGTAGCTGAATGTTGGATAATATATTCATAGATGCTCTAGAAATGTGTAACATTGTAGATATAGAACGTACAACATAAACTAGAAATCTGGTAGAAATGGAACCTTAAGTCTGTCCTGGGACTCAAGTTGAATACTATGAAGTAAAGAAAGTCTGGAGCTGCACACAAATAATGAGAAAAAAAAATATTGGACCACTACTTGCTATGAGTATGTGTCTATCTGTTCAAGAGAATAATGTATGGAGCCTGTAGGGAGAAAAAAGAACAATGTGTGTTCACTAGAACTTTGAATTCAGGATTTCTTTAATTCTATTGTGTGTGTGTGTGTGTCCCCTTCACCCTCAGACTGCTTACAAATTCACCTAAGTATCACAACTACTTTTTTCTTGATTTAACTTTACTTTCATTTGAAAACAGGAGATTTGAGTAACTACATGAGGATAAAAGCTGCAGTTGTGTTGTCACAAGGGATCCATAGATGCCCAGGATACTTTGGTGTCATCCGGTTAGACAGGAGCACTGGGAAGGGGTGGTTGAGTGAGTTGTGTAGGTGTTGTGCAAACACATGCTATGAAGGGAACTGGCAGCTCTTCATCACTCTGGTTAACAAGGTAGTCAAGCCTAATAAATGGAGCCTGAGCAAGAAAAGATGTAATTTCCTGAGGAAACACTATGAAAAGCATTAGCCTACTCTTGGAAAAGTTTATTGAATGCCTGATTTTGACTTATGGCTTGACAGACAGGAATATGTTTTCAGTAACTAGGAAACAACATACTGAACATAGGACTGGTGAAAATCCTCCCATAAAAAGAATGCATTCACAGGAGTCTTACTGACACCACATGCATACGTGTGTGTATTTATATTTCTTTTTTCTTTTCCTAAAATAAAATCCTGCTGGAAGAATTTTATATTCAGGAAAATAATCTTATTGTTTCTAAAGAACGTAAACCTTTAGCCTCTTATTTTGTGAATTGTTACTCTGAATGTATCAGATTCTTTCCGGGGTAAATCATATATTTCAATGTTTGTCAGACTTCAAGGCTTTGTGTTTACAAGCCCTGTGTTTACAGGTCTGTCAGAGGGAGCAATGTCAAATAATATAGTGGATATTATTTGATTTTATAGTTGGTTACAAGTGAATGTTGAGTGCTATGTTCAGAAGCAGAAACCCAACCTCCATTATTGTTAATGGAAGCACTGATCCCAGCTAGAATTATAATTGTGCTAGAACTGCAATTGTTTGGCCTTCAAATACCAAAGTGCTGAAAAAAACCCCCAAAGTTGTATTGAGGACTTCTCAGATGTGGAGGCACTAGAAAGGCTACACCAGGTAAGATGCTTCAGCAGGGAAAGAAATTCTTAACTCCTATTAGAGATTTTCCTATTTCAGGATTACACTTATTTTGTGAATTGTTACTCTGAATGTATCAGATTCTTTCTGGGGTAAATCATGTATTTCAATGTTTGTCAGACTTCAAGGCATCATAAATAATCTGTTCTGATCTACACTATATGAGGATTTGTCCATTAAAAAAACAGTTCTATATATTTTTTGGAAGTAGCTAGTGTGTTTGTCTTTTGTGAAAGGATGCAATGTCCTTTAATGCTTTGCAGATTTATTGGTAAAGAGTTTGCATAAAACTGATGAAACAGCTCAACAATATCTATATTTTGAAGCTTCTTCTAGGGTGAAAATCGTATCCTTATTAATATCTCAGCCTTGATTTAAAAGGTTTTCTCTCAAGCAAAATACAAACAAAACCAAAAACCTTCAATCTTTAGGTTTTATTTATTTATTTAAATGCTTTGGGGGTAGGAAACTGAGAAAAGAACTTTTCGTTATGAGAGTTGTAAAGCTATTCAGCATTTTAGCATTTTAACAAAGCCATTGCTAGCAGTTTGGAAAGTCGTTTTTTTTTTTTTTTTTTTTTTTTTTTTAATCAAGTATTTAACGCTTCAGCAACCAGAGAAGGATGATGGTGGGGTTTTTTCTTTTAGCAGCTTGAAAATACAAACAATATCTATTGTAGTGTGTAGCAGTGGTCTGTAACTGTCTGTCTAACATAGCTGCGCACCTATTAAGAGCTAAAGAAGATGTATTTTTCTCCATTTTGAACAGCTCCTGTTATTCTCTATTACTTTTTGATGTGATGTGCCACAAGAATTTACCTGTTTTTGTACTAATAAATATCTTGGTTTGCTGTGGTGTCCAAAATCTTCCCTAATTCACAGGGCAAAACCTAGAAGGGTCTTGAAAATAATAAAATCCTTTTATGACTGGGAACTATATTCTCTTTTTCTCTTGAAACTGGTTAGCTGGTCCAGGAATTCTGTTAAGGAAAATTTGGTTAAAGGGATTTTAACCACCTCTGATTAATGTAGCAACGTCCTCATTTGTAATTTAGAAATAACAATGAGTATCGCTAATCTTTTTTTTTTTTTTTTTTTTTTTTTTTTTTTTTTTTTTTTTTTTTTTTGTCAGCAAGAATATTACAGACTATCTCCATTGAAGTCACAGACTTTTGCCTGGAAGTTCTAGCCTTCTATGGATCTGTGAATGGCCACAGTAATAAGATGACTGTGGTCATGGGGGGCATATTAAATGCAGGTCTTTATTTAATAATTACCCGGAAGAGAACAAATTCAAAATATGATGTTGAAAGAGATCCACCATAGAATATCCTAAAGCCAGATCAGGAAAATAATTTATTCTGAGAGCAGAAAATTAATTTTCACATGCTTATTCTAAATAAAACGTGAACTTTGAGCACCTCGGTGATATTTTAACTATTAGGAAGTAATGGAAAATGAGACTGCATTTAATGGATTTTTGTTTCAAAATTTCCTTCAACTTTTTCAATTGACTCATTTAAAAATGCTGTAAGTAAAAGTGGTGTCAGATTCGCTTTTCATTAGCAGAAACAACCGACTAAAATCCCCAACCATTCAAAATGCCCTAAATATTTTTGAAACTGCAAGTAAGTGGAGGAATACATTGTTCATGGAGGGAGTCCCAGTTTGTGCTACTAGGTTGAAGATCAGCCCAAGAGGTCTTCCAGCAGTGAAACTCACTGATGGAACTCCTGCAAAAATCACAAATTACATGGTGCTAGCATGTTAAAGAAAAAATGCGTCTAACTGGTGCAGTTCAATGACAGAAGAGGATTCAGTTTACTCTTTTCTACGCTTTATTAAGGTGAAGGTCTGACATGACCTACAGGTGTTGTACTATGTCTCCCTTTCTAATGTGGGGACAAGACAAAATGTTTGAGACATTCAGAACTGAGGTGTGATTTTTGGCAAGTTCTTTGACTTGCTTTTTGTCTTTATTAACACCAACCATAGTAAAAAAGGTCAGGTACTTGTTAAATGGGAGACAAATGTTAACCCTGCCCACATGGGAAAAATGGAAGGAAAGTTAGGAAGAGCTGCTTCTGAATGAAGGCTGTCAACTGTCAAGTGATTGTGAAATACTGGTCAGTCAGAGGATTATTCCAGTAGTGCTAACTGGACCTTCTCGGAGCAAGGTCTGTAAGTATTACAGAATTTTCCTGTACTGAACTGATGAGTTTTCCTGGCTCAGAGTGGGAAGTTGATTCAATTATTTAAGAAAAGATCCCTGTTTTAAGTAAAGGGAGGGTTGACTGGTGACGAAGTCTTTCAGTTTTACATAAAAGATTTTTCAAACACCTTTCCACCAAAGGAGTCACAGCAGAGATACTTTGTGGATTTAACAGAGGGTTCAAGCAGTTAGGGAAATATTAATCAAATCAATACTAATATTATATATGAATTCAACAACAGGCAGTGATTTGCAAGTCAAACACAAAAAGAAGCATTGGGGTATTTATTGTAGGAGTCTGTCTGTTTATGCAGTCTGTATGAGCTTTTCAGTAATAGAAGTAATAACTGCATCCTAAATCTTTGCCTGCAGGAAGAAGAAAGCTGGTGGTTTTGTTTGTCCCTCTATTCAAGGTTCTCAGAGTTAACAGCTCCCTTGCTATAACATCTGCCCTGGATTGGGTCCCTCTGTTAAAAAGAAGCGGGGGGACAAAAAAATCGTTTACCTCTGGAGCAGATTAGTAACTGTTATATATGAGAATACATGCTTATGCTGGAGGTAACATATATGGGTGCATATTATTAGATACATAAGTGCTGTATACAACATGCACAGACTGAAATCAAACAGAATGACTGTCTATACTGAGTTTATAACATGTTCCTTCCTCAGTAAAGTAGTGGGAAGCCTTTATATACAGAATATGCTGTCAAATCTCTGTAACTCTCTTATACAATGCTACTCAAAGTATTGCTACCCTCAAAATCCACAGAAGGCAAGGCATTTAGACTGTAATTTTTTAAAGGAATGTCAAGTAAAGAAAGAGATGCTTCAGGCTGGATAGGCTAAAGAAGAGATTGCTGCTCTTTGTTCCTCTGTGTCTCTGTTGGGTCACTTTATATAATGTAAGATCTCTTTGAAACTCAGACTGGTAAACACAGTGTAAGAATATAGAGCACAACTGACTGGGGCACTAATAAAACAGACATAACCCCTAGCTTTGTGCTTAACTGGGTCTATTTCCACAAGAAATTCTTAGGAAAAAAAAGTATTGCATTACTGTGCACATCAGTTCTGTCCTTTTGTGTAGCTTTTGATGGGCTGTAATTGTATTCCTGGCACTCACAGTGAAGCACATTAATTTTGCTTTTAAGGCTTTTGAAATTCAATAGGAAAATATGCAAATGATTCAGGAGGAAGTATGTAATTCAAAGAGAGGTGTTATGTGATTTTCCACCTCTCTCCCTCCCCACCAGCAGCTGAAGGAAATAGAAGCTTCATTGTCTTTTCAGGACTACTTTTTCCATCATGATAAATTGGGAATCTATTTTCTCCACAAACTTTCTTAATTTTTTTCTTAATTCTTAATTTTTCAAGTTCTTGATGAGATTCTGGTGTTTCTAGTGTGTGTGGAATGAAGAAGGGGATGCTTCTTGCTATTTTTATTATTTAGTTTTTTACATATCTCTGTGATAAAGTGGGCTGTTCCCTTATATATTTTCTTAAAAAACAAAACTGTCACACTGATGTTGGCTGATTTAAAGTCAGCAATGTAAGAAGCAGGTTAGCTCTATGCTACTCTTACAGTCTCCTTTTTGATAAGTCTGCTAATATACCCTTGGGGTGTCAGGGGTCTAGTGTATGATCAAGCGCATCTTACAGAAATTAGGCTCATGAAGTGATGTTGCCTGCACTGCAGTCTAGAGAGGCATATTTGCCTGTAAAGACTTACAACCCAAACTATTAACAGGCTGAGAAAATCTCCTTTCCCAAAATATAATATAAGATTGTCCTCAATTTACATGTGTGCAGAACACACTGCAGATGACCATGTAAAAAGGTGAAATATACCATATACAAGCTAACCTTCTGGGTGCCATATACCTAAATTTGCAAAGTACTCTTTAATTCCTCGCACAGCTTGTATGACTAAGACAAAGCCATGTGGGATGCCCCACTAATGATAAGATAGGCAAGATTTACATGCATAACACTTGAAAAACCTATTACTCATCTTGATTTGGATCATTTTTGTCTATCTGTGCCTTATGAAGAAATAATTAGAAATTCTGGTAACTGCCCTGCTTCCTGTTGTCTAGTCTTTAGGTATTCCACAGAAATTCTAGGTAGGTTAGGCAATGGGATTAAGAAGGTTCTATTCACTGGAGATCATGGTTATGGAATGGAAATTGCTTTCAATTCTAAAGGGAGTTTCTGGCACTTTTTGAGATCATGTCAATAAGCTGGAGAAAACTTCTGTTTGGGGAACGGTACAATACCACACAGGCAGCTTTCCTGTAGAAAGAGTCCTGTAAGATACAGAGAAGGAACTTGCAGAAGTGAGAGGTGAGTGGCTTGGTTTGGGACTTGTCATCTGCCCAACTTTCCGGAATTTGGGACCCCAGAAGTGTCGTTTCTCTGAGTAAGGCATTAGAGTATACTAACTGAGAAATAGGGTGGCTTAAATAATTCTCCAGTAATTAACACTTAGCAGAACATTCATGACAAATTCTCTCAAATTTTATTCCCCAGCACTCCAGTCTCCCCAGTTCAAATTCTGATCCCAACCTGAATGAGGACCTTTTTCCTTCCCCTCCTTTTGGGTGGGATGGTGTATGGTTAAGACAAGGAATCAAAAACCACTGTGCCAAACAAACCAACCCACAAAACCTTGCCCTTTGTGTGAGTGTCACCGTTGGAGGGGATATAGGCATCTTGCCAAGTCTTGGGAAATGGGAGAGGTGCCCGAGGATTGGAGGAAAGCAAATGTCACTCCAGTCTTCAAAAAGGGCAAGAAGGAGGACCTGGGTAATTATAGACTGGTCAGCCTCACCTCTGTCCCTGGGAAAGTAGTGGAACAGCTTATCCTTGGTGCCATCTCAAGGCATATCAAGGATAAGAGGGTTATTAGGGGCAGTCAGCATGGCTTTACCAAGGGTAAGTCATGCTTGACCAACCTCATAGCCTTTTATGAGACTGTAACAAGGTGGATGGATGATGGCAGAGCGGTGGATGTGATCTACCTTGACTTCAGTAAAGCCTTTGACATAGTCTCCCACAGCATCCTCACAGCTAAGTTGAGGAGGTGTGGTCTAGACAATAGAGTAGAGAGGTGGGTTGCAAACTGGCTTAAGGAGAGAAGCCAGAGAGTGGTAGTCAATGGTGTGGAGTCTAGTTGGAGGCCAGTATCTAGTGGAATGCCTCAGGGGTCAGTACTGGGGCCAATATTATTCAATATATTCATTAACGATTTAGACGAGGGAATTGAGTGTACTATCAGTAAGTTTGCTGATGACACTAAGCTGGGAGGAGTGGCTGACACACCAGAAGGCTGTGCTGCCATCCAGCGGGACCTGGACAGGCTGGAGAGTTGGGCGGGGAATAACCTAATGAAATTTAACAAGGGAAAGTGTAGAGTCCTGCATCTGGGCAGGAACAACCCCAGGTTCCAGTATAGGTTGGGAAATTACATATTAGAAAGCAGTGTAGGGGAAAGGGACCTGGGGGTCCTGGTGGACAGCAGGATGACCATGAGCCAGCACTGTGCCCTTGTGGCCAGGAAGGCCAATGGCATCCTGGGGTGTATTACAAGGGGGGTGGTTAGTAGATCGAGAGAGGTCCTCCTTCCCCTCTACTCTGCCCTGGTGAGACCACATCTGGAATATTGTGTCCAGTTCTGGGCCCCTCAGTTCAAGAAGGACAGGGAACTGCTGGAGAGGGTCCAGCGTAGGGCAACAAAGATGATGAAGGGAGTGGAGCACCTCCCTTACGAAGAAAGGCTGAGGGAGCTGGGTCTCTTTTGTTTGGAGGAGACTGAGGGGTGACCTTATTAATGCTTATAAATATGTAAAGGGTGAGTGCCATGAGGATGGAGCCAGGCTCTTCTCGGTGGCAAACAATGATAGGACAAAGGGTAATGGGATCAAGCTGGAACACAAGAGGTTCCACTTAAATTTGAGAAAAAACTTCTTTCTCAGTGAGGGTGACAGAGCACTGGAACAGGCTGCCCAGGGGGGTTGTGGAGTCTCCTTCTCTGGAGACATTCAAAACCCGCCTGGACGTGTTCCTGTGCAACCTCACCTAGGCGTTCCTGCTCCAGCAGGGGGATTGGACTAGATGAACTTTTGAGGTCCCTTCCAATCCCAAACATACTGTGATCTATTCCAACTTCCTTCATCTTATGTTTAGCTTGATGAGAGCGCAAAATATATTGAAATCCATTGCTTTCTGTTGACCTCCTGTGAACAGAAGATCAGTTGATACATAAAGGCACTGACCTCTCTTCCTATGTGAACTCCTTGAAGTTACTCAGTGTTGTGTGATTACAACCACTGTCCTGACTGCCTTTGCTTTGATTTTTCTAGTTTGGTTCCAACAGCTGCCTTTGCCAGAGTAACTTGTCAGCTGGAAAGAGAGAGCAGTTCTACTGTCCCCCACTTACTTGCCAGAGACCACCTCCTTCGGAACTCTTGTGTGCTTTTTCTCTCATGAAATTAGGGTAGAAAGGAAGATAAAGACACACTAGAAGCATAAATGACTATTGATAGTAATTTTAATATCTTGCAAGATTGATCCAGGAGAAAGCTATTGCCTGTCAGCAGTACTGCACTAAGTACAAAATAGAAACAATCAAGGACAGTTACTGTAGAGAAAACACCTTGTGCCGACTTGTCATCCTGTGGGAACTTCTGTTCCTAAAGCTTTGAGAAAAATAGAGTAATTAATGTCTGTGCGGCTCAAGTGGATATTGCTCATTAAGTTGCACTTCATGTATATTTCTCATATTGTATTTGTGACTTACGTTGGCCCTCAGGGGCTAACTGAGGGATGAAATATTGCTACTTTAAGCATGCAGCAGAGAAATAGCTACTGTGGCTGCCACAGGGAGTGGGTAGTGCAAGGGGAAGGTGGACACTGAGGGGAAGGGATCAAGACTCAGTACGTGTCTTCAATGTGCCTGCTGAATAGGGAGAGAAGCAGCAGACCTTTCTGCTTGGCAGGTATGTTTGGTGTATCAAATCTTCCAGGCTGCATGGCCTCTAACCACTCGTTTTAGCCCTCTGCTCCTGCTTTGAGTTGTTTTTACTTAGGAGAAAGGTATGTCTGGTGCATCTGTGCACTTGGGGGTAGGTATGTGTTTCCGATAAAATCTACAAGTGAGGTGTGTATGGGAAATACTGGAAAATCTACTAATGCTTCTGAAAGGTTTTTAGTCTTAATGCTTTTTCAGTCTGCTTCTGCTTGCAGATGTGGTTCTGTGAATGCTGTTTTTGGCAGTATGAAAGGCCTAGGGGGTTTCTGACCTCAGTGATTCTTTCCCATCCTTGCAATGAAATTATGAAATAACTGTTGGTGAGGCCATATGGTAAACGGAACTGACTCAAACTTAGAAAGTATTTTAAGTATGATTTTCACGCTGTGAGTGGAAAGAAAGTAGATGTATTATTCCAATGAATAGGTTATTTCTATGGTGTTTAGGGAGTGCACCTTGAGTAGCAATGCAAAGTTGACACCTCACCATGCTAGATTTCAAAAGGAAGCAATAATGGAACCCCAGTTTAATTTTGCTCTTTGTTTTGTTAGCAATGTCTGCTGTTTATCCTGCAATTGCTAATTAACAGTGTATCATAAGCCCTTTATGCTAACTGCAAATGTGTCCCTTTAAGCTTACTATTGTATTTTCACCTGTTTGAATATACTTTTCAACGTATTTTTTTTCAATGGCTTGCATTTTCTCATTGCTTCTTGCTTCCTGTACATTATGACTGTCCATCTGCATTCTTAACTGCGTCAGTCTGAAGACTTAGATCCTGAAGCACTTCCACAGTAAAGATTGAAATATAATAATTAATACTTCAAGGTTTGATTTTTGCAAGAGCACTGCATTATCTTGATATGGGGCCTGTGATGGTATTTTGGCTTGATGGGCTGGAAAGACTTCTAAACAAAACTGGTGTTTTGACTGATAAAACCCCAACCGTACATAATAGTTGCGGTGCAGAAGTCTCTTTGCAATGTACATTTCAGTTCAGAACCTCGCTGGTGACATTTTACTTGTCTCCAAACAAGAAAGAGAAGGACAATGGCTTCAGTTTTGTGTTCTGTTATACTTTATCACATGTTACTCTGCCAAGACTACCTAATCCTCTGGCATCTTCATGGTCATTTTCACAGGCAGTTTTCTATTAAATCTACTAAAATAGTACACTAATACTCAGCATAAGTAGAAGTTCTAAAGTTATATTTGATAAATGGATGTGTCAATCGACTTCTGGGCTTGGTATTTGGTTTGTTGCTGCTTCTGGAAGAGGATGAAGGTTTTTACATACCTGAAGACTTTAAAAAGCTTTATTGTAGTTGCCTTTCCATGTAAGAGGTCTAAAAACTGTAGGTTAAAACCAGTGATTGTTTTGGTAAAGGTAAGGAAACCTTGAACAAGAGAATGACAGCTCTTACAGGGAGGTGTGGAGGTGTGAAAAGATAGGAAACATCATGAACTGAGATTTGTTTTTGTAGAAAACCAAACACAATTTATCAAAACCAAGGCTGTTACTTGTGAATGGAAGTACAATCAGGGAGTTCACACCTGATTTCAGTGAAAGAGTACAGTCTAAAATGTTTGGTCCTTTGTCACTGCCTCCTTTTCTCAATCATTCTTGCTCTGCTTGATCTCTTTCATTCCTTTTTTCACTAGCCTATCTCAGAAATGGATGTCACTTGGCATTCTCTTTTAATAAAGAGAAATTTTAGTTTCTGTGTCTACATAAATTTATTGCTAGCCTCCAGGCATGTCTTACTATGCCTGTATGCCTGTAGTTCAAAATGAATTGCAGTACTCTATTAGGACTATTAGCAGACTGAGAATACTCTCTTGTTTTTTGGTTTTGTTTTGTTTTCATATCTACTGCAACATTATCTGGTAAAGAAACATTATCTGTTTAATGCACAGTCATGGAGGAAAGGGAGGGTTTATCCCTTCCCCTGGCAGAAAGAGGAAGATGAAAGCAGAAAATCTACTCTGCCCCCCTGTATAAACTGAAATTTTATTTCACTAGTAAGTGCTTTCAAAACCCTAGAAAAGGCACTGCTGTTGTAACTATGGCATTCTGCAGCGTAGTGGCATAGACTTGTGGATGTTCAAGTGGTGTAGCAGGTCACTAACCATTTCCCTTTGTATTATCAGGGCTTCATTCTGCTCCCTATCCCCGTCTTCTGGCTCAGGGGGCTGCACACCTAGAGTACAACTGTTCTGAGTATTAAAGACTGATGCAAAGAAGGCATTTAGTACCTCAGCCTTTTTCTCATTTTCTATATTTTCTACATATTTCCATCTGCATTCATCAAGGAATGGAGATTTTCCTTTGTCCTCCTCTTGTTGCTGTAATATTTCTTGTTGCCTTTCACAGCGGTGGCCAGTCTCAGCTCTAGTTGGGCTTTGGCCCTTCTGATTTTCTTCCTGCGTAACCTCACAGAGTTCTTGTATTCCTCTTGAGTGGTCTGCCCTTCTTTCCAAAGGTTATAAATTCTCTTTTTATTCTTAAGTTCCAGCTGCAGGTCTCTATCCAGCTAGGCCAGCTTTCCTCCCCGCTGGCTTGCCTTCTGACATGCAGGGACAGTCTGCTCCTGCGCCTCTAAGATTCCCTTCTTGAAGAGAGGCCAGCCTTCCTGGACTCCTTTGTCTTTCAGGACTGTCTCCAAAGGAACTCTGCCAACCAGCCTTCTGAACAGGTCAAAGTCTGCCCTTTGGAAGTCCAAAGTAGCAGTTCTGCTGACCATCATTCTAACTTCTCCAAGGACAGTAAACTCAAACATTTCATAATCGCTATACCCAAGGCAACCTTCAACTAACACATTGCCCATGAGCCCTTCTCTATTTACAAACAACAGATCCAGAGGAGCTCCTTCCCTGGTAGGCTCACTAACCAGCTGTGTCAGGAAGCTGTCTTCCATGCACTGCAGGAGCCTCCTAGACTGCTTCCTCTCTGCTGTGTTGTACTTCAAGGAGACACCTGGTAAGTAGAAGTCCCCCATAAGAACAAGGGCTAGTGATGGGGAGACTTCTCCCAACTGCCTGCAAAATATTTCATCTGCTTCTTCATCCTGATTGGGTGGTCTGTAAAAGACCCCCACCAGGATGTCCACCTTGTTGCCCTTCCCCTTGATTCTCACCCATCGACACTCAACCCTATCATCACCTTCCTCAAGTTCCAGACAACCAAAACCCTCCCTAACATTCGTGGCTACCCCACCTTCTTTCCTTCCTCATCTATCCCTTCTGCAGATTCTATAGCCATCTATTGCACTACTCCAGTTATGAGAGTCATCATACCATGTTTCTGGGATGACAATTAAATAGTTTATTTCTGCCTCACCAGGGCTTCCAGCTCCTCCTGTTTGTTGCCCATGCTGCATATATTCATATAGATGCACTTCAGCTGAGCCATTGATTCCACTCAGTTGGCAGACTGAAGGGCCTCGTTAGCACTACCCTCAGATGCTGGGATGTATCCCTTGGGTGTGCCTCTGCCAAACCTGGTTTCCTCCCCCTCCCCTTTCAAATCTAGTTTAAAGCCCTCTCAATAAGTCCTGCTAACTCCTGCCCCAGGATTTTTTTTTCCCTTTTGAGACAGAAGCATCCCATTTGTTGCTAGAAGGCCAGGTGCCATGTAAGCTGACCCATGATCAAAAAACCCAAAATTCTGCCAGTGACACCAGTCCCACAGCCAGACATTCATCTGGTGGCTCTTCCTGTATCTTTCCTCCTCATAACCTGCATGTGTAGGGATAGAGAAGAACACTACTTGTGCTCATGATCCCTTGACAAGTCATCCTTGAAGTCTCTCTTGATCATCTTCAGTTTTCCCTTTGCATTTTCATCACCTGAAAAATCAGTAGTAGCAGTCTGAGGCTCTAACCAGGGCAGGAAGTTTCCTTCTAACATCTTTAACCCTGGCCCCAGGGAGGCAGCAGACTTCCTTAAGAAGTGGGTCTGGCCTGCATATAAGGCCTTCTGTTCCCTTTAGAAGGGAGTCTCCTACAACTACAACCCACCTTTTTTTCTTGGTGGGAGCTGTTTTGATGAAGGGTGCAGGGTGACTTATCCTCTGTGGCACCTTCAACTCAGTGGAACTGCCTCCCTCAATGTTGTTGTTGGGTTCCACTTGCAAGGCTCTGTACTTGTTTTGCAAGGGAACCTAGGAGGGTGTGGTGGTCACAGTAGGAACCCTCCTCCTTCTGTGCTGGGCAGGAACTTGCTGCCGTTTCCCTTCATTCCTGGAGCTGTTGCATTCCACATCCTGACCTTCTTGCCTGTTGGACAGAGGCACCTGGGAAGGTGGGGTGGGTAGAGGGATTTTTCTCCTGCTACTCCTAGTGTGGACTTTCTTCTGTTCATCCCTTTCCCTTGACCTGCCTTCTTCAGTGAGGCAAGGGGAGGAGACAGGAATCCCTTGATCTTTGTTTCTTGCTGGTAGTCTTACCTGCCCCTGGGTGGCCAGAGCTTGATGCCACCAGTCAATTTCCTTTTCCAGCTCCCTGATACTTCTCAACCTTTTGACCTCCTCTTGCAGCTCTATGACCAGGCTGAACAGGTCATCCACGTGCTCACAATTCACACAACTGCTTTCTGTATTACAACTCCATACTAGTCAAAGGCTCTGACGTGCTCTGCAGCCTGAGGTCTGCATAGCTGCATGTTCCTGTGGCAGCTCTGTCTGAGTTGCCGCCTCCTTCCTGCTTAGGGCAGAGTACTTACCTATGCCCTGAGTGGATACCACAGTCAGCTCCTTCTGCAAAAGTAACAACAACCAAGCAAGATAAATCACTTGAGCTTCCCTGCCTATGCAAACTGCTTCAACCCTGTTTCCTGTCCCTGTTCACTGGACCTGGTTGCCTGTGTTTGCTAAGAGGACATTTAAACCTCACCTGGTAGCTCTTGGCAACTCCCCTTCCAGGTAGGTCAGCCCCGCTCTCGAGATCAGCTGCTTTCATGGCAGTTCTCTCAGCAGGACCGTGGCTCCATGATCTCCCTCTTGCCTCCCCTATCTGTGCCCAGCCTCAGTATCAGCTCTCACCATAGCCACTGCTGTGCATGTTGGTTCACCACGTTTAAAACTCCCGCAGTTGCTGTCTAGATATGTGTCTAGACAAGGTTCTAGTTCACTTGAGGGTTCTAGAGCATGTTCTAGATAGGATTAACAATATCTTGAAGGTTCTATAGCTTGTTCTAGATACCATTCCAGATCTCATGAAGGCTACAGATTTAGTTCTGGATCACTTGAGAGTTCTATATTTCTTAGATCTTCTAGATTGGGTTCCAGAGTGGACATAGTTCTGGAGAGGGATTGTGTTCTGAGGGTTAGTTTTAAATAGTATGAATATTTTCACAATGTCTTTTATCACTACTCTGAATGCAAACACAAGCCCTTAGACCTTGTTGGTAGTGAAACCAAACAATGTTTTGGGAATGTAAAATCCCTAACTGAAAGACAGCATACAATTATTTTGTCATTGTTGTTCTGTGCTTGGCGGTTCTTTTTTTTCTTTTGTTTGTTTTGTTTTTGTGAATTTCTGTGTGTCTCTGAAATGCTCTGAGGTTCAGTTGTACAAAAAAAAGTGACCCGTGCTATTCAGTACGGAGGCTTTGGGGAAACATGGGAGTCCAGTCCAGCAGACATTGTCCACATAGTTCTCCAAATAGTTTGTAAAGTTGGGCAAGCAGTCAAAAAAGCAAAGGGAAACCTTTTTTAGCTTCCTCTGAAAGATACATCAAAAATAATGTTTTCATGGAAAATCTTCCTTTTAAACAAATAGAAGTTTCTTTATGTGGGAAAGACCTTCTGTTAACTAGGCTTATTATATTGTTGAAATTATCATATTAGCAAGAATCATGCTGACTTGATATCATGAAGAGAAAACCAGACATAAAGCAATTTCCTCCTATGACTGTAGGTCAGGTCTGCAGATGCAGCGGGACACTGAGGTCCAGAGGTAATAAACTGAAAACTCCCTTCAGTTGTTGTACAGGGTGCCACTGAAAAGTGGTGCACAGCCTGACAGTACGGCTTCAGTTTTAGACTTGTGAACTTTTTGTTATCTACCTGTGGCGGTATTTGTACCACCAAAACAGCAGCTAACCACGCAATTTAGATAACTGTCTGAACACCAGGGCCTATTGAGAGTTTTCCTTAGGTTGTTTTTTGGAGAATGTACAGCATTTATTAATTTACTTGTTCAAAGCTGCTCAGGATCATTTTGTCACTTTGAGATAATCTTCACCCTAACTGAGCTAAAAAAGGTTTATGAAAGCTGAAATTCCCAAACAATGCAGGAAAAGTCACGATAGTTATGTTGTGTATTTATTTTACTGGATCTGTGTTGCCCCTCTTAGCTCACTTTTTTTTTTTTTTTATTTAATTCTGTTTTCACCTTCAGCTTTATTGTGAATAGTATTATGCCTGAACATGCCTCCCACACCTCTTCAGCAATCTGTTTGATACATTTTGAATGGATGTATTTTTCAAATATTATTTAAACTCATCAACATGCTTAAAGTGCATGTCTTTTCATAGATGACACTGTGCCATCTGGGTTTCTGTTCAGATAATAAATGCCCCTTTCTTTGTTTAATCTCACTTCCAAATTTGCTTTTTAATGTCTCACCACTATTCTTTCATCTTCGCCTAATTTCCTGTTTCACTATGTGTTGACTCATTAATGTAAAATATATATATATATATATATATATATATATATATATATATATATATATATATATGAGGCCAATTTCTTATGTTGATTATTTCCTTGGAAAAAAATTTGATTTAAGCTACATCAGTTTGACTTTCTAAATTGATTTATTGATTCAAAAATAAGAAAATAACTAATTTTACCAACCCACTGTTTTACTTTTTCATTTTTGCTTGTTTGTTTTTAAAAGCAGTGATATGGAATATCAGCATAACACATGTATGGACTGTCTGTTGTTAGTATTAATTTGGAATTGTGTGAAGAAACAATAGAAACAAACACCAGAGGCTTATGAGGTCACCTATAAACTCTCCAAAGCCATGAGGATGTTTAACATGGTTCATTGTAATGAAAGGTGGATGTTTCAGCATAAATAAAGCAGGACTTAGAGCATTTTCATTTACAGCTGCAATATATTGAAGTAGTTTTAACAAGCACACAAACTATGTTAGAAAACAACAGTGTGACTATTACTACGAGTATAGAAAGCTGCTTTTTTTTATAAATAGTGACTTACCTTGGCCTCTGCATGTTTACCTGCCAGGCAAGGACCATGATACTCCAGTCCTTCTGATTGGAGGATCCAGTTTAGTATAGTTTCAAGAGCAGCTTTTTTTCACATACCCTAGCAGAGGGAGAGATTCAGAAGCCAGGCATTTCTCTTGGCCTCCCTGGGTTACGCCTTTCAGGGGTTAATTTAAGTATCTGTTGTCTCAGATGACAGTGTATTTTAATACTCCAAATAACTTACAGGATGCTTAGATAATTACACAAACTGTAGACCACCTTTTGGAAAAATCTTCTTTTACAATGTCTCCTGGTCATGATTTAACATTTTTCTTTACTAAGTGGAAAATTATTTGGAAGCCTCACTTTATTACATTGTTTGAAGATAATAGTAGTAGGTCAAACACCAATGTCATTTATTAGTGTTTTCTTACAACTGAATGAACACACAAAAGATCAACTCATTCTGCAGGAGGAAGAGCTGTTGTTTTCAAGGCTGAATTCAAAATAAAATAAAACCTTTGCAAAAGCATTGGAAATGTTTCCTTTGGCATCCTCTTGGAATACATTTATTTTCTTTGTTGTTTAAAACAAAAACCACAACTTCATTTCCAGTTAACTGTGCAGTTAACCTGCAGCTTTGTAATTTCAGGAATTTGTCACGCATTAAAAATGTTGAGTATCTCCTTTAGGGTAGAATAAATATCACTTTCTCACAGAAAAGCACTCTTTCCTACACAGAAAAATACTGTATTAAGTAATTCATATTTCACAAATGCTCCACAGACTTTCTTTTTTTAATCAAGGATTAGTGAGTGGAGTTTGTTTGTTTTTTTAACTGTTTTCTGTTAGAGTGAAATGAAAACGCAGAAGAGAAAACAGACTTGTGTGTGTAAATGTGTTATGGCATTTTATGGTATGTCTCAGGTCATATAAAGTTGATTGAAGAATTCTGTTTGGATTTGCTGCCTTGGGCACTGACAGAAAATCAGCTTCTATAGAACAAATCAAAGGATGCATCACATCACCTGTAGCTCCTAGGATGTGAGCTTAGAAGAGCAGCACTTTAACTGGCTGCTTGTGTAAATAACTGCTCAGAAGGAAAGAATTGAACTTTGGAGAAATGTTTTGATATTTTTAGTTGTCTTTGATAATGAAAGCTGAAATACTTTTCTAAACAGACTTTTGTGCAGTATTTTCTTCTAATTCTCCTTGTGACTTTTTTTTTTTCAAATGTTAGTCTATGAATTCGTATTAGACAAAATAAGATCTAAAATACTGAGCAAACCCACAGCCTCCTGTGCATCAGAAAACAGTTCAACACCACAGATGAATACAACTTTACAGTTGTTCCACTTACAAGGGCATATTTAGAGCTTAATGAACATGGTGTGCTAGTTTCTATTATGGGATAAGTTTCCAAATAATAACAGAAAATTAGGTTGCTGTTAACATATGATGCGGACAAGCTGCATTGTAGGGAAGGCTCTAGAATGAAATAGTCATCTAAAACTGAATTTAGGGCTGAAAACCTGTACTGTTACTCATCATTAGTTTATCCTGCCCTCTCTATTTTAATTCTGTGGTGATCTTTGAAAATACAGCTGTCATGAGAATGTCAGATGAACAGAAGTACATGATGCACCATTCCGCTGAGGACACTGAAGACACTGGCCTTCTTTATGTAAACCCATGTTCTATTTCAGTCAAATATGCCATCACACCACCTATATGTTTACAACTGCTTCATAAAAAAAATCAGTGCTGGCATATATGGCATATTAGACCATCCTGCTGAGTCAGCTTACAACGAAACAGGACTCAAGAGTGGGTGAAAATCATCAAGTGATAACAAGCATATAGATTCATTAGTTTGCAATATATTGATTGGGGAACAGTGCAGCTATGAAAAGTCAATATGCCTGTATAGTGTTTTTCCAGCTGGATAAATGCACCTAGGGTCTTCTCATTACTGTAATTACAGAAGTAATCAGTTTTAAAAGAAGACCACAGCCACCCTGTAAATGGATGTTGACTTTAGCAGAGCAGCACCATTTTTTACCTTCTCAACATAATCAGTTTTGCTACACAAAGCAAAACCAAAAAATACTATCAGGAAGGCTGTCCTAGAAGGTTTGTTCTATAGAAGTGTTTAATAATACAATATTAAAAAAAAAAAATAAAATTAAGGAGTCAGTTCTAGAAGGGAAGAGAAATAACACAGAGACACAACTACATCTGCCAAAACAGGTATATTCAAGAAGCATGTAATCCCAGTATTATGGCAAATTAAAATAACCCTATTAGAAACATTTCAGGTTTGAATTAGAAGACTTCTTGTCCACCCAAAGTAAACGGAATTATTGACAGTGCAATTAACCTTCTTAGAAAAGCAACAGGAGAGGGTGAAGTGGTGGTGGGAACAGAATACGTTATGAGGCAGGAAGCTGTTCAGGTTTACAGCATCCATCTCAACTTCTGTTGGGTATACTACAGATACTTCTAGTATGAAAGAAAATTTTATGGCTTCAAAATGAGTGCAGCTGAGAAAATTAGTTTTGCTCTAGGCTTGCTCTTACATGTTTGTGGCAGTATCAAGAAGAATCACTTCTAACAAGAAGTTTTTTTTCAGAATAAAGTACATTCCACCATCCTTTTAAAAGATTCCCACCTCTGTTCATGCTCTGATCCCTACAATAGGGAGGGTAAAAAGCCTGCCTGATGCTGTAGTGACATGGTGTATCATGTTTCAGAAAAAGTGGTAATAAAATCCTTCATAATAAAGAAGGGGTTGTGGTCTAGAAGGCAGTTTCCTGGCACAGGAAAAAATAAATGTGCGTGTTTTTCTTTTTTTCAGGTGAAATTTTTTTGGGGTGATATTAATTCATGAGCATAAAAAGACATTTCAGCCTTTTTTTCCACAGCTAAGAAAGCATTTTGTATTTTTACACTTGTTTAAAATAGTGAAGTGGATTTTCTCGTCAGGCAATGTTCAGTTTTAGGTGGAAAAACATAGGGATGTCTTAAACTCAGAGGAATTTTTATGAGATAGGTAGTTTCATACTTTAAACATAGAAAACACTACATTGAAAATAAAAGCAGCTGTTTAGAACAACTGCCCTTATGTAGGTAGCGGACATTTTTATTAGTGAATAAGTAGGGCAAAGGGGAAACTCCAATTCCTTATGTGACTGCTTTCCTCTCAAGGAAATAACATAATTAAAATTTTCATTATTTTCCTTCTCACTGCATAAAAGTATAGATGAGCATGTATGCCAAGGGGAGGCTGTCTGCACTCTGAAATACAGACCTGGCTGCTCTCATCAGCTCTTCTCCTGCTCTAGTCCTTCTCTTTGCAGTGTCTCCCATTTCATACGCACCTCTGTGCTCCTTGTATTTCTCAGGACAGGCCAACACACAAACCCTCCCTTTCAGTTTGCATGAGTGACACAGAATCAGCTGAGACAGAGAAAGAAATGCTGGTAAAACAGAATAAAGAAAAGAGAGAAGACTAGCTATGAGAGTGAGTAAGGGACTGGAAGAGATTACACACAGGAATAAAAAAAGCTGCCCTCAGCGTTTTCTACCTGAGATTCAACGCCCAAGTTTAGGCTTGCACATTAACTCTGGGCAGTGCTGTATGAGTTCCTGTGCTTGTCATAGATTAAAGCTGCTTGACGATATTGGTCAAGTGGCGTCTCCTAACAGCTTTTGATGCTTCTGAGAGTGGAGACGATGGAAAGCCAGGGACAGTCTGCCTTTGGGTTCCCATCACATCCCCTGAAGAGGAGAGCTTGGGTACTCCTATCTGCACCCTTGCTCGTGCTGCTCTTACATAGTGTAACTACATGAATGCCCATCAGGATACTCTGAGCTGCCAGTCATACAGAGGAGCATAACTTCTCTCTTCTCCTCCCAAAGGTCTGATAAACTGCACTCAGCTGTCCACGTGCCAGATACAGGTAATCTTACAATAGCGGTGCCATGTGGGTTAAAATCTTACTTTCTTTTGAGCCAGCAACAATCACTGGAGATGTAGAGACACCTCTTCATGTTTACATGGTACCTGAAAATACTTTGGAAGGATTACTGCGCTAGATCTTCCAGATCTCATTCACATTAATGCGAGCTGTGTTACTATTGCATTCACATTCTCTCAGAGCTTGAGGTCTGATTTGGAAGCTGGACTTTTCAAAGTGTCAGGTCTATCTGTATCACAAATGAGTCCCTTTGCCCTAGTGTATTAGTGTAACACTGAAAGTAAATTGATAATAGGTATAATAACAGGTAAAATACACTGGTCTGTAATAGGTAAAATGTTTTGGTTGTAGAAACGTTATGGTATGAATATGAGTCATTATAGGATTTGCATGCAACTGCATGTGCTTTTATTTTCTGGCATGAGATAATGTTACCCCCCTTACCCCCTGCCCATTACAACTGCATGAAGTGTGTGTCTGTATGTGTAAACAAGATAACAGCACTTGGGACTCCCTTTTGTTAAACTATATTCTGTTACCTTTAAAGATGTTAGTGTTATATGGACTAAATATATGCTTAGTGTGTATTTTTACAATGGTATCTGCCTCTCAGGATTAATTACATTTGTAATAATACTTGTTAATTTTTGACTTGGCTCTTGGTGATGAGGAAGGTTTTATAAAGAAAATTATTGTTCTATCTGCCGTTATATCATCCAAATTTGTTTTCTCTGGCCTGTCTTATTCCACCTACTATAATCAGCATCCCTGCTCCTGCTGGTACAAGCTGTTGTCCCAGTCTGCTCCAGACTTTTAATTTGTGAATCTTGCTGTTTATTCTAAGTTCTCCTTTGCTATAGTGTCCCTGTGAGTGGGGGGCTACAACTGCTATTGACTTTTCTGCCCAGTCAGTCTCCCAATTCCTTTCCTTTTATTCCCAATTTTCTATTCTCCTGCTGCAGCAAAGTAGATTGTGTTGCTGATGTTACTAATTTTACTATTTTTTGTCAGCGGCTTTATGCTTTTTACACTTTTTATTTTATCAGTTAACCCCAACATGGTTGCTGCTGCCTGATGAGATGTCTATGCTGACCTAGTACACAGCAGCAATTTTTTCTCCCTCCTGCATTGCTATTTTTGTCTCTTGCCATTCTAATAATTACTAGTTTGTTTTGTTTTGAATCAGCTAATGCTCATTCATGTAATTTTCTTCACTTCATCTCTGTCCTAAGCATCTGCCACATTTGATTTGCTCTGCCATCTATTTGACTTCTTAGACTTCACATATACATATACACCTGTTTTATGTGGACTTTTTTCTTTTCTCCCCAAAGGCTTTTGCAAATGCAGGCAGTTTCAGACATACCTTAGAGAAGTAAAGTTATCCATGCAAGTTAAGTTTCTACTTCTTCTGTGAAAACATATAGTATTGAAAAAGAGCACCACTGTGGGTGTTCTCATGTACATGTTGGACACTACAGCTGCCAAGAAGGGCACTACGCTTTTGAAGGGCTCTAAGGAAAGACGCGATGTCAGGGATTGGCTCGAGGAGTGTGGACATGAGTCCACCGAGAAACTGTACGAGCAGAGCCCGTTTTAGTTGACATAAGTAGGCCTTAGTTAGCTTGTCTATTAGGCCATGGGAAAGGGGGGAACGGGAAAGTACTAACTATGGCAGCGTCAGGATATCCTTGAAGAGATAAGAGTCAGAAGAATGCGGGATGCGCATAGCTAGCTAAACCCAAGTAGGTGGAGTAAGTAAATGTAACCTTTTAGTGCTTAGCCTATTAGATAGAGACAAGTATGCATAATTACGGTATTTGGTATAAATGCACGCTATCTCGGGCAATAAAGTTGAAGTATGCTTTATCACTCACATTGAGTTGGCTGCATTTCTTCCTCCGTCGCATCAGGTCAGAACCCATATCGGAATCTCCGTCCCCGACAACGCATGTATGATGCACATGTATGTGAAACAAAACTGTTTATATTTGTTTTATTTGCAATTTGCATTACTCTAACAGAAGGCAGATTTTAAAGAAGTCTCACTAATGTATGTCTTTTTCAGTTTGTGGAACTTGTGTACAATTGCAGAGGAAGATTCACCAAGTTTGATTATACGCATTTGTTTTTTAAAAAAATATATTTACTATGGTGAAGAATGTAAGATATAATATTTTTTTCCTTGAAGACCTGTTTACTTGACAGACTTGTATTTCTGCCTTTATTGCACATACTTGAGAGCTGCTTTTGAGATCTTTTTTTGCTTTCTCCTTTTTGGGCTTCACAAGCTGCTGCTGGACAATTTCCTGCTGTCATAAATAAATCATGCCCATACTTACGTATTCTGTATGACTTTTTTTTTTTTTTTTTTCCCCCTGCATTTACCATGTGAGTTTATTTTTAGTCTTTATTCTTTTGAAAGTTGCTGTTTGAACGGAATGTCTCTTCTTTGACTCTATCTTTTTTTTTGCCAGAGGTTATTCTACTAAGACTGTCAATGGAAATGTGTGAAACCAAAAAAATCTGCAGCAACAAGGATTGCTGTAATCCTTTAGTATCATTCCACAGTCGATGAGGTCTTTCAGGGGTAAAATAAGTTCACAGTTCAGTCTCTAACTGTAGCTATATCATGTATCATCCTTGGGATATGTTAAAGGATTATTTCTGTTTAAGTATAGATTTCCTGACATGGAGGGTTAAGTGTTGGTAGGGGTGAGTGCATCCGCTTGATGGCTGTACTTCTGATTTCCAGAGCTCTTCAAAATAGTTACTTTGAGAGTTTCTGATATGGAAATTCGTATTTTTGCTTTGCGTCATCCAGATGAAATTCCCTCTATCATCCCTTACTTTCAGTGATGATTATCTACACAGAAACTTTAATGTATGAGTTAGAGCCTCTTTAATTGAGTACAGCTGATCAAAATAAAATGAGGCATCAGTGTAAGGTTGTGCAATGAAAGGGCTGTACAATTCAGGGGTCTTGCAAATGGAGGAGGTGATGGCTGGCAGGGGGTATGATGTTTATGAGGAGCAAACCTTATTTCTACTACTAGACCTAGGTGTTTTTAAGTGGTCTGTTTTGTTCATTTTCCTTCTCCTTATCTGTGTTAACAGCAAATGAAAATACATTTCTTACGAGGTTTCCCACTTGACATTTCAGGCAAGAATGAATAGTTTGACATGGCACCTGTGGTAACACGTTTAATTGTCACTCCCTGCGTCTGCCAGTCCATACCTCAATCCATGGTCCAACCACTGTGTTTACCCTGTTAGTTGCTTTCCTAGCTTTGCCTCTTTGGTGAAAGATAATCCGCCATTACTGAAGGTGGGACCTTTTCAGGTGAAGTGAAATAGTGGACACTAACAATTAAGTATTTTCCGAATTGTCAATAAAAACGTAAGTATTCTTTCCATCTCATGTTAGGATGTTTTCTGAAACCAGAGAATTGATTGAATATGTTCTTCAAAATTATTGTGCTGGAGAGAAAGATAAAGATGTCATTGAGTGACACTTGCCTTACCTAGCTTTGTTAGGTGCAAATGAAAGAGCTACTTCCCCTCCTCTCCACCCCCAGTCTTGAAACCTTAACACACTTATAGTTAGGCTGTCTTTCTTTAGGAAAGGAATTAAAAAATAAAAATAAAATAATATAATAGGTAGCACCTGACAGTGTGACTTCAGACTCTCTGAGAGGGATGTTCAAAGACTCTTCAATGCATAATATTAACTTTTATCTATAATATATCAGTATTCTACATTCTTCCACTAAGTAGTATGGTAGAGACCTAACAGATATGTTGACCACTGTAAGTCCTGTTTTCCCAATCAACAGCTAGTTGCAGATAAGTTCTTGATGTTATGACAGACAGCTTCCCGCACTGACGCATTTTGATCTCCAGCAGTTGATTTGGACACAAAGTTGCTCTACTGACAGAACTCCTGTGAGTGGCAGTCACACTGGGCCAAGTCAGCAGGTTTGAAGGCCACCTCCATTTGACTGGCCATAGGTATGTGGTCTGCTAAGACTGAAGAATGCCTGTCTAGCTGTGCCACAAGGATGAGCTGATTCATGTTGAGGGTCACACATGGGAGAGTGCTTTGGAGTGCTAAGCAGCAATAAAGATATGAGGACCAAATCAAGGAGGTAAACTGAATGTCACAGGTTCTCTGAAGAAATTCCTGGTTTTGAGAGAATGATTTTTGTCCTGTGCTGTAATAAGCAAGCTCCTTGTTTCAGCCTGGATACAAGTTATACTCACAGTGTTGCAACAGCATTTTCCCAGCTGCAGATACAACTTAGTTGGCTCAATGGAAGAAAGCCAGAGCACTGAGAAGGACTCTAAGTTGTGGAAGATCCTTCCAGGTACTCCCATTGAGTGAGCTAGGTGTGCTGTGAAGGACTTGCATATTATTGTTAAGTATTACTCAAGAAGCAGCAGACTGACTGTGTCTTTGGGTAACCAAGAGAACATGTAGAAAAATAAGTTGACAAATTATAGCTGAAAACTTTCAGATTAAAAAAAACCCAAACCATTTGTAGTGTGTTAAGTGTAATTTGAAAATAACTCTTTGAAATTGAAATAACTATTTGAAAATAAATCTTTGTCAGGATTTTCACTGTATTGTGGTTCAAGAGACAGCCAGATGATAATTAAGGGATAGATGGTATTGAGTTGCAAGGCTGAAGAAAGGAAGCAGAAAACCACTTGATCGGGATGAAACAGCTCATGGAGCATGGAAGTAACCCTGTAGCATGCAACTTGCAACTCTTCTAACATATAATAGCCAGTTTTTGTGGTTGATACATAGGGAAATGAAATGATCTGACAACGTATCTATGTGTAAGTAAAACTCAGTTGAAATCTAATGACTGGGATATGTGAACAAAATATGTATTGGTGGTTCTGCAGAAAAAAAGTAAATATGGGATGCCTATCTCTTGGTAAATGCAAAGTCATCTGAAGCCACTTACCCTTCTTTTTTCTTTGCATTAAAATATAAGCTATAAGTAGGGAAGAGCAGGCACATAGCTGACTGGTTTTGTGTAGCTGGTATGCAGCAGCTAGTTTACATTCTATTGTCTAAGCCCTATCTGTTTAGTTCCAATATTTGAATCGCATGTGTAACCTAAACCAATTTTAATCAAGTGTTTTAAATTACTTTAAGGAGTTGATATTAGTATTTTGTATTTTTTTTAATGCATTTATGATCAGTGTTTTTTTAGTATAGGGAAAGCCTTGGTTTGAACTCTGAGGTTCTAAAGTTCCTTTTATTATCCTTGTTGATCTGAACCTTCCATTGAATACTCAAATACTCTTTCAATAGTATTTGATTGTGAGAGAGAAATGAAGTAATTTGACAGAACTGAGGGAGAATGTATCACTAGTGGAGTCGCATAGTACACCAAGACATACAAATGGTATTTCTGAGTATGAAATTGTTTTGAGAACAAAGAAGCTTCTCATTTTGTCTTGAACTTCGTGTTGACTGTCAAAAATATTTCCCAGTGCATTAAAATTGATACTTACTGGCAATGGTTTTAGTGAATTAATATTTTTTTTTAAGATTTCTCCCCCATCTGCCCCGAAACCAAAAAGAATGCAGCCCAAATATATTTTGTCAAAAAAATCATGACTACATCAATCTGACATAATTTGTGTTCAAGAACTGATACATATAAACAAGCATTGATATCATTGTCACTGAGCTGTTTGAAAACTGGCTCAACATCTGTTACTGTTTGGCAGAGGGGCACAGAATGTACAGCTTAAATTTTTAAAGCCTTGTAAAATGTTTTCGTATTTATGTAATGATTGATATTTCATTGCAATTACTAACCTGATAAAATTCTTCACCAGAGGTAGGAGGATGAGAGAAGTTAAGAGACAGGCACATCTGCTAGTCTTTTGGAGATCCAACAAGCTTCTAAATGAGATTCAGACTTTGAACTCCTTTCAAGTTTATTTTTGGCCTGAAACCCAGAGAGGATAGTAATGGGCTGAAAGGAAGCACACTGTATTACAACAAAACCTGTCCCAGAAGAGCCTTTGTGATAGGTCTCTAACCAGTTTCACTAGTCAAATGTTTTCCTTGGGAATATGAGTGAGAGAGAAAGGGAAGTTGGCTGTTTTCCTAGCAAGTGAATACCACTATGTGTCTGACACTGCTAAGCTTCTAAAAATTATGAAAGGATACTTTAAAACATCCCTCCTCGCAAATGATAGTAATTGTGTAGTATTAATTAGAATGTAATAAGACTTCTGAAAACATTGCCTATAAGTACCATGAGCAAGAAGAATACTCAAAAAAATATAGTTCGTTAAAGGGCATAAAAGTGAAATTTTGAAATGACTGAAGATGACAGTTTGATCTTTAAATGTTGAAGTGACTTATTAAAGAAATTCTGAATTTGTTTAAATTTGAGATAGGTCAGTCTTTAAAGTGAACATTAAAACTATAGTCTGACGAGATGTTACTTTCAATAGGTTTTGCAATATCAAAATCTCTATGGGCACGTCTGTGCTGTACTATATGATGCAAAATAGGTATCCCCAAGCTGATGTTAAAAGGGTTAGAAACAGAACGGTATAGTCACCTCACTTGCTGCAGCCAATTTGCTCCTTAGCCTGGAAGCAGGTGTTTTAACATCAGTATATTATTATGATATGCATATCAGTTTATAAAATCAAGCAACCAAAATTGGAAAAGGTGGAAGTTTAGGTTGTCTTCGAGCTCTCATGCACATGTATCTTCACACTATCTTTGCTCTCCATAAGACCTCTCAGTCTCTATTACTCCCAGTAAATTCTTTCATGGTTTGAGCATGAATAATTGAGCAAGCAGCAGAGAGAATCATTCTGGTTTCCTTTTGTTGGAACAATTGCAGGGGAATTACTGTAAAAGTCTGTGCTAGAACAAACCCAGTGTAAAGCAAACTTATTGAGAACACAAGTGCCAGGCAAGCCTCTGTTAATCATGTGTTAATTATAGTGTGGTGTGGCATTTTTTTTTTTCTTCTTCCCTGGGATGCCCTTAATTGTACCTGTTTGAATCTGTTTTGCTATTATTTGTGTTTCCTCTGTTTTAAAGAATAAATGTTTTAGTAAATTACCATACAAAGCCTTCCAATTTGAGTAGGTTGTAGAAACATGGCTTTTCAACCTTGTTCTGGAAAACCACAAAGCCTCTCTCATAAGGTTATCCTAAGTGAAAAAATAAATTTTGACATGAAACAATAAGCAGAGTTTGAAAATTTTGGTATTGTTGACCCAAATTTTGAATAATTCAATGACTGAAAACAGAAGTGTTGGAGCTTTTTACCAAGCAATGATATTCGGACTTTTTCAACCCTTGACTATATCTGTTAGCAGAAATGCTATTTAATCTGTCATTCCTTTTCACAATCAAATTCTTTAGTAGAATAAAAGAGAACATTCACTAGATATTGCCACTCTACAATGAAATAAAAAATAAAATTAAATTGGAATATTCTGATTTCAAAAGCAGACACAGTTGGTGCTAAAAGTAAAAATCATCTTTCCCAAACATAGCACACATCAATTTAAGTTTAATTAATGGTTTCGGCATCAATACCATCTTGGTGTTGGTCAGAGTATTGAACAGTTGTTGGCAGATGTCTGGCAATACAGCAGTAGTTATGAATCTTGCTCTGTTGTATCATTTCTATTTAATTCACTTTTTTAATGATATCTCAGTTTATAGGCTCTTCAGGTATGTTCAAGTCCACAGTCTATGTTGCAGACACAGCACAGCATATGCCAACCTCTTAGATTAAATCAATGCAAGTCTAAAAATAACTATGAACATATGTACTTTGAGGTAACCTTTGTTTTCTCTCAACATAATGTAATAAATCAAAACTGTAGATCCAAGCACATGCTGTTGCAGTTCCTCTTGCACAGTCATACACCACTTCTCCGTGCAAGAAGGAAATTGTGGATATATATATAATCTGCAGAAAGTAGTTATGATAGGATTTTTAAAAGGAATGTAGTATTAGTAAGGAACTTACCCTCCACTACTATTTCTTCTTCTTCAAAAAAACCCTTTAAAAAATGGGATGTCTGATAGAAGAGTAACTTTCTACAGAATTTTTTTTACCATTTTAAGGTCTTTACACTTATAGACCACCTGCTGGGTGATTACCGACTGTTCATTATCTTGTGGTTTGTGTTAAATGAGATCAAGGGCTGTTCTCTAGAAGTCTCAGAGCACCTTGAATAATATATGGATCTCACTCACATACTTGTGGGTTTTCCTCAAGACCCAGTAATTGTTGGTGGGAGCTGCTTTTATCATCTGAGGAGTAAAGCACATTGGTATGAAGCTGAAGAAACGTTGCTCTGTTTTGGTATGCCACGTGTGCTCTGTTCAGTGGGAAAATGTTTTCAGATCACGACCCACAGTTTTTACAGTGTCTCAGTCATTTACAATGTGAAAGCAAATTACTTGTGGAAAAGAAACTAAACTTGTGACTCTTAAGAAACAAACAGCTCAGAAGGGCTATGAAGCTGGTGAAGGGTTTGGAGAGGAAGCCATGTGAGGAGTGGCTAAAGTCACTTAGTTTGTTCAGCCTGGGGAAGAGGAGACTAAGAGGAGACCTCACCATGGTTACAGCTTCTGGTTACAAGGGAAGGAGGAGGGGCAGTCGCTGAACTCTTCTCTTTAGTGATCAATGAACGGACCTGAGGGAATGGCAGGAATATGTGCCAGGGGAGGTTTAGGAAAAGGTTCTTCACCCAGAGGGTGGTGGAGCACTGGAACAGGCTCCTCAGGGAGGTGTCACAGCCCCAAGCCTGACAGTGTTCAAGAAGAGACTGGACAACACCCTCAGACACATGGTGTGAACTCTGGGGTTGTCACATGCAGGGACAGAAGTTGGACTCAATGATCCTTGCGGGCCCCTTCCAACTCAGGAGATTCTATGGTTCTATGCTTCTATGACTGGACGGAAGGAGGAAGGGACAAGGAAGCTGATATCAGCAGTATAGAGAAATGTCAACAAGGCAAAAGGAGAGACTGTACATGGAGGTTTATACATAAGCAAAGCTGACAAAAGCAGCACCTAACCCTTCAATGATCTGCATCTCTCTAATTAATGAGTGTTAATAGATCTTAGAACAACAGCAACACATAGTTTGGGAAGGGTGCTATCTTTTTTCTGCTCTGTGTGTTTTGTTTCTTGGCATGGTAGAACTGTGTGGCAAGGTGACATTCAAGCCCTCAGTTATTTCAGTGGGGTTTTGTCTGTTTGTTTGGAACTGCTTTAGGCTCATGCAATGCCCTTTCTGATAACACCATGTCTTTGTCAATTTAAAAAGAAAATCTAAATCTACGATATGACATTTTTCTGTGGGTGAGTGAAGGAACAGTCATGTAATTTAGATTTATACCTTATAGTTGGTTTGCCTCAAGGCCAGCTGAATGAGATACTGTATTTCCTCTTAAGTTTCTTAAAGATAGTGTTTGTTCTCAGTGTATTTTTTTTTTTAAATAAGGTATTTTTATATTACTGTTTTCGGTTATGAAATTCTTTTGCCACACTAGTTTTGGAAAGTATGGCTTATGCTGATAAAATACAGGTAACTGAAAATTCATCAAGATACATTTTGGATAAAATTATTTCTAACAACATAAAATAAATAAAGGCATGATTTATATTCTTTGTATAATGATCAGCCTGCAAATTAAAAGTTTTGGATCATAATGCATATATTTGAACAATGATAAGTCTTTGGTATTAGACTGATTCAAAATCTTGTTGTGTGGGATTGACATTGTGAAGGTTTTTTTGGCTCACCTTCTCATTAATTTATTAATTCTTTGGTTTTCCAGTATCCCTAATATGTGTGGGGTGGTGTTTTTGTTTGGGTTATTTTTTGAAAAGGGAAATAGCCGTAGACATTTAACCACTGAGACCTCTTTTTTATAAACTTTTTTAAAACTTCCAAAATACAAGGTTTCTTGTTATCATTGTTATTATAATGGTAAGTGAAAGCAGTCAGAATTGAGCAAGCTGCTCATATCACTTTGATTCTCAAACTGACTTTGTTTCTGGGAGTTTAGAGAGACTCCTGTGAGGGAACTAAAGGTAATGATTGGTAATTAACTGCCCATTGGTTTGTAGCAGCCCCAAACAGCCTTTTCAGTTTGGTTTTCTATTTCTTATGCTGGATTCTGAGTTTAGTGCATACTCTCAAGTGGGGTTTACTGCTAGTCTGAATGATGAGGCTGGTGCCTTGAGGCCAGGCCAGATCAAACCCTGCTCATTTGCTTCTGGCTTAGCAGGGTGCACAGAAAACAGAAATATCATGGGGTGAGACAGACTTTTTACCTGTGTGTAGTAGCAACTGAAAAGCATCAGAAGATCAGTCTTTTGTCTCACCAAGAGCTTTGACTGAAGGCTTCAGCTTCCTTAACCAAAGCAAAACACCCATTCTTGGGATTGATTTTTAGTTAACCCTGGTTAGCAAGCAAATAACTAAGTCCATGGTATAATAAAGAAGAGGAGGGATTTTTAGCTTTATTGTTCACCTGTTGGAAGAGTTACCTGAAGGGAGATGAGAGTGAAGAACCTTGGTGCAGTCTCTTTGACAGAACTGCTGCTGATCACAGATGAAGAAGACAAGCCATCTCTATGGGGAGTGTCAAAATTGGCAGATCTTTTTGTCTCCTATGAGAAGGTCACAACGTAGTGGGTGAAGTATTACGTACAACTGCCATATGGCACCACTTGAAATACTGCTGTAATTAAAAATAACACCTGAACACTGTAAGACTTACTGTGGATTTCAAGAGTATGTGCTTTTCAATCTGTCCTATTTGCAAGTTTCCCAACATATTTCATCTGACTACTTTCATTGAAAAGAGATGAGCTATGCTTTTTACAATATGTACTCTATAGTAAATCACTAGAAATACTCAGATGCCAAAATCAGAAGGTAAATAAACAAACATATCTCTTTTTATACAGCAAATAATCCCTTTACTGTAAATGCTGTCAAGCATAGCAAGAGACAAGGTATTCCACTCAGAGTATTTAATCCCTTTCAAGATGCCTTTCTTATGTTAGACTTAAATGCAGTATGTAAAATGTTAATGCAAGTAATTCTGCTTTTGTTGCCTGTGAATTATTCAGATCTGAATATCTGTCATGTGTAGTCTGCAGTTTCACAGAAGAATCTTATCTAACTGCTTTCACAGTCAATCATTAGAAGGCTTGAGCAAGTATAACGTGCTCAAGTACTGTAACTCAGCTGATTATGCTAACACAGCTCAAAGAAGTGTTTGCACTACAAAGGCCAATAAGAAAAAGGCAGTTGTGTGTTGTCAAGAAAGGGATGTTTGCAAACCTCAATTACATGCAGTAAAGTAGATTATCATGCAAAATCCATAGTATTGGAGTCTTCTTTCAGAGATAGTTGTCTTTGTCTCACATGAAACAAATACTTTTTTCAAATAGCATGCAGATTTAAAAACCACTCATCAACAAGCAGTCCTTTAAGAATTAGATAATAATGCCTAGATGCTGTACAAAATTATTAAAAGAGTTTAATGATCCAGGACTTGACTTGGCCCAAGAAGAAATAGTTGTGTGGAAATAGAAGTGAGGTGGTGTTGGCTGGGACTGTACCACTCAGTGAGGCAGTGTGTTTCAGCTTTCCTGTCTTGAACTCCCTTTTTCTGCTTGTAGTTTTCTTTGGTATAGGCACCATCTACAACTGCATGTGTCTTGTAGTAGATGACATTGCATGCCAGGGTCTTGGGGTGGTGAATGCATGTTAAATCATGCCCTTGCAGTAAGAGTATACTAGAGATAGTAAGGGTGTTAAGTGGATATGGATGTCATAATGTTGTGGAGTTTTGTTGTGTGTGTGTTTTTTTGTTTGTTTGTTTTGTTTGTTTTTTTGGGGGAGGTTTTTTATCTCTCATAACAGTAATTTGTATAACACAATGACAGGAATAATTTGGCATATGGATGGATAGATTTCTAGGAGAAAGATAAGAATGGGAAAGAAAAGGCAGAGTGAAGAGAAATGTAGGTTATAAAAAAAGAGCAGACCAGATACAAGGACTGTGTTTCACATGGAAGGAAGAATGACCCTGAAATTTTAAGGAAGTTATCTTCAAAACTTCTTCATATCATTACTCCATATTAAGGATGGGCCAGCTGAGGGGGAGAGCAATACCAAGCTGGGGAAAGATTTTAAAAAGAAACAAATGATTTGATCTTAAGCTTTATTTTGAATACATCATTGCATGTGACATAATGACTTGTCTGAGAGTAGGAAACAAGCCTTTGGGCAGCTCTTGAGACTTCCAGAGGTCTTGTGAGTCTAGCTATTTGAGGTGGCTCAGCAGTCTGGTTTGCTGCTCTCTTAATACCGCTCTCCATGCAAGCCTGCTGCAGTCAGCCCCACTATAGCAGGGTTCAGCGTATTACGAAGACAGAATTTATTCACTTTTCAGTACAAATGAAGGTCTCAGACCTTTCAAAGGGCAGGAACCTATACATACTGCTTAGTGGGCTGCATCCAAGCCTGACCCTGCTTCTCTGGAAGCATGATGGCGTTTTGGTTAGTCAGCAGGAGACAAACTTCAGCCTCAGAGAGCTGGGGAGGCTCCAAATATGAAATATAGATCGCATTGTTTGAAACTGCATTCAGCAGTCTATTAAAAATATAATCTGTACACAAACCTTGTTTTCACTGCATCCTTAGTTTATTGCAAGAATTTTTTTTTTCCCGTTAATTGTACGCAGTATATAGGTACTGGATTCAACTACCAGATTTCTATTTCTCATGTGTTACCATACACAAATCTCTTTATGCATGCAGGCCCAAGTTTCTTGGTTGTAATTTCTCCATTTCTGAGTTTCTATGAATAATTAACCAAGGCAGCAATAGGGGAAGAGAATATTGCAACTCTGTATGAGGGCTTTTTTAATTCAGATACTAAGTAACTTGAATGTGTTTTCTGGAAGCTCCTCATTATGTTACGATGCTCCATCTACTGTGCATTTATGGTTCATGTAGTGATTTTATGTGTTGGTTCTCTTGATCACTGGAACTAGATCTTCAGGAGCAGATTAAAGGTAAGTAAAATTATCAGAGAAATATGCAGTAATTGCTTTGTTCTTCAGAGACCTTAAGACAAGTGGCAGACAGTCAAAGCAGAATCTTCTTATCCAGAATTTCCTATGAAAGTGGGAGATGAAAAAGGGGAGTAAAATAGATAAGTTCCCTTTGAAAACCACTCAAAAATGCTTCAGTGCACAGTGTTAATAGAAACCACTATTACAAGTCATTTGCTAGGGATGCATGAGCGACCTAGAAGTGTTTAAGGACCTGAATTATTCCTCTTGGTAGCATCTGCTATTCAAAAAATATTGGACAGTATTTGGATGTGATAAATTTATTATGAAATACAGAAATATAACAATATAATAAAATTGTAGTAATAGTGTAGCAAAAGTGAGAACTAAAGGGAGGAAAGGTCATGAAGAAGACATGGTGATTTTTTTTTGCTATTTTTTTGAAGTTTAAAGCCTCTCAAGGGACTGACAGAAACATACAACTTCTTTGAACCTCAGCATCACCCCCCTAGTACAAATGAAGAAAGATTTTATTGTGAAAATGAGTGTTCATTTGCATAACTAAAGATCGCATGGATGTGGTTTAGACTGTGGATGACTCTTGTAATACAGTGCATGATGGTGTGTAAAGTTTGGAGGACTTGAGGCTCTGAATAGGGCTTAAAGCTAACAGCCGCCGGGAGAGGAGCAGAGGCTGGAAACTTGTGTCAGGGTGTGTAAATCTTCTGGAGTATGAAATGTGTGTAAGTTTTCTTCTGCAGTGTCAATGAGAGGCTGTGAAGTACTATCTGAATGTATCACTGAGCAATCTGTTTGTTAGGCTGAAATAGAATCTTCAATGATGGCTTTATAACTTTAATGAACTTGGTCTTCATTTACAAAAGAAAAAAGTTTGAGCTTACTCAATAAATGTGATGTCACCAGTTTTTGCACTTCAGCTAGTACTCATATAAGCTTCTGCTTATGCTTTTCCTATCCCAATCATCAAACCCATATACCCCATGAAGGAAGATGCTGTCATCTTACGAATTCTGTGGTATTAAAAAATAAAAATCCCTGTCTCTAGTTATATTGGACCTTGTTGAATACACTTGTTTTATTTCAACAGCTCTTATCACTGTGTAGCTTTCCTACTTTTTTTCCTGGTATCTATGTATTGATAGAGACACAGCCTCCACCTTGAGCGTCATCTGACACTCAGTGCTGTGACCTGGTGCACTTTTCAGCCCGATCACATAATTCTTGAGCAATTTCATGGCTTGTACAAACTAACAGGGGAGTGGACTGTGGGTGTTGGTGGCCAGCCAGTCACTCAATGAAATGCATGATGTAACCTGGTACCAAGGTGGGGTAAGGCCAAGTTGGTATGTTAAGTACTTGGCAAAGTTTGAGAGTCAGTTTGGGCTGTTGGACAGGAGCTGGCCCATGACTCTAGAGATCTCATGCCCATTTCTGGTTTCACTTTGGGGTAACTATCACCGGCAAGTCACTTTTCCTGTCTGTGCAGCTGCTTCTTTGAAAGCGTATGTAACTGCTCTAATAAAAGGGAAGATTTTTGAGGTTTGGATTGTCACAGACTATGCATGTACACAGTTCATTTGTGCCTTACTGTCAGGTCCTGTGATGCTGTTAGCTGTCAAAAATCCTGGGGACTTTTAAACTGTCAAAACCTCTTGTCATTCCCTGGCAGAATAGGCAGAATACTATGCTGTGACCATTCCTGTTTCAGGGCTTCTGCCTGTTTCTTGCCATTCCCTGCAATTACTGGCTCTGCTGCCCCGTTCCTTCATGAATGTTTGCTTTACTGAGTCTCACCTGGCTTTCATTTCACCTCTCCTCTTGGAGTGGAAGTGTCTCCCTAAAGGTTTGTTGCTGGTGCTTGCTACCTACTCCTGTGGCTCTTGTTTTGAAAGATTATCACAATTGAATAGAAACCTTTTCTCTAGGAAGCAAATCAAAATGGTAGCCAAAGACAACCCAGGGCATAAAGTCCTTCACATCCAGGTACATCCACATCCCAATGACAAAATCTGCTGTGTGGGGAAAGGAGCTGTTGAGTCTGAGTCAAGATAATTTGATGGAAGTTTGATTCAGTTGTTAATGGGCTTCCTGAGGAAACTTAATTTGGGGGATGGTTGTCTCCTTCATGAGTGAAATGGAGTGTGGTGTGAAATGGAGTAGACGGAAGATAGGTAGGAGAATAAGAAGAAAGTAGGAAAGAATTTCAGCTCCAGCTGAGCAGCTTGTTTTGATTTCACTTTGAATTATCTTCCCCTTCCCCTGCACCTTCCCCAGTCCTTTCTCTCCTTAGGTCGGCTCAACTTTCCAGAAGCAGAGTTTACTCTAATCTTGCATTATTTGTCATTTAAATGTATTTTAGTCATCATCAATTGCAGAAGTACATAGAAGACAGAAATAAATAAATAAATGTGTTTTAAGTTCACTGACAATGTCAGTGTTGGTGTGGGGACTATCTCATTTTGAGCAAGAATGAATTAGTTTTGCAATTTTTGCTAAAATGGAAGTTTGAAAATAATTATCATTTGGGTAGATGTGTGGTGTTTTGCTTTCAGGCCTTTAGCACTTGATTTTAAAATGAATGGAAAGGAACTGTTGAAACAGCAAGAAACTTGTCTTAACAGCACAGCTATATGTTTGGTAAAGCACTGGAGACTTGGAAGCCACTTCTCTCTTGTCAGAAATTGTAAATCATTAATTTTACCTGTAGTGGTGAGTAGTACCTCAGGAAATTTTAGATTCCAGTTATAATGCCATTTATTAGCTATTCAAGTGACTGCTCTCTCCATTTGATGCTTAATGCTTCCCTAGAGAGTTCAGGGACAAAGGTGAGAGGGCTAAAGTTTTTTATTGTTGTTGTTATGGATCTGCCAAGAGTGGAATCTGGTTCTTCCCTTAGCTAATCAAATACTCTGCTGTGACAGTTCAGGCTTCTCAGGGAACTGCACCTGATGGCAAACTTATTGTATAAACAGACAAGCAGAAAACTGCCTGCAGGTTGGAAATCTGTGTTGCTGTCCCTATAGCACATTGCTACAGAATTAAAAGGCAAGGGATAATTGATGGAAAGAAAATATGAAATTGATAATAACACCCAAAGTACTAGAGGTATCTGAAAACAGTTTTTCAGAATGATGTGAAAAAATCTGTTCTGGCAGCATGTTGACGATGTGTGTAGAGGAAAGAGAGATTACTTACATATTATAAGGCCTTAATTGGCAGACATCTGAGTGAAGTATTCCATTTAGAGCTAACAGGTATAAAAATGTCCCTCCAAAGACAATGGGTTAATAAAACATTTCAAGCATCCTAGAAAAGTTGCTGCTTGTAGAGTGGGCTGGTTATGACTCTTGTAAAAGACAAAAATGCGTTCTCCTGCTTGGACCAGAAGTTAATAGGAAAGTGGTATCTGTGGTGTGCAGGCTGGCTTCACTCACAGAGTGAACACGTCCTTCCTTGACCTTCAAACACCCACCTAGTTGAAAGTACTTGCAGGAAGAAAATGGTCTTTTCACAACAGATCAGGCAAGGATGGTAAGTATTTTGCAGTCGTTCTGCAGTGGTTACTACTGGAAAAATAACAGCTCAAAAAACAAACAAAAAAATGCATAACAAAGAGGGACCCATGCATTTATTAATTTGTTGAGGTAGTATCATAAATTACATGTTATTAAGTTACCTGACCTACAGTGGTCCAAACCTGGAATTCTTTTTTATGGGAAACCTGGGGAGGTGGTGTTTGAGCTGTATCTGAAGCACACAGCAGATTTTTTTTTAAAGCTTTTTGAAACCTTTTTTTGTTTAGTTACTTGAAATGAAAGCATTTAATAATGTACATACAACATAGGTTTTGAAACTTCAAAACTGAGTTAAGAAAGTCCTTGAGATTAAGAATTAAGGTTTAGGGTTCAAATTTCCAGAACCCCCACAGTTTGGTATCACAAAGGTGAAAAGCTGTGTTATTCTGTACAGCCAGGACTGCCATGGAAAAGCAGACTTGTAAAGTCCAAAGACTAATTGTCTGGGAGCTGTTTATATTTTGTTAAACATAAATGGCAACTTAGATATTTTTAGAAGGTATTTCAGGTTCAATAATTCCAAATTTTCCAGTTAAATCTGTTTCACCTGATAATTCCCAGTGAGCTGTACTCAGCATACTTCTATAGAATGTGAGTTTGTGAGAACTTCACATTTTATGACTACATAAAATAAATTGCTGTATCTGTCTTTAAGTTATTAGTGTACAACTTTTAACCCACCAGTTTGAGTGGAAATCTGATTCTGGTGTTCTGGAAAGTTGTTTATAACTATTTTTGAGGCACATCAATTACAACACTATTTCAGCCTAAATAATTACAAGTCAAAATTTTCTCATTATAGGAAGCAGAGGCTTTAACATGGAAACCATAAAGCCTGCTGATGGATAGTGATGTTCCCTCTTTGAGATGGAGAATGTACAGTTAAGCAACTTTTATTCTTATGGGCAACAACTAACACAAAGGAGAAAAATGCACTGAAGGTGTGGAACAGAATAACTCAGGATTTAGGAGAAAATGTAGAAAACACACAAAACTACTTTTAGGAAAATGTAAGTTAACAAACTGGAATGTGAATTAAGCTTGAAAATATTCTAATAGGCATGGATTCCTCCTGAGGAGCTCCAAGTTGCCTACAGGTCTCTTTAATTCTCACACTGTTTTGTGGTAGGCATTCTTACTAAGGCACGTCGGGCTTTTGACAGGAGAAAAACTTTCCTATGAAGATTTCTAAAAAGCACTTTAATATAGATTTAGCATATAGACTTGGTGCCTGTTCAAGGGGAATATATGCCTTACAGATATTTGAAAATACTAAACAAAAATAATAAAGAAACAAATACTAGAAATAGATTATAAATAGGATTTTTCTGAAATGAAATGATAGCTGAACACCAGCAATAATTTTTCTTTATGGTGACCACTACTAGACAGTGGCATAATTCAAATGAAAATAGAAGAGTAATTACTATGCAAGCCCACAAAAACATTCTGTCTCACATTTAGGTCATTGCACTATGGTGGTGATATTTACACAGCAGAACTTGTGCAGAAAAATAAGATGAGGATCCAAGATCAATAAAATGACAACCTGGGGGGAAGAATCCTTTTCAAGTAGTTGCATTCTAATGCACCCTAAACCATTAGGCAACTTAAGGTGGGTCCTGGTTTTCTATCATTGCTTTCCTGAGGGTCATTAGCTGAAAACAAGGATGTTGGAGTTCTTGTCCAATTTTTTGTTACCAATGCTAAATGGAAAAGAATTCAGCCCTAAAAACTTAAGTCCTGAGGTTCATCTTGTGTCACAGAGAGCTCTTGTATCCATCCCAGCTTCAGAATAATGCGCACAGATTGCTGTTGAGCTTTATAGCTACTGGGATTTTACACTCCTCTTCCCTGGGTGGTGGTGATTCTTTCCCCTCCCTTGCAGTTAGTCTCTGGCTTTGGTGGTTGTTATATTGGTTTTTCCTGTTAAATGTTTCTTAGCCAGCAATGAATCATGATGTGCTACTTGTTCTGCTTTCCACTGTTCTGAGGGCTTCTTTATTTATTAATAAGAACAATAGCAAACAGAAATGCATGGCTTTTTCATAGTCATTATTTGCAGAGCACTTTGTTCCAGGCTACCTTGCACCTGTGTCATAAATTAAGTCTGTAACAGACACTTCACATACATACAATAAATAATAAAACTGGTGTTCTCTTGGGGCCAATTTAAAAATAATATATTTACATTCTGTGTGGATCAGTAGCTTTAATATTTGTCTGAAGCTCTGAATAAGACAATGAAATCCTTTTATTTTGCACTTAAGCCAATTATTTTATGTTGATGTTACTTACATGACAGAACTTACACCAGAAAAAACAAAACAAACTCAGGTTCAGAGAAGCTGTCCCTGCAGAGAGGAAAGAAGTTATTTTTAAGTCACCACATTCTGATTTAAACCAAACAATTGCAGGAGAGTAGAAAGTGAAAATAGATTCACATCAATATTAAGAGTTCACCAGGAAAGTTCAGGCTGGATGAAAGTCATAGCCTGGCTAGAGGACTACAATAAAACTGTAGTTAAGGAAAAAAAGATTTGTTTCTGCCACTGACATTTATGACTGCAAAAAAAATTAAATGTTCTTCTACTCTGCAAAACTCAGAGCTGGCAAGGGACCGTAGAAATATTGGGAACATGTTGTAAACTCTCTAGGCTAAACTTTGACATAGCTGGAAAGTTCAGTGCTGTTATTAGTGATACAGAGAGAGAGAACTGGGAACTGTTTCATTGTGGGAAACTTTCACTTCCCAAATATAGTTTGGACAACAAATGCCACTAACAGTGGCAGACAAAAAACATGATGGAGAGATGACAGCTGACAGATTTAATCACCAAAAGGTCTCTGAAAGAATAAGAGGGAGGTCCTGTGACAGGTCTATTTTAGACTTTTAGTAGGGGCATTGCAGAAGGTAACCTTGGACCAACTGACCACATGTAGATAACTTAAATTAGACAGAAAATAGAATTCTGAAAGGACTTGCATACAACAGTCTGAAGTTAGTTGAACCTAACCTGACAAGGAATATGAATACAAAGGAGGCTTTGTTTTTATTCAAATAAAAAAGAAATTATCTAAACTCCATATTCCTAGAAAGAGGACAATGTTTTAAAAGAAAAGTTCTGCAGTATTAACATCATTCATTTGCACAATAAATTCTGAGTCTATTAGCCTATTCATCACCATCAAGCAAAATAGATAAACAGTGAATTATTAAACAATATTGGATTTATTCAAATTGTAGACATTAAAATTGGCTGTAAAAACTATAAAGAACCTGGAGGGAACCTGCTCCCTTTCCCAGCTTTTCCTTATCCAGGTGAGTACCTTGATGTACATGAACTCATATGGAGGTTAAGCTCTGAGGCAACATTGGACATACTCTTTTCTTTTTTTCCCAGTCTTTAAAATTCTGACTACAGTATTTCCCAAGCTATGGATTGTTTTTGGTTTCAGATAGGTCCTGGGGTCTTCATGTTCCTGCTTGTACAATGACTGGGGGAAAAGCTGTGGATGAAGTAGAAGTACAGGATGTAAAATGTCTCTCAAGGTCTTGACTGCCATTGCTTGGAAGGTTGACTGTAGCAGCAGTGAGGCTTGGGCAGCTGTATGTGCAGAGTCAGCAGGTGTACTATGTATTGCTAGAACACGCTGTTGCCTTCTTGCCTCTGACAATACCTGACTGAGGCGAAGTTTATCCTCACAGGCACTAAAACGTACATCTATTGTCCAGATGTGATTTTTATGCCTGATAACAGGTTAAGGAAAAAGGCTGCTCCTGCTAAATTAGTCTTGCAGGTGTGATACAAAGCTTACTCAAGTTCTTCAGAGGCTACATTTTTTTCCACCTTGCATAGATGAAAAGGCTGATAAATTATCAAACCAGCTGGCATGTTTCAAGCACCTGCTCTCAGAAACTTCAGCACTCTTAGGGAAAATGCTGTGCTGTATAGCTCAGACCACAGACAACCCTCCTGTATGTCTTGTTTGTAGTTAACTTATTTTTGTACAAAGCATAATGCTGGGAATCCTTCAGTGTCAGTGCTTGGAAACAGCTTTTGCTTCCTGGGGCTCTGTTCCCTGCTCTCTTGCCTGCTGCTCCCACGCTGCAGAGTCACAGGGCAGGCAGGGAGGCTGCTCCTGCCTGGTGCTGCCAGGTCCCTGCCCAGGCAGCCAGACACTCTGTTCCTGCCTCCCCGCAAGCCGTTGCCAGACCTTGGATAAATTTTTCATGCTCCTTTTTCTCCCTTTTTATGCTATTCGTTGTTTTGTTAGGTTGAAAGCTCTTTGAACTTTATATTGTCCCCATATACTGTGATGAATACAACAGACCCCTGAACTCTTTTGGGCACTCCAGGTTCTACCATGATGTGAATAATTTCTTAACTAAGCTCCCTAGGATGCCACTTCTTTTCCAATACAATTTCCTTATTGAAGTGAAGAGCCACCAATGCTTCAAAAGACTGTGTGTTATGGCTCTAGTGAGCATATTGTTAAATGCCCCTGAGAGTTTTTACAATTCTCCTGTTTTATTTTTTTTTTGCTATTAAGTAACTATATAGAAACAAGCTTTTTATAACAGCTGGTTGCTGAAAGGCTCTGTTCTTACCAACAGTTCAAAGAATACTTATGTTTTCTTACTGGTTTGCATCAGAAATGGGCAGCTTCATCCCTTGGGTGCTCTATAAGTCTCATATTGCTGCCGTTTATTAAGATAATTTAGTCCTAAAAAAGCATGAAATAAAAGTATAATGTTTTATGAAAGACTAACCAGCAATTTTCTTTTTTTTTAAAAAAACCTTTGCCTGTTATTAGAGAGATGGTGAATAAGGAAGATTTGAGTTATCTCTGATATGGTAGAAGTGCCAGTAGCTATTAGTGCACTGTATATATAAATTCATCAGAGGTTCTGCGGCATAATCTGTAGTGCAAACTGGCAATTTTCTATACTGAAAAATAAGTGGGTGATCACATTTCTTTAAACCCACAATAGCTGTTCTTTAAACCCACAAAAGCATGACCCAGTAACATTTTCAAATGCTATTGTGTAGCATTCAGAAAATGCGTGTGTTAATTTATTTCTTTTTCCCGCCACATCTATTAGATTCGTTGCAAACAAAGGAGCAGAAAAGAACTTTGCCATTTGCTTTTGGAAAACAATTTCAGACTGATGTAAGAGTGAAGAAAAATATTTTCATTTGTCTCATTATAATTTTCCTTGCCTATATGCAAGTTTAATACAAGAAACCCATACATTTATCGCATACTAGAGGCTTTAAGAATCGGTTTAGCAGCCATTTGCATGGTTACTGAAATAATGCTGAAATTTTCCTTTTAAGAATGTGAGCTGTAATTCTGTGGATCATTGCTGTGTAGGGATGGAAAAAATCCAGCAGCACTAAGATATATGTGTTAAATTACAATATTGTGGAAGGAAACTCAAGAAGTAAATGATTGACAATGCTGGCTTTTAAGAAGGCATAGTTAATCTGTAAAGTTACTGCCTATTGAGACTTGTGGTTCCAGTTTGTCTCATGATGCTGTTGTTTTTGTCCTGTTTCTGCAGAGTTAAAAAGAAACTGGTATGTGGGAGTTGATTGTTTGTACATAGAGGGGTTAACACTTTTTTTTCCCCTCTTTTTTTTTTTTTTTTTTTTTTTTTCCTTGAAGGAAGCTTAAGGTGCCTCATGAAGAAAAAATTCTCCAAATCTGTGGATTTGAAGTAACTACACAGTTATTTTCTACTAGGGCAAGCAAAGAACTAACTAGTCCATTTAATTGCACAAAGAGATCAGAGGTAGAATATACCTAAAGTAATCAGAATAGTCACTATGTAGGTCAGGATGAATGTATACATATCCTGTCACCTACTACATATGAAATATTGAATTTAAGTGCAGATAAGATGGACTTCTATACATTTAGAAATTGCACCGACTGTCCTAAATCCTTAGGATGTGTCAACTGTTAAATGTGAAGGATTGTGAGTTTTTAATTAAAAGAAATCTTGATCTTTGCAGGTGTCCCTGAGAAATCTTTTGCCACTTTTTGATTTACTTAATCCTTCCACTATTGTTTATTAGGGCCCTAGGATTCATCTGCGCAAACTCTGGTCTTGTGTGTTGCTGAGCATCTTCTTTGTGATGCCCGAATGTCCTTAGTGCAGTAGTTCCTACAGTTGTAATTTACGATGGTGCTAAGTAACTCTTTTGCACTGCTCTGGCCCTTATATTTCTTGGGGAAATCATCTGCAACGAGTCAAAGGCAAGTTAAAAAAAGAATGAATTTAGATAGTTCTCTGAAGCTGTAACTTTTAGGGACCTTATCAGAGTATTTTGAATATGTGAGGTTAATAACATCTAGGATAAAAAAATTAAAAAACTGAGGAAACATGTTTATTTTCAATGCTCCTCATAAGCCAGTTAGTGGAAGCATTTATTCCATGTGAGAACAGTTTTGTTCACCTTTAATCCTATGGTTAGATAAATACCAGCCATTTACTATTATATCATTTGTATAGTTCTGTGTTATTGAAGATGTTTACTATTCATTTTTTCTACCACGTATCTTTTGTACTGGGCTGTTTCTTTGTTGTGGGTAAGACCTTCAGATTTACCACGGCAAAAATTAACAGGTTTCTGAAGAGCTGTGGAAAGAGAATAAATTCAGGTGTTAATCTCTTGTACATAAATGCAAAGACTTAGAGCATACCATCAAGACGTAAGTGTAAGTTTATATACTAAATCTTGAACATTAAAACAGCTTGGGAGAGAAAGGGACCACTTCTCCTCTTGCACAACTCAGAGGTTTTGAGTTCTGATTGAAATGAGTCTTTCAATTTTTAACCTTCATTAACTTGGTTCTTTGAGAGATTTCTGAAGTTTGGGAGACTTGTGGTATCAACATATATACAAAATAAAAATCTATTTTCATCAGCCAGTGTCTCTGAACAAAAGGATCAGATCTGTGGCATTTATTTGTGTTTTAGAAGCAGGAAATTGCTGTTTCTTGTCATTGTTGCCACTGACTGTGCATGGTAAGAGAAAGGCAGGGACCCTGGGAAGAAAAATCTATGCAGTACCGAGGAGGTCAGTGATTGGTGTGGGAATGATGAAATAACTTTTATGCTCATTTTGGAAGTGATAAAATTCATTTTGTCCATGTAATCATCTAAAAACCTTGCAATTATGCATTTTTCTTTATAGGATTTGACTGTTTTGACTACTTATAGATACTGAGGGAGATGGACTTAGGTCTCTTGTGATATTTTATCTGATTTTCTGAGTAAAGACTCAATACTATGTAGGCTGCTGGAACAGGTGACTGCTGTGCAACTTCCCCTTGCTAAGTCAAGAGATAGAGCCAGGAAACCAAGCACCAGCCTTTTCACTGTTCTTGTTGTTTGCCCTATTGCTGCCCAAATTTCCAGCTATAGCTTAATTCTTTTAATCTTGTGGTAAATTGTTAGAAGCATTTTTCTGGAAAATGGGAAAGTGACTGTGCGCTTTCTGTGGTATGCCCAAGAGCACTAAATATCTGCAATGTGTCCCATCTAGAGGGGTGTTGGAAGCCAGTACTTCTAGGTTAAGAAAAGAAGATGCAGAAAATGCTGAGAACAACATTTAATTTGCAAAACACAGGATCTTTTACAAACTATCAGGTGAGGTTATTGACACAGTGTGTTACAAAATCACTTCATAAAATAAAATGTTTTGAAATCTCATGTGCAGTTAGCAGATAGACTAATCAGAGAGTGAATTATTTGTGGTAGATAATGAACTAATGGGATAAAGCAAGGTTATCACAAGAACTGGGTATGACTTGTAAAAAAATTAGGAGTATTTGCAGAATTTGTGATAAGCTGTGTTTCTTAAATTGAATCTAGTAGTTACCATATAAAAGAAGACGACAGGAGAAAATTAATGGGGGGTCCTAGGTTTTTTTTCTCATTTTTCCTTCAACACCTTTATTCCCATTGTCAGTGGAGGCAGCTTCAGCATTGTGAGTAGGTAACAGTGCATGAGATTTTGATTAGAGACTGGTGGTTTACTACCTGAATCTTGACATAGACACAATCTGCTGTCCTGCTTAATGACTGGGTTCTGTAGCCATCTTGTTCATTAGTGGCATGCCTAGGATGTTTCTTTATAGGGAAATGACCAGGGAAGAAGGAAATAAATGATTTGGTTTTATGATATAAAGGGGATATAAAAGAGAATGGATGAGGAAAAAAAAAAAAGACAGGGAAAATAAATAAACGGAGATTACAGTTACTGTACAGGAGAAACTATCTGTGTTGGAAAATACAAGAAAGTAAGAAAATCTATCAAACTGAAGAAGTAAACTGATGCAGAATTAGATGGGAAGAACAATCCTGAGACAAAAGTTAATTTTATTTTTTATTTTTGTAAAGCTTAGTGCAAAAAGAATACAGTAAACTGAGCTGGGCTGCTGGATGTCAAGGTGTGAGATGCTTCACTGATGTTCATAATGAACACATTTTCAGGGTAATGCCTGAGTTTTACAGTGGTTGTTGCTTTAAACCCAAAAATCCTCAATGGCCACTCTGTACGTAGAACTATTCTGCTCATGGAAATCTTGTTTGGAAATTACTGTTCTGTTCCAAACATATGTGCCTTCCCATTTGTTCCTATAAATTGTCATTTTGCCTGCAAAACTGAAATCAGTTGCATCTCTTGCTAGATACTTTCCAGCGAAGGTGCTTGAGAGACTCTTTTCCTGAGGTTTTCATAACATAATTGTGTCAGAGAGTTTAAAATAGAACCACTCTTCAAATCCAGATTTCTATTTTGCTGACCTTCCCCTTTCCTTACCTGAGTTTGGCCTGGAATTAACTCTTGTCCTGTTCTAAGTTCCTTGAGCTTTTTCCTGGGAGGCAGCATGCTCACCTGTGCGATGTCCATCTTACAGACACTCTACAATCCTGGTAATGGCTATGGATGTTCTTTGACACTATAACCAATACAAATGCATAGTGTTTGCCACTTTGTTTAGGACATATTTGACACTTGCAGAAACTACTTAGGAGAGATACCTTGGTGTTATTTCTTCTCAATTGCTACACATGCATTTTTTTATTCAATAATTAATTGTACAACAGTAAATCTATGGCTGTTTCTGAAGAGTGGCTTTTTGTTTCCACTGGCATTTTTATACTCTTATATAGAACTAACACACAAATTCCAGAACAAAACATTCATTTTTAATCTCATGAAACCAGTGTTTATACTGCAAAAGAAAAAACAATGCCAAAACTTTAAAGCATATACATAATTATTTATGTATTGCTTATAAAATGAGAAAGAAAACATGCTCCCAATTTATATACATAGGGGAAATTATTAAATTATATTGGGAACTAGGCACAGTAGACAGATAGTGTATTTGTGCAGTCCCAGTTGAAGGCTGGGATACAATGATCTTAGATTGGCCTGTGTATTTCATTAATGCAATAGTTTGAGGGCAGGTTACCTTGTGTGGCATGAAGAAGGTAGCAGTGGAGAGTCAGGCCACCAAGCTTTTGGCTGCTCTGTCAGGAACTCATTCCCACCAGCCTACATTATGCAGCTCCTGACTTCTGGCAAGTGGGGCTGCCTTGGGTGTGGGGGCAAGCAGCTGAAGTGGGGTGGGCGATGGAAGGTTGCTAAAAATAGCATAGGCCTGCATTTGCTAGTGTTTGTTATTGATATTTTTTTTTTATTATTTTTTTTTTAATTTCTGGGTTATTCCTTATTTAATCAGCACTTCTCTACTCAACCATAAGCTAAATATAAACTGGAAGAGAGGGGAAGTAAGTAACCTTGTATATGAACACTCCTGTTGAAGTTTAGACACTGACAAAATTCAGGCAGCTTAAAATGAGGGATGAGACTTTGTCCTTAATTTGTACCAGTGGGAGAAAGGATGTGAAAGGATGTAAGTTGGGCACAGAGTATCAGCTGGGATTTGTGCTCCCATGCACATCCAAATGTTAACAATGAACTTAGTCTTTGAAGTTTTCAGAAAAAATAACTCTTAAGGAAGTTAAACATAAATCTGTTCTCTGTAAAAAAGTTAATTTGATAAATATCATCAGCTTGCATGAATTATTAAATAACTTAATTTACTTCTCCATTTTAGACCATTTATTTTGGCTTGTAAACATGTTTTTCTTTTCAGAAATCTTACTAAAGGACATGCAAATGTGATGCATACTATGAATCTTTAAACATACAAATCAAAATTCCAATGCAAATCCATAGCTCTGATTGCACAGTAGCAGTATAAGTTTCTAATACATTAAATACTGAAAAAAGACCCTTAAAATTTGCTTTGGTCATTAAATCATATTCTTAATTAAATAATTTGCTAAACCTGTAGTCTGTGTTTTGTTTTTTTTTTTTTTTTGACCAAAGGTCAAAGCTAGTTTTTACATATGTAAGCAAAAATCATCAGACAAATAAATTTAAATTAATTTCTTTGATTCTGACTAAACCATTGTAATTTTCTCTTTTAATATTCCTCAATTTGCTCAATGGTTTTCATCCTTCTTAATTTTCTTGTCAAGATACAAAATCCCAAAACAGGGATTGTGTAGTAAAATGTTGACTTGCTCTTATCAATAGTACTACCATACTTAGACATAAACCAAGGGTACTTAATGTTGTCAGTATAACATTTCACTTTCAAAGTAGTAATAGCTGACTTAGTATAGGATTCAACATTCCAGCTGTTTTATTTTTTTTTAATAAAATAATACCTTAATTTATTTGTATTCCACCAGCATGAATACATTCATTGCAAATTACATGCACATAAAAGGGAATAAATTTGTAAACTACATAATATCTTAACAATAAATAGTATTTGATCTAATACATGATGGTAGTGCACTTCTTGTTAAAACTGCAAGCTTTTGCCAAAATGAAAACAAACTCTTATTCTCCTTATAAATATTTTAAATAATTTTTAAGTACATGTTTCATACCAAGTATATAAAAATAGCATTTTTAGATAAATTAAGAGGTTCCATTTACATGACAAATAACGTGCAACAACTAACCACTCTCTACCAGCTCTATTTGGTTGATTGTCTAGATGACATGCAGCGATAATTGTCCCTTTGCCTTCACAGAACTGACAAACACACCAGCAGGACCCACAATCACCTGAAGCAAACAGTGCCTTACATACTGTTTGAGAGCAACAGTCAGACACTCAGGGAAAACCTTTGCTTTGATGAACAAAAGCCACCCATGACAGTTCTTTTGTCCTAGGCTTCCAGCTGCTCTGACCCCCAGGGTCTTTGGACTATCACAAGAGTCTGCCAAATAGAACAATAAGATGTATCTGTATACAAAATGCTTTTCATCATGCTTTTAGAATCTAGAAATTTTTTTTTCCTATAATATTAACTGGCGCCTTTTCTATATACCTTCCTCTAGAAATCTGAGTTTTCATGTTTGTAAGTCTCCATGATTGCCAGAGAAAAGGTCAAATGAAGCAGTCACGCAGTACTCTCTGAGTTTAAAACTGACAGCTGTGGAACGTGCTTTGAGTATCATTTCACTGTTTCTCATTAGACGTCTATGGCTCGGTAATCTTTATCTTTAACATCCCTTGTGCTTGTCACAATGTCTATCGGGAAATCTGGGGTCTGTGCAGAAACTACTCCCGCTGTTCCTTCCGGGTCCCATGATACCGGCAAGTTCTCCAGGCTTAATGAGCTGATTGCTCCTTGGCTGAAGCTACCTTCCTCAGACCTGCTGGGGAGCACGAGGTGTAATGATGTCTCTGATGAAGAGCATACTGAAGAAGAAAGAGTTGCTGAAATAGACTGAAGAGGAGTCAAGGTAGTGTCTGAATGGGGAGAGGTGCATCTTAAAAACTGTGAATTGTCTCTCTGAATTACCTGATTCTGGGAGAGGGAATTGTGAAGGCCTGGTGTATAGTAAAATTCACCATCTATAGAATTTTGTGGGTTGGGTTCGGTTCTTTGGGGACTACTGCCCACAGAGGACAGATCCGTATTCCAAATGTCACATAATGTGTTGCCGTGGCAAAGTTGTGCTTTGGTGTAAGTAAAGTTGCCAGCTTGCATGTGTGTGCAAGGTTGATGTGTAGTCCAAGCCATTCGAGACTGCAGGCTTTCCAGGGTAGGGCTTTGAGATATACCATGCACAGCACAGAACCCGGGAGGCTTCTGGGATGTGAGCAGGTTCTCCAGAAGGTGCAACACATTCTTCATATCCTTACTTAATTGTGAGACTTCTTGAGTTAAAGTTGTCACCTGTTATGGAAGGGCAAAATATCACAGTATTTCTTTGTGTAGTTATGCTTGAAATACACACATATGTACCTTTTCTCCTTCTAAAAATATCAGCTTTCATCTGTGGCACAGTGTCTTTACTTTAAAGAAACATACTCTACTAATATATGCCTGGGAAATGGTCCATCCATCTGCCTTATCACAGCTACATGTTACACTTCCTGTGACATATCGAAATAATCAAACAATTCAATAAAAATGTATGAGGGGAAACACCATAGGCATAGTTCTCCTGTTTTTAAATGACAGTCTGTATATAAAGAATGGCCTTAGGGTCAGAACTGAGATGATTTCCAGTGGCAATATGACATCAATATCTTATTGATCAATCCTTAAATAGCTCAATGCATAAACTGTTTTTATTAACCAATTTTATAGTGATGAATGATGTCAAAATGAGTTCTTGTGGTATCTTGTACAGAAATACACAAGTGAAATATTTTGCTGTCTTCACAGTAAAATACAATAAACCCATACCCAAACTCTAAAAAACCACTTGTTACCTCTAAACATTTAAGCAATATAAAAAGCCTGTGAAACAGTTTTCTTCCATGTAGTTAAGTTTATGCTTGACAGGTATTGCATTATAACACTAAGATAGTAATCCATAGCATAGATTACTCTGTTGTGTGTGCAAAAAGGAAGAATCCTGTTTCCTTTTAGGCTTTTTTTTTTTTAATGCTGAAATCACTGACAGCATCTAATTAATTAAAATAATTACACAAAGTCTTAATCTCCCCAAAACTGCTGGTTTGGTTGGTTCCAAATTTGTGTTTTAAAGTAAATTAATATATATTAAGATTAATGGTGACATTTGTTAGGAGATTATAAGGACAATTTGGGAAATGAAAAGCCGAATTCAAAACTAAAAGTGACCCACTCACAATTTTAAATGTGTTTGTCTTTCCTGTTTCCTTCTTGAGGAAAAATTTGTTGGAAGTTAAGATCAGTCAACTATATTTAATGAAGAGAAATGAACTTATCAAGAGATAGAAATGAACTATGTCTCCATGGTAGCTAATCAATCTATTTTAGGCCAAACCACTGTCATTACTGTTAGTCATTACTGTTAAAACAGAGTTTATCATACTGATGCTAGTGAAAATAGTCAGAAAAAAAGACATGACTGCACATTTATCTTCAGAAGAATAAACCTCCTGTCAAAAAGCAAAAAAGGCTAATTCAAGGGGCCTTTCTTTGCTCTGAAGACACCATCAATTAGATACCTTACACAGATTAATTTTAAAGTAATCAGAAATAGAAATACAATTTTCAGTTTTTCTGACAGAATAGTTCTGAAGAAATCTCCTGAAAAGACATTTCAGGCCAAGTTTGACTGTGTTACTACAGGCACAATAATTTTAAAGAAATTCTGAGTTAGAAGGAAAGTAGGAAGCTCCAATACAGCTCCTATACATTTATTTGTTCCTCTCTGAGCTAGGAGTTCAAACCTCTCATATTAATAGTTCTGTAATGATCACACTACCCTGGAGGGAAAATGCTTAAAGGGAGGAGAGTCTTGAATGAGAAGTTACAGAATCTCTGCTTCTCTTTCGCCACCTTCTCTTTCTTTCTGCCTTGTTTACCTAATTAAGTCACACTACATAGAAAATAACCATGGGATCTCCTTCTGTCGGCTGAGATTAAGCTTTGAATGCCCGGTAACTCATTTGGACTTCAGCTAATGTGAGGCATTAAAATAAGTTAACAAAGTGATTTGTCAACAGGCTTTCTGTGGTGTTAGAGTAGCCAGAGAAGGTTCTTGGTGCTGTCAGACTGTAAGGAGACACACTGTGTCTCCTTACACAACCAGCCATGCAAGAACTTCTCTGTCCCATCAGGAACTATGAGATGGCATTGCAAAACCTTCAAAAGGTTCTTTGGGAGGAAAGGGGAAAGAAGGACAATCAAACCTATGACTACATAGATCTAGTGGTCATCAGCTTTTTTTAGGATCATCAGTGGTCCCTGCTCCTAGCAGACAAAACAACTTTGTTTTCTGTGCCGAATTTTCAAACTTGCTTCCATTTTACAGGTCTTTCTGCAGTTGTGCAGATTGATGTTACCTTATGACTACGCAACTGACCTGAACTATCAATACTGTGTGAAAATACCTGCAACTTTAAAATATCTTATTTGGCTTTATCCATTTCTGATTACCTCAGGCTTTTTTAAAGTTTTGTTTATTCTTTAACGTGTTTCTTTTGCCAGTTCATTAAGACAACACAGCAAAAAATCTCAGCATCAATACACGTGGCAGTCCTGAATTTCTTTTAAATACAACGTCCTCTAGTGCCCAGATACTATTTTTGATATGTCAGCTAACTCTTGGAGTGCTGTCTTCTCATGAGCTTGCTCTCACACAAGCACGGGAACTGACCTGAAAAACCCACCTTTGATGTACACTTTAATAGCTTCTAGCAGTGTGATAGTTTAAGATCCAAAGTAGTTATGCCCAACTTCATTAGAAATTGACCACCATTTAGTGACATCTATTTGGACCAATACTGCTCTACACGCAGGCAAAGCAAATATATAATTTTCTGGATAATTTAAAAAACTTTTTCTGGATTTTGCAAACTGTTAATGTTACCCAATTAAATCTTCAATATCTGTACTAGTATTAATTACCATCTAGCTCTAAATTATTACACTTATATACTTACATAGTATACTGTTACTGTTACTATCAATATTATGCTGTTTATGCTATCCTTTCTACACCTTACAGAGATTCTTAGGCAGATGCAAATAAGCAGGTGTAACAGGGTACGGTTTTATCAATAATGTTAACAATTTCACAGTGCTCCAGAAAGTGCTGAAGAACAGAGATTGAAAGCAAAAGAATTTTTATGGCTATGAAACAGAAATTGAAGGCAGTACAGTTTTCTCCTGAGCAAAAGGACAAATTCCTTGCATGCTGGTAAGGCTATTATCTTTTCAGGAGTTCAGTGATTATTGTTAGGCTACACAGCTAGTTGTACAAATGGTTCCTGCTGTGCTAGGCAGACAGCTTTAAAATGATCTGTGAGATCCCAAATATACTTTAAAAGCTGCCTTAACAGTTTCTAGGACTTGGTAAAGATACTGCAGTTTTTCCTGATATAGAAATTGGGGTCTGTACAGATTTAGCAATGCACTGGTACCTTTTTAGAAGACTCTCTTATAAAAAAAAAAAAAAAGAAAATAGGATACCTTTCAAAATATAGGTTAAAAAGTAGTGTGGGCTTTTTTTTTTTTTTAACCTCATGGACTTAAACAATATTTTCTGATGCTCTGAACAATATAAGTTTCAGTCAATGTATTTTGCATTTTCAAATTACTTTTACAGTTTCAATAGAAAGAGTATTTTTCTTTACTACCACCATGAAGCTGCTGCATAGTTTGAATACTGTGTTCCATGTGGTTAAGTTGGAATGGAGGTGATTGTGTTTAAACCTTTCCATGAAAATGAGGAAAAGTTCTATGTAGTGCAACATGATGATGGTGATTATTATCTTGTTTAAATTGTATTGGCTGTACAGGTTTCTCTGTTTTATTCATTGCATATTCTGGCATTTAATTTTTTTTTTTAAATGTTAAATATTCTACTAGAATGCTTATGTCTCATCACTGTTCCTGGATAAATCTGGAATAAACCTATACACCCTAAAAAAAAAAAAATACCCCAATACCCCCCCCTGTTTTTTGTTTTCCTGATAAGAAGCATAATACAGTGGTATTTTTTCCTCTCTGTGCTTTACTCCCTTTTGCAATTCAAACTTCACCTAGACATCTTCCTACCATGACTCTTTCTCAACAGCCAAAGAAACGAAGTAGAATATTTGCTTATTGAGAAATGGAAGTTGCATTTTGGTAACACAAGGAAGCTCCCTGGCTTGCACTGCATGTGGCAGCTTCTCTGTTCCCTTGCTTGGTGTTTCATTGCTTCTACTGTTCTGGTGCTTTAAAAAACTAAGGAGCCTTTCAGTCATAATGAGACGTCTTTCAAGGCTCAGATTAACTAGCTGCCGATCCTTTTTTTTCCACCAAGTGTATTTTTGAATGAACAAAATGAGAACTGAGAAATAAGCAAACAAGTTCTATAAGCACATAAAGGAATACATGAAAGAGAACAGGAAATATACATTTCTCAAGGATAAATAATGGCAAAGCAATGTAATTATCTTCTTTTAACTGAAAAGCTTGTTTAATAGATAAGAGGAAACTGCAGGTGTAATATATATATATATATATAATGTCAGAAGAGTTCTCAAATATCACTGTCCCCATGATGTTCTTCTAAACCAACTAAGAAAATAAGACCAAGATGTGATCACTGTGAGCTGGATTCATATGTGATTGGAGTGGTTTATGATAAACAGTTTGCTGTCATCTGTGGACATTTCAAGCCATTCTTTTTAGCAGCCTATCTTGATGTTTTTATTTAATGTTTATTTTTAATCACTAAATGGAATTTGAATTCACTTTTAAATATCAGTAATATGAAATTCAACGGAGATAAATGTTAAACATTAGATCTGAAAAGCAAATGTCAGAGGCATGAATGTAAGTATAATATTCTTCCTATGCAGAGTATTATAGAAAAAAGTCTGTGGAGTTTTGTTGAATCACACTTTGCAGACATTAATCATGCTCCCAGAGTATATCAACAGCATTTTTTTAATTGGACACAAGAAGGAGGACCTGTTAACTAGGAATTACTTAGGTGGATGCAGCTTGAAATCATGTACTTTGTCAGTGACTTTAAAGATCTAACCAAAGGCAATCTGAAAGAAAATGTTACCAATGAAGAGTTCTAGAAAACGTAAGGGACAAAGAAAGACAGAAGGAAATTGGTTTGTTGAGATCTGCTGGAACAGTATGTTTCCAGTGTAAGTTTGTTTTAGAAGGAGAAGGCAATCAGCTATTCCTTATATCTTCTAGGCATAAGAGAAAAAGCAGTAAACTTGCATATCAACAGATATTTACATGTAGATGTTGGGAAAATAGGTCTTTTCAGTGCAGGAAGGTTTTGAAAGGCCTATTAAAGAGTTAACTGGATAGTCATCATCATCTGTCACTACAGTAATAATTTTTATTCAAATATGAAGTCACCTTTTGGTGTCCAGTTGATTTTTACACTGCATGCTTTCCTCTCTTCATTAATTTCTTTGTTTAGGGTGCCTTTCCACCAAGGAAAAGTTCGACAGAGACACCTAACATAGGACTTATGCCACGTATGTGCCATATGTCCTGCTTAAAAAATAAATTAACCTAAGCTTTAAAGCATCAGCTGTTCCTGTTACCTTCATCTGACAATAGTTATTAAGCTAACATTAAAAAAAAAAAGAAAAAAAATAGCTGGGAAGGCTAATCTACGATCATCAAAGTACAAAAGCATAGAGAGAGACAAAACAACAAGGTAGGAGTTCTTTGGAAATATGAATGTCAGTGATAAAAGCAAAATATGTGCTTATAAGTTTACAAAGCTTCTATTTCTTAACACAAATGATACTAGGTTGCATGTATTGACTTTTGTGTTAAATTTACATAGTTTAAATCCAAAATGAATAGTATAGTCTTAATTAGTATTAATCATCAATAAATGTCATTAGTTCACTTTTGGAGACATTTTCTTGATTGAAGGATGTTTTCTGAAGTGAATTATTGAAGTACCCTGCAAAATAATTTCATGTGATAATATAGTTATGAACTTGCTACAAAGAACATGTTTTTAATTACTGTAAGTCAGGGGAGTTCTTCATTTGAGTTCTCAAAATGCAAATTGAACTTCAGCAGTTCATCCTCTATGTAAAACTGGAAGCCTGATTAACCAAATTTTCTCTATTGGCACTGATTATAGAATGACTGTTTTCATCATGTCCATACATTTTTATTATTAAGGACTATTTTTTGCTTAAAAAAAACCAACCAACCAAACTTTTTTTTCCTGGTCTGAGAGGAGAATGAGATTGATTTTTGGCAGCTGGATGTGAAATATGTCTTAAAATAATCTGTTTATAAAATTTCTTTATGTGATTTGAAAAATCAACATATTTATCTAGGATTGTTCCTTTTGTTAGATAAAAGTGAAATATCCCTATGAATGCATTTTCTCTCTTCTGAATAAGTGTCAAATGCTTAGAGTATTTTAAACACTTGCACCTAAAAAACCTGAAATTAAAAATAGCTCAATTTGCACTTAGCACTCCAACATGCAGCTAAATAGAAGGCAATTTTCCAGTACAGAATCTGATGCTATTTGTATTTTGTCACGTTCGTTTGTGTTTCAGTTGAATGGGAGAAATGTGAGTACTCTGTTCATTATACTGTTTTAGTACCGTAATTCTGAGGTCTACTGATGTGGCAAAGAATGAAATCAGCCCCCAATTTCTGAAGCTGAATTAGGCTGCACTGGACATGGGTCTTATTTGGGAAAAACAGGGGACATGCAAAAGTAATCTCAGTTCATCTACATGCACTGTACAAGATGTCCTGTATATCTGAGCATGAAATACTGTACCTGTATATTCAAATGGAGAATGTGTACACGTGCACTCTGCAAATTACAGGAGAAGAATAATGACTAAAATTTTTGTATCTTCTTATTTTTAATTGATCTATGTTTTAAATAATTCAGATTTGGGTCTTTCACTTTGAATTAAAATAGAAGTATTTCCATGTTCTTTTTGTACAGTTGCACTCAAATGATAGAGAGCTAAAAGCCTATTTTGATACTGACAGTGGCAGAGTGATAGGTGGGTGCTTTAATTTAGACTTATGGCCATCTGCATATCTCAGAAAATCTGCTTAGTGTTTTCCTGGTTTTACTTCTGGACTCCTTAATAGTTATGTATGATTGTACCAAATAAATGGTGCCTCTGAAAGAAATCTGAATGTTTAGATGCGCTCGTTTGATCAGTATCTGCAGACAAATGCATTGGAAAGAGCAGGTTGGGTGTACAGATGTCTGTAAAGGAAGGATGCATACTTGTAAAGCAGAAGACCTATTCCTAAATTCCCTCTCTGCCTAATTTGGGACAGGTCTTTGAATCAAGCCTTCACCAGCTCAGAAAATGTGCCATGCTCTTAGGTATTCAGTCGCCTAATCTTGAAACTGTTGCTTGAATAACTGTGTTTTTACAGGAGCAAGAACCTGAACCTTAACTCTCTTGTCTGCCACACACTGAACTATAGTGAAAGTTATGCCTTTTTTATTCAGTGATTATTTAGACTAAGCAAAATGGGCAAATTGGGTAGGAGATTAAGCAGTCCTATTCCACCCCAGTTTACAATGCTGAAACAGAGGGAAATTCCCTTTTGTCAGCTTTGATCTCATTCAGGCTCAAAATGTGAAGTGAGTTTAGGTAGAACAATGAAGAAGCTGGGTAATCAGCTGAGTAGCCAAACCAAGCAGCAAGACAAGAGGAATCTGGGGTGTGTTCAAGTTTCTCTCATGTTAGCTAATAAAGTGTCTGTGCTCACCTTGAAGCCTGTCCTCCTTAGAGGAAGTCTGTGCATCCATTAGTCCTAAAGTTTATGCATAACGAACTCTGAGAAGTGAAATCAAGGCTCTGTCTTCTGTTTGTCTCATTCTTAGGTAAAGGAACTTTCCTTTGTATTATGTAGTGAATGTTACGCTTAAAATACTGCCAAGAGCTCCACTAGATATCTAAGCTGCCTATAGCTTGTTTTGTAGATTTATCTCTGGGGTAACTCTTTGTTTTGCTTTGCTAACAGACTGTATTGACTGTCTGAATGGGAAGATGCATGTCTTTGTTCCCCCAACAAACAGCTGAAATGTTTTTAAGCTAACTAGTGAACTGTTGTAACACAATTGCCTTTTATGAAAGCAGTTATTTTTGCATTTGTTGACAGACTACACAAAAAAATGTATTAATGGTAGCGTTTGCTGCTGTTGGCTACTTATGACCTGTTTTCTCATATTTTCTTTTTCAGGAGGGGACTGCATGTCTTAATAAAGGAATTTGTTTCTAACTCTGCCAGTATTTAAACTACTGCTAACTGTTTCCTGCAGCATCATAATTTTCCTTTAATGGTCATAATTGAGCGATGGAATGATGAAAGCACTGGGTTTACTAGTGTTGTTCAAAACTTACTGTAACAACAGAAAACAGCTAGCGTATTCCAGCAAGGCTACTCACAGGCTCATCTGGGTAAGTACCAAGTCAGTACTGTCAGTTCAGAAACTCCAGATGGGGCATATTCAAATACATGTAGAATACCAATTAAGCAGCTTTATAGTCATGAAGTTTTTCCAATGTAAATTTTGATCCATGGGAGGACTTGGAGGATACCCATCTGTCTCTGCGATTTGAGCTCAGAGTGTTACCTATGAAATCTAAATCTATACCCTTTTAGAATTGCTCCTGATGCCTTTTTTTTTTTTTTTCTCATCTAATATTTGTCCATATTGTATGCCCATGCATTGTCACATTGAATTGAGAACTCTCAATTTAAATGTATTTAAATGTTTCTGTTTAAGACCCTTGCTTAGTCAGAATGCATAATGCTGTTTTCTTTCCTAGGGGAAATTTTAGACAGGAAACAAAATATGATCTTGGAAAGCAGAGAATACTCCTTCCAACTACTGCAACACACCAACAACAGTCTTCATCTTAGACATGTCTATATTAGTGTAGATGCATTCTATGTAATGTACTCTATACAGCATGGAGTAAATTGATCTTGGAGATACTGTGAAGATTAATATAAATGTTCCTTTAGGTTCCTAGGCTAACTCTGGTGTGATTTCCAGAGTGTAGGGTTTTCCATAATCCTTCACATAGTCTCACGTAGCTCTATAATCTTCTGTAAGTTCTTGGAGGTCCTGTAATCAGAGAAAGGTATCTTTTTCTGCTATGACTAAACAGTAAGTACAACTACTCTCAGAATTTTTCAACATTATTGTGTTATTTGTATCTCCTGGTTACACTATCATTAATGTCATTTTATCACTAGCAAGACTACATGTAAATCAAATCAAATGTTGCCCAAAGATGTCTAAACCTATCAAACCTTTTTTGGCTTCCAGTTTTAGTACTCAGCATTCCACATTGGTGCCTGTCTCTCAGCTACACAGCATGAAAGCAAATTCTGTCTTACCCACCTAGTAAGCTAGCAAGACTCCACAAGTTTCTTGAACAGTTTTTAAACCTCCAGAAATTTTTTTCCTCTTACTCACAGGACTCCTAATACCTGCTTAACAGACAGAGGCTATAGATTAATCAACTTCTGTCACACTCCTGTGGAAAGAAGAGAAAGACCTTCTGATGTGACTTCTTTTTGTCTGACAATCTAATGGTTGACTTATTAAGTCAAGAATTAGTGGTTCAAATCCACCTCTGAGGAGACATTGCAGGAGTCTTAAGAGATAAGCACCTCTTATTTCAAGTGAAGTCTCACAGGTAGAATACTACGTTAAAAAAATGGACTGATGCCCCTCCTCAATTTTAAAATTAAAGAGTTAACCACATTCAGAACAGTGAAATATTTGTCTCTGGATTTTGTATTTTGTTTCTCTGTGTGAAAACTGTAGTGTTTTACCATGTGTTCACATTTCCTTTTTTTTTATGATAGTGTGAACAAGCAAGCTGCATAACATTTTGTTTATATGGTGTTATCAGGGAAAAATGAAGATTGTGCATGAGGGAAATGACCTTCATCGTGGTGGCTTTTAAAAATTTTTTTTGTTTCTTTAACTGTTCTCTAACATACTGCTCTACTCCAACATTTATTTATTGCTTTTCACTAGGAAAGAATGACAAACCCAGAGCTGTTGCAGTTGAAATATTTGGTTAATCCTCAAGATGCCTGCCTTAGCACATCTGCCGTCACGATGTATTTTCCAATTGCCTCTAGCAGATAACCACATAATACATCTTTGTATTTTGGAAATACCTGTCCTCTTCAAAGTCAAATGGGATGAATCAATACGGCTTGTCTGTTTCAAAAGTATTACATTGGAAAGAAATATTATTTCCTATTACAATAGTGGTGTCAATGAATATCTTGGAGATATTTTTGAGTTCTTTGACCAAGCTTTATAAAAAACTGTCATCAATGGGGCATGGAACTTTTGTCTGAACTCTACAGTTTGACATAAAAATGAGGTTATGCATACATAGTGACTAAATAACCATGCATGCACTCTTAGCTTAGGACATTTATCTGACAAAGTTAACCTGACTCAGAAGGAAAGAGGTTTACAAGCTAAATACTTCACATATGGAAATAAAGAATAACTAGATTAATAGTACACAATATAGAGGAAAAAGAAAATAAAACTTGACATTTCTGGTAACCAAAGAGATCAGCAAAAAAAGAAGTGAAACTGTGTGGTTGTCTCTGATTTCTTTATATTGAAAGACAGATTATGCTAGGAACATATTTTTCTCTTGCAGTACAACTGTGAGCTAAAGTCTGATGCTTTCACCTTGTTAGCCAAAGTACTGCAGTAGCTGGAAATGTGAAACAGTTTAGCCAGAGAACACCTCCTCTTTAGTGCCAGATTGATAGCAGATTACATGTTTGAAGTTATTGGAAGGGAAGAATACGAAGCACCACTGAACAATATTGGCCCTGTATTCCTCAGGTCATATGGCTTAAGCAGGACTGGATGAGCTTCTGTTTCATTTTAAATAGGCACAGGTAAAGTGATCTGCAATGTTTGATGTGAATCTGAACATGACTGGATTCACATTTCTTTCAAGGAAATTCACCAAAATCATAGCATTCACCAAAACAAGAAAAGTTAGAAGATGGGACTTGAGGAAAGAATGAGAGAAATAGATGCACATACAGAAGAGGAAAAATGCTAAGAAAATGAGATACAGTAACTATGCTAAACTAACTTACTTTTAGCTCTAGCACAACACTAATTTCTATATAGCTTTCACGCAGAAAATTAATGTGCGAAAGAGTTAACCCCAAACTGCCTTAAATGTAGGAACCCCATCCAGTTCTGCAAACTTGTTAATCACACATTTATCACATTCTCAAGTTATCTGAGTTTTCCACAGCATTCCTTGAATCATTGTTAATATCTTCCAACCCCCACAAAAGCTCTTTACCTCATTATTAAGCCTGTTGATCTGCTGTTTGGTCTCTTCTACTTTGATAACAAGCACGGCAGCACCAATTTCAGCCTCTGAAAGTAATTCAAATGCATATAAATGAGAGAGAAGGTGGGGACAGCTTCTTCATAAAAGAGAAGACATTTGAAACAGTCTGAGCTGCACTAGTTGTGCCACTTCAGCATGAGTCTACCCTTCAGCATGAGGCATGAGTCCACTGGTCTCCCCCTCTGTGTCTGTCTTTCTCTCATTGTTTTTTTCTTCTCCTCCCACTTGGACATGCTCTGTTCCTCTGTGGTGCTATTTTATAAATGTTTTCAGGATGTAAATCATTTAGGGTTTCCTAAAACCTCTTGCTATTAAAGGTTTTCACTCATGAAAATCTAGGTACTTCCACACTTCTCAGCTTCTATAAATAACAAAAATTGAAAGCTAAGTTTGCATATGGAAGTTTTTGTGTGTGTCAGAATGTTTTTATGTTGAATTTTGTCCTTGTGTTTAGTACCTTACACGCTCAAAGGTTTGGGAGGATGAGGCTCCAGGCTGATCCTACAATACTGCTGGTAAAATCTAATACACGAAAATACAGTACATGTATCATGATTGTTAGGAGGAAAACAATAAATAGCCTTCAGGACTCTAATATTTTTTTTTGAAGTTCTAATTGTGGTACTGAAATGGTACTGAAAGTATGGATATATGTTAAACCCCTTTATGCCACTTCTGAGAATCAAAGGAACAAAGGGGATTATGTTATGAAAACTGTTTTCTCTAAAGAGTGATTTTCCCAGGCAAAACTCACCTCCAGCCGTAGGAGATAACCGGGAGTCCTGCCTAAACTGATCAGAGCTGAAGTCAAAGGTTTGGCTTTCCTCATTATGATTTCCATCTTCAATCCCATCAACAATTCTGTTGAGAAAAATTGGCGTGATGGAGAAGTTTCATAAACAGTTTAATAAACATCAGATTCATAATTATGTTGTCAAAATTGCTCCTAAAGGACACATTTTTAAGTAATGATAAACTTTGCACAACATTAAGTTTAGAGAAAAATAAAGACTATTATATTGGTATAACTTCTTGTGAGTCACTAAAGATTAAACTTACTGTTAGAGGAAGGAATGTGAGGCCAAACATAATTAACTGAAGTTTCAAAATTTTAATGACTTCTGCAATATACCTGTATTGAATATAGTTTGCTCTTCATATATCTAGTAATCTGTTGCCATTCTATCTTTTACACAAGCTAAAGATGCTTCGTTATGCTCTTGTGAAGTTTAAATCTCCTTGCACATAACACTCAGGCTCTTATATTAGGCTGACTTAGGCAAAGCCTAGGCCTGAACATAATATATGTATTATATGAAAGCATCTCTATAAACCACAGTCAAAAGTGTTGTTGTGACACAAATAGCTTTTTTCAAATTCATTAAAACTAGCTCAGGCAGAACAATCTTGTTTGCAAATTTGGTATAGGAAGATGCATAGACCAGCCTGCAATGTCCCAGCTACATTAGTGCTGATATTGGATCTAAATACTAGAAAAGGCATTTTTGTGATTTATTTCCACTCATGCATTGCAGTTGATCTGCAATTTGCAGTGTCAAGAAATCTAAAGAAAAAAAATATTGAAGCATTTGATATAGTATTCTAGTTCTGCACAGAAAAAATAGAAAACTGGCATCAGACGGGCGAATTAATACACATTATTAAAATATATAATTATGATTTTTTTTTCTCATTTATAATAAATTGTGCTATAAATAGAACTGTTTTAGAGTAGATGAAAGTGATTCAGAAAACTGCCAATTGACAGACATGGAGCATAAATTTGTTGTTCTGTCCAGGCACAAGATTCAGAATTTGTCTTATAGTAGGCAGATGAGTTAAATGTTAATCTGGAAGGGCTAAAGCAGACAGTTCTTGGCCTCTCAGTCAGTGATGATAATTTTGTGAGATGGAAATTAAACTTTCCATCTAATAAGGATATTCTTAAGCAAACCTCTGACTGGAAGTGTTTGGAGAAGGGAAGAACAGACAACACAGAGATATCTGTGATGTATTTGGCTTCAAAGACCCATGTAACTTAGAACCCCGTGTGCATATCATATATGAACTTATACTTGGCTCTTCATGTGGGTTTAGGGCTCTGTGTCATGTCTGAGTGCTCATGATGCCAGCTGGATGTTAGTAGACTTCACTCTAATTTTAACGAGTCTCTGGGAGATGAGACTCAAACATGGTGCTTGAGCTGCTCTGGCCTATACTGTTATCTGCAACTGAAAACCTGAATCTTTACTTTGTTTGAAATTTGCTATAAAACCTATTTAATGTCATCTGGCCTCACTGCTCCAAAAAGCAAACTTTAAACACCGATATCCCTTTTGAAGAGATTTTTAATTATATAAAATGTTAACATTTTAACTGTCTTTAAAGCACACTGGGGAAAACCTACTTAGACATGACTTGGAATTTATAGACGCTATATTATTTTAATTGTTTAAAGATTCAGACTAAAAGAAAACCATATCAGTAAAAATAGCTAGTTCTGGAGAGACACAAGCCAGGATTCTATGTGGGAAATATTTAACAGGCAAGATACTTACTCATATACAAGAACCTCACTGTGGAGTGACATAATATAATGAGTTGAAAACATGAGGGGAAAGTAGTTGGTGAATCCCACCCCTTTCTGAATTAACCATTGTACAGCCCTGAATTTTCTCCTGAAGACAGGCACATCCACTTATAGAAGCCAAAAAGTCAGAGAAGATAAACATGTGACTTCTTCTGTCTACTCAGAGCTAGAGTGCACTTGTCCATGTCAGTCTGAGGAGATTCAAATGCGTAACTGCCTCTTTCCAGGACTGCCTTTGTTATCACTTACACTTTCTCCCTTATGATGCTCTTCTACTTCATAGGCAGTACCCAAAAAATGATTGATAAGTATCCTAGAAGTTAGGATGCTGGCTTCTATTCCTTGTGCCAGGAAGTATTTAAATATTTTACCCAGTGTCTGTGCTTTATTATCTTCACTGTGGTGTACAAGAAAAGAACCTGAAGCACCATTGAAGAGTTCTGGTTGGCTTACTGTAGGGAAAATCCACAACAGAACAAGTTTCTTAAGCAAACAAAATATATTCTCTTGAGAAAGTGTGGTTATACACCTCACAACTGCACTGGCTGGACATTTCAACCTGAGTCTTGCCTTCTCCTTACAAATGTGAGGATGCTAATTAAGGTCTTATTTTCTCTTTAATATTTACTAAGAAACATTAAAGGCTGGTTCTAAAGTGTTATTAATTGGTCAGTTTTAATGTTCTAATAATATAAACTCATTCTGGGAAATATGAAAGTGTTTTGGTTGGAAAGCAAAGTCTGAAAAACACGTATGCATTGGGCCAATTTTCAAGCCTATTAACAGGATTATTCTGTAGTTATAAAATTATGAATGAAAATAGGACATAATAATATATTTAACAATACTGGTTTCACATTTTTCTCTTGCAGCCTTGGCTGCATATGTTCAGAGCAATAATGAGTAAGATTACATTTCAACAGAAAATATGAAAGTTAGCTTTTCCCTGAATTATCACTTGTTAGGCAAATGATGATGACCTTTACTCATAGCTGCTCTGAACTAAATTCACATGAGATCTATTAAAGAAATGAGAAAATATCCACTATGCATTTCAATTTTGCTAGCCTAGAAGCTGGTTTTCCACATATTATCTTCCCTTGTATAGACAAAACTAAAATTGGTTTGTATCCTGCCCCCCTTTGTAATGTAACTGTGCCAATCAAATGATAAGGGCAAAAGATTTCTACATAGTCTTTCATGTCCTTTTTATGATTGCATCCTTAGGGACACGTACCTTGACAAAGCTAAGTAAACATTTTTCACACTGTGGCTATTTCATGTTTGCAATGGCAAGTTGCTCAAACTACCACTCTGCCTCTAGTGAATAAAGGAAGTTCCTGAACATGTAAAATACTTCATATTTTAGAAGCAGAAACTTGAACTGGAAGATCAACTGGTACAGCTCTTCATGTGTGAAAAAAGTGATTGTGATTTCTGCAAAGAACTGATACCAAAACTCTTGGTTTATAGTTAATTATTACATTGTAGCAATTTAGAAATAACATACATAAATCAGCTTACAAGTAGCATGCAACTAAAAAATAAAATATTAAAAATTAGACACTAATAATACAAAAAAACCCTATTATATGACTCTTGTTTAAGTCAAAAGTCACAACAAAACAGATTTTGTCAACTCCATATTTACTCTCTATATAACTTGCATTATCAGGTTTCCTTTCTGTAATCTAAAACCCCTTATTTTCTAAAGTTGTTAGGCAATAGTTTTCCATTATTGTCCTCTACTCCAGTAATTTTTGTATTTGTGCAGCTATGCTGTATTATCATCTACTTGCTATTTAAACTACTGTCTCCCCGAATATTTCACAGTGCTACGGTAGGAATCCACATTATTTTGGACAGACAAATGGTACCATAAAGCAAGACTGTTAAAATAGTCATTTTTGTGATTGTTCAATACTTTTCCTTTTTACTGGTAGAAATACTCTATTTCACCATTATGTCCTAAAGTCATAATATTCTGCATAGTGTGTAATAGTTCCTACAATAAGAGAACTTTTCCTTCTCTGTGGGATAAGCAAAACTATCAACTATTGAAAAAACATAATTTTTGTATAGCATATCCTAGTAATGATATTTTTAATAGGTGTTACATGATAGAGAAAAAAGTAACTGTTGACAACTACTACCTTGGGCTCAGGTTGGGTGGACCACTGGTGGTCAGTGCTGAAAGGTGTAACTTAAGGTTTTTCTCCTTCCTTCTGGAGTAGTAATGGAGCTCTGTTTCATGTTTGGTTCTTGAGGGGTTTGAACTGCAAGCACGGATAGGTGAATGAAAGGGCACTGTTCCTGAGGCCAACTGCTTCAAGTTTCTCCCTAGGTGGCTTTTGCTTCCAGCCTTCTTCTGCTGAGAGCAATTTGTGCTTCTTGTATGGATTGGTGAAAGGGTGCTGCTCTCTTCTTCTCCCTCCTCATCCTCATCTTCATCTTCCACAATTAAAGGGAGTCTCTTCTTTATATTTCCGTTTCCCTTGAGCTCTGTCTAAAATAGATAATATGTACTAGCATAAGATTCAGAGCCTGACATTGCTGAAACAGAATTTCTTCTGGTGTTTATCGTGGAACGAACCCATATCTAGCGCAGCTTTCATTTCTTATTAGAGACAGCTCTTTTGGAACTCTTTCATGGCTTCCCTCCTCAAGTACGGCTATATGTAGATATGTGAGAAAAATACAAATTAAAAAAGGTCACTAGCGATGTAGCCAGTGAACTCACTGCAATATGTTTTGTTACCAAGAGTACAAGACTGGTTCTTACAAGCCGTATGTAGAACTGAACAGGTGAATCTTGCTTTACCGAGACATTATTTCTTTTGAATTTTACAATCTCTGACTCCTCGTGGACCAAAGGAAAGAACTGAGGCTGGTAATTCATATAATTCCACATTTTCACATGGAACTATCTATCATGTATAAATAGCATTTACACCAGTTCACCTTAAGTGGGATTGTCCTCTGTATCCTTCTTAGTTGTTGTAACTGAAGACACTGCTGGGGTAGTAGGTAGATTTTTCAGTTTATACAAATTCTTGTTAATGCACCAGTGGTGTGGCAGTGTCAAATTCAGAATGGAGTAATTGAAAGCTACATCTGTGTTTGTTTTGAAAAAATGCAATTTGAATGCTTGATGTTGGAACCAAGGCAATTTAGAGGCAACATAGACTGGGATTTTGTGCTTTATGTAGTAATTGAAGTACAGTGTAATAGACCAATGTATTGTTTGTTATTGTTTTGTGGTAACACAATACACTGGTCATGAGTGCTGAGATATGCCAACACAGAGCTCTTGTCAGGAATAGGCCCTAACTCAGAAATAGTTCTATTTGATCCCATGGTACAACTTACTGTATATGTTGGTAGAAGGTGAATAGGCAGAATGAGGTTTTAGGTCAAATTAACAAACTCCACACATTTCAGTAAGGAGTACAGACAAATGCAACTTCAGAAAAGGTTGCTATTTTTGTTTTCTAGGCTACTCCTCTTAATCAAGCTTGATTAGGGCACTGTTAATTTGAGATAGCAAACCTCAGGTTTGTATAGTCAAATTTCCCATATTCAGGCCAAGTAAGATTGGTTGAGTTGAAATGCAGATTTGGGGAACTAATCCAAATGTTCTAAGCCCACAGCACTATCTGTCTAAATGTATTGCAGCATAAGTTTAATTTTGCTGTGTGTTACAGCACACTTCCATTGAGTGAACGCTTTTATCTTAGTACACATTGACAGATTTAGTGAACTAGGTCCTTTCCATCTGACATGTACGAAAAGCTAAGAATTTAAAACAGTGGCAAAAGTCATGTCTGTATAAAGTACACCATCCATGTTGTCAACCATAATAGTCACATGAAAGCTGTCATGATAACCAAATTGTACAGGACTTGGCACTGATGCAGCCTGTACTCCATAGATAATCAACATTACCCATATTCAAAATTTTGGCTTGAGTAACCACGTATTTAAAATGCAAGTGCTATAGTAGGATGTCCAAATCTGGCACCTGGAAGGAAAGATCATAAACTGTTACTCATAAAATGGACAGTGGCAAAACTATCTGCAGGATGCTATTTGAAGTCCTGTTCTGAAACCATAGAAGTAATTTGGATTTTTTCCAGCTTTACTCTGGCCATAACTGTGTGCATGTTTTGAAGCTGAGCTTGGCATATTTAAAAAAGTTACTAACATACCTGAGATAGCGTAGACTTGTTTGATAATTTTGATATTACCTGAAAAACAAAACAAAACCAAAAAAGTAGCAAATATGTGCATTTGCACAGTATTGGCTTCCAAAAGCAAACAAACATCTAAAGCAAAATATTTATGGTGATATGAGAAAAGAATCTAATGACAAAACAGCTGTATTAAACTAAATGGTGACATAGGACTGAACTAACGACGCTCCTTAGAAACAGGTGCTGTGAGAAAAACAGCAACAACAACAACAAAAACCAAAACCAAAAAATGTCCCCAAAACCCCCACCAAAACCCAAAACATTTTATTTTTATTAAAAAAAGTTCATGCAAAAATAATATTTTACTTTAATAAAAAGTTGGATCAAAGCTTCAGACAGTCAGCGAATGTGGGTGAGTGAATGTATGCCTGGTAGGTTTCAGTATCGGTTTGATAGAATCCCATGAAGGAACAGTACTCTCCTTGGGCTCTTTCCCTTTGTAGCTTTAGCTCCTGTGCCAGCCTAGTTCTTACATGCAGGTGATTTAACTAACTGTAGCATCTTTGGGGAATTTTCAAAGGCAGGGATGGGACTGAAGCAAGCAGGACTGATATAACCCTGAGGGAGATGTATTCCTAAAAGCTGTTCAAGGCCATGATATTTTCCTTTCTTGGATTAAATATAAAGTAAAACAAAAGAAAAGGAAGAAGAAAAAAAAATCATACAAGCTTAATGTGTAACTACCTCTAATAAAATGCACTGGAACTGCTGAAAAATATCTGTCATGAACATTCTGTTGTATACTTGAATGTCTACATCTTGATGACAGGCAAGTCTCTGACAGTCTACATGCTGTATTTATAGGAAAATCTTAGTCCAACAGGTAGAATTTTCAGAAGTTATTTTCAGCTTTCTCACATGTCAAGATAAAAAGTGCTTAACACGTGTCCATTGTTAATTTGTTATATCTTTTTTTTTCCTCCAACTCCAGGTAGAAGTTAAGCCTTTCTGGAAGTCACTGGGACTTCCCTGTTTGTTTGATAAAAGTCTTTAGAACTCCTAAATACACAAGTTTTAGGCATGGATTTTGATTATTTTTTCTTTTTTTCCTTCACAAGCCTTTCAGGTTAACCAGAAAACTTCTGTAGTTGCTCATAAAACTGAGGGTACTAGTAGTGGTATAATAAACAAATACACAATATTTAAGTCCGTGTAAGCAGAAATTCTACTCCACAACAGCCAAGCAAGTAGCAGGTGTATCAATAGATTTAGCAATAACACACTAATAACTGCCAAACAGAACAACTGCAATAATTAGCCTATGTAAATAAAATAACTGCTGTGTTCTTTCTGAATTATGTAAAGTACTCAATGGTATTAACAGGAAATGAGACCTCAGATACTGAAATCTCCCAGCTTGCACTGTGATTTATGCTGAATGAAGAAACACCGTCTCCCTCAAGATTCAGGACAGCAGGAAACCGGTAATGTACTAAAATAAAACAGTCAGAATTAGGAAGTACTAGTGTCCCACTTTGCATGTATGTTTAATAAGATTAAGTTAAAATAATGTCCAGAATTGTGGGGCATCAGTTTGCTTGGCTTCTAGCACAGGTGCAGTATGTATTTTAAATAGCATCCTTAATTAAAACTCTTAGCTAATCCCAATCATGCACAGCTTCACAAAATAAATCTTAGAAAGTATGAAGGCCTTAGAAGTGACTTGTCATTGTAGTTTCTAATGTGGGTCAAGATTTCTCCTCACTTTTTTTTTTTCTTCTCCCCTGAGCACATGCGTTAAACATGATTGTACATTTTGAAAAGGTAGACAAACAAATCATTATGTGGGTGTCTACTGGATGTCCTGGTGGCATTTCCACAGCCATGCTGTGGTCTTTCAGCTGGGCTGGGCTTTCAGCTCTGTGACCAGTTGGTAGCACTGTCCCCTGGCTGCAGGACCTCTCTGTTGACCATCAACCCAGTGGCCACAGCTGCCCACAGCAGAGACAAACTGGCTTCAGAGGAAATGGAGTCACTGGCAACACTTTGTTGCCTTATGACCTTACTAAGAGAACAGTAAAGGGGTTTTTGAAGTCAGATTGCTTTTTGCGGGGAGGGGAAGGATTGTACTTAGGAGTAAAGGGTGGCAGTAAAGGAAAAATAGGAACAGGAAGCGTATGATATGAAGAAAATACTCATCAGACCTCCTTCTGTTTTCCCAAAATGGCCCCTTTAAACCTGCTGGGGATAATTTCAGTCTGGATAAATTGATATCTTTAGGTACAGTCTGGACCTATAAACTATCTTGTTAGTCACACAGGACCCATTGTAAAGAATGTTGTAATTGCTTCAGTATTAAAACACTGTAGCCATATTTATTTGTTGTAGCTTCAAACACTGTATCTTGCACGCATAAAGTGGGGTCTAGACTTTATGGCTTGGTAGTTGAAAGCTTGTAGAATAAACTATAATTAATTTGTGACCAGAGAGAATTCTCAAGAGTTTGGCTTTGAAATCTTCTGCAGTATCAGAGTAAATTATGAGGTGGTGTCCTGGTTTCTGATCTGCTAAAACCTTTTATTTAGGGCAACACACTGGTGTAGCCTTCTATAAAATGCATAAAATGCCTTTTTTTTTTTTTTTTTTTTTTCTAATATGTAAAAAGAATGTGCATACAAAATAGCTCACATGCTGGTCTTTTAAAAATGAGTAGAACTCCTGAAAGATATGGGCCACTGGAAGAAAAACACTGGTGTTTCCCTTCCTATGCCAAATCACCAAAAAGACTGATGTTAGCATGACTTATGTGAAATACTGTCAAAGATCAAATCAATTTTTAATTTCAGTCCTGGTATATCTTTCTCTTGTGAAACTAGCTATTAAATTGAATTTCAGAAGACAAAACAAAAATAGATCATGTACCAAAAGCAGAATCATCAAATTCTTCCACATATGTAATCTCAAACGTACAATCTTCTAATAATTTGTTATATTAATATATAGAGCTTAAAAATTAGGTAAACTTCATTATTACTTATTACAAGTACAAAAAGAACATTTCACCATCTGAAAATGCTGGTGATTTGCTATCAAAAGCCAGTGACCTGAAGATTTTTCAAGGGTCAAGAGACTGTAGTCTTTAATAGAAGAATCTCTACCAGGAATTGTGGCCAAACAAGGTAATTAGCTGTACAATAATTCAAGATGAATAAAACCTTCAAAAGAGAAATATAGAGATGCAGCTAAATTTGGGCTTAATACATTAAATATCCAGGTAAGCAACTTTCTATTTTCGGGCTCAAAAGAATGTTACCAGCTTTTACTGGCTTGATTTCTGTCACCTTCATGGGAAGTAGGAACAAAAATAGAAACATAATTTTGATGATTTTTGTGTAAGTCTTAGGTCCTAAAATATATGAATAATTCTTTGTGTCTGGGTAGTCAAACGGATAAAATACACTTTCAGGAAAGGATTTGAAATCAAACTAGAATATTAATGTTCTTAGTCAGAATTTGGATTGGTGCATGGAAAAATACAATTCATGCCATATGTTCTATTCTTTGCAAATTCACCATATGGTAATGGCAAAGATACAAACAGATAACAAGGGATTACTGTACTGCTGAAAAGCTTAATGCCTCACATGTGTTCAGGCCTCAGTTTTCCATAATCAGGAAATTTTTCAATGAAATATCACAAATCCTTTAAATCACAAAGGATTCAATCACAAAGAATTTGTTAGGTTAAATATAATCGTTTTATATCTGTATTTAAGGAGCAATTCATCTGCCTGCCCTTTTTAATTATTTTTTAAATACTTTCTGTAGTTCATTGGCTTGTTCTTGTATTTTTTCAGGTTTATTCTTATCTCTTCTCCTGGTTTTGTGGAAGAATATACTGAATTAGCAGCTGAATTTAACAGCTGCTCTGTCACTGGTATTATATCTTAGATAACCAATAACTGTGTATTGCTGTGAACTCTGCAATATTAAGTCATTTTCCTACGTAATTTCTATCTTTTGAGAAAATTATTGTAGCCTGTGAAGTTAAGGACAAGCGTTCAGTAACTGGCTGTTTGTGGTCAGCTTTGGATAAGTTTTTTTGCAAACGAATACTATCTTGGATTCAAATTTTTCACACGAGCTTTTTTTATTTGATATTAAAACTTTTCATATATTTCTTTAAAACCTGGATGTGAATTTCACAGAGTTAATCAGGAGAAGCTTGTAAATCTACTTTGAGTGTTGCATTAACAATACAAGATCTATTGCATTTCATGTTAAAAAGTTGTCACGGAAACAAAAACTAGCCTCTCTGTCACTTGCTCAAAATTACAATCAAATAAATGGTAGATGTGGGTGGTATAACTTGTAATTTTTACCTCTATATTCTTAACCCCTTCCCCCAACCCCAAAACAGGAGAAGAAAATAGACTGCTCTGAACACACGTCTTTCATAGCAAACCTGTGCCAACAAGAATTAAAGAATTAAAGACACTGTCAATAAGGTCAAAAGAAGACAAAAGGAGGAATTGTTAAAACAGACAATATACCTGGCACTGACAGGTTGCATTTTTTGAAAAACTAGTAGATTAATGCAGATAAAAGATGTAGTGGAGAAAACTTTAATATTCTTACAGTTTGATTATAGTAATGTAGAAATTTGCATAATATTAATAGAAATTACAATGCACGCTAGCAGCTTTCAAAGCAATAAAACTTGCCTGCTTAACTTTGTAGAATTCAACTTTGAGTTGCTTTCACACAGACTCAATAATATTTGCAGGACTGGCCCTGCGTATTACTATACAATTAGACTCCTCAACTTAAGATTATGGGTACTATGAAAGAGTGGCTTTTAAGTTTGCATTGTTAGATTTATCTTTAAATGAAACTTCATATTATTTTTCTACTAAATGTGTATATGTAACTTGAGAGAGGCTCTTTAAAAGAAAAGAGGAAGACAATTAAGTGGAATTTGAAAAATATTCTCTCAATGAATTTTATGACTTGCATTGCCAAGCATCCCCAATGATGCCCTGTTGTTTTGCTGGCACTCAGAGGCCAAATCCTTGGGACTAAGTGTTAATAAGAAATGTCTCACTGAGGACAGCAACATACCTGTGGAGAATTTTTAAGAAAGTCCAGCTTTGTCTGTCTTTCAGGGTATACCTTACTAAGCAGAATGCAGAGACAGGCATAATCGGTTTCCTTTTTATTTTTTTTCTCAGTAATGAATATTTTGCTTTTTCAGTGGCAACTTGATCAGTATATTAAACTCTATTCAATTCTCCCAGAAGGCAAAAAAGTGCAAATTGAACACACATCTTCCCCACAGATATATTCAGCGTTAAAAATTTGGGAAAGACAGCAGCTGTACAGTAACTGGAAAAGAAATTCTCATGATTTCACCTCAAGGCAAGAAACCATGTCCTGGCATGTGAAGATATCAGCAGAAGTCTAGGTATAAAACCTTGTTAAGTAAGAAAGCTATCATAATATCTGTACACTGAGATGCAATTTGTGTTTTCTATATACACATAATACAAGAAAGCTGAGCTCATAGATTTTTGGAGCTCTTGTCAGCTTTGTTAATCAAGAAGTTCTGCATAGATTAGAAACCAAGGCAACATGGACAGTCAATAAGTAAATATAGTGTGATTATCAATGGACCCTGTCCCTGACCACTTACTATACATGCAGTACTGTACTGTATATACTGTATGTATATATTTGTAACTACAATTATGTTGTTATTTATCACAGCATTGAAAAAGTGATCTTTACCGTTTAAGCCAGTTTGACATGCCCATTACATCTCAAGGTAGTCTGTGCCATCAGAATTAATGTTCTTATAGAAAAATTGTGGTATTATAATTTCCTTCACAAATAAGTTTTACAGAAGAATAAAAGGATAGGTTACTGTAAGAATGCTTCTAAATTTAAGGCCACTATCTGGTCATTGCTGTATCAATGCAAAATGAAAACAATTCTGATTTAAAAAAAAAAATTCACCTTCTAAATTAATACCATTTTAAGTTGTATTAGGATTAATTTTATTTCTATTTTTCCAGTGTAGAGAAAAAGATATAATATTAATATTGTAAAAGTTATATTATCAATTTTCCTCAGGCACAATGAAGCATGCATATTGGAAAAGGTTATCATGTAGCATCCCTGTGTAATTAAAATAGAAATATAGCTATATTCCAAGGCAATACTCTCTCAAAGTCATGAGCTTTTCCTGACTAAAATTCAGTTTGACACTGTGTTTTATACCTTTCTCCTACCACAGTCTGAAAATATCAATAAGCTGCTTTGCTAGCCTGGATTTTTTTTCTTTTTTAAAACATGTAACCCCCTAGTTAAGCTTTATAATCTGATGCAGAATGCAGTAATCCCAGGAAGTGAAATGAAAGAGAATAGAGAGTGTTCAGAATGACTCAATAGCTAAAACTAGAAGTAAATTTTTTCACGTTTAAATGTTTTAATTCTAGTTATAATGAAAATTATTTGACAAGAAAGTGCTAAGGTCCAAGTGTGAAAATCCTAACTACATATATGCATTGAATAGTCTTAATATAAATAATGTATAACTAATAATTGTGCTTCCTGTCTCTTAACACATTCATAAAATTTAAAAAAATGACCACAGAGGTAGGAATTTTGGAATGTCTCACATATATGTAACATATTCCCAGACAAAACTAAATGGGTTATTTTCCTCTCCTTCCCTTTGGCCTCTTTTACATCTTGTGGGATTCATCCTTACAGCAAATTCAGGTGTAAAACAGAAAGGACTTGTAAATATACAAGAATTTATGAGAAAGAAATGATTAATTGCAAAGATGACATAATCGCAGAAATAAGTTGTGGGATGAATTTCCTAACTGGAACATGACCACAAATCAAAAGAATAAACTATTAGAGAGACAAAACCCAAACATTATAGGTGGCTGTGTGGGTTTTTTTTTTTTAATGTTAGAATGACTGGAGGGTGCAGAAATGAAAAAGGAATCTACCAGAAAAAAAATATTCCTCAGCTAAAGATGCTAGGAAAGCAAATGAAAAGGCCACCACACCTGCAAGAGAAAAGGCATAGCAGCCTGTCCTTTTTGAATTACTTGTTTCTGTATTGCATTATTTCTCAACAGTGTACCATATTGAAGGATATATTAGAAACATGATAGTGAGATTATTATCTTGAGGCGTACTGGGTGAACTGGTGGCTGAGAGGCACCACACATCATGCTCACCAATGACTGCAAGGAAACCAGCTTTATGAGTCAGCAGACAACAAAAAGGAATGAAACCTGACTCGCACCATAGCTCCGGGTCAGCCCTGCTCCTATGCTGAGTGCAGCAGGTAATTGCCAGGTTAAGGGGGTGGAGGAAGGACTGACTGTAACACTGCACAAGGGAGATGATATTACAGCAGAATCAGTTGTCTGAGGCTAGCATCTGCCTAAAATAATCAAAGACCTACCAAAACCATGCTGTCATGAATACATCAATATATAGGAGAGATGTGAAATACCTTACAGACAGCTAGATGGCAAAGCTTTTTCCTAAACTGCTTCTCATTCATTTAAAATCAGAAATTAAGCGTAAAACAGGTGAAGGAACTGCTCTGTTTTTTTTTGCCAGTGATCATGCCCTTCTACAGCTGCACAATCCTGGTACTTGTTCCATAGAAATATAGGAGTTGAGCTGTGTAAATGATGTACGAGTGCTCCCTTGTTCAGCAATAGGGTAATTTATTTTGGGAAGATGAAGAAGGAGAGAGGGAAGAAGGAAAAAAATTCCATATGGTCCCAAAAGCATGAAAAAAATGTTCATAGCTTGTAAAATGTGAAAGGGCACTAAGTAATATTTCACAGCAGCACTGATTGCAGAGTAGTTCATGCACAGAGGCAGGTAAGAGTTCACTCCTGTGAACACATCAGAACCTGCATCTCAAAATATATGTTCACACTTTAAAAATTATTTTATTTTTTGATAGAATGAGGAGCACATTCATTCCTATACTATAATTGCTGAAAAGATCAGAAATTGGCAGACTCCATCTCATACCCAAAGAAGCACAAAAGAGAAATGTCAATATAGTGACTGGCAGGCAGAAAACAGTGGATGGACAGCCATCAGTCACTTAGAGTCTCTAACAGAACAATGGGAAAATGTTCTGTCTTGCTGACAAGCTCTCAAAGATAATGAAGATAATGAACAGGAATTTAAGGCAGTGGTTGATTTTTCTTTGTTTGTTCCCACCCTCCTCCCCTCCCCGAATAATCATGCATATAAAGTGTTAGCCTTCTTTTGCTTTAGGTGATTTATTCACTGCCATATTCTCCCTGTTGTAATAATTCTTGTATAGAAACACAAAAATTACCTTTGACTGGTCTCCTGTTTTGCAGAATTTATACCTACTCTGCCATAGACAATAAACATCAGTGAGCTACACCTGCAGTAATAGTAGGTGTTCTTCTGCCAGACAAGCTATTGACAAAAAGTGATGTTTAACTGCATGTAAGTTTGTTTAAAAATGGCATGTTTTCCTCAAAGTTACCTGAGCCCACTCTAAATGTCAAAGTATGACTTTTAAACTTTTCTAAGGTAAGCCACTTCTTTCTACACAGCTACTGGGTAATGGGGCAAAACCCTCTTCTCTGTTAAAAAGGAGACTGGAATTATTCAGGAAATCTATAGAAATTATTTATGATGAAAAATATTTTGCATTCTGTGATTGCCCTGCAGTGTACAGGATGAGCTATGGTATAGGCTGGGGTGGAAGAATTATGACTTTGTCAGTGTAGTAAGATTTTATTTGGAAATTATTTTTTTCAATACATAGGTTTTGTTACAAACACATAGGTAATACCCGAGAAATAGGGTTTTTTTTTTTGGTTCTGAAAATTAAACATATCAAATATGTAATTATGTGACTGAAGTTTCTATCAGGTTTTTCTTAGCTTACAACACTTGCCAAAATTAAAAGTAACATTTTTTTTTAAAAAAAGCTTATTTTTTTCCTTAGTACCTCTAGAATTGCAAATAGGAGAACTTTGATTTGTTTCTTTAAAGCAAAATACTGTTTACTACGCAGAAAATAAAGAGACATTAAAAAAATCAGAAATGTCATGCTATTTCCATTGTTGATTCATAATAGATAATCAACTATGTAACAGGTAGAATTATTTCTGAATTATTACTATATTGGAAAGCAGCATTCATAAATTCAAGAGAATTATATTAGAATTTCTAGAAAATGCGTGCCTAAAGAGGCAAGAATTAATGTATGTCAAATACAAAATACACTGGCTGAAAAACAGACAGTGGCTAGACAGATTTTCACCTGAATTTTGTGTTTGCATCCAAAATATTTTTGCTTTTTTTTTCTTCCTACAGAAGTAATGACATCAGTTGTCACAAATAAATATAAAAGTCTAGAAATAAATCAACTAAAAAGAAATAAATTGGAGTTAAATATACATTGTTAAAATACTTAATGCTTAGCTGGAATGAACCAGAAACCAACATATTTTAGATTAGAATTCGAAACCCTTTTCCTTCCCAAGATGTTTGCTCCAGAGCTTAGAGCTGTTTTCACCTTTGTGAACAATTGGTTTGGCCAGTTTTCAGGTTTTCTGGTAGAAAATGAGGAGCATCCCTTGTAATTTGTTTGGTATTGCTAGTAGCAACCTGAGCTTTATTGTATTAAAAATATCCCACAACTGAATCATTAAAATTTAATAAATTCTAAACACCAGCCTCCCAAAGCACAAGAATTAAGCCCCATTTTGTCACACAGTGCCTTTCTGCAGGGAAACAAACAAACAAACAAATATTTGTTTTTATTGCTTCTTGCTTGTCTTTTAAAATTTATTTGTTTGTTTATTTTATTACTGAGAAGGCTGACTAAGCTGCAGTAAGAATCAATGTTCCCAACTGGAGGAAGAATCTACCACTTGTGCAATCTTTGTCACTATGTGACTTTGTCACATTTACACTGCAGATGCACTGAAGGAAGCAATCCTCCCCCCTGCTTCAGAGACTGAGTATTTTCATTTTGAAGAGAGTAGCTTCTCCTCCTTTGGGGGAAGGGGGCAGGAAAGCTCTTGTAGGAGGCAGAACACTACTTCTAAGTCTGCAAAAGGAGAAGTTGATTCTTATAAATTATGAGTTCTGTCTAAAAATGCAGATTTTTTGAATCTTCAGGAATATCACCTTTTCTTTTTGAAAATGACACATACTGATAGAGCTCTAGCACATCAAAGATTGTGCCTGAGTGGGTCTTATCTTCCTTTGGGACTTCATTACAGCTAGAGGGATGGCATAGGTGTCAAGGAGGCCTTTTGTTCTTTGTATCAGCCTGCCTGTAACCAGCCTTTGGGTTTTTTTTGATGAATAATGATATCTACACTGTAGACACAAAAAATAATCTGAAACAATAAACTCTTACCAATCCCACAAAGATGCTGTGCAAATATTGACCTATTCTGAGTTTCTCATAAGATTATCCAGAATTATGAGCATCTGCTACTGCTTTCTAAATCCATAAAATAGCACATGTATTCCAGAGCTGGTGGATAGCAAAAAAATTTCCTGTTTCTTTCATGTAATTGTATTATATGTTGTAAGAACTTTCTTATGAGTGCTCAATTGTTATCAGCTCATATCTGTCTCTCTCAGTGCCTGCTACATATGCAACATGTAATATATAGTGCAAAATTATATGGGTGGGGTGAAGCAGGTGTCAAAATCTGTGTCACTTAGCAAACTATTTCATGATTATGACATCACAGTCACAGACCTAGAAAAATTGGGTGAAACGCTTGAGTGTCTGAGTTGTTTTAAGGTCATGACTCCAGCTGTGAAACAAATTAGCCTATACTAACTATCCTCAAATAATTGAACACTCTTACAGAAACAGTTATGAGTTCCTTGAGCAAAGTGCAGCAAAGAAAGTAAAGGGCAGAATACATATAATCAACATAAAGATTTTTTTTCCTAATTTACATCTCACTGTGATGGGAATATGTAAAAAGATGGCATAATAGCACTGCCAGTGTGTTTGCACACACGTTAATTGTTATGACCATAAATCACTTAACAGTTGCTGGGTTTAGAGCTATCACGAGGAACCACTGAAACTTTCTCACCCTGTTTTTGCATCTTTCTGTTTATCTGTTACTCATTAAACACTGAAATATTTACACAATTGCTAGCATCCATACTTAAAATCTCCTGAGCTTTTCTTCCAAGATTGCTTAAAAAACAATTTTAATCTATAACCAGACAGCTACAGTTTCTACTTATTACTGGGAAATCTGGTTACAGCTCCTCCTTCTTTTACTAAAAAGTGACATGGGTATGGAAATCCTGGAGCTTTTTCTACTATTATGCCTTACTTGGATTTTAACACAGACAGAATACATCATTATATACACTCTTAGACTTGCAAATGAACCAAGAAAACAAATTTTAAAAGTTTTCTTAGAGATTTCTGTGTGGGTGGGATAGTTACATGATCTAGTGCTAAGTGTACAACTTTGACACTCTTGTATCAGGAAACTCCCAATGACTTTTGGCCATTTTAGGACCACTTACTTTTAATAATTCAGTTCAAATCTCCTATTGAATTTTGTGTGCAATGAACAGTTCAAACAGCACAAGGAAAGGGATAATGGATCACCAGTGGTTTTGGTAGACTGTGACTGAAAATGCAATAATATTTTAGGTCAGGACATAGACGCGCTTGACAAATCATAGTGGGAAATTCATGCTCTTTCACCCTGCAGTTCACCTGACCCTAAATGCTGCTACCGGTCCATTTTCAGAAGCATTACATTCACATTCAGCTGCAAATTTGCAGTAATTTAAAACATCCAAGGAAAAAGACCAAGAAACTGACTTATTCAAATGAATCATTCTACTCTTTAATTATGGAAAAGCTCTCCGAACGCAAAATGTCTGTAAAGCTACAGAAGTCATGGACACTTGCATAAGTAAAATCTCCCTGTCTTAGGGAGATATCAAGATGCAGTGTCACAGCTGCCAAATTCTCCCCATAGCACCATTTCCAAGACATATTGACATGTGTATATATAGTCATATTTTCATGCCCGTACATTGTACTTCTGAAAACCTTCTTGCTCTTCCATATAAACCATCAGATGACTCAGATTATTTCCTCTTGCCAAATTATATTCATGAATATATGAAATTCTCTAAGTGAAGCAGAGTGAGTGGTTGACCAGAAACATTTGCTACTGACATAGATATCTTCCCTCATTTTATGAGCCCTCTTTTTGGCCACCTGAGTCCTGTTCTTTATCCTGATTTATAAGTAAAACAGTTGGATAAAAGAGATGCACATGACCAAGATTAGTTCTGTTACAAGAGAAATACTAGTGGAGGATATAGTTAAACCAAGGATGTAGGAGAAAGTGACACTCAAATAATCTATTTTGGGTTCTCTATATTTGTCTGTGACACTAGATGCTACTCAGTGTAATTTTTTTTTTCCCCTTTAATTTTTAGATAATGGATAACATGAAAATACAGTGTATATGCACAAATGCTGTAAATATTTTCCTTTTTAAAGAAGAAAGGGTGCTTGGATATATCCTGTACTTTAAATTCCATCCTCCACAGTAAGTGTGAGGAGGTGTTTTGTTTTTTTTTTTTTTTTTTCCTGTCTGCACTCTCACCTTCGAAGTTGATGTAGGCTTGCTTTCAGCAGAGAGTCTATACATCACCCAGCCAACTCCAATTGGAAGAGTTGTCCCTGATTTTACAAAAGCTAAATGTGTATGCAGCTGAGATGGTAATCCCCAGAGTTGTCATCATACAGAAAAGCATGAAGAAATACATCGTGGGGGTTCATCAGGGTCCATAACAAAACTGGCGAGGAGAATGCAATCACTGTGAAATCCTACCTTTTCATGGAGTTAAACTCCTTTTCAGATTAAGCATTCCTCTCCAAGGAAAATGTGTTGGTTATACAAACTAACCTTCAAATTCTCAGAACAGCTGTGTACTCTCTCAGCTGCTATCTTCAGCAGCAGGAAGTTTGGGGACATTTCAAAAGACAAACAAATGAGATTTCCTGATTATTTTCTCTACAAGTTTGCATTTATGTATTTACACCTTTCTACAGCCACTGTTTACAGAGCATTGCTGTGGAAACACTGGTGCCAAAGTATACCTAATAGGAAATTTATGTGGAAAAATCAGCCTATCTATGGCATTCATTGGGTGTTTAAGCTGAGAAGGGACTTTGGCCTGCTGTTCAGTCAGCCCAGAGGTCCCTCAGGCAGGTGACATTCCCCATGGGTGACTACTGCAGGGCAAAACTTGCCATGACCTTCTGCACAGGAACACGTGAGTGGGCATGAGCAGAGAAGCCACAGTACTAGAATGGCATGCATGTAGGACATGCATTAACACTTTTCTTCGTAAACCAGCCAAACAACAGGCCACTCTATATAATAGAGAGTGCCTGCCTACACTATATGGAGGATAACAGCCACACAGTGTGTGGAGTTTTTAAACTCTGAAGGTCTTTGTAGTGTGTGCTCAAACAAATAACCTTTTTTTGTCCTTTATGCTGCCTTAGAATTACATGCATCCCCTGCCTTGCTAATATCCTTTTCGCCAGTCATGAGCTTTCAATATTACTTCTCTCTGTGTGTAAGGAGAAGCACAATAAAAAGACAAATACCTGAATGGTTAACTACCCAAATGAAAGTTTGGCTGTCACTATCTTTGTAAAGTCATATGGTTAAGTCAGAAAAATAAAGCTGTCAGAAAAGCTTTTCATTATTAAAATCTAAATATATTTTTTTTGTTACAAAATATAAATGAAAGTGCTTTGGTGAGTCTATACTGATGTCTTGCAGCAGTGCTTTATCTGGAATTTTTGTTGTTGTTGTTGTTGTTGTTTTTTTCCACATTAAATTGCTCATTTAAATGGAAAACAATTTAGTTGCAGTGTGATGAGAAACAACTGTTTCTCGTTTTGAATGTGAGTGAAAATCTTCTTAACTACAAAGTAATAATCAGTGATCTATGAAATAAATGTTCATTAGGCTGTCACACGAGCCACTAGAAAAGGCATAGTTAAATACCTTTATTTGGACACATGTTTTACTTAACTATGAATTATTTTTAAACATAACCAAAAATAACAAAATATTAAATAAAAATGTTCTTCCATAGATGATGTTTTCTATGGAAAAAGAGAAACGGAGAACATGTTCACTACTTATTATTTGATCAATTGATAAACAATTCATGTAGGTAATGACTGAATTATCAAACAAATGGAATGAGTGGTCCTTTTAACACAATCTGTGTATTATTTCTTTACTATGGCAAAATTATGAGAACTGGTTAAAGTATCAGTAAAATCTTAGAGGTATCAATAACTGCAAAGACCTTTAAAGATACTTACATCACTTTCATGGCCTTCTCTTAGATTGTATGTGAGATCATGCTGTATGTCTTCAACAAACTTGTGAGCATACTCTGGGTAAAGGTCGAGCACTTCAAAGAGACCTTTGAGGATAATGCATTGGAGGTCACAGTATGTGAGAGCTTTAACATCTGCATTTGTTTTAATTACTTGATCCCGAATAGATAGGTTTGCTCCAATTAAATCTCCTTTACCTAAAAGAAAATATGAAAATTATAATCTTAAAAGTATGAATTCTTTACCTTTTTTTCTGAATCCTGAATCTGTTCAATGTAATTACTAGATCTTAAATCCCATTGTCACCACTGCATTGTTTAATTAATAACTTTCTAAAGGATCTTTGAATAAAAGCTGCCTTTTAAAATTTATTTATTTATTTATTCAGGTTCAATCTTATATGCAGTTTGCTAGAGGTACAAAGACTGATTTCCAGGTAGGTAACTACCTGATTTAAGGGAGCAATCAAGTAGATATGTATGAAATTATGATCTACACCAGTAGCGAATAGCAGGCACGATTTTCTTTTTCAAAAAATTGAACATTAAGATAGCATTTTAGCAAACACACAATTAAGCATAGATTGTCCATTCAAATTATTGATGTCTTTAACAGCCTAATGTGGACAAGTGTAGAGAAAACAGAGATAAATTCATTTTCTGAGTACACAATATGATGGAATGTACTGGGAACAAGTTGTAACAACAACAAAAAAAAGTTATTAGAGATCAGGAAATGAAAGTCAGCATGAGGCTGGGTCAAACACTGGGACAGGCTGCTCAAAGAAGCTGTGGATTCACTGTGACAACACTGTTCAGAATGTGTGTGGACATGGCCCTGAGGAAGCTAGGTTAAATTGGTCCTGCTTTAAGCACCCTTAGGTTGGGTGGCTTCCAGAGGTCCCTTCCAATCTTATATTATTGTATGATTAATAAATAATAAGTGAAGACTATAAAACCTGAAAATCCACCGAGCATGTGATTCCAGCTGGGTATTACACAAGAAATAGTGAACTTGAAGGGTAAGTTAAACTAAACAGCAAACCATTCCTGAAGCTGCTTAGATAAGATAATTTTATACTTCATATACTACTTGTAATTTTTTCTATCTACATGAAGTTTGAACAACTTCCTCAAAAGAGCTTGCCGTAAACCCAGCACAGGGAGGGATTTTATTTTCTGTTAGAAATATGCATACATTCATGCTACTCTGGTGTTTCTTAAAAATTGCGGTTGGTATAAACAAGAACTGGTATTAGGTTTAGGGAAAGATAAATCTAATAGATGACCATAACATTTAGTATTTCTTGTCAACTGATGTGATGTTTATGTAATCTAATATGATGTAAAGCTAAGCAAGAATTTACTTTTACTTTTTACTGTAAGTATCAACAAGTCTTTAGACAGTGTTGGGCAATGTTAATCTATTGCTGGCTATGTAACTACAGACGAGAGAAAAAATATTTCTATATGCTGAAAATCATCTTTAAACATCTTAACTAGAAACTTTTTTGGCGTATAAACTGTATTAGCACCAGTAAAGCATAAAGACTTTGGAAAATACATTACAGTGCTACCTCATTGTAGTTACAATGTTTAATGAAATTATGTCAGCCTGAAAAACACTACAATTGATCTGATAATGCTAAAATATGTTTATTTTCAAATGAAAATGAGGTAGCGAAGGCTGTAGCTAATAAGCTGCATTTGACGTAGAATTAATGCAGGAGTGAAATGATTGTACCTTAAATATAAACATCTTTAATATAAACAGAATCATGTATGTTAGTAGCTCTTTTTCATTGGAGGAGAAACTTTAGAAATGTTTATGCAGATGCTTCTGTTTGTTAATATATCTGGGACATGCAGGCAAAGGTATAAATTGCTTGTCTTTATGGATATCTTTTAAATTACTTATGGCTAATATTTTAAAACAAATCTGTGTACTCAAACAGTACATAACTGTTCTATTAAAACATATTTTCCTATAAAAGATATCCTAACCATCATTATTAGACATCAAGTAATAGTCTCAAGAGATAACCAACAGCTGTATTTAATTGAAGCATTTCATTGTATTGTTTCTGTATTGCTTGCTAGTGAGAATGGTTTAGTAAACAAAAACTAATCTGCTAGAATTAGAATCATGAAAGAATTATAAAATAGTGGACTGGAAGCTGTAAGTAACCCAGCATTGTCAGGAAAAAACTGCTCTCTTGGATTTACTTTACATCAGTAACATGTTTTCTCATAGGGACCTACAGGTTTGAGGCATTTACCTTCTGCTGGTGTTACTTAGGTTTAAATGATGGAGATCCCATTCACTGTAGTGAAGCATTATTTCATCGTATTATGTTTATGTTTTTGCATTACAATTTCATTAACTTCTCTCAGAAATCCACTAATCTCTTTCTGACTTTTTTTCATTGTCACTATTACACAATGATGTTTTCATTAACATTTTCAGAAGTGCCTGAAAATGGAATCATTAATGAAATCATAGATCCAATGAGGGCAGCTTTCAACCTTTTGATATGCTTAAGCTTATGTTTTTTTTCTAAGACATTTTATATCTTTGATCTGTCTGATCCAATAAAATTGAGGCATTTGAAAACTTCGTTGGTACAAATGAGTGACAGAGGGATGTGGACTGTAATGGAATTAAAGATTTATAAAAAAACTAGGATGTGTACCACATTTCTATTCTAAAAAAGGACCAATCAAATGCATGCTAGTAAAATAAAGGAAATTCAATTAAAGAAGACCAGAAGCTTGCATTATCAACAGTCTAGTGCAATCCCACAAAACAGGAAGGAAAACAAAAAAGGGAATGTTATTTCAAACTCTGCTTTGCAAGAACATTAAAAGTTATCAGAAAGAAGAATGCACTTGAATCTAAAGAGATATTAAAATAATAAGAAATTAGTTCTTTACATTTAGGGTAAAATTTTATATTTTACTTTCTCAAAGTACTTTTAAAACATTAACTATTCATAATTTAGCTGAAGATAAAGAGAAAATCTTTGCTAGGAATTGGATTGAGGCCAATCACTGAAATTTACAGATAGAGATGCTTAAGTTAAAGTAGTCATCTAGCAAACAACAATTAAACAAAATTTACTAGAACAGAATTTCTGGCCTTTCTCTGTTCTTATATACTCAGATGACTTCTGGCAGCATCCGTTAGCTTGAAAAAGTAACTCTTTGGGAAGCAGAGCCAATGATGCCTGGTTTTAGTCATACAGTTGTCCTGCATGCAAAGAATGAGAGTAGTCTTGCACCACCTTGCCACTAATTTTCCTGAAAGATTTAGGAACTAATAACCAATGTCCCTTGAGGTATCAATACTATCATCAAGCTCAGTTGAAAGCAATAATTTGTATCAAAAGCTAGCAAGTACCTCCCTACATGCAAAGCAGAGAGAATAAGAAAATCAGGATACAAGTGAAATATTGCACCGTTAACACTCTAGGAAGGGAAAGCTCCTTAGGGCACAAAATACAGAAGTTTAAACTAAAAAGTAGGAATGTCCATTTAGTGTAAACAGCAGATTAAAACTGGAAAAAAAATCTTTCTTATCAGCCTACTAGGACACACTAGGTCATCAGTTAGTATTGAAGGTCCTCCTACACTGGAGGACGATTCTTTCTCTTTGAAGCTATGATCATGAACATACCAAGAATTGCCAGCACCGTGCTGTCCTTCAGGACTTCCATGGAACCTGAGCACACAAAGTAGATCGCTTGCAGGGCATCTCCCTGCCGGAGGAGGTATTCCCCAGGAGCACAGAAGGAGGTTTTGATATGCAGAGACAGAGACCTGAGGCAACCACGGCTGGCACACTCAAAAAGGGAGAGCTGCAAAATCTCCTTGTTCAAGTGCATGGTGATGTCTGAACGTAGCTCATCCGGGAAGTCTTTTAAAAGCTGTCCAAAAATGAGAAAAAGGGGCCAATAAGAGAAAAAGTGTAAAATAATCTGTTTTATCTTTTGCGGAAGTTATGTGATTTAGTAGTGCTGCACAGGTACTGATTTTACTGATAAAGATTTCCCTTTGATTTTTCTTATTCCCTTGATAAGATATGTACTATGATTTAAAAAATGTTTACACTGACATATACTGAAATTTCAGAAAAAAAAAAAAAGAATAAAAATATGTTTTTATAAAAAGAACAAGTTTTGACAACACTGTGTGTAGATATTCCCCCTAGTGCACAATTTAATCTTGTCTAAGTTCTTAGCTGTTAGAACACTGTATACAGTGGCATATACATTGAACCCAGGGGAAAATTAAATTAGTTTAGATTTTTTTTTTTCAATTCTTCACCAGTAGGGTATATTGCAGCTTCTGTGGTAAAAGTGCTGGAAGACAAATAATTCGAAAAGCCTCTAGACTTTTGTTTGTTTTATTTTTTAAAGATGCACTTGGACACTGAAGGAGAGGAGGGAAAGGAATGCAGGCAAGGTGCATGTTCAGGGAAAGAACCTATGAAAACTGAAAGACTATAAGGTCATCCTGTTTTGACCCAATCTTAATTTTAGGCAAATTCCCATTGTAGCCTGGCAAACACTTAATGACATCTATATATGTTTCACAGAAGATCTGCTGCAGGATGACAAAATTGAAACGAACATCTTTCTGCTCAGAGATAGTCTTCTGAGAATAATATGTAACTGCTCAAATAATCTAAAATTTCAGGCGGAGATTAAAAAAAATAAAATATTTAAGTGGTTTCAAGTATCTGTCCTACTGATGCAAAGTACACTGCCTGCCTATGGGCAGAGTTCTGAACCATGCAAGCTGCAAGCCTACAAGCTTTGTTTTCTCTGTAGTCTGAGATCTGGCATCTGAGCAACGCAATCAACCAACATGTGCCCAGGTGGGCTTAGACAAGGCAGTTTGTGGATGGGAGACAAATAATGAAATATTATTGACAGTGTCTCCGGAGGCTGCCCTTATAATACAGCAGCCACTCATTTTCAGTGGGACTAAAGATAGAGAAGCTGAAGGTGATCCTTAACCAAATCTAGGAAAGGCTTGACATAAGGGTTTTTTATACCTTTGTAAATCTTATTAGGTTCCTTCTGTTGCTAGGATGCTGTTGAAAATCCCATTCTTTGTGCTGTGCACACCGCAAAAAGAATTTATCATGAAAAGAATGTTCTCAAAGTCAAATATTTCTGCTTATTTTCACATTATCTTTAGAGATCACTGAGTTTTATAATGACATATATAACAAGAACTCTGAAATGAATGCTTCATTCAAAGAGCACTCCAGCAGAGAGAAGACATTATTCCTCCTGGAACACAGTAACACATAACCTGGACAAGTCATTTAAAACAAGCAAGCAAAGACATGTCCAGAAATCTCTCTTTCGATTTCACTTTCATGTTACATTTTGCAATATTTAAAGAGAGGTAAATGAATAACATAAAAATTAAGCCCAAACTACTTGTTTACAGTATTGCAAAGAATAAAAGAAAATTGAGGGAGGAAAGGGGACTAGAGAAGTGTCTCCTTTAAAAAACACTAGAAAAAAAAAAAAAGATTAAATCTTTTGTTTGGTGAAAGGCAAAAATGGAGTGTTTCTGCTGGCATCATCCAAAAGGTTTCTAAAGAATGCCTCTTCAGCATTTCAGAATTATGGAGAATTTTGAATTTGTGATATATGTTATGATGTTCTAAACCAGATTTTTCAGTAGCATACCCTCTTCCTGGGACAACCCAGCTTTATTTTTAAAGATGCTCTTTTTTTAATATGTAATTTTACGCAAAACACAGCATCACAAATGGAAAATTACTGCCCGGCCCTCCCCGCCTCCCCTGACCCTAGGTCCATAGTCAAAACCATCAAACATACAACCTCCTTCATTTGGTTACCTCATTGGAATCAATTCCATTATTGACGGACCACGTGGTTTGGAAATATTCAAGCATTCTTTGCTTTAGCTGCTGTGGCAGGTGATGGACCCGTATAAAGTCCTTCAGATCCTTCGTTCTTGTGTGATAAAGGGACCATCTGGAGTACATCCTCTGAATTATGGCAGTCACATTGCCAAACACCAAGGCATGCATCAAAGCTAGGGGGGACAGAAAGTATGTGCAATGTGGAGTGACTTGTTGATCATTAAAATTTAACACAGAAAATGAAAAGATCTTCACAGAAAACCAGTTTCCTGCTTGATAGATACAGTAAAGATTTTGGATACAAGACTCCATGAGTAATATACAGTGATATTCATATAATTGTTCAATTCTGCTTTCTGTGTCACCAGCAGGCACCATCATAGGAAAGGACAGAATCGCATTTGATGATATCTAGTTGGGGTGCCAAGCAAAAGAATCCCCAAGCCAAGTTAATTTTGTAGTCTAAGAAAAAAGGAAACGGGTGAATGCTGGTAGACAGGCATGTTCAGGAAACAAAGGCTAATAATGAGTATGAAAACTAAACTCAAGTAATCACTTAGTGACTACATAGAATGTGATAGATTTCATATAAATAGAAACGATTACTAAGAGGGACCATGCATAGTGGAATAAGTTTGCAAATGACATTTAGAGATGCATCATATTCTGGGGAATAAGATGTTAAAAAAAAGACAGAAAAAAACCCAACATTGTAAAGCAGAAATTCGGGCAAAAAACAAACAAACAAACATTCAAACTGACAATTTGATTTCTTATGTTGTTTGAGAAGGTCAAATATAGTGTGAAATTGTTTATCAGAAAGTTCTGACATCTTGGAGTTTGTCTTCAGTTAGAGACTGGCTTGGGAATAAAAAAAAAAAAAAAAACAAAAAAAAAAACAAAACAGAAGCAAAATTGAAGAAATGCTTACAGATACTGGTTGTCTGGGTTTGTCTGTGCAGAAATGTGCTTGCTGATTATCAGTGGGAAAAATCACTGCAAGACTGTCTATCGTGCAGTATTGATCTGAGTACATAATATACACATTTACAAACCGTTTATTGAAAAAACTATTAAAAAGCTGGATTATCACTCTTAAGGGATATCTATCTCTACAGTGCTTGAAGGGAGGCATACGGACTTCTCCAAGTGGCAAAGGAATTGGTTTATAAACAAGACAAACAAGATGTTGACCTTGTATGGCAGTTTACAGAAGTCCAGTGTGAGTGAGGAGAGAAAAAGCGGAACAGTAGGAGGAAAGGATGCATTTTCATGCTTAATAAAGCCTTTACACGATAGAAAAAGAAAATTCTTTAGTTTGGAGTGCTGAAAGTTTTTATAGGTTGAGTAAAACACAAAAGAGCTGATAACAATATCTATGTCTTTATTGTGAAGGGAGTTCAGAAAAACAGATAAAGCACTAGTGTGATGTAGTTTTACAATAAAATATGCATTCTTTTTCAGGTGATCTAATGATATAATTAAGTCAATACAAGTCCATTAGTAAAAGAAGATTTCTAAGAATAATCCCCTGGATCAACTGGATGTTGTTCCTGATGATGCGGTGAACTGCTAAGTCACTAATGTCAGAAGCTTGGGAAACAAAATGTGAGGGACTGGAGTAATTCTAGATACAGGATATTAAAAACAAAATATGGCAGCTAGGGTGAAACAATTCTGCAAGATGTAGCTAAACAGGCTAAAGAGATCGTATAGCTTTTTTAAAGACGTGATTATCACCAGTCATGTTGCTCTTCTCTGCACCCGCTCCAGCACTTCAATGTCTTTCCTGAACTGAGGGGCCCAGAACTGAACACAATACTCCAGGTGTGGCCTCACAAATGCAGAGTACAGGGGAAGGATCACTTCCCTTGTCCTGCTGACCATGCTATTTTTGATACAGGACAGGATACCGTTGGCCTTCTTGGCCACCTGGGCACACTGATGGCTCATGTTGAGCTTCCTGTCAATTAGTACCCCCAGGTCCTTTTCTGTCTGACTGCTCTCTAGCCACTCTGCACCCAGCCTGTAGCGCTGCAGGGGGTTGTTGTGACCAAAGTGCAGCACCTGGCACTTGGCCTTATTGAACTTCATCCCACTGGAATCGGCCCATTTTTCCAGTCTATCCAGATCCCTCTGCAGAGCCCTCCTGCCTTCCAGCAGGTCGACACTCCCTCCAGCAGGTCGACACTCCCTCCCAACTTGATATTTAAAAAGGGCTGAGGGATAAAGCATTAGGTGGTATATAGATACATGTGATATAAGTCTCCCAAGGTTAGGGGATGAACAGTGTGGAGATCTCCATGATGTTATTATAGTCGCAAATATAATCAAGAATTTTATCATTACGGAAGAATCTGTCTTTGCCTATCTACATTGGAAGACAACTGTTACTGATGATGACAAGCTATTCCCAGCTGTGAGAGGCATTAGCTTTCTTTATCAAATAATCACATACCCACTCTGCTTTCTGTAAGAAATCTATTAATCCATTCTCTAAAACCAAGTAAAAGTTAAAAAACCCCAAAGTTCTAGGAGCTGTATTTCATAAAGTGGTCTTGATTTTAACAGGTATTCCAAATTATATTATTTTTCCTTAGGAAAGAGAGGAACACTTCTGATCCCAGAAAGAACTTGAGCTACTAGAAGGGCATCCAGTCTCATAAATACAAAACTGCATATTCTTTGCTCAAAGAACACGGGGAATACAAGACAGCACGTTGTATGGTCATTTGCAGGAGGACAGACCTGACTAATGTTTTACAGAAGCTAGGTATCTTAGGAATTGTGGTTAAATTTTAATAAATAACTTCTCTTTAAGAAGAAATACTATCTAGAATAAGATGGTTCATCTTCACAATATTACTTTTCTTAAATTATTGTTCCAAATTCATGCAAAAAAAAAATTAATACTAAGAGGTAGGTAAAAATCAAACAAGTTATTTACTTGTTAAATTAGCAGTTGATTTTTTTTTTTCTGGCTTCAATTTTCTTTAGGGTTGCAGTAAGTTCATTCTTTCAATTTGTATTGGCACACATTAAAGAGGTACAGACAAATTACTGATAAACCTAATCATGCCATCCATTACACCTAGAATTTCATAAACTAATGGCTTGGTCTAAAAACTGTAAAAAGATTACATATTTTTTTTCTCAAGACACCACTTTCTACTAGGGAATTTTAAATTTAAATATCAGCTGAAACTATACATCAAAACATGTTTTAATAAATGAAAACATATTACGCCCTAAACTATGCAGACTAGTATTTTATTCCTAGTAGAGTTTTCTGAGATGTGTTCACCAGTCTGCACTCTATGATCCTAATTCCTCCAAGTTTCCTTGCTCTGGCTATTTTTTTAAATAGCATCTAAAAGACAATTCCTCAGGAAAATATCTGCAAACCAGCCTGCTCTCCTTTCTTACCTGCTTTATCTTGTTTACTGGACCCTCCCAGACGTAAAGTCATTCTTCTATCTACTTGCCTATGAGTAAGTTTGCCTTTCAGTTTTCCGTTCCCTCTTCCTACACTCAGTCGACTAGTTCTTCACAACTTATTCAGTGCACAAGCATATTAGTTTTACGGCTCAATAACATAAGAAATGAAAAAGAAATTTCTATAACCGAACTGAATAAAAGTATAGGATACTTTTACATTCTACTCTATTAAGTCTGTGAAAGCTCGGCCATATCAAAATGAATTAAATATTCATCATCACCTTACACAGGGTATCTCTTGATTTTTTGACAGAAATGAAAAATCCTTCCTTCATTCAAACACATTTTATGTAGTGAAACCCACAAAGCACAGAGGCCACACTGTATTTTAAAACTATAATTTTATGCTACCAGCAAAAGCAATCCATAAAGCTGCTTGTGTTTTTGTGATATTGTCAAAATCAAAATGATAACATTCTTGGATCAGATGATTCATTATATTATTGCCACTTATTTTCAGGACAGGGAAAATTGACAATAATTCATTGAGAAATTTCTATATCACTTGATGCTGCAAATATATAGTTTACAGGTCATTCATCGTGTTCCCTGACTTTTGAGTGTCAAGTTACCAATTTATTTTTGCCCAGGAAAAATTATGCTGCAAAGCTGACAGCCAGTGCCTTACTGACTAGCCCTGGAGAAATACCTACTAGTATTTAGAGAAAAATTACACAAGCATAACAAAAGATGAGGGGGGCAGCTCTCTAGCAGTGGTTTGCTTTTACCCCTCATACCCACTGTGGCATCTTTGAGTTGTGTGATGTACACACTATGAAACAGTACAGGTGTTCTTGTGGGAGAAAGATGAAAGTAAAGAGAGAGCTGCAGGTACTTTCCCCAGTAGCTTTGGCTTACCAAGCTCTGCACGTGCCATCAGCTCACAGGTTGTGCCCAGGTGCCTCAACAGAAAGAAGGTGACCAAAATTGAGTACATGGTTTTCCCCAACAGTACGAGTAGCTAATTAATGTAAATAAAAATAATACCGAGAGCTCCAAATATGACAAAAGCATTGCATTTTGATTCAAATCTGAAGCAGTGGTGTGTTAAAATTTACTCAATGTTAATTAAGCTGCTTTTTGTTTATGACAGAATCAGCTATGGCTCAGCAAACAGACCTCCTGGTTCTGTCCTGTCTCCATTGCCTTCTCGCTGTGCTGGTCCTTCAGATGTGGATATACACCAGCTCACGGCCCAATACACTGGTGGGCTGTCCACCTGCCCTCCCCATCATGCCCAAGGATGCTGTGGGGACTGAACTGGAGCTGAACACCCATTACTTGGCTGACTGGAAAAGTGCCTGGCATGTAACCAAAAAGCTCCCTTGGCACACGGTGGGGCTACAACCACTGACAATAATGTGAGTTTGCATTTTACTCTGCGAGGACTGTCTTTTGTCACCATAAGTGATCAAAAGGTTTGAAATATGCCCCTTTAGGAGAGTTTATCTAATGTAAAACCAACCCAACAGAGGATTTTTTTTTTCCATTTTAAATTAAACTTGCAGTTGTGGTTTTTGTTTTAAAGAAACTTACCAAAACTTCAGCTTTTATTTCACTTGTTCCTACCCCCCAATAATGTTTTACATGATTTTTAGCATTTGTACCAACCTCCAATCAGCATTGTGCAAATGGAGAAGATCTTTTCAGCATCGGTGTTGGCTGAAACATTTCCAAACCCAACACTGGTGAGGCTGCTGAGGGTGAAATATAGGGCAGCTATATAGGCACTTCTGATTGATGGGCCTCCTAGTGTATTATTCTCATAGTAAGGAGACTCAATACGTTTTCCTAACTCATGAAGCCAACCTGAAAAACAAAGCATAAAAAGAACTATTAAGAAATACTGGTGCCATGAAAACTATACATTCTGTAAAGCAGAACAATGCTAAATATATATATATATATTTAGAAGACTGCATTCTTCACATGATTATAAGAATAAAAGTAACATTAAACTGCAGGAAATTTTACAGCATATAAATTATTATGTCTTGAGTATTTATTTTTATGCATGACTATTTATGATAAAAACTGTATTTCTGTATGGAAATCAAGTGGTTTTGAATTGCATATTACAGGTCTAATTAGATAATTCACAAAATCCATTAAGGCACTGAAAAGAAAAAAAAAATCATCACCTAATAACAATGTAACACTGCAGCAAAAATGCAACATTGATTTGGTTATTTTGATTAATTAATGCTTGGGAAGCTTTTTGAGATTCTAAGACTAAATCGTTATAATAATAATTACATATTTAGAGCTTTTTACATGTGTGTTTTTTTTTTTTTTTACAGTAGAAAAGACTCAAACAACTAAACATCACTTACAAAGCAGAATTAATTTTCAAAAGATGCTTCACTAAGTGTTTTCTAAATTGTTCATTAAATCTTTCATTTTGCTAAATGAGTCTATGTGTGCTAGAGAAAGTAGAATTAGCTACTGCCTCATAGATATTTAAAACGCAACAAAAGAAAAAACAAAAACACAACAAAAAAACCCTCAAAGCAACAAATCAGGAAAAAGTTTGCAGTTCCTGTTTTGGAAAAGGAAAACGAACAACCTGGATGAATTGCAAAAGCACAGTGCTTCACAAAAATCATTATGGCAATAAAGAAGATGGTCAATTTGTGTGCCGAGTTTTGCCTGTTAGTTTGCTTGGGAGAGTGGGAATTTTTCTTGGATGCTCAGTGAGAACTGCCAAAACAAAATGTTATTGACAGACAGTTTTATTTTAGAATGGGTTGGGGGGGTCCCCTGTTGAAAACCGAGACCTGACAGTCTGAATCACCTCCTGAATCACCTTGTCTGCACTTCAGCCAGCATCCATTTCTTCATTTTGGATGAACCCAAGTATGAACGGGGGGAAAACCTTTTGTATAGAATTTCTGCAAAAGTAGGGGGCAGATTTAAAGTATCTGTCCCATCACTTCCAGCTGATTTGGGGAAAAAGTCTGTAAGAATTTATCACCTACAACAGACTTGTTGAGCCATGGCTGCCACCCTCCTCGGCTCTATACTCTCTTGCACACTCTCCTCCAGAGAAAGCTAAGCCAGAAGGGCTGGGTAACAACATCGTAAAGTGCAGCCATGACCCTGCCAACCCACTCTATGCAGGCCAGTGTAATTAATCAAAAGCATAAATGAAAGCACTCTGCACTGTCATAAGTTGGCAGTACTGAGTGTGATTGTTTACCTCACCAACAGACAAGAAAGTATATGAAAATCTCCTTGATTTTGCCTTGATGCAAATTATTAATAACATAAGGCTATTTAAAATTAACTGGACCAATATCAGTATCCCAGTCCTCTTTCTGTGCACTACTGTTTTCCTCTGCCTGGCAGAGAGGAGACAGAGTTAAAAAAGGTCTATCTAAACCTAAAGTAAAGAAATACAATCATAAAGTTCAAAATTAGGTTTTTCAGTTTTTTTGTATTTATATGAAAAACTGCAAAACTGAAACAAACTAAATAAGTTGTTTTAAATAACTGTAGCTGATGTCCCAATACTGAAATGATGTCTTTTAGGAGAAAAATCTCTTTCCTGGAAGTGTTCTAAAAGACATTGATTCTTGGCGTCTGTATTCCCATCTTTCTGCCTTTTGTTAACTAAATGAATTTCACATTCATTGTTCCTGGTTGTCATATTGCATCTGATTGCAAGTTTCTGCATCTCAGTTTCAGCTATCAGACAAGCAATTACCTATTGTAATTTTACATGAAACATTACAGACTTCCCTTTCAGACTAGCACATTTTCAGTGCTATCCAGAAAAGGTGGATGACTTCATTCTTGAATTGATAGATACGTGTAAACTGGTTGCTACTTTACACTTTAGTTTCAAGGTTACAAGCCAAAACACAGAGCCTTACTGAAACATCATTGTTCCTAAAGGGTGCACTACTGCTAGTAAAGGTAAGGTACAAAAATGAATGCCTACATTGTATCAAACAGTAGAAGTCCCTGTAATATGTATAATATAATTCTACTACCGAAGTACCAAATAAAATATTAGCATTTTACAAGTGCTAATAAGAACTTCTGGCCAGGAAACCTGTATCTGAGATGAGTTGAGCACTCTGTGCCCAGTTCTGTGGCAGAAAAATGATCTTAATCATTAATATGAATGTGCTATCACTGAGCTACAACAGTAGCAGTTGTCAATTATTAGCAATTGTTAATAATTGCTAAAAAAATGCCTACTGCATAAAGAAAAGCTGTTAGGTAACTTTAGAGATGGACCGCATGATTTGGAACTAAAAATGTATATTTGAAAGTGAAAAATCAATAAATATATTCCTCTGATTTGCAGATAAGGACATGTTTACATCTTATAATGTCTATTTTAGCTATTAGAGATGATCCTAATAAGGACATTTGAAGAAATTATATAGGATGTGGTTTCATTCAAAGTATATAAAATGCTGTGAGATCTTTCAGATCAACTATACTTCTCAGATTTTTCTTGATGGCACTACATTTTTTCCATTTGGGGATAGAGAAAAGATACTGTTGGCTCTAAATACTTCCATTAGCCAATGGAAATAGTTGTGAGATAGCATGATTGACTCATGTCTTTTATTTTTTTGTTTCTCGTAGTTAACAGCTCCCAGCAGATTCTCTAACAAACTTGAGTAATTAATTCCTGCCCTCAGCGAATAAGAGAAAAATAAATATACCTTGTAGTCAGAGGAAGCTTCCTAGAATGCAGCCTTATGAATCCTGTCTGGTTCTGAATTAGCATTACCTAAATATAGCTCTGTGACTTTGAAAACATTTTTAAGCAGCGATTAGCATAATTAAGAGGAAGATTTTTCATAGGAAAGAAGAGAACTTAAGTAATCAAGTCCCTTTATAAAAGTCAGTAGGAACTGGATATCTAGCTCCATTAGGCTACTTTGAAAATCGCTTGAAGAATCTGTATTTACCTGTATCTGGGAAGTGCCCAAGCGCAAACATAAACAAGCATTTAAGCATCCATAGATGACAGACTTCATAATTGGATGTTAAAACACATTATCTCATTCACTGGACATACAGAAACTCAGTCTTCCCTCAGTGTGGTGCTTGCACTGCACTGAACATGTATATCACTCCCTATAATTTGCAGATTCATTCTATGCTACGACTTAGATTTTCCTTATATGCCAGACATTTAACATGCCAAAATCCTGTCTGGTACTTCAATAACTTAGAAAATAGTTGAATTTTCTAATGCATTAATTACCTACAGAGTTTATTCTATAAAACAGACAAACGTTTTTTCCAGTTAAAAAGTAGACCAAAACTCTCTGGTTTATTCTGGGCTACTGTGTCAGGAAGTACAAAGAGGTGTGTATGACGAGTACCTCTTAGAGCATTCCTGAATGACTGAAAGGAGGAACAGTTCCCCAATAGACCAGTGGTGATGATGCTGGAAGAGAAAACATGGGACAAATATCTACCTTCTCTCAGCTGTGGTTCCACATGAAATTCAGGGACTTTAAGTATTCCTAGGGGAAACATGAAGGTAGAAAAGCCTATCTGCTCCCACATCATCTCCTTTAGTGTTTAAACAGTATTTGAACTTCATTTAGAACCGTACTTGGCTCTTTTGGGCTAGTGAGGGAAGAGAGTAATCAGTGTTATCCTGATATTAAGCAAAGAAAATATGTACTGAGTAAAGCCCTCTAAAGGCTATGTTTCAGGCTGAGTTTTGTTTTTCTGATTCAATTGAAAAACTCTGGAACTCTAAATGAAAGTACAAAAGATGGCAATGGCTTTATTAGATTCCATGTCTTCTTTATACTTCTCCAAAACCTAGTGCTGTAGCTTATGAAACAACAGGTGATACAAAACCATCCAAAACCAAACAAAACCTAGGAAGGCTGGAAAACAAAAGTCAAAATGTATAACCAAACACTTATTATTATTTTATCATTATTACTATTTCAATATAAATTATTATTATTATTACCATTATTATTAATAATAATAACAACAACAATAATAATAACAACAATAACAATAATAACAGTCAGTTCTAGTCACCTGTTCCATCCACCCCTCCTCAAACATGCCCCTCTCATGACAGAATGTGAGAAAAAAATATGCAGGCAAAACCTCAGAAAAGTACAGCCACCTAGAAGAGCTTAGCTGAAAGAAAAATCACTAAAAGGAACTGTTCTTTTTTTTAACAAAACCAGGACAAATAGTAATAATAATGATGCCTTGAACTGGAGCACATACAGTTTTCTGGTATAAATAGCTTATAACTTTTAACACAGAACTCTTTGTGTTTTATGCCTTCTACTGTGTGTTGCAGTGAACAGTTTAGGCTCATTAAGGAAAAGATAAAAACTATACAAGAGAAATTAAATCCTTTGTCACTGAAATGCATTTTTAAATGAAGATCACCATGTGCCCTGAGAGCTATGTTGTCTCCCACTGCAGCAGTCCCTGGTCACTGCTGATAGCTCCTCATTTCAGATCTAGAGTCAGGCAGGAGCTATAGCTTTGCATGGGGTATCACACCACTCTTTCATTACACACACGTTTGAGTCTGCAAATTGTCATCTTGTATTTCCATTTTAAAACTATTGCAAAGATCCCACTCATCTCAAGCCAAGATTCAGCTTGTATCTCTCTCTACTCTGTTTCCTTGAAATATTGACCTCCAAAAAATAAATCTTAGGGTGAAACAGCAGCTAAGATAGAACAAGTAAGAACAAGTAAGCATTTTTTTTTCTTTTTCTTTTTTTTTTTTTTTAATTTTTTCTGTGAAAGCGCTCATGATTACACTCTGTGGGATAGATTTTACATGTTCAAATCAATTTCATCAACTGCCCAAGTTGCTTCTTCATAATGCATCATAGCTAAAGAGCATTTGAGGAGGGGAGACCAGAGCTAATGTTTTATTTGAGATGTTATCATCATTTTGTATAACAGTATAATGAATGTATTCTACCTTATCAAACCCTAATTATCATTCATTAGATATTAAAACATTAGCTTTGCTTTTAAGATTTCTTCAAAATAATTTTGCACAGTTACTCCCTAGTTGTTTCTGACTAATATAGTTCATTCAAAATTTAGAGTTGGATAAATAGACGAAATAATTTTGCATTTTCTAGTATGCATGACTCTGCATTATTGAGTAATCATTGTCTCTGTTCTCATGGCAATTATTTATTTAAGGTATTCAAGTGCTTCTGAAGATCCTGAAAGCTGCTTTAATCCCTGTCTAGCCAAAATGTTTTTTCATCTGCAATTTTTTCCTACTAAAACATTTGCATTTTTTCCCCAGACTATTAATATACTAAACGCCTCCATTCCTACTACTTAATCCTGTGGAACATTGCTGTTACCCTTTCATTGTTACAAAACTTGATCATTTGTATACAGGTTTGATTGATGATGGAATTTTGCCTGTAATGTCAGGAGAAGCTCTCAGGTACCAGAGCAGATGGTTTAAGGATTAGAGATCCCCAGAGATGACAGGAACAATCATACTTTCAACCACTGCTTCTGGAGGATTGTAAAAGTGGCAGACATTATTGCACGAGGTCACAAACAAAACATGAACCAGGCTTTTCTTCCACACAGATTAGAAAAAAATATGTGCTAAAACCAGAAAAACTCACAGTCCTGAAAGTGTCATCCAGCTGCAGGTTCTAGGAGTCTGAAAATGCAGCTCCATCATGTGTGCTCAAATAGCGTAATTACGTAACAGTAAAATACAGGATATGAGTCAATACTCTTTTCAAAATGAAGACAATAAATAAATGCTACATGTGTAAGAGAAAACCTGAAGTGCATCTATATGGCATATCAGCAGTTACAGGCTACAGAGGAACAGACCTGGCCTAGAGGCTATATTTGAAGAGAAGTATTAGCTGGCATTCAAAATAAGTAAAAGTTAAGTGGTAGTGCATGAAATTTAGACTAGAAACACTTCAATATTAGTACAATAGACATAAGCATAATGGTTGCATGACAATGAGGAAATGCTGGCATTGATCTACTCCCCTTGGTCTTTATTTTGCTAGCATACTTGCATGCAAACAGTAGAGATCTAAAATGAGAAAGAAAAAAAAAAATGATAAAGACAATATTTTTTTCAAGCACTGAAACTCTGCCTATAAATATTAAAGTCATTCCCAAAATAATTTATTCTAAAAATGTGTTTTCTTATTTTTGTGTTGTAAAATACAGTCCTTCATGGAATATATTCTTTATGATGATGGATTTAATTAATTATAATTTTCTTTGTTAAACTGGAATGACATGTTACATGGGTATGCATGAGACTCATAGTGTGACAGAACTAAAGGAACATCGTCACATGCATGAAAAGAAATAGACTTAACTAGGACTATATGAAGTACAGTTTTATCTCAACTGCCTGTGGCTGGAGCCCTTATGGTAGGGACACACAAAACCACTCAAGGCTGCCCTCTGTGACCTCAGGACTGGAGCCCATGCACATTACGGACAATAAAAACCACCAAAAATTCCTTTAATGTGTAATCAAAGAGGAAAAAAATTACTTTTTTTAACAAGTACTCTATGTCTCTTTCTATTAAGTAGATAAAATGTTTAGTGGGGGGAGTACCAATTTTATAGAAAGTTTTATTTCTTCATATCTGAGATGTCAATATTTTTAAAGTCTAATACATTAATTAAAATAAAGCCTTAGTTTATGTAAGTACTATATATATAATTTACATCTGTGAAATAATGAACACCAGAATTTGGGGGAGTCGCAAATGATGTCAACGACAAGAAATGTTATGTTTGAAAATTAAAAGAAAAATATTAGAGAGTTTCAAAAACTCTTTGTTTCCTTCTCAAAAACAAAGCTTAATGAACTCGCATCTTCTTTCCAAAATTATAGATGAGGATTCACGAGCAACAAATTTTAGGATCTGCTCAAACTAACAAGTTAAGTAGGAGACGGACATGAACCAAAATCCAAGATATAAACATGCTGAGATCTAGGCTATATCTTTGCATCCAGTTAGTTTCTTTATTATAGAAAAAATAAAGAAAAAAACATCAGGATTTGAACCTATGTCAGATGAAATTGCAATGCTCTGTTGAACTTTGGGAATTCTATCACTGATTTTCAAGCGTCTATAACATCACCCAGAGAAAGTCTGAACTTGGATATAGTGCAGTCAGAAAAGAAAAACAAAGATAAAAATTACAGGTCAGTGTATGCCTTGCTTGTATGGAGCTTGCATACTCAAGATCCATTAATTTCTGTAGTCAAAGGGATGTAAGTGAACTGATTAATTTCATATCTGGTTCCTTTTCAATGCTTGCCTTAAATGATGGAGTACGCTTTGCAGATACATTGCCTGCTGTTCTTCTTGGACACTGGTCTAGAGGAAATGATAACTTTTAACTATATAGAGACAGAATGAGACAGATGTTTTGAAGACTTTTAAAACCTGTGGAGTCTTCCAATCTAAATGCATACTCCCTTTGATTAGAGCATTTTTAGACACAAAGCTTAACCTTTGTCAGGTCTACCAAAACAAGATTGAATTTGAAAAGTGACATCCTTCATAATTCTTTTATAAGGCTGACTAATATTCTTTGTAAATAAATTGGCTGTTGTATTTCTATTTGAATATATACTTAGAAGCCATCATAAAAATAATTACATTTTGTGGAGCCTTAACTCATGTAACTCGACAAAGTCATAACAAGATATTGACCCATTCTGCTCACCATAAATGAATTTTTCATGGTGCAATAAATATTCAATGAATTTAGTAGTTTCAGGAAGGAGAGGTGCTGAATCAAGGGATTAAAAAAGAAAGAAAATCTAAGATCTAATTGTAGTGTTACTGACAACAACAAAAACACAGTTGAGCCCATAAAGTGCAGAAAACCTGACAATTAAGCTCTAATTATCTGACAAAATAATTCCCAATTACAAGTATCACTGCTTAGAATAAAAAAGTAAAATTTCTATATTCTCATGGTAAAATTGGTGTCCTCTTGGATGTACTGATGAAATTCCTTTGCAGGGAGCATTTAATTTCTTTTCATCAGCAAGGTGTGGTTTGTTAAAAAATTTATATTTTCAGTTTGTAAGGTCACCAGTGCAAGAAGAGATACTTTTTATCCCATAGGAAACTTGTAATCCACCACAGTGAAGGCACTATAGATGCCAAGTCTTTGGTTGATCACTCCTTGTCATGTTCATGGCTTGTAAATGCTAGAGCAATAGGCTCAATATTAAATACTTGTAATGTTAACATTTTCTTAGAAAACAATGTTAGAATTATATATTTAAAATATATTTAGTCACCAGTAAGAACAGGGTGGAGTTCTGCACCTCTTCCACCTAATGCAAAATGCTACATAAACAGTCCACAAAGCACAGCATATTTGAATAACCAACAGCTGCATATGTTTCAAGCCCCAGTTTGTAGCCAGAACCTATGTTCATACATTAAACATTATCATTTCTAGATGAAGTCCTATTCTCTTTTGTCTGCAAAGTACTTTAAATTTTTCTTCCAGTGGGTGGAAAAATCACTAAGGACCAGCCCAGACACAGTTCCACAGTCAGAACCCCAAATATTTCTTAAGATGGTATTTAGTTCATGTGAATTAGCTACTTACATTTCTCCTTCCCCATATGGCAAAAAACTCCCTTTCCAGAGAAGTGATTTCATGTCTGCAACTACTGTGTATTCTGGAGAGGAAGAAAAGGGAGTGGTAGGGGCAAGATGTGTCCTTTTCAGTGGAGCTCCAAGACAGTCTCCAAAAAAGCTAGCTGGTGTTCTGCATGACCGTAGAGGTTATTACTGGAGGACTTTTCCTCCAGGACCATTTGTCACGTGGAATGGGAACTGAATGTCTGAATTGTCCTGTTTGGTGGGCCAGCCGTGCAGGATGACTGGGCAGGATTTGAGTGATTTGTCCCTCTCAACCCACTGCTGCGTAACTACCTTGCTGTCTCATGAGGCTGCAGATTGCAACTCTGAGACACACAACTGTTATTCCATAGATGTCTAAACAAATCAGACCGCTGTACACCTCTTTTGTTTATATTGGTGAGGAAGCCTCCAATATGCCTTCACAACAGTCTCATAGTTTAACACAATAAAGATTTTCCTTACAGTAGAGATATGTTTATTCCAAGATAGACATCTGACTATATTACATGCAAGAGCTATATATAAGAATTTTAGGAACACATTCCTTTTGATATTTTATGATAATTCTCTAAATATTTATACATACTCTTGCATAGAAGCTCCAGTATACATGATAAATGCACCTGCATACCTGAAGAAATAGGTCATAAATCCCTTCAGTGTCATTTTTCAAGGAGTAGATAAATTTAGAAAAGACATGTACTGGAAACTCTCCTTATTTGTGGCAAACATGTACAGCTCTTATCAACAGTAATTTCTCAGATGGCTATATTTGGAAATGCAGGAGATTTAAATCCTTCCTGATTCTGCAAGTCAAAAGTTTTTTTTTTTTCTTTTCCCCACTTCATGGAAAGGACAAGATGAGGTTATTTGCAATATTAACGTTACATGGCTATGGCAGTCAATATATACAAAGCGCTATATATAGGTAATGATTTTAATTAAAATTTTTCTTTTTGCTAGAAATAGTTTATACACAGCTCTAATGTCATGAATGTATTTGTAGTGAAGACAAATACCTTCTCTCTCTCTTTTTTTTTTTTTTTTTTAATTTCCAACCCCCTCGAAAAAAAAAAATCCAACAACAACAAAATCCAATTTTTTTTTATGGTTCTTAAACTAAAATAAATAAATTACTAAGATAAGTACATAAACTTTTTTTTTCAATGTCAAATATTATTGATTTATTTTTTAGGTTACAGGTGAAATATACAAGTCTAAACATATAGATAATTTAAGAAATAAAATTGCAAGCATATCATTAGAAGCATATAAACCACTTGCAAATCATCTCCTTTAAGGAGGTGTTCACACTGTCACTTCACAAAGAGTCTCGGCATTTAACATTACTGCTCCCTAACAAAACTGGCTTGTACTGTCCTTTTCCAGGCTACCAAATGCCTTGCAGCTAAGCTTGGAATTAGAAACATTAGTGCTTCTAGTCCATTCAGTGCAAAGAGCATGTCTGCCTATGCCCTCTTTGCTTGTCTCTGCTCCATCAGTCTATACCCATCTGTTAGAGTTTTTCTTATCTTATATTTAGAGTGTAATACCCTTTTTGGCAAGAGCAGCCCTTTTATCCTGTGTTAATTCAGCAATGAAGACAACAGAGTCTTGACGCATAACTATGATCCCAGGTGCTGTTGCAATAACATTAATGGTTATGACTTTTCTTTTTTATCTGTCAGCTAAAGCGTTAGAAATCTGCACTGCAGTTTTAGGTGTTTGGAGTCCAAATCATGGCAAAAAAGGTTTGAGCTACTACAGGTGATACATTCCTTTCTTTTTTTTAAGAAATGAGTACCCTTTTCCATAGATCAATATATATTATGTTAAAATTAAAACTTTATTATCAAAATAAGCAAAACCCCCCACAAACCAGAACCTTGAAGAATGTCAGTTATAAGGTTGCTAGTAACATTTTTGGTCTGCATTATCTAACTCCTGTGATAGTTGCTAAATTAATCTCACCTCTGCCTGATGTTCTCACCTGGTCAGGTCTCACCATCAGAAAAACTCAGGCTAAATTCTTTCACTGATTACATGGCAATTTCTCTATCCTATCAGTGAGTATATTAACAGTCCTGACCCAGAATCAGCAAACAGATTTTCCTGGGGGCAATGACAGTGGTAATCAATACCTTAAAATATCTGTGAAAGAAAGTATTATTTATTTGCAACAGCAAGATATCAAGGACTATATTTTTTATAAAAGTATTGAAAAATTCTACATTTATTTTCATACTGTCTAACTGCCAGCAATCTGCAAGAGTGGGGTTGTTTACTTCTGGACTCCCCTGAAAGAGTAATCTTTGTTTCTCATAGCTGAGTAATGAAATAGGTGGACTTTGATGGTGAATACCTTCCCCTTTCCTGCCATCTCTCCCACTCCAGCAATCATGACAATTTTCAGCATCTTCTATCCATTCAATAGCAGCCTCCCACTTGGTAAAACAGGGGCAGATGCCTCAGCACTGAAGCTATTTCCTTTAGTGGGTCTGGTTATAAATGCTTTCATTTCATTTCATTGCAGAATTGCAAGAAAACCATGTTAGTTTTCATCCGACTAGCCTGTGTAATCACACAAGGTATGAAGTTCAGCTGGGTCAGTACAGACTGCTGCAGTCTACATGACATCTATTTCTCCTTGTCTTCTATACTAATAACATCCATGCTAGTTAGATAACAGCTAAATATGGTAACCCTCACTGCAATGTTCTCCTTGCTTAATTCATAGATTTCACAATATCATCTAAGTACTTTCCTGCACACTCTCATTTAAGGAGCCACTGTGCTGCTTTCTGGACCAGGATGATGTCCAAGTCAGGTAGCCTTATGAAGGCTTGATGCAAAAAAGGAATAAAAAGTAAAAAAGAAACCTAGTGTCTAATTTGAAAAGCACACTACATGCTTAAAGTCACAGCAGCTCTGAAATAAAACGTCTGTGTCTGAAGACCTGACAGATCTTTTTGAAGTGTATGACATAAGGAAATTCTAGGCATTAGAGTTTTTATCCATAGGTATCTTAGATCTGACAATGGAAAATGGTTTAGAATAATTAGGTATAATTATTTTCACAGAATCTGATTTGTGTAAAACTTACAGACTGTAGAGTGCCATGACATATTAGTTTCTTTTGCTGAAAGTAGTTACTAGTTAACTTTGGACACTGTTGCCTGGAAGCACGAAAGAGTCATGAATATTTTCCAGTGTATGTGGAAATGGAAGAAAATCTGGAAAGAAATGAGTATTGAATAATTTATTCATTTTTTTATTGAAATGATTTTCCATTTTGGTAGCAAGAAAACCCATTTTTTATAAAGTACCTGCTGTGTTAAAGGGCAGGAAAAAAGGATAAATAAATAGAAAATACACAAAGGACATTTCTAGATTAAAAAAGTAAACCATGCTTGTGCTATAGAAAAAAATAAAAGCAATTTTAGTCTTTATGGAATGTCCATGGAATGCAATATGGCATTCTAATACCCTAGTATCTTTACCTATGTGATGGGGCTGAAAGAGGCAGCTGCTGAAAAGACTTCAAAATACATAGCAACCCTTCGCGGGTTTAAACTGGATTGAGACATCGTAATTTGAATAGCCAATCTGTGAGCTTTAAAACCAAAAGTAGATGCATCTGGGAAAGCCTAACAAAACATCCTATTACACCAAAGTGTAATAGACACTAACATTTTAGCAAACTGGTACAAAGCTCTCCAAGGAGGGTAGTGTAATGGTAGAACAAGTAACCCAAAGAGATGGCAGCCCCTCTAGCCTTGCTATTTTTCAGGACCTGCAGGGAGCAAGCTGTGTCTTACTCAATTTAGTGCTGGTGATAGTCCTGCCTCAGCTGGCTTGCTGGACTAAATAATCCCCACAGGTTATCTCCAGTCAACATTTCTACAATTCAAAATACAATAGTCAAGGGTTAAAGACACTGATGTAATTTCTAATTGACTGAGCAAGGTTTTTATTAACAATGTTTTCAACTTTCAAAAGATTATGCTCTACAGTATTTCCACTACAGAAGCCACATGAAAAGATCATGGTATTCTTTTACCTCTTGGGACTGTTCCCTCTTATGGGGGCTACACTGAGTAGATTTTTCCCCCTATGTGTAGCACTGAGAACTTGTATTACAGCTGTAGAAATCGGTCCAGCTTTTCCACTGAGATAAAAACTGCTTTGTGGAATTAATGAATGATGTGTAGGTAATCTGTGGTTAGACACCGCAGGACACTTTCAACTTTGTCAAATCTCAGGGGCTTTATCCACACACCAGATTTTTATTTTTCACTTAAAGTTGTCTAAAAAATGTTGTACTAGGTGCAAAATCTTGGAAATATATTAATAACTACATAAAAACTTCATAGTCTCTTTAATAAGGTAATTTCATCCCTATTTTTTTTTTTTTTTTCCCCTGGGCTGCAATTCTAATGGGATATCAAAGTCCTGGGGTATTTTGTGATTGCTAAAAAGGTTCAATCTGAAAGCAAAGTACCATGCATAAAGGAAAATACAGTTTAATCAAGGAACTGAGCTTGTAGAAAAGAACAGCAGGGAAGAATGGCTGAATAAGATCTACTAAGGCCCAGAGCAGCTGAAATACAAATTAATGTTAAACGAAACTCAAGGGAAATGTTTCAGTTCAGTTCAACAAATGACATTTTGGTTTGGCACAGCTCCATCACAAAAATAGTGGTTTGGATTTTCAAATACAAAATGGAATGATTTCCACAAAATTAATTTCTATGGATATCTTAAAATTTTTTATTTTAAAACCTGGCAAGGTCTGGTATACATGGGTCTCAAGCAAGGGTTGTTAATAAAGAAAACTTCTCCTAGAAAGTATGTTTTACATATAAAGCAGGCAGAAAAGTAGGGCCAGTTTTTCAGATAAACCTTTATGAAACTTTCATTTGTATTAGTCTTTATCAAGCGCAGATACGTTTCCACACACATTTCCAACACATGTCCAGGTGATTACAGCTGTGCATATAAAACCTCCTTATAGCAGTTAAATTTCTCTGTGCCTATTCTAACAGGTTGACAAATGAGTGAAAAATTATGTGCCTCTGCTCATAATATACTAAAAATTGTGCATAGCTATGATAATCTACAAATAGGATTTCTTCTTCAAAAACTAAATGAACTTTCCCCAATTATGCTTAGTCAAAACTGTAACCCAAGAAGAGAAAAGAGTAAGATTTCTTTCATAAATATTTCACACTATAAGCTTCTCCAAATTGGGCTTTATGTATAGTATTGTACACCAGAATTGTTTTAAGCATTCAGATAAGGTATCCAGTAGACTTTAAATAAATATTTTGTAATTATTTTGAAGAAAAAAAACTACATTGTTTTCACCACTTTCATGATTTTAATTAATTTATCTATTTTAGTTCTTAGAAGGTTGGAAAATGTGCACGTGAAACATTAATTCATAGAAAATGTACACGTTGTGCATACAACAAAAGCATTATTTTTACTGAGAGGTAAAAATCAAGAAGATTCCAAACCACCTAAAATATTAAAAAGCATCTAGTGTAAAGCATTCTCCTGGAGTTTAAAATTTCTGTTTCAACTGCTTTAGAATACTTGATCGCTGTGAAATGCTTCAATGTTGTGGTACCTTGTCTCTTTCAAAGGATGCACAGTGTAACAAATGGAGTTTGCAACTGTTTATGAGATGGGTGCTTTGAAAAGATTCATAGCTCCAAAGTAATTGTCTTTGCCCTTTTAGTTTATTCCTAGTTATTATTCATGTATGACAGTCCAGGGGCTAACTATCTCATGAAAGTGCTGCAAAAATAGTCCAAACTAGTTGGCTGAGTCTTTAAGATACCAATGCCCCTAAATGTTTCACAAGAGTGGTAACCATAAACATTTCCTTCATATATTAATTAGAAATTATTTTTCAGCCAGATTAATTCACACACACCACCCCCCAACACCCCCCTGCCCAGATATCCACACCCACATATGGGTGTGTATGTTTCACACAAAATGGACCATTAACACACACACACCCCACGTCAGCAGAGCATTATAATTGATTTTACTAAATCGAAGATGTCAACACTCATGCATGATATATTTTTAAAAATCCTTTTTCTTTAAGTTGTCTCTTGAAAATCAGAAAGGATCATAGTTCCAAAGTAACTGGTTTTGTTATTACCAATGACAGAAAATTAAGACAATAAAATACAAATGTATTCATTATCTAACAGAAGGAAATGTGCAGAGACAGAGCTGAAATTATCTGGGATCATTAATAGTTGAGATAATATATATATGTAAAAAAATAAAAATCAAGCTTCTGTCTCAGCTTCAAGACAAACTCTTATGTCACATCTAGTCATTTAAGTCATTAAACTGCTTTGCAAAAAATTAACGATATGTGAATATTGTGAATATTTACCTGCTTCTACAATACACTATTAGGATTAATATAACATGAGAATACTAAGAGTCAAGAGTTAACTAATTATTACTTTAACAAATTACATACTATATTGACCAAGAATGGGAGTGATAGCACTGATTTTTCCAATACTATTTTTACTGTTACTTGGACCCAGCATAACCATGAAATAAGAGCCCCAAAAAATTGTATTAGTTCACTAACATATATTTTTTGGGGGAAGAACTAGCAGATACATGTACCTAAAAATAGTCTTCCTTCTGAAAAGAGGATAGCCTGAGTTTTTACCTGAATAAATATACCAATGCCACAAGTACCTATTGTCAAGCATATGCCTAAATTTGCAACTTCAGAATTCCTGGCAAAATTGCTCAGGACCTTAAGAAACCTAACAAAGACTGCCTCAGGTTTCTTAGCATAAGCTTGGAAAAAGCTTCCCAGCACTGAAAACTTCCCAAGCTGTTGAAACACAAGAGATTTACAGGCCAATGACTCTCTTTATGGATATTCCAGCTTGATGTTAACTTATGAAATTCTGACAAGACTGAATCTTTAGAGGAGCCACAAAGGACTTGCACAGGATTTAGGAACCAAAACTCAAGAGCCTAACCTAAAGATGACATCTGAGACATTAGATATCTACATTTTGGATAGGCCATATTAGCCAACTTCTGCATCAGGCCAGAAATGCCACCATGATTAAAACATGAAGACAATCTCTACTATATGCACCCAGTGAGGATCATTCACCCACTTTGCCTTCAGCCTTCATCTCTATCTTCACCTCAACACTGGAGACTCTGGGTAGAGACTCAGGCATCGGCCGTTCTTCTGTTAAAATCACATCAGTTTGGGAAAGAAAAGAACAACCAGAAATCAAGGAAGAGAGCTGACCTGGAAGAATGTTGAGCAAAGTAACCCATACATCAGGATATTGTGCTCTCTTAAAGAGATTTTCCTTCTACCTATATCTTCCATACCTTAATAGAAGTTCCAGTACCTGAACCCCATGCTGAAAAAAAGTGAAATTCGGTAACAATGCTTCTGCCTCCTTTCATGGGCAAAATAAATCAGAGGCCTCTTGTTTTGCTTTTCACCAGAACAACTCTCTTCACACCTGTGATCTAGATGGAGACAACCCCAAGCTGCTGGTGCAAACTCAGAAAAGTGCAAGAAGTGCTGCAGAAAGGAGAAATCCTCACTATCACATGTGCAATGCTGTGCAAACACAAATAAACTTACAGAAAACTCAACCCTGCTAGAATTAATAGCTTGTATCAACACTAATTGAGGGATTTCTATGTTAAGTTCCATCATATGAAACACACGTGTGCTTCAGTACCTGTGAAAAGGGATTATAACTTTATTGCAGCCCAGTCTGAGGCATAAAAACCTCAAGTGAAGGGGCCTGAAGGCAAAACCTTATTTTCAGCATTTCCCACTGGTACCACTCAGGTGTTATGCTCCTCACTCTGCACCTAAATCTGCCACCCATTGTCCTGAGAGCTACTTCAGGCTATAAATTCTTCACTGGGAGCCAGGCATCCAGTCACTTTAAAGGTTCTCATTGCAAGTGTGTGACAAAGTGTGCAGGAGGAAATTTGTTATTGCAGAGTATGTCAAAGTACTCCAGTTCAGTCATGATTGAGCTCTTGTTTTCAGAAGTGCTGTAAATTACAATACAAATAGAAAATGAGTAAAATCCTGAGATATGAGTAGAGGTATGTTATTGAGATAAATATTTAAACAACTGAAGAGTTAGCTTTACAGACCTAATTTTAAAGCTTCTCCCAAAGTCAACACATAAGCTTATTTATTTATTTGATAACAACTCCTCCCTAGCCAGAATGTTGTAAGTGGCACTGTGGGTGGACTAATAAAAAGTTGCAGCTGAATTTCTGATAGACAGGAAGGAATATTTTTTCAAGACAATTACACAAATTATACCTGACAGCTTTGACTATCTAAGAGAGCCAGCATCCTGACTCTTGGCCTTCTCCTAATCTCCTCACTACACTCAAGACAGCTGAATTTCAACAGCTCATATGTTTTTCACAGAATGATTGCCTTTAGTAAGAAGAAACATTTTCAATATTATCTGTTTCCCATAGAGACAGATTGAAAAGTCGTTTCTTATATTTGATAAGAACTTGCTCTATATTAATTCAAAACAGCAGACAGCAAATAAAGAACTTTTGCCTAGATGCGATACCAGTTAAACTTGTAGAAATGAGAGACAATGTATTGAAGTCAATGGAATTACAGCGGTAGGATCAGCCAGGAACATCACCACAGTCTAGCCTCTACTCCTTGTCAGCTAATGGAAAATTAATCTTATTTTTACAGGTTGCTTAATATCATGCCATGTCTCAGGGAAACATCTGTTTCACTGATGAGAACAAACGAGGCGAGCAAGGTGGAATGTAAAAGAGAGAGATTTGAAAAAGCTAGAAGGGAAAAGCAGGACAAAGAGTGTTCCAGTGTCTCAGGTGGGTGGGAATGACCATTTTAGGAGTCATGTTTTTATCAGACATAGGAGTCAAGCTGCTACATGTGGAACAACTGTTTCCTGGCATGGGAGAACTTACTGAGCTAAAGGTTTCCAGCACCTGAAAACAGCACTCATGTTGCATATTTTCCAAATATCTCAAGTTATCAGTTAAAATATCAATACTAGAGCTAAGCAAAAGATCCAGATTTTAACGTTGTACTGGTAAATGTTCCAATGCCATGACATCGTAACAGTTCATGAATAATATTCCCAAATACTACATCTTTCTCATTTTGCAATAATGTGGCTAAATTTGTGAATATAATATGTTTTAAAAATTACTTGGAATGAGGATGTTGTCTGAATAGGGATTGAAAAAAATAAAACAAAGGGGTTTGAATATAAACAATTAGGCCCAGTAAGAACAAAGCAAAACCACTTTTCAGTTCTGGGAATTTTCACAGGGAGAACTTTAGCACTCCCATCACCCCAATCCAAATGCAAGTTAAACACCTCATTCGTTTATATTAGCCAAAGAAATAGATACACAGAACCAAATGCTATTCCCACTAAAGTCAGTGTTGTGAGATCTGGGCTATGGAGCATATCTGATAGCACAGCAAGGTCCAAAGTGCTATGTTAACAGTACTACAGCTTTAAAATGTTTGCTCTAAGTGTTAGGAAAACCTCAGTCTTGTAATCTGTGTCGCAGGCTTTCTGAGGAAGCATTAAACAGAGTAAGGAGGTTGCTAAAAGCTCTTTTCTCCCTCTTCCTCTCCTAAAAAAAACTAGAAGCAAATAAAAAACAAGGAAATCTATTTTTCATTCTTGGCATGGTTTTCCTTTCTTAGAACAAACCCATCCCTGTATTTCAGCTGTTGTATGCATTGGAGTATCTGTACCCATAGTACTAGTTCTTCAGGCACATACCGCTTGAGACACTACAGCGAAGAATATAAAGTATCATTTACAAGAGGAAGACACGTACTATTTGATAAAAAAGTACAGACATTCTAATCATTGTTTTGTATTCTTTTAATGCTACCAGTTAGAAAGCCTCCTAATGCCTGGAATGAACTTTGAGGAAGATCTATTGATGGAAACTTGAGTCTCCAGTTTTGCTATTAACGTAGTAAAATTTAGAGTTGAGAAATATAAACCTGTAAATACCAGACTAAGGATTATACCCTACTGCTTTGTTTGCAGTAAGAAATCTCTTTTACATGCTCTTTGAAAGCACACAAAAATTTCCAGTTGAGGCCTTCATACAGGAGGACAAAATAACCTTGTCTTACAAGAATACCACCTTTATTATACCCCAAGCAAGACTTCTCCTGTGTGCATAATTTTTTTTTGTGATTAACTTCAATGTGTTTCACCAGCAAGTAGTTTGCATGTAGAGAGCAATAGGATTTGCACCGATTGAAGAAATTGCGTTATCTTATTTTTCTGCTCATATATGTGACACATAAGCTTAAACAGAAATTTTATCAGTGCTGAAGTGGTCTTTGCAAAATAATGGCTTCATGTCAGGAATCTGGATTTTTATGAGCTCTTTTTAAAAAATGCAGTTTCTAATAGTTTAACATTTTTAAACTGGTTTCCCCCCAAAAAACCAAACCAAAACAAAACAAAAAACTTAAACCATAAAAAAACTTCATACTAGAGAGAACTTAAGAAAAAACCTTTCTGACAGATATATAACTAATATCTGTCTGAGCTTTACAGAAGTCATTGCAGTGTAATTTTTTTATTACACATTAATAGCTTCTAAACATTTTAGAGACCATCCACGAGTGTGGCAGAACAGCTTTCCAGATAAAAATACAAAAACTAAAGTAAAATCAGGTTGTAAGGTCAACAGCTAAGCTGTTTTGCCAGGTAGAAGGCTAAAGCCCAAGAGTATGCACCACTAAGAAGTGCCTTGTCCCATCCAATGGGGACATGCGTTGCCTGCAGCTGTCCAGGGAAGGCCACTGAGTCTCACATGTTGAGATGAGCCAGTTGTGAGAGGCTGATAAGGAGCAATTCCTGCCTAGGAAGCTCCCTAGAAGATGATCATTGCATGATAACCCAGATACAACACTCTTCACTGACCTGCAAATGGGACTTCTGTGAAATGGCTCTGTTCCAGTTAAACTGGGATTGCTTCTAATGTGGTTGTTGGGACATCTGCTTAGTACTGACATCACCTAAGAGAGGACAAAACTAAGGGGTATAAATTAATGTTTTCATAGCAGTAAATGCCAAGGGCCCCAGGGAACATGAAGAACATTTCCTGAATGCGGCCTCTGCTCAGGCAAACAGGAGTGGGCCAGGCTGCATGGGGAGCACAGCCAGTGGCCACACCTGGGAAACAATGATGCAGTCCGTCTTCATCAGTGGGACTGCAATGAATGCTTTCAAATTGCCTATCATTTGTGGCCTACATAAGCTGACAATGTATCTTCATAGCTACTTCCTGACAGGGAGATTCGTCTTTTTACTATTACTATTATCTGAATTTGTTTTTCTGTTAGCAGTATTTGACCAATTTGTGCACAGTGGGCTTCCTTTGTATATCCTTCCCTACAGCTGCAGTCTTTTCTTTGAGAGGTTTGCACTCTATGAGGAGTTCAGCAGCAGGTCACAGACCTGGTTTACAAAGGGAAGGAGAAGTAAACAATCAAGTAGAAGAATAAAAATACTCCACAAAGCTTTCAGTAACCTATGGAGAAACTGGAGAGATATATTTATTGGACTTCTTTTCTTCTTTTCCTCTTCCTGAACCAGCACCCTCACCTCACCTGAGGTCATTTTTCCTTCAGACTTATCAGTATTAGATAGATGAACAGATAATAATGGGGTTAAGAGAGAAATGAGAAATTATAGGAGATAAGAATAGAGCACACTGCAGCTTGAATGCACCTCAATGAGCCTTTGGTCACAGATATTTGCATCATTCCCCCCAACAAATATTTTTTTTGTTGAGAAACTCTCTCACCTTTAGATACTATTTGTTTATGAAAGAGACACATGTGCCTTCTTTTCCTCTCACAGATAACATACACATGCTAAATTATTCATATGCTTCTTAATTGTGTCTTTAGTTCCTAACAACACAAAGAAAACTAGCAGGGCTTCCCCTTCCAGTTAATTTTATTACTGGCCTTGTTTTCTCTCGTGCTTCACTGAACACACAATAGATGTAGGCAAATGTGAATACAAGTAGAATTAAAAAGATAGAGCACAAGGAACCAGAAAGGAAAGGGAGAAAAAGGCATGCTGAATATTGATATGGAATATGAGAAAGACCAAAAAAGAAATGCAATTTTACAATAAAGCCAGAATGACCCACGTTGGAAGATGTAATTATCAGCTGTTGCGCTAGAGGGTAACACACCTTCAAGAGTATACAAAGTAACTGGTGATGCCAGGCTCATCTACAAGATATATTCTTTCTTCATTGTACTATCACACACAGGTACAACCCTTAGAAATAACAATAAACCTTAAACAAAAGAGGAAAACCTTAAAATCTAAAAAGTCAATCTGAAACACTCAATGAAATCAGAATAAAGGCAGGGTGGAAACTACACATTGGATCAAAATACAGCGTTCTAAAACTGTCTCTCCACTGATAAACACCTCCTCTGCTGTGCAAAAGAGCAAAACCTGCAAATCCACCAGGCAATGTTCCTGAAGGGGATTTTTAGCTTGAAGGCATTCCAGGGCCTATCTGTTTCAATGTATAGTAAGGAACAATCAGCAGACTCGAGGGAATGTCTCTGTCGAAGAATTTGCCTGATTTGCAAGACCAGGATGAACTTTCTCATCTACTTTTCTACACAGTCTATCTAGCCCTTTCCTATACAGATTCTCAATTCCCAAAACATTGAAACACTCTCAAAAATCTCGTTCTTTTTCTACTTTCCCATTTTCTCTTCATTTTAACCCTCTTTTTCACATTGACCTGAAATTCAGAGCACCAATCTCTTCCTTTTCTCTACAAACAACATTAAATAATAGTATAAGATTAAACAAAAAAGGAAATATTGAATGACTTGTACATGTGTTTTTATGTATTTACATATATATATGCATATATACACACATGTATACATATATATGTATATGGTGTAAAGAAGAACTTACCTATGTCCCAGGTAAGGGGGTTATTCTGTTCCATCTCCCTTTTCCCTATGACATACCAAATGCAGGCCATCCAATGAGCAAGCAAGGCAAACATGGACATGAGAAGTGTGAGAACAATTGTGCTGTGCTGGGAGTAACGATCCAACTTCTGAAGGAGACGCAAGAGGCGTAATAACCGGACTGTCTTTAGGAGGTGGACAAGGGAAACCTAGGAGAACCAGGAGAGAAAACTTTTCAGCAATTGACTTCTATCACGCAGTTCTCTTATTTCAATGAAAGGAAACTCTATCTGCTAAAGCTCTACAAATTTTTGCCCAATCTTCATTCAGTTACTCTTAGACTAGATTTGAAGACAGCAGAGAACAGCAAAGAAAATGGTTAAAAAAAAGGTGTTTACTTTTGCTGTGTACATACATGTTTACTATTTCTGATTAAAACCAAAGAAACTTGAAATACTGCGAGAACTTCCATTTTGTCTTTTTTTTTTTTCCATGCAAAGTCTTCTTTCAAATTTAACTTAAAAATACGTGTTTGTGCAAAAATGCATCCTTCCCTGCTCTAGAACAGAAACATAGTTGTCAAACTGACCAGTGTTCATTTAATTCCAATATGAAACCACAAAATAACCATCTTCAGGCACACAATGATTTTCAGTTTCTGCTAACAGCCAATCTCAACTGTGTATGACATGAAACCAGCTTAATAATTAAAGCCTGGAAGAGGCAATAACATATAGCAGATATTTTACAGAACAAGGAAGCAGAGAACTGGGTGGAGACTCAGATGTTTTTCTTCAGATTTAAACCTAGATACAGGTTCCTGGGCACATTTTATTGCTCTGTACTAAGTTGAAGTCCAAAAAAGGTTGTATTAAAACTTCTGATACTACTGCTTAAATTCCTTACCAAAAACTTTATTGTCTTTCAACTTTGCACCTAGCCTGCTCAGCACCCTAAGTGTATGTCAGTTTATGAAGTATATGTGCTCTGGCCTCAGAGGAGATGCTCCCATGCAGCAGCCAGCAGCCTCTGGATGACCCCATCGCCTCCAGAACATCCTCCCACCTACATCCACAGAGCATGCACAGTTTCCAACTTTGCATGGAATATACTTGGGTCATGTTTCAGCTGTTGCGTAGAGTTAGCAAACAATACACAGGTTAGGATCCCAATTTATTTTATTTTATTTTATTTTATTTTTTTAAGAACCTTGACATTTTTTGTCAGGTACGTAGCAGGGGAGAAAAGAAAATCAACAAAAACATGACACTTATTTAAAATAATTTGAAGTACACTGCTGTCAGGAATAAGATCTAACATGAGATCACACAAACAACTACGTTGTCTTTTTTTTTGTCTTGCATTTCTTTCATTCATCTTATGTTATTTACAATAAGTCAGTGAAATTAGTTATGTCTGTGGCCTTAAGCACAAGAATATCTACAAGTCTGCGGCAGAAGGCTGTAAAATATTTGGTTGTATTAGTACAATCATATAGCTATTAAAATATAATTATTCTAATTGAATGCCATGCCACTATAGCAACTGCCTCTTTCTCTGTGGTAATTCATTTCCCACCAAAGTTCTCCTTTTCTTGTCTCTCATCAACTTTTTTGAACCAAACATGGTTCTGTTGCACTCTTAACATAAAGGGGTCCCTATTCATGACTGACTCTTCAAGGTGTTATAATAATAGATACACTTATATATATAAAGATCATATATGTGCTATGACCTTCACATTGGAGCTTTCAGCTTTACTGGGGTTCTACCACATCACAAACAAATAGTGATGACTTAGGTTACAAGTGTGCCTTGCCAGTTATCACCTGTGACTGAATTCTATTTTTTTTAAGTTATAGAAAACTAATAGACATAAAACCAGCAAACCAGATATCATAATATTTTTAATGTGAAGACATGCTTTATTTTAAGCCTAAAGATCGCCTCATTTTGAAATAATTTCTGTATAAATTTGAACACAGATGTAATTAATCATATGTAATTGCACTGAATTTTCTCATTAGTCATGCCAAACACTTTTTTTGTATTGTGTCCAATCTGTCATTGGAAGACCTGAAATGCCTTCAGGCAGCTTTCTTTTCTATGCCACAAATTTAGAAAGACAAAATGAGGAGTCAGCACTCATACTTGTGCCTGCATACATTTTGTCTTGCATCTAAATTTTCCGTTTGGTTAATCATTTTAGACTAGCTTGGTTAACCTTTTTCTGTCAAAATGACAAAGACAGAATCTTATCTCTAACAGAAACTCAATCGTAGCATAGTGCTGAGAAGTACTGAGAAACAAAGTTGCTACAAACTAGGGATTAAATTCTCTGCTTGGAAGAATCATGTCCTATGGCAAAAAGGTATTATTCAGGAACATGATACATTTTAAGAAATGACTAGTGGCAGGGATCTTTAATCCTTGTGCCTATTTCATTAGCTGCTTTCCTTAAAAACTGATACTCTCGCTATATAACCACCAAAAGTTACCCAGAGAAGAGCAAATTCAATCATTATAACTGTGCTGTTTTTCACTTTGGCAGCATTTCATACCACATTTCTATAGATTAAGGGATTGTTTATGCTAGATAATTACAAGCATGGAAGGGATTAGGGTCTCAGCAGGGGTTAGGGTCCCAGCAGTACCTCAACATCTCCCTGATGTTAGGCAGGAATGTGCCTGAGGTGTCAGACCTCCTAAGAATCACCCGTTTAGTGGTGGGGCAGAATCACTGCAAGGTGTAAAGATAGTCGAGCCAATTTATACAGTTTCACTTTTTTTCTTTCAAAATATCTCCAAGGATGGCAAGAGACTTCACAGCTTTTTCACACACTCTAACTCCACAAATCTCCAACTGGAGGATGACATTCATGTGCCATACATACATATGTATGTATGACACTATACCTATAGCTTGCAGAATTTAGAGCATCCCTAAGGATTTGGCCTTTGTGCCAGGACCTGAACAGCAAAGGAGTAAGATGCTCCCTGATGCCCCTTCTCACCGTTCTGTTGAGGCAACATCTGAGAGTCGATGGAGTGAAAATCTGAGAACAGACATGAGGAAATGGCTTATTAAATCTTAAGGCCTGAAAAGAGTGGAATGTACAACAGACAGGAGATGTTTATTAATCGTATTATAGTAGTGTTTTTAATATTATGACATTTTAACTGTAAAAATAAATATTGGGTAATGCTTTGTTTTCCACAATTCAGTATGGAAAGCATACCAGTCTTCCCAATGAAAAAAAATGAAACAAAAACAGCCAAGATAAATTTTGTGATATCATTTTGTTTGTTATTATTTTTTGTTCATTCAATGAAAAATTCTTAATGAAAATTAAACCAACATGGTTATACTGACTGTTTAGTTTTAGTGAATGGGATAAACTGAGATAGTAGTGTATTTAAATAGATTACCACCAGTTATTAAAAACCAGACCAAAACAAAACCAGTGATTGAAGAATGTGAAATGATTAACTATCTGGTTTTAAAAGCTACTGTGCTACCATCAGATTGTTCGTTTGTAATGTATAAATGGAGTGAAAAGAAAGATTATTGAAGGAAATGGAACTAAATTTAAAATCAAACATGATACCTGATATGGGAGGCTTCCCGACCAGTGTTTTTCTGTTTTGTTTTGGTGTGTGTTTTTTTTTTTTTTTATTTATTTTTTCTTCCTGAAATGTATCTACCCTATCCTCTATGTAATTGTCTGTAATTCACATTTAATGAAAATGAAATTGAGCGTATCTGTTTACAAAAGATCAAAATTCTGAGAATTAGAAAGTGGACAGCTTAAGAGCCTAAGTCTCTATGTGAAAAATCCACATAATTGAGAAACATCTGCCAACTTTTTTTTTTTCCAGAATTAAACTTTCTGATTCAGAGGGGGTGGGGCTTGTTTGTTTGCTTTTTATTTGCTTGTTTTGGGGTGGGGAGTGTTTGTTGATTGTTTCTTGTGTTTTTGCTTAGTAGATTCTTTCTCTACTAAATCTAATAGTGCTATCAGAAGAATACCCTTTGTCTTAGACTAAGCAAACTAATAAAAATGTAACCCCATCATGAGTGTAACAACACCAGACCCAAACGTTTTGCAAAGCCATTTAAGCATCTTGTCATTATATTCCTAAAAAAGATGAGCTGAAACCAAAGCCAAAGTTAATAACACTTGTAAGTAAAACAAGCTAGAACACAAAAGATTTAGTGGTCACACTGCATTTTTTGCACTAGAATGTGCAGAGAAAAAGTGAAAGAGAAAACAAAAGAGAAAGAAGATTCCTAGCTGAGAAAAGAGTTCTGACCATACTGACCAGAACAATTATTTACTTTACCACAGTAACAATTTACGAGTCCTAAAAAATTAAGGACTGAATTTATACAGCATAAGAGACCAAAAGCCATAAGGAACTGTATGTGAGTATCACAAGTAAAAACAAAGCTAATTTAGGTACAACTCTTTACAAAGTAAGGATAATTGAATTTAAAAAAATGCTACATATGTGTCTTTCATTATAATGACTGGTAGCTTTGACACCCAATCTTGTAATACTTTTAACCAATATGTACCATTACATTATAGTCCTTCCTTCAGCATCCAATGTGAAAATACACTACAAATCTGAGGAAGACACCAATGTATTTTAGTTCATTGAGTTTTAGTCTCCAGATTTGAACAAAAACCCAAACAACATAAACCTCTTGAAAGAAGACAGAATAAAAAAAGACAGGTTAGTACTTACCACAGTGACATTGAAAGCGTAAAGAAGATCAAAAGGAAGTGCAGCAATTAAATCAATGATAAACCAGGTAGTCACGTAGTGGATACAAATAGATCTTGCTTCAAATATAACTTGGCCAGACTTGCTGACATACGTTGTTCGGAAATTTAGAATAATATCTGCTTGACAAAGAATGAACAGAATCAGAGACATGGATTTCTTGATTCCTAGGGATAACACCTGAAATTGACCATTGCAGTTATTGTTTTTCTTATGTATGGAAAAAAAGAAAAAAAAAAAAAAATCAAACACCCCCCCCCCCCCCCCCCCAAAATGTAATGCAGAGGCAAATAAAATATAGTGGTAAGAGATCATATACATAGAGTTAAATCATTGATGCAAGAAATTGCTCTTTGTAAGGAGAAAAATAACACTTAGAACATTTCAAACTCTGATTTCAAAGGGATCTTGAATTAAAAAATAAAAAATAATACCAACCACAAACTCACATTGTTCTGTAAACGGTACCAAATATTGGTATTTTTCTTAATGATAAATGAGAGTATTATTGCTGTGCATTAAACTCGCTTATGTTTTGAGGTAAAAAACAAAAAATTAATCACTTTATTTCAAAGGTATAATTGAAACTTACTTTTGTGATAGCTGTCCAGCACAGAGAACAAATGCCATCCTCAAAGATAATAATTTGTTTATCAACAGAAAAGTGCTGAGCTCACTCAAAGAAAAAAAAGGCTTGTAGGCTATGGTGGAGATCACAAAAGTGATGTGAATTGCTTGGTGGCTTGTGCATTTTGTATGTTCCTATCTAACATTCCAGGATGAGTGTCTTTCAATAGGAGATATGCTTTTGACATGTCTTGCCAAAACAAATTAACACTTAAAAAAAAGCTCAGGTCTTGACAACAGAGTCTCAATTATTTTCATATCTGACAAGACAAAGACTATAATCTGTCCTGGAGCTATATACCAGTTTCTACTAACATTAGTGAGAACTACTTGTAACTTTTACAAAGTCAGAAAAGAGTGCAGCCAACCATTAATTCTTGGTGGTTTACAGCAAGATAATGAGCCTGCTGCCTTGCAAATTGTAATGCCTCATGTTGAAGACCATCTCATAAAAGAGAAAGTTATCCCAAGTGTTAGGAAGACATTCATAGTATGACTGACTTTTTTCTCATTAAAAAAATAACAACTGTGGGGTGATGGTCTTGGCAACCTGAAAGTCAGTGGACTTTCTTTAATATCCATCTACGATAGGCAGCTTTCTAGATGCTAGTCCAATATGCAATAGACTTGTCAACTGTGTTATTTGTAATCTAGATAGACTACTATTGTTATAAGGAGGGAACTAGACTCCCTGTGCCGTCTTGTGTCAGCAATGGCAGCACAGACTCCTTTCTGTATGCTGGTGATGGACAAGAAGCTACACCTTCAGCTGCCTCTTTTACATGCTGCTGTTGTATGGAGGTGGTTTTATGAGGTGCATGGCTCCACATCTCGAACAACATGGAGTGTGCAGATGTTTAGAAAGGGTTTGCTGCCCAAAGAGATGTTTCTTACAGCCTGTGGGGAAGGGGAGGTAGAAATGCTAAATGGAAGCACCTACAAGTGAAATTCAGCCTCTTGCCCATGAACAGAGCGAAGGTACAGGAAGATAATGCCTGCCTCGCAAATGGAAATAAACACAGAATATAAGTATTTCATAGTTTCAGTTTATTAAAGGGATTTGTTTTATCTTTGGATGCAGACATTTCCTTTCCTTAGAGCTAGTTTATTGTGTGTTATATAAATCTGCTCCAATTCAGCACATTCCCGGGAAAAAAAAAATAGATATGAAGTCCTAAAAACTGAGCATACCTCAGCTTTCATTTCTTCATAATCAAAACATAATGCAAAATAACCATTCTAGTATTGTAACTTGTTTTTATTACAAATCAAATTAGAACTAAAAAGTGGGTAGTAGAAGGATTACTAGTAGGAGTAGTAGATTCATCTACTCTTGGTTTTGTAGGCAGTTTCTGATGCCTGAGAACTTTTCTTCCTGCTATATTCACATAAGAATGAATACTTAATTTCTGATGTACCTTTTATGCTGCATTTTTCATTCAGTGTATGGGAAATGTCTACAGACCAGCATGTATGAAGAGACTCCCCTCAGAAAGCAAAATCAAAGGATAGATTTTCCAGAATATGACAAACAAAGCATTTCTACCACCAGACCTATAAAGAATAGTGATTGATCTTTGTCCCATTTGCAAGCTTTCATACAATTTAGAAAAATGCAAAAATGAGTCCTGACAGGTTTTTGCCTCATGATTTGTTTGAAAATAATGACAAGAAATCAAAACCTTATGCTTACATAGAACATGAACATAGAATAACAGAATAAGTAAATATTTATGCAGTTCTCTTTAAATGAGACAGACTTTATTAGATTCTGGTTGTTAGGTATTTTTCCTATTTCCTGACTTTTTCTATTTATCAAATACACTGTTTTTCACCTTTTCCCATGTTTTCTCTCTTTTTTCTAATTGTTAATTTTTCTGTGCCATTACTTCTGAATTAAGGCAGCATTGGAAATGGCACATTTCAACAATTTTGTTACTATAACAAAGACAGCCAACACATAGACTTGATGTGAAGGAGGGCACTGTAAAGAGAGCAAAAGTATATGACCAGGTTCACCTTAAATGAGTAAATCAACTTGAGATAAAACAATCTGACATGTTATAAAAACTCAATGGAAAATGCTGCCTCATTGAGAGGGCATGGATAGCCACTAGTCTATATTAAAGAACTTTTCCATTCCAGAATTTTATTTTAGAATCTTTTGGTACTGAAAGAATATTATAAATGGAAATTGTTTGACTCTCACTATACCAGGATAGCATTGGAGAATGGTACCTACAGGACTCAAATGCTTAGTCTTAATGTTGTCTACATTTGACCAGGCAGATCCAGTATTCTATAGCATCTTCTTATGAACATAGATACTCAAATAGAGCAGCCACATAATCCATGCAAAAATTACTTTTGAAGTCCTACAACAGAGTTCACGCTGTTGGTTTTGCAAAAGAGTTTGAAAACTAAATCTATGCACCTACTAAATTTACCCAGTTGCTTACACTTAATTTTAAATATAATGGAGTAGCTGACACTGTCAAATTGCTAACTCTCATCCAGATTTGAGCAGGAGAACTGTTGCGGTCACTCAGTATCCATGACTGCATTTCCATCTTAAGCAACATGAAACATTCTTTCCTTTAACGTACTTGTAGAGATGCTTTCCTCTGCTGCGGTGTACTACTTGCACATGGTGGAACCTATGAAGAATCGGAGCTGAAGATGTCTGCGTTTTTGGGACATAAGGTGTAAGAATGTTTAAGGCACCGCCAAACATTGGTATAATGTTTCACAGAAGTATCAATTCTGCCATTGTGTTGAATTCTACCCTGATTTGCATTGGGATACCCATTTTGTGAATTGATACTTTGTTAGATGATCCTCTGAACCACCAAAGGACCTGATGAATTTCATTACTGCCAAGAAACATGTCAGTTACAAATGTTACAGATGTTACAAATTCAACTTTCTTGGTTTATTCAGCTCCAGAACACTAACACGAGCACTGACTTTTACTTGTTTTCATCCACTGACAGGCTGCGTAGGAAAGACAGGCTACACTGGGCAGACACTGACTTTAGGTAAAGTCATTTGGAAATCAAATGTGGCTTAGCAAATGAGATGATAAACTCACATCATTTAGATTCATGTTAAACACTCGTATTCTGCATAGCACAATGTCATACAAAAATATCTAAACTAGATTCAAGCATGAAACACATGTATATGTAGAGGTGCTAGGGAAAAGAAAGGTGGGTTTGACTGTCATGATCATCCCTTGCAGAATTTCGTTACTCTGTTTTTCCTTTCATTTCACAGCTTCAGGGAGAAAAGATTGATTTGCATTTCTCCCTACATGTTCTTTAGGTAGTCTGCACTAAGACTAGGTAAAGTAAGATCTAGCCTGTTAGCCATTATAAATAAGAAGCCAGGAAGCAATTTTTTCCCCTGCTGACACTCTATTGAGGGCAAAGGGAAAATGCAGAGAGAGCAGAAAGAGAGTAGCACATTGGACCATTCATTTGACGTATCAGAAAATAATTCTTTAGGATGTATTTCAATCAAATGCCCAGTTCTAGTGCCAGACCTGTGTCTGGAACAGAATTACTTCCAAGGTTTCACTTGGAGAAACCTTTTATGTTTCTGCAGAAACCGTCTTCTGCAGTTTGAAGCTAGGCAGTATGCTATGATCGTTTGACATATACTAGTTAACCTACACACTACTAGTAGTAGACCTATGGTATTTCTGGCATTTTGATCTCTTCCATTAGATTTGAGTCTCTAAAATTCATGAAAGCTCTGAGGGAATTCTTGTTGTTTTGGCACAGTGCAAGATCCTTCAAATTTTTCAAGATATACTGCAAAGCCTTAACACAAAGTGAGTTAGACACACATCTCAGAATATCTGGTTTTGTGCGTTGAGGTCTTTCAGGTTGTAATTGGTTCATGCTTTAAGAACTACTGTTTTCATTCAACAAAATCCTCAGGCTGAACAGAACGTATAAGTAAAATGCGAGATATAAACATTTTAGATTATATCACCAGGTAGTCTCAGCTGGCCCTGCATTCTTAAAGTTACAAAAAATGTTATGCCATTTTCAGTAATACAATTAAGATTTGAAATGAGCATAATTTCATATGGTTCATAATGAGCAAAGCTCCATAAGTGTTTAGTAGAGTTAGGTGGTTACTATTCACATATACAAATCTGTGTGGTAGCACCAGCCACATACATAACTACTTCATGCAGATTTGGTTGACGTAGCTAAGAAAGAAAGATATAAGGATATTTACATTTGTCTCAGAAACCTCCAGTGTGTAGTTATCAAAGTTAGAAAAAAGGATTTTCTTACTTATTCCACATTAGCATTTGTGAAGCAACCAAAGCTTTAACAGAAAAGGAGATAAATGCTTGCTTTAAATTTCCCTAGCGATCCAGTACACCAAAGGCTTATCAGTGTGCATATGAAATTCACCATTCAAGATTGAAGAGATTAGAGGTTTTTCAGCATAGCACCCCTTTCTACCTTATTATCAAAACAATTTAGGACAACAGCCCCAGATAAAACATATATATACAATTGAATGGAAAATGGTAAGTATTTCTTTCTGCATCCAACTCATTAGCTAAAAATCCAGAGGGAGGTAGGTGAGTGTGATTCATCTTTTATTTCTTGACAGCTCTCTGATCTATGCTTAGGTGTAAGCTGTTTCTTCATCTGGTCAGTCTTATTTACAGCTTGACTGCTGTGCTAAAGTACTTACTGAGAAAGCTGTAAAGGGAAAAACAAAAACAAACAAACAAAAACAAACAAACAAAATCCCCCAAACTAAAACAGAACTCCTGAGGCAAGAAAATTCTAAAAACACTAGAAAAATCTTTAATACAAATTGAGAAATGACCAATTCTCTTGAGAGAGTTTATTATTTTTAGGAATTACGTGTTCTACTTTGGGGGGGGGATCACTGTTTAAAAAGTGGAAGATTAATTTTATATTTATTTATTTATTTATTTATTTATTTATTTATTTCCCCTCATTAAGACTTTGAGTAACTAGGAAGGTAAGCAAATTGAGGCAACAAAGAGTATTTAAAAAACTGAACAATAACCTATTCTGAAAGTACTTATGGAATATTTAATATGTTATAAACCGTTTGTGATTCTTAGCATGCACTAGCTTCTACCTACCAATGACACTAGCTTATCAAAAAACATTGAAAATTCAACATAAGCATCAATATTTTAAAGCCTTAGAGACTCCAGACAACTGCACAGCATCAAAACTATTGGTTTTCTTTAGTGCTGAATTTGTGTTCCAAATGCCCTGAGAGGAGGTGGGCTTTAAGCATTTTCTACAGGAGGAAGGGCAAAAATTTTACAGATAACAACTGTAAAATGAGCAAGAAGGATATTTAAACTGAGCTGATTGTTAAAGCAACTTAAATATATTTGGACAATTAGTGGATCAAAAGTTTTCTACAAGAGGTATGTTTGAATATATTATCTTTAAGCATGCCCTAACAATAAACTTCAGCCTGTGCAAACTTCATACTTGAAGCTTTATTTGATATGTATGTTTCAAACTGGGACAAGAACTACAACCTCTATTCTGTCTTAGCAGCTCACATAATACAAATCATTAATAATAAGCATTACTACAGGGAAAAATTCTGAAGTTACCTCACTGTAAATTCTTTCTGTGTAGGCTGGAAAAACATAGTTTTAAATGGTCTTACAAGCTACATACAGCACACCAAGCACTCTGAAAAGGAGAACAGGCGATGTAAATTGTGTATCTAACATAAGCAATGGTTACCTACAACTAAAGCAGAAGTAGTAACAGATAATATCAAATTAGTTGACTCACCATATTCTGTGCTGAAACACAGCACACACATATCTAAAATATCATCTTCATACTTGGTGTAGAGAGGAAGGAAAGGGTGAAGACTGTATTCTTGTCTTCACTATGAGAAAAGTTAGGTAATTCAACTTCAGTTATAATTAGAAAAAATCAGAGTTCAAGTGAATTGAAGATCAAGAAGTCTAGACTATCCCATTGACTTTAAGGAAGGTGCCCACGTTCTGTAAAAACTACAAAGTGCCTTTTTTTCCCCACAGATTTTTGCCATGTTTTAGCACAGATACACCTGTTTGGTTAACAAATACCCATGCATTTTAAGACAGCCCTGACTGGTGTTGCAGACTTTTGCTCCTTCTCCACTTACTGTTCTGCTGGTGAGCCTGTAAGTTTAACAGAAGCAAAGTGCATGAGTCTGCAAAGCAGCAAGTAGTTATGTTGCTGTCAAAGGTGGACTTGACCTGACAAGGTGAACTGACTTCTGACTTGGTGGAACTCAACAGGAAGAACTCAAGATCTCCAAGTTCAACAGGTTTGGAAACAGCAATCATATCACCTATGCATTCCCCACTCCTCACCTCCAAAGATGTAAACAGAACTTTTTTTTTTTTTTTCTATAATTTCAGTTCTAATTTCCACACCCATATAATGCAGAATCACTTCATACTAAGCAAAACTCAATGGCAAATCAATGGTCAATCACCCTCAGAAAAACAACTCTGCCTAGTCTCTGTAGGCAGATTCTTACTTCTGTATCCTCTCACTTTCTTTTTCATATTCCTGATGATTTCAGCCCACATTCTCTGACCACAAGCAGCTGCTGATGCAGTTCTTTTCTGCTTTTCCCATGTTGCTCCTTCTTCCCTCCAGCCTGCAGTCGGCCCTCCCCTGCCAATCCTACACAAAGTAAACCAGAAGCTCCGTTAGGCACTAAGTACCTAAGAAGCATGCAGGAAAAATAAACAGGGATTGACAAATCTCGTAAGAGCATTTTGTACAAAAAACCTCAAACATAAACCTTGGCTCTGATTTATCTGGTTGGATCCTATCGCTAACGAGCTCAATCTGCATGGCTTCTCTCAGCCTATTATTTCCACTACTGGTAAGATACGGGCACACATACCTTTCTAAATTAAAAAAAAAAAAAAAATCTTGTAAGAAATGTGCTCTCTCTAAAACTCTTACGAAATTACACTGAAAAATTAAAGAAAATGAATTTGTACAAAAAAAAAAAAAACAAACAACTCAGTTGTTTCAGATATGAAAGTGTCTACATTAAAAAATGTGAATCTATGTGCAGTTGTAGTTCCTAATTTATTTATATATTTTGCTCCAGTTAAGGTCTTACACAGTATCCACAACACTAAATATTAGAGGGTTAAGCCCAACATTACCCTAGTGTCTTCCAAGTTTGTAATTACCATGTCTACATGTTTTTGTGATATTTTCATTCAAAATTTCTAAAGCAAATATCAGAATCTAACTGAAAAACTCTACTTATTCCTTTCCTTACTTGAGTGATCTAATGGTTTTTAATCGCCAATGATGATCCTTTTCCTTTCACAAGTTTCCAGCATGAAAAACCATGCTGTAGCTATGCTCAATTCCTATAAAAAGATGACTAATTTCATAGCTGGGCATAAATGAGCTAAGAACCCTCTGCAAGTCTATAGGGTTTTGGAACCACTTGGTGGTCTCTCTTGAACTAAAGCTCTGTAGGACATGTCACATCCTTTCTCAAGCCATCCCTTCTAGTTATCTGCCATACTCACATGCATACACAGACACATGCACTCAGTGAACAGTATGAAAATACTAATTTAAACTGGTGCTCAACAAAGGGCAAAAATATGGAGGTTCTACTTAGTGCATATGCAGGTTGTAATTCTAGATGATATAAAAAGAGTCAAAATGATAAACTGAGATTCAATAAACTATTCTATTAATCCTTAAAATATTTTCCAAAATAATACTTATTTTCCAATTCTGAAAGCACGATATGTGTTACACATAATCTTGATTTCTAAACCCTGATAAAAAAAAGGAAAAGATAATCCAGAGATAAAAATTTATCTGGTAGCCATATGAACCTCTTTATCCATAAACGGGATTATTTTACCTGAAGCAGCTGATTTTCCTGTGCCAACATTTTTTTTGCTTGTTAGGCTTGTTTTTTTAAAAAATAAATCCTGTGGGGATTAGACATATGATCAAGCTACAGTAGAATATCAATTTAAGATTAATCAAATGATTCAATAACTGCCCATGGCACACTATTATATCGCAGCAAATTCTAGGTAATCTAACTCGGTTTACTCTCTTTCATGATGAAATAAATGAAGTTGAAAAATCCTGCACCTTTAGGGCAAGGAGTATACATATAAGCAGCAACCAGGGGACTGGGTGATGCACAATTTCTTATTAGACTACAGTAATTCAATCCTGTGCTTGAGACCTAGATGATTTAGGTATATTAACCCCATTGATTTTCAGAGCAGACAGTTTTCTATACCACTTCCCTCTTCCTGATGATATGACTGACTCTTCTGCTATTTTTCTTTTTCATCTTCCTTTATGTGATTTCACATTGATTGTCTTTAGCTAGCAATACTTTCCCCAAAGTCCAAGCTCTTTGATCTATTTGATTATTTGAGTCAATGTTATTTAATTATATATGGATAATGGTATTAGAATCTGGCCAGAGAGCTTTTAGGAAAGATTCCAGGAAATGTTAGTGTTATATTGCTTGAAGAACAATTTATCTGTCCCTATAAAATTTTTTTTTTTTTTTTTTTTTTTCCTCCCCTGTTATAATACTGCTATAAACCTAGAAGTTCCTAGTAAATCTCCAAGGAACAATTTATTCAAATGGAAGTGTGATTTTTCAACACAACATATCCCTCCAAAATGTGTGTTACCATGATTAGCTTGATGATTTTTCTTTTAGATGCTGGCATGATATGGTGAGGGAGATGGTTTTATACAGGAAGATAAAGTAATGCTTATTTTATATCTGTTGATTAGGAATCTGGACTATTATGAAGTCAAATAAAGTATATAAGAAAAAAAAAAAAAACGCCAACAGAGATTAGGTAATTAAAAAAATGAAATGTAGGGGTTTAATATAATAAATACATAATATATAATAAATTAAATAAACAATAATATATAACAATATAATAAGTCTTTATAACAGCCTACTGCAGCTGCTGAAAGACTTTTTTTTTCTTTATAAGAAAGAAATAGCAAATGGTGAACAGATAGTAAGTAACAATCAATATAAACTATGGAAAATTTGATGTTGAAATCTAGACCTGTTTGGGAAACAGAAAGAAATCACTAGCAGACAGTATGAAGGCAAAGTAGAGTTTTAGATGTATTAGGAAAGAAATGCTATTGGCAACTTTAGTTCCTTTGTACTTGTGACATCCCATTATGAGAGAAGCTATTAATAATATTGTAGAAAAATATATGCATTCAATAAATATTTCTTATCTAATATTGCAATGAAGTGGCAAAGCAGGTTTGTATTATATCACATGTTAAATTATAATCCAGTGTATCCTAACTAGGAATCAGCAGGTAGTAAAGTTTTAAACCAGTACTACTAAACACTTAACAAGATGTCACTTCTGCAGCTTGATGAAAAAAGCAAAAAAAAGAAATATGCCATTTACAAGCAATAGTTGAGTAGAGTTTTGGATTTTCCTTTTTCTCAGATCTTTGAAGAAGAGCTGATGTCCTTCAGGAAAACATGTCTTAGCCAAACACAATTAACTGGAATTAATATTAATACCTGGACTAAATATAATGTGTTATATTTAGGCTTGAATTAGACGGTCAAAATTTTTCTTATCAGAATCTTTATGATCTGAAAGGTCACATAAAGCTACATATAACTGAAATCTCAGATGTGTCATATTGACATAGGTAACAAAGAGAAGGAAGAAGCCAGCTCAAATTTTATACTGCTAGAAGTTAAAGAAATTACATGTCCCAAGATACAAACTGCAGTTCCCAATGGACTTGAAATCTAAAAGGAAATATCAAAAGCCATCATTGTACCACCAAGATGGAGCATTAAAGAAAATGTTGTTAAAGAATTAGAATTAGTCATTAAGCAAAAGTACATTTAAAACGGTAAAATTTGGCTATTTTTCCTTGGGTGCAACCCTCAGTAATGTTTTATCCTGGCCATTAGCACTTTAGGACATTGTGGAAACAATGTGGTTTGTGTGGCTAGTCACAGAGATTGGGAACCTCATTTCAGTGACACGTTACACCTCCATCCAAAGAAGCTCTTTTTTAGGGGTCTGTGGCTTTAGCTGGATAACTGGCATTCAGATGAACATTGGAAAAATAGTTTAAAGCTACAAATTCTTAAAATCCTCAGCACAAGGATATGGCATTCATGTAATATGACAGACCTCCGAAAAAAATGCTCTGCTAATGCAAAGTGTATATGATTCTTAGGGTTTGTTCTGTTGAAGTTACCATTGAATTTACTAAGTTATTTTGCCCATCAAATTTCTCCAGTGAAAGGACTTTTTTTAGTATTGGACGCTAAGATGCCTGTCACTATACAGCACATGGGGAGTGCTACAGTCCCTGTTTTAAGGCAGGGCTGTGATGTATGTTCTCAGCCTCATTTCATTACAGTTTGACAAACTGACAACTAGTTTAGTGATTTTGATGGAGCAAGATCTATTTTCAGGTATGACGGTTCATAGCTGAACTGATTCCCCAAATTCATCTGTAACTGACAGACTGATTCGCTCTTCTCTACTATTTGTTCTCACAGTGGAAGGTAATGGGATATTGAAGTCATACCCAAGTGGAAATACTGTTTTACTTGGGTAAATCATGCATTAATTTAAAAAACTGAAATGTGAAGGCATTAGTGGTTCAAATGGCTATTGTGGTAACAACAGTCACTCACTCCAGGAGTATGGTACGGTCAGTGTTAATGCACTATCATCGTATGCTCTACCAAACACGATATTTAGGCTGTTGTACCCATTACTGTGGGCATCCTATGACACACAGAATAGCCAGCATACTAATGTTAAAGCAGGGCATTTAACTGCAACTCTTTACTGTGCTAAGAACCACAAAATCCAATCCAATCCAATCCATCATGAAACTGAACAAAAGACCACAAACTTGAAAAATAAAAAGTTAAATTATTTTATCTGCTGCCTTGATTTCCAGCCTTTTGAGTTCACTGTTCAAGTGAACCTTAACTATAAGGGTGTTAAACAGGCATTAGCTAATCTCAGCTCTACAGTAGCTGATATGCCAGAAAAACATCACAAATAGTGACATCTGTAATAACATACTGAACACTGGAAATATTTTATTTTCTATAAACTATGTTCTACCTTTTAAAAACAGACTCAATCATGAATATATTGACTAAAAAAAATGTATTATATTGACTTTTCTATGAAAGAACATACAGAGTTTGGAGTCTTGAAAGAAGAGCAAAAAACAAAAAATATTCCTGAAAAATGAACAACTATCTCTACTTTAAAAAGAAGCTAGTATTTGTGACTGAAGAAGTGCGACAGTTTCTACATGGGTAATTTTCTTAATAGAACCTGCAGAAATAAGGAGAAATAAGCTATTCCAAAGAGTGAAGAAACATCAATGATATGACTTAACTTTTCACTAAATTCAATATGTGTGAAGCAAATGAAGTTAGGTATTTCATGAACGTAGTTCACTTTACACAAATGCTGAAGACAAAAATTAAAATATTAAACAAGTCAAAACATTCAGTGGTAATGGGACAACTGGTTTTGGCACTTAAAACTTTTGACCAATTCCAAGGGGGAAACCTGAAATATTTTTCTCAGAAATTATCTCATGGAGCTTGACAACAATTCACATACACAGGTTATTATCCAAAAATCATTTAAAAAAATGAAAAAGACCACATGAAAGCTCACAAAAAATATGGTAAATTGTTAGGCATCTAATCATTCCTTGGAACTGACCTAGGTGGTTAATTAAAATATGGTAATCCTATTGGAAGACAGAGTGTTGTTTTACTATCATGTTGTAGGATAGTAAACCTAAATACAAATTTTGTCTGATTGTAGCTATAATACAGTCAGTCATATTCTGTATAACAGGATAGTATTTGCCTTTTGAATAGTGGAGTGAAAATTACATACAAAACTATTACTACAGGCTTTCTCAATGTATGAATTGACTATAGGTGCTACAAGTGATTTGTTACACTGCTTTATTTATTTATTTGTTTTTGTTTGTTTGTTTTACAGTAGCATCACAGTTTAGAAAACAGAGATGAAGAGTCAGTTAAGTGTTTTAGCACTCTTAAGTGCTCAGAAACCTGTCACTCCTATGTTATAAGTCTCATTGCAAAATAAATCGTAAGAAAGAAAAATAATCTGTCTGAAGAGATTCATTTAGGACAGCCAAGAAGTGGAACAGTAACTATATTTGCCAGAAGCACAAACGCAGAATATTTTGACCCAGTTATAAGCTGCCTACAGACCTCTCCCCAGAATAGTAAGGAGTTATATATGGTAAATGCTGTGTATTTTAACCTATAACCATGAAGTTCCCATCATCCTACATGTGGGGTTTTTTTAAAAGGCCTTTATCCTGCATGAATCACTTGGTTAGTTTTAGGTATTTCTTCACAATTTCAGAATGGAGCCTGTTCAGTACTTCCGTAAGTAGTTGTTTTTTGGATTTTACCTTTAACTTTGATGGTACATGGCACAACACATAAGGATCCTTTCTTGTAACCAGTCCACCGGTAGTTTCAATCATTCATTTTGGCCTCAGCAGAAGCAGGAATGCTTGGATGAGCAGTGTTCTTGTCTTAACTGTTAGGTACCTCTCAACTTCAGGAGTAGTAAGCAACATTTTAGGGCAGTGATTTCTCAAAACTTCAGTTAGATCTACAAGCTTCTGTGAGAAGCTGGCTAATGATGTGTAAAATGACATCACACCTCTGCAGATGAAGAGGAGTCAGCAGAGCTGATACAAGTAAAATTTTCTAGGTGCCTCTGTTATCATAACATTTATCTGCATCTACCTGAAGATACAGAAATATTTCCATGGAAATAACCACTTTGAAATTATTTATGTCCAGGTGGATATTTTTGTGCCTGGAAGCAGCACCTGTGTGCAGACTAGTCTTTGTTCTTACAAGGGTATATAAAAGGAGGGTTATTGGAAAAAATTCTGACAATATATTAATGGTGGTCCTGTCCACTCCAGTGTGGCACTTTAAGTGAGAATCTTTAGGAAATTTATTATTGCTTTACAACATAAACCTTGTGTATTATTTATTTACCTTAGTAGGTAATCCATAATCCATGAACAACTTATTTTGACCTTTCCACCCTAATATTTGGTTTACAAACAATCACTGTATCTAATTTCATGTTTTGTTCATATGGATTCACAGATGAGATTATTTGATTCTCAGAGATAAATTCCCAGGGACAAATTCAAACCAATCACTTGGTGTAAGACTGAATTTTAGCATATTAGGGGTCTGAGAGCAAACTTTCTAAAACACAGTCCAAAACACTGCCATTTTCATTCAAAATGCACAAGGCTTAGAAGTGAGGTTCCTGTGACACAGATATTGTTTCACATGACCTTCTATGCACTTGCAAAGATATGAAATTATAGACATTATAACAATGAAAAAGAAGATAAGAGAAAAAAGAAAACAAACCTTCTAATTTAAAAGAACCTTATAAAATCTATAGAATTTAACATTATCTCACCTAATTCTAACAAATTTTGTCTAACATACATTATTTTCAATACAATATGCATACTTGAAAGATTGTGTAAGTCATGAATGATGATATGAATTTCTAACGGGTTTGTACCATATTTTTGTATCTCTAAATATTAAACATCTGAGACTCAAGGGCTTCGTATGTTTTAAGACTCTTTTGGAAAGATTTTGAGTCATTTACATTTGTGATAAACACCAATGGGCCAACAAGTCTCTTTAGTCTACAGTATCATGGAATATAAATCACAGCTTTAGGGTTTCTAAACATGCTGCTTTTAAAAACTGATATTGCTGCTAAAACACTCTGTTAAATAATATTTAACAAGAGAGACAGATACGCATACAAAGAGAAGCCATCTTAGTATCCATGATCAATTTTCTCTCTTAAAACGTAAAGTCTTCAGATGAGCATGTGTGAGGGGAGAGTAGAGGAAGGGATAGGTGTATTTTGCTTTGTTTTGTGTTCCCCAGGTAGGCAAAGGAGTATGTTGCAGAACATCACTTAAAATTACTGTTGCCAGTATGTTTATAAAGAGTATAATTTTATAGCTATAGTCAGTACCCAAGGTTCTCCACCTATAGAAAATTAAAATGAAAAGTTCATGTATTTTTATAGCTCCTCTCTTTACAGTTGTTCCTAATCACCTTAGGAGGAAAAAATACTAAGATATCCTTGATTTTATCTAGCAAATAATGTATTACCATTACCCTGAAAGCCTATAAATATTTTCTCTGAACTATCTCATCGATCTCAACTCCTGTTGAAGACATCCTATTCAAATAATCCTATGAGTCTGAAAATTTGGCAATAAAGTATTGATAATTTATAATTTTTTGAGTAATGTTACTTTCCTCAATTAAGGTGTTCAATAACATATTAAAAATGAACAACAACAACAAAAAGGCAATATCTGAATGAAAATTGGAATGAAAGAGTTGCTGAAAGAAAAGCACTACACTGGATAGTTGTGGAAGAAGAAAAGTTAGGCAATCAGGAGGAAACTATTAATAAAGTTGATTGAACTTAGAGATTATCCCAGCTTTCCTATCTAAAAGAGAGGAAACTTTACAAATATTATAGAAATATAACCAAGATCCATTGTGCTTCTTAGAAATATTAGAAATATTGCACCCAGACATTCCTATCTACAAATGGAGTCAGCTACTACCTATGCAAAAAATAAGGAGCATATATTTTGAAGTAAATAGTGCAATAAAACAGGTAATATCACTCAACAGCTGAAATACTTCCTAAAACAATTTATGTGCTTGCTTAGATACATTAATGTTAAACTTTTTATCTCCACCTCTTTATGATTTTAAGAGACATGAAACAGTAAAAAACAAAACAAAAACAAACAAACAAAACGACGTAACTAATTCTACACTATCATTAGACAGAAGAAGCCCAAGATTTATTTACAGGAGAATGTAGGGGAGGCTTGCACACATTACAGATGAAAAGAAATCTGAAAGTACACTCAAACATCACATCACACAACTTATCAAAGCACTAATATATACAGAAAACATCAAGTGAAAAATAATCATAACCTAATTTGAGAAGCCTTAATTATGTTCTCTCTCTAACATCTTCCCCAAAGACATCACAAGATGTGTTGTTATTATTATTGTTTGTCTTCTGTTTATGTTTTAGAGAACTTTAAAGGCTAAAGCAGCTAAACTCTAGCTAGATATGTACTTTTGTCATTAATAATTTAATTCAGATCAACACTTTTACTTATAAGCACTCCAAGTCAGGAGAACACTTCCATATGTGTTTTTATCATGCTTAAGCATATGCTAACTCACAAATTGAATAAACCTAAAAGATATTTTTAACCCCTCTTCTGTTTAAAGAAAATCTTTAGCCTCTACCCTATTACGTTGCTTGAATTGATCTGCAGACATCTCTTCCTTTTAATGTCATATCTTCACTCCCTTTGATGACAGCTAAAAACAAAGGCTTTGTGAAGTCCAAATAAGGGTTTATGAAAGTTATGTGTATAAAAGGAATATCATGAGAAATCCAAATAAAATGAAAGCAGATAGATTTTTTTTTCCAGTCCATGATTACAGAGTTGTGATATCTAAATCCAGGATTACAGAGCCATCACACAGCTGTAGCCCCATCTCAGACATATGTCCCCACTGACTTTCTGAGATGGCAGCATCATAAAAAGAATTCTACTCAACTTTTCTCATTGACACTTCTCAGAGCACACAGATCATCAGTCAAAGTTGTGCTTGTCAGAGCCACAGTGCTAAAGTGCCCTGAAACTTGTGCTTAAAATTTGTGCATGTTGTCAATCTTACTACTTTCAATAGAATTACACATGTTCTGAGACATATTAATTCAACATTTTAACAAACAAAGGACCATTGAGAGGTGACTATAAACACACTGTTTTCTTTGAATTCACTGCAAAGATTTAAATGCAGTACAAGAATGTCCTGAAAATACTCAATAAATCTTTCACTAGAAACAGAAATTCAAAAATAGACAATAATTGTAGAAACAAAAACTTCATGAAAAATCGAGCCATTATTGAAACTGTGGGGGAGGAATATTGGTATGCTACAGCACAGTGTTTGTGGTTACCAGTAACATAACTATGCAAAGGAGTCTTTTCTAGTACATTAGACACTTTTCTTTGAATGTATTCAGTTACAACCATAGTTTGATTTCCTGGGTTATAGACCTAAGAGTCTAACCAGAAAATACAAAGTCAAATTTACAGAAAATCTACTTCATTTTAGTTATCTCTTGATCATAGAGATACCATTGCTTTTTACTCACTGATATATGAAGTGCATATTTCCTGCAAAGAATATAAACATAAAAGTAGCACTAAGCAGTATACCATCTGTCTTGCTTCAAATGAACACTACAGTACATAAACCAGTTTGATACAGATTATACTCTCTTGTGTTCAGATTCTGATAAACACATTCATAACACAAACTAGGTATCTACACCAGTGTGGGGTGAAGGATACAGTCATTATCAAAATATTGTAACCTCGAGTCTACCATTTTTATAAAGACACTCAGGTTGATCAAGTGGAATTTTTCACTTTGTATTCCTTAAAATGGAACATGGAGACATTTATGACTGACTAGGAGTCATAACCTTGCTCTTTTAACACAAGACAAAAGCTGATCCTTGATGATCTGCATCGCAGAATGCAGTTTTCTTATTGCAATGCTTGGGTGTTATTGAATGTGAATTGCTTGCATCAACATGAAAGAGTCCACCAAGATCCAATAGTAAGTGTAAAAGAGGAAGATTAGACCTTAAACCTAATGACAGATCAATGTCCAAAGGTGGAAACACAGATATTTATCCATCGTAACATCTGATTCTTCCATCAGCCACATCACTTGCTAGTCTTACTGTTTACAGTAAAGCTGTCAGAGAAATGGAATAAACTTCTCAAACTTTTCGTAAGAAAAACTTCTGTTAAAATAAAGACATTTTGGGTTTTTCCTACAACTAGAATTTATTTTCTGTAAAATCCCAAAAGCGATTATTTCCTTTTCTATAGTATGCATTGTGTGAAAACCTTAAATGTTAAAAAAAGACGTCCCAAACAAATCCCCAAATTATCTTACCGATGATAAAAAGAATTTCCACTGCAATGTCACTGACAGTTGTGCTTCGAGTCGTAGACAGCTCATCATGGCCAATAAAGCAAACATTGTAAGGTACAGTCACAGCAACATAAAACGTTGCCAGTAAAATAAGCCAGTCCCAGCCAGCTTTAAAAGTGCTAAAATGCAACAGTATGAATTTGGATTTTTTTGCATCTGAAACTTTGTATTCTGGAAATGCTGGTTTATCTACAAAAACATTCTGAAAAAGAGAGAAAAGAAAGAAATAAGACAAAACATTAATTTGATCATACAGACACTTTTCTTCCAATGCAGCCATTAGCTGTTTTGTTTTGTTTTGTTTTTTTTAAGTATAATGAAACATGACATACTCATATGCAGGCAAGAACTAATGCTAATTTTTTTCTCATTTAATCCTTGCACTTACTTAGACAGATGGTTCTGTTGATGGAATAACTTTTGTGAATGTTGGGGCAGGAAAAGGATTAGTAAGGACCAGATTAAATATTAATAGAATGAGGACAGGACTGAATCTGGCAAACTATTTCTTCCTCTGTTGGGTGAATTCTGACTGAAGAGCAATGTTTTTCTGCTGGACAGATATGTTAAAGCTTTGTATACATGAGGACATAGTAATGCAAATAGGAATACACATATAGAAAGGAATAGATCATTATGAAGACAAAACATCCTTCCTATACATACTTTAGAGCTATAAGGAGGTTGTTTCAGACTATCTCTAGCCTTGTCCTGCCAACTGAACAGCTGTTAGTACCTGGAGCAACTCTCCTGGTTTAGTTTCAGCTGAGGGAATCCAGTTCATGTGTCTGAGACTGCTATCAACCAAAGCACTATTACCTGGAATAACTTAATGATTCTCTATAAAGATGAACTCTTTACCTAAATCAAATACTAACGTAGACTCACTGTAATATGGCTTCAGAACAGACTGCCTTACTGCTAGACTATATCTAGCTTTGTCACGTGTCTCGAGTCTTTGTCATCTAACCATCAAAGGTCTTTGCAACAAAGACTTCAGTCTTAAGCACCAGTTTTATAAATGCTTAGCTCTCATCTTTCAGAGTTTTAAACAAAACGTCTACCCTCCTGAAAAGCAGCATGTGGTACATGAACTGTCTTGTAGTATTTACTAAGAAAATTCTTGCTCACTGTCATTGTGGTCCTGGTTAACGCTATTCCAGTAATGTAGAGCCTCACAAAACAATATCATGTATGCAGCAAGCTAAGATTACTTCTGATCTTGAATATAAAAAGGCAACAACTGCATGACTGCATAGTTAATTACATTTGCCTTGCCTGTCACAGGCTTTCTCTTTGTGTGTTTCTTTTGAAATAGTGACATCCTTGCCACCTCCATTCTTGGTTCTCATTCATGAATATTAGGGACTAAACTGCCTTTGTTGTTAGCATCAGCCCAATTTTAATCAGAGAGAAGAAAATGTTCCTCTTATGGCTTCCAATTCATATCTCCAAAAATCTAGGCACTAAGGGTAGTAAATTAGTCTGACAACAAATATTTTAAACCATTATAATATCATCTGCACTAGGATTTTGACAGTGCAGGAAAGTCACCAGAAGCTATTTAAAAGTCACCTCCCTAAAAAATATACTATACTATGAAAATATCACTGGAAGACCTGGTTAAATTCTAGATTCTTTTTCTTTTTTGTTAATTTTTTTACATTCTTTCAACATGCAACATTTGTTACTGTTTAGTATTTATATTCAATGCAAATGGCTGTATGCCCTCCGAGGCATATACCTGCTGTGTATTTTCATGTCCTTAATCTATAACAAGTTTTTTCTGCTTTTTATTTGTAAAGTAATAATATGCCTAGGGGGATGTATCTACCCTGGTGCTTGATTTTGGTAATCAACAAAAGAAACATGCCCAGTGGTAGATCACCTCTGTCTTCCATCCTCCCCCTAACCACATAAAACAAAACAAAATCAACCAACCAATCAAAACAAAAACCACCACCGCAAAACAACAAAATCCAACCATTTTCTTCTTGTGGCTCTAAGATTTTAGCTTTTTGATGCTAATGACACAGAATAAAGAAACTAAATACTGTTCTGAGATTTTAAGAAAAACTGTATCTTTTTGCTCCCCTGCTTCAAATAATTATTTATAGGTTCTCTGTGTTAGGACACACTCTTACATATTATTCTACAAAATTTTTATATGTATATATGGATTTCATATGCATCTCTAGTTTTCCTCTGCGTTAACTTTTCTGCTGAAACATAGCTCCATAGAGCAGGAGGGGTATTTTTTCTCCTGAGCATATTTCCTTACAAGTCTTTCTGCTGCTGTATTTTTGGTTTTATCTATTGTTTGATTTGGTTTTTTTTGGAACATTCACAGGGTGTTTATGAACTTACTCGCTAGTTATAGTTACTATAGGAACACAGAAATAATTTAAAGATGGAAACTTCACTTCTTCAACTAGGACATGAAAAGATGTATTTCTCTTCACAAAGTTGAAGGCAGTCACATGCAAAGTTGCCTAAAGGAAGTGTGACATTCTGGAGCTTACACAGTATAGAGATTTTCAGCTAGAGTAATACCTTGAGTTTCTTCTTCTTTTTTTTCTTTTTTTTTCTCTTTTTTTTTTTTTTAAATTATTATTTTATTTTATTTATTTTGGCAAATAGTAATTATTGGAATGAAATAATTGAGATGGTAAGGTAAACTGGAACCTAAAATTAGGTTCTGAGAAATTCTATAATGTTGTTTTCCTGGAATTAAATAAATGTCTGTTTATAGCATGGCTAAATGCACTGTCTTGCTTTATGAAGAGTAATAGATACCATAGTAGGCAGAACTGCACTTCAGTGGACTGAACTTTACTGCTTTTGTTATCATAAAATTATGTCTAGGACATATCTCATGTACTCACTGACCTTCTACAGCACTTAAGAAAATGACCATAGAAAGACTACACTTTTTAAAGAATTACACCTACATTATTAATTTTTAATTTGTTCTTCTCTCTTCTTTGTAGATGTCCAGAGATATGATAAAGGACAGCTCTACTCCGTCTTCGTGCTGACTCAAAATGTGACCCCGCTCTTCCTCTTCCTTTCCATTTTTCTGCAGAACAGAAGTGATAGCACATTAAACATCAGTAAATGGTACTTTAACCTTTGGGAGCTGAACTACTGACATTTTAGACTTTGGCAGAAGCAGGGCTACATGTAAAGATTATACACACCTTTTCTTAGTTTTGTTTAATCTTTTGCATTTAAGACAACAAATTCCCTCTCCCGAAGGGCAAATAAAAATCAGTGTTTTGTTTTAATTGTAAAATGCCTTCACACAACTTGGAAGTAATTAATTACAAGGTGTGATTTCATAGATAAGAAAAATGTACTCTTTGCTGTTTCAGAAAATGAAATTATGATTACTGACCACAGGAAGGCATAGCTAAGAACAACCACTTAAAGTGTCCTTAAGGTGTTCCTCCATTCTCTTTTATTTCAGGGGAAAAAAACCCCAAAAATATCTTGTGGAATACTTTTTACAACAAAGAATTTGACTGGTACTAGGCTTCCATTATGTTAGAAAATGCTAATTAGCAAGCTTGCTCATTAGTAATATCCAGTTCTTATATTCATGCCTTTAGAATTCTTATCCCACCACATGGTCTCTAGTATTATCACTTGACACATTCCTTGGTGACATGAAATTCATTAAGAGTAAAGACTGAACACTGTTTTGGAAAGGTTTATGGTTATTCCCTCCATTCAGACATCTGTGATTATCAGTCATGGGAAGAATTTTTTTCTTGCTTAGGCAGTAAATTTGAAGTAACTCCATTGACTCCAAAGGAATTACATTGAAGTGATGCCAGAGTAAAAGAAAGCAGACATTTTGTGATGTATCAGGATTAAGAAAAATAGGAATTATGGGAATAAAGGAAGAAGCAGTTTGTCAAATAAGTTTAATTAAGGTCAATTCAATGCATACAAATTAAGGGGGCAAAAAAACCCAAAACCCAATTAGCAGAGCCAGAAATTAACAATGAGAAAAATAGCTACATCTTGGGGGAAAAAAAAAAAAAAATTAATTACAGAAAACTGACTTATTTTTGGCTCTGCAACACAAAACTGTACATAACAAAAAGTGTAGGAAGCTAAACTTTGCAAACTTCTTGGTGAAGAAGTAATTTCAGGTAATGCCTGCAAGATCACCCTCTGACTGAGGATATTTACATATCAGTGAGGAGAAGAAAGGAAAAAAAAATTAAAAAAAAAAAAAAAAGAAAAAAGGAAGGGAAGAATGTTGCACTGCAAAACTAAATAGCTACTCCTAAGCTGTAGGAGGTAAATGGAAAAGCCCCGTACTTCCCCATCAGGCACTTGGGTGCCTGTAGGTGATTTAAAGAGCTGCAGCAAATACAGGTACCAGCTACAAAGACAGGTAAAACAAAATTGACTATTTTGGATAATATTCAACTAAATGAACATGTTATTTTTAAATTTTCATCTCTCAATCATTAAACCATTCAAAACTCAAATGGAATTTTAAAGCTGTTCTTAAATTTGGAGCAAGAGCAAAGTGCTTATCTGTTTCTCTGAGCAGAAATGAATTTAAATGTATTGAATCAGGTATTCACTGTAGTATTGGACAGCTGCAATAGTCTGGTTTTGTCATACAACTTTGAAGTTGTCTTTATAATTATTTACAGGACTCCCTTCCCTTTTGCAACCTAAACTGTCATTCTGGAAAAGGCCATCCAGTTTACTGCCTCCCAAAATAGTGAATAAAACATGTTTCAGTTCTCCTATGTGGCATGCTAAGAAAGTGGGCAATTACCTTTCTTAGTTTCTGGCCAGCAATGCTTTCAGGACTCTTTAGCTAAAGGCTTCACCCTCATGATGTCTCACATCTATTACCTCTCCATGTCTTCAATCTACAAAACACAAGATATTCCATCCTGGTAGGTGGCAGATGCAACTCCTAACCTCAGATTTGCCCTTTTCTTACATACTGAGCTGGAAGCTGTCCATGACACCACTTCCTTCCAGAATAGCAATTATTACTATGGATACAGTTGATGCACATGCATTCACTTAAAGTTGTTTCTTTTTTCCTATACGTATATTGACACTGAATTTTCATTTTTCTGTCCACTCTTTTTTTAAAAAAAAACAAGTTCCTTGTAAGATTTGAAATTTTATGTGACATTGAACTGATAAAGTTTTGCTTTAGATGAATCCCATCTCTCCTATGTAGGTTTAGCATTTCAGCCACTAAGAATTCTATACTCATTAACTTGCTCAGGCTGTGGGGCTAGTTATATATTTGTACAGCCAGAGACTTCAATCACATGCTGATTCCACTATTTGCAAAGGATTAATGCTACCTCTATGCTAATATTGGAAGTCACTCAGCTCCTAGGGACAGTAAAGCACAGATAAAAAGGGAAAGCATGACATTGATTATGAAGTAATAATAGTTTGCTTTTTTGAACAAAATGGTGAAGATTTTTTTATTGTATTTATTAGCAGTGAAAAAAAAAGTATGAGTTGCCTATGCAGATAAGATACCATCGGACAATGCCATCACTGAAGCATGTGTCAATACCTTATAACGTAAACCATTGAATGACATTAATGAATTGTCCTGCTTTCTGATCTTCCAAAAGCTTTTAGTAAAAGAGATAATCCTGATTCTTACTAAACTAGGTTGTTCAGCTTGTATTTGTGCGATTATTGCCTTTAACCTTAATTTCTTTCCTGTCATACTTAGTTTACAGATTGTTTCTTTCTGGTTCTTAAAAAATACTTGAGGTACCCGACAGACTTGCTTTTGTCTTGTCATGGCTGTTCTTAGCAAAAAAGATACAATAGTAAATCCATTCATAAGAAGAAAGTAACTTTAAATACAGCTGTTTTATTTTTACCCTGTGCTTAAAATCAAAAGGTTTTATCATCTTGCCAAATACTGTGAGAAATCACTGTGCTAAAAAAAGCGCAGATTTGGGGCTCTATTTCCTGGTGCTTCTACACACTCCTTCCTATGTGAGGATAGTCCTCCCCCAAAAATAGCTCTTATAAAGGATGTTTTGCAATTTAGTCTTAGCTTCCCTTTTCTTTGATCAGAAAAGGGATAACTAACTATTTTTTTTTAACTCTTCTTGCCATTCTTCTGTGTTGCTTTTTCTTTTAAGTGGGATCAGGTATACCACCACAAGCATCACACATGACAATCTCAGAAGACTTTTCTAAGAAAATAAACTAACAACACCTCTGTGCCAATCTTAACATTAGTTTCATAATGGCTTAAGAGTTCTTACAATCTTGTAGGGGAAGGTTACTGTAAAAAAGCACAATCAGACAGAGATAACTTTGTAACTGTTGACTTTTCTATTTGTGGTTTTATAAGAACATGGGGCATCAATCTTTCTCTTAAAGTTAATGGAAAGTGGAAGCATCAGTCTTTTCTTGTCCCCTTGGAAAAAAAATGAATCTACTCCTTAGGTATAAATCAGAAAAATAAAACCTGACAAATTCTGATAAGCTCTACTAGGTATATGCTGCCTTATCAATGCTAAAGAACTGAAAACTGGCCAAATTAAACCCAAATCCATGTATTTTTTTCTTCAAATCGTAGCAGAGTAGTCAGAGCATAGCATTGGATATAGTCCAGAATACTTTATGGTTTATAATGTTCTCATTCCCCAGATAAAGTATTACACATTTAGGTCCTTAAAATGTAAAATAAAGTTTGAAATCATCAAATGGGAGGTCAGACTCATGCTATTCTTCCAGTCACAAATTTCAGGTGGTAACAAATAAAAGATATCACAAGTCCTTCCTGAGGAAGAACCAGACCTGGAGGAGGGGTGCTCAACACATGGTCAGGGAGCACGACAGCTCTTGAGGACCTTCCTTCTCAGGACAGCTGAGAGTGTGACAGGAACCAGCTCATGGCCCAGGAACTCTTCCATGGGCATGAGCAGGTTGCATGTGAATACCAAACTGCTGTTGTTCTGTCTCTATCCCTGTGCTTGGCTTTAAGTGTGAAGGTATAGGAACTTCCTTGAGAAGCAAATGAACCATGTACAAGCAGAACCACCATTATCTTCTTGTGCAGTAGGCTCAGGCTGTCTACACTGAGTAACTCTGATGTGACTTGGAAGCATTATGCACACTCCATAGCAGACAAGCTATAGCATAAGTGAGACCATGAAATGCATCTTTCTCCAAATATCGAAATAAGCTAACCTGCTCTGGTCAGAATGTTTGCACATTAGTAACAAAAAATCTCACAGCCTTGGTATATTTCCTCATTTATGACAGCATTAATTTGTATCCCTTCGAAAGAACTGCTGTCAGTATTTCCTCGGGTTATGCATTATCACAACTGAATATGCATTCATTAAAACCCCTACCTAGATTTCCCTCTGGCGTGATTAAATGCCCAACATGCACTGTACAGAATCATCTCCATCTGACCACAGATCATTAACACAAAGTTTTCTATACAAGTGTGTGTGGATGCAAAAAAAGAAAATTAATAACTAGCTTCTCATTTGTATTACACAGGAATATCTAAGCTTTATTCACAGAAAGTAGTTCTACCAAAACCCAATGGTAAAGAGTTAACCTAAAGGCTGTGAGGCTGCAGACTTGGACCTCATAGCAGTATTTTTGCAATTTTCAAATAGTATAAATATGACCATCTCAAGTCATGTCGTGCAGCAAACCTGACTGTCCACATGGACAAAAGTAGGGAAAGATAATCTTTGAACACTTTGCAAGGAAGAGTTCTGAAGAAAAACAGTGTGCTACAATCAGGTGGCTCCAGATTTACTTGGACAGTCAACCTTACGGTACCTGCTGTCTAAAAAAAAATAAGTTTATTCAATAGTGTAGTGTATACTTTTATAAGTAGGTTTGTATAAAATGATGAGATAACTTCTTCTTAGCTCTTTCAAGGTCCAGGAGCAAGTATGAGGAATAAATAGGCAAAATTTTTATTCTACTAACATTTTACTGAGAGGACTAGATAAGTTAATAGAGTAGCTAAGGACATTTTTATTTATTTCATTGTTTATAAAGCTAAAGTCAATCACAACATGAAATGGCAGGTAATGCCAGCTCCCACCTAAGAAAATTTGTCATAAAAATAATATCCTTCTGAACTTATAAAGTAGATTTCCTTTTGAACAACAACAAGAAGAAAGAACAGGACAAATGGACTTTCTTCATTGCTAAGAAGTGTCCAGATATGGACAGACATGAAGAGATCCATGGTGCTGCTATATGTAGGTTCTGGAGCACTGTGAAAAGGGGTAGTAACTGGGCTAACACTGTGACTTTGAACTACTGACGGTTGGACCCACCCTTCCTTCAAACACAGAGGAAGTGGCATATTCATGTACCTACAGGATCTCTCCTATGCTGTACTGTGAAATCAGGCAGGGAAATAAACCTCACCCATTACCTTTCCTGTATAATTCTGGGTGTCATAACCCAGCCATTTAGCCCAGCTGCACAGCGGGATGATGGTACCTGCAATATAAGTACTGAACTGTTCCTTTTTGATCCTGAGTTCAATGAACCATTTACTAAATAATTTCTCCGTTATTAATCTTACAACTCTGTCTATAAAAGGCTCCCTCTATGAATTGCAATCAAGATTTTTTTTTTGTCCTTTAAGTACAAGTCTTGAGAAAGTCTCATTACTTGCATCATACGGTAAGGAAAACCACAGTAGGAAGTGTGATCTTTGCATAGACACCCATGAATAGCCCACATGACATAAAATAAATACAATGGTGTCTACTGGAAACACAATGGTACTTAATCATATAAAATATCATTACATCAAAACACATTTCACATGTAGCCCTCAAAAAACACCAACAACACCAAAACTGCAAAACAAAACAATCAATTAAAAAAACCCACAAAGAACCACAAAAAACAAACCAACAAACAAAACACAAAGTGAATTCCAAAGGAGAAAATTGGTGTAAAGCAATGCATAAAGATTCTGAACAAACAGAAAAAACTTCAGAAACAGATTTTATGGAAGTCCTGCATGAATTTTTCTAGGCTTTTAAAAACCCTTTAGCTAACTTTCAGAAATTGTTCTCTGGGGACAGCACACCAGCAGTTGTCAGTAAAGTGACACAAGGGTGCTTTGCTGTTAATGACAGAATAAAAGCACTACCATGGGCAACAGGCTGCAGGAGGTCTGTTGGTTGCATGACACATTTTTTCTGTCAACAACAACTGAATATTCATGGAACTATTAGCTGTATGGTGGATCCATCTAGCCTCTAGCCTTTTTTTTTATTCTGTTAGCTGATTAACTGATTCAATAAGAAGATGTACTTAACGCACATACCAGATGAAAAACTGTAAACATTATTACAGAATATTTCTTAAAGGACCAGTTTTACACAGAATCAGTTGTATGGTTTTCATCAATTTTATATTGTGCCTTCAGAGAAAATTCAGCTGTGAACAGGCAGACAAAAGAAGCAATAGTATACATTAGTACTACTGTTTCATGGATTTGAAAGACCTTTAAACATGGTATGCTTATAAGATAATAAATCCTTAACCACATTTTAGGCTGCTAAGTCTTCTCTCATTAAGAAAAACAGGTAGGAGGAGACAAACAAATACCAGCAGAAAGGTTCTTTCTCCATCTCAGTGGTTGAGGGGTGAACACTTCTAAATAAATAAATACATCATCTTTTATAGATGCCAATATTTGGGCCTGCATCATAAAATTCAGAACTAAAATAAAATTAAAAAAAAAAAAAAAAAAATCCAGGCAGACATCTGAAGGTGAACTGACTTTAAGCTATTTCCCCATTTATTAATACTGCTGACTTCTTCCAGGTTTTACCTAAAAAGTTAAAGAATGTAAAAGTAAATTAATTATTTAGTAAAGAAAATAGTCCAACTAAAAAATAACTACTTCATAATTGTGTAAAAATAGTTTATTTACCAGCTTATCATTACACAATTATAGAGAGTGGTCTCAGAAAAGGGAAAATTGGAATTTTCATTGTGCCACCAATTTTGAAAACTGTCTGTTGATTTAAATGGAGTGGTCGCATGTAGTTCTTACAAAATGTAGTGTTGAATTTAGAGCTGGGTCATCACTTATTCTTTCATTTTTTTTAAAATGTGATTTATTGCCTGGAACAGCTTGAATTTCCCACAGTGAATGTTAGCTCATACCAAAATTATAAGCTCATTTACCATTATAAACAAAAACTGTAACTTTAATAATACAAAGAATACTGGAAATATTTTTAAAAGACCCTGGAGCTTAAAAATTTCCAGTTATTTAAGTCACTGAGAAAAATTTGATTGACTTAAGCAAATATTAATGTCTGACTTTCTGTGCAAAGGTGCAGTAATTAAGGACATTATCTCACTGAACCTAAAGGTTTTCTTCATTCCTTTATTTCCATTAATTTAATCACATACTTTATTTACTGATATTTTGTCCTCCAGAATATTTGAGGAAGGTTATTTACAATCTGAGTTGGTCACAATTTCAGAATAATTCTTCTTTGCACAAAGTACTTAAAAAAACTGCACAGAGGTTGATGGTAAAGTGTAACTTTACTCACTTAAATGAAAATAGTAATATATACACCTGAATAATTTCTATCCGGTAATGAAAGCAAGTCCTCTGATAAGGAAGACTTGTTTTCTTGATATATTTATCTACTATTCAGAACGAGATCTGTCACATATAAAAATGCTTTTTTGCAACTTGTCCAGAAGTAAAACAGAGGGAAATAGCTTTAATATATAAAGAGTCAACATTTATATAGGTTCAAAACCATAAAATGTCTGTGTATGTTTTGTGTGGTTATTAGAACAACCAGAGAGTATCTCTGATTATCTCTCAAAGAATGAGATTTTCAGACTGTGAAAGTGACTGGTCATAATACAAGGTAGAGTGGATGGTTGGCAGTTACAAGACTGTTGTTGCTACAGGTAGGCAAAACTCACCTGTAATAGCTCTTATTTGCTGAGTTTTTATAGGACCACAGAGTTACTCTGAGGAGCTACAGCAAAAATTGCCTTCAGTATAACTACAGTTACAGGTGAATTTTCAAATGGTCCAATTCCCTTTATTTGTGTTTCTGAACACAAAGTACATGTGCAATATGCATTCTAGTCCTAGTCCTCATTGTCTCTTAACCAATAAAATGTAAGACATCAGATTGTGTCTAGTCCTGTGGAAGTCTTTAAAGACATTTATTCCTTTTAAGATTTTTTTCCATAGAAATAAGACATTTATGTACAAAGGTTTGCATATCCTCTACCTCCTCAAAAACACCCCTTATTCTCCTCAAAAAATCACCTACCATACACACAACTCTGAGGAGCTCTTCTAATTGGCAACCCACATACTGAGAATATTCCCTGCTTCTTCCATACTTTTTGTCATCAGTCTTCATGGTTGAACTAGCAAACTCTAAAAGGAACATCTTAAGATATTTTCCAATAAGTCCACCATCAACCTAGTCCAAGAAACAGAAAAGAACCAAACTGAAAAACAAACCAAAAAACTCTAACTTGATTTCTAAGGAAAAGTGTTTGTCATCTATTAACCAGGAAGAAAGGAGTTTCTCTTTACTGAAGGCAGAAGAGATGCAGATCCTTCCTAATTTGATGGTCAGCCAGAAGTAAAGTCATCCTAGACAGGAGGTAACTGAATCATTGTAGAATAAAGGCTTCCCCAATTCGTTCTTCCTTTGAGTAGTGGAAAAGTTGGGGTAAAACTGTACTTCTATCCCACCTCCTCTATTGGCAGAACTCACGATGCCCCATGCATCTTGAACAATTTTATCTGCATTGAATACGTACATCTAGGTGACTACACACCCCCCTCTCTATTTCCTGCCTCTGGACAGGTGTACAGAGCTTTAAAATGAAAAGTTGTTCCCTGAATATTCACTGCTGTAGCTTGAGCAATCACAAAGTAGCTGAGACAGTAATTAAACAGAATAAATCAAAGTGCACATTACAGAATTTCTTAGAAGAAATTCTGCATCCCTGCACCCACCAGGCAATTTTACATAAAAAATCTGGAATGCAAAATAGTTGGCACATGGTATTTCACTTCTGGCACACTGAAAAGAACAACCTTCCCCTCCAACAAATGATGTTTAATCAAAATAAATATGTTTTCTTAAAAATTCTTATAGACCTAAGGATTAAGAAGAAGCCAGAAAAAGCTAGGCAGTTAAACCATAACACTGCAGCTGAGTTACATCTGTGGTGGGAAAGGATGTAGTCCAACTTTCAATTCACATCAAATAAAAGGATAAAAGCACCTTTGCCAACAGGCAGGCCAATCTGGTGAGAAGGCCTTCAAACTAGGAACAATGTGGGAAGAGGATGACCGATAAACAAGTGAGAAGGTGGTGAGATAGACAACTGACTAAACTCCTGGGCTCAGAGGGTTGTGATCCAAAACATGAAGTTGGAATATATTAATCAGTTATTTGGACGAGGGAATTGAGTGTACTATCAGCAAGTTTGCTGATGACACCAAGCTGGGAGGAGTGGCTGACACGCTAGAAGGCTGTGCTGCCATCCAGCAAGAACTGGACAGGCTGGAGAGTTGGGCAGGGAAAAATTTAATGAAATATAACAAGGGCAAGTGTAGAGTATCGCATCTTTGCAGGAACAACCCCAGGTTCCAGTATAAGTCGAGGAATGACCTATTAGACAGTAGTGTAGGGGAAAGGGACCTGGGGGTCCTGGTGGACAGCAGGACGACCATGAGCCAGCACTGTGCCCTTGTGGCCAAGAAGGCCAATGGCATCCTGGGGTGTATTAGAAGAGGGGTGGTTAGTAGGTCAAGAGAGGTTCTCCTTCCCCTCTGCTCTGCCCTGGTGAGACCACACCTGGAATATTGTGTCCAGTTCTGGGCCCTTCAGTTCCAGAAGGACAGGGAACTGCTGGAGAGAGTCCAGCACAGGGCCACGAAGATGGTTAAGGGAGTGGAGCACCTCCCTTATGAGAAAGGGCTGAGGGAGCTGGGTCTCTTTAGCTTGGAGGAGATTGAGGGGTGACCTTATTAATGTTTACAAATATATAAAGGGTGAGTGTCATGAGGAAGGAGCCAGGCTCTTCTCTCTGACAACCAATGGTAGGACTAGGGGTAATGGATTCGAACTGGAACACGAGAGGTTCCACCTAAATTTGAGAAGAAACTTCTTCTCAGTGAGGGTAACAGAACACTGGAACAGGCTGCCCAGGGAGGTTGTGGAGTTTCCTACTCTGGAGACATTCAAAACCCGCCTGGACACATTCCTGTGTAGCCTCATCTAAGCGTTCCTGCTCCAGCAGGGCGATTGGACTAGATGATCTTTTGAGGTCCCTTCCAATCACTAACATTCTGTGATTCTGTGATAAAGTTGAGAAAACCTGTCTTAAAGTAATTGTTTTCAAACAAAGAGCTAAAATTTTGCTCAAATTAGAAACAAACAAAAAGCCCCCTATTAACAATGAAGGCTGAAGGAAACTTTTTTGAATGAGTTGTATTCAACAGGTGAATTTTAGCAGTGATTGTAACAGTAGCACTCTACATGATGTTACAGATTAAAAATAGTTGCAGACCAATTTAATTTATTTTCCTACCTGGATTCTTGTAATCTTACTAACTTACTAACTTCCAGCATGTGTCTGGTTGTATTATAGACATTTCATATACAGAAACGAAAAAACACTGACCCAGCCATACCACATTGGAGTCCAGATTTGTAATTTGATGTTTTTGGCTTAATCAGTTTTCCTCCAAAAGGACGATGGAAACAATTTACCCAAATGTACCTCTTCATAGGTTAGGATAGTAAAACCTGATTCCCATGACACTGTTTAAGAAACAGTTTCTGAAGGAATTGTTTTGTTTTGTTTTTTTAAAACCCAAACCAACCAACCACCACCAACAACAAACCCTCCACAAAAAACCAAAACAAAACAAGAAACCCCCAAAACAACAACAACAACAAAACAAAAACCATCTTCCTGTATATTGGAAAGACCATCAATTTGATTAAAGAGTCCAAATTTAGGAAGAATAGCTGTAGAGTTGCCTTTCACAACAGCAAATCATTATAGGTATGATTAAGCAGATGGAAAGAAGAGTGTATTTCTACAATAAACTTGCAGGTAGGGGAAACATATGGTTGAAAGCAAATTAACACTATCAGAAAGCTGAGGCCTCTAAGAACATTGCAATTAAAAAGGGTGTGGAGGTGAAGAAGAAGGATGGTAAATTAACTTGAAAAAAACCAAACCAAACCAAAGAAGCCATATGAGAGTTACTGTCACAGTATTTCTCAAAGACTGCCAAACTTCTCATGTGTATTTTTTTCTTTTTTCCTATGAAAGTCTCAGAAAAAATCTGCTCTTCCCATTGGCTCATAGGGCTGATTTCACTGGAAACTTTTATACAGAAGAGAAGAAGGAAAAGTTATGTTAAATTTGTGTTTAGAATGAGCTTTTCAAAAGAAAAGGTCACAGACGGCATCTGACATTTGGGCTGAGTAAAGGGAAATCAGGCAAAAAAGTGGACTTTGCATGATGCTTTGGCACAAAGGAGCAACGGAAGTTGTGTGAACAGATGAGATAAATTAGATAAGAATAGGTCTGCAGAAAATCAAAGAAGGTATGAGCTCCTGACGTCTGTAAAAGTAAAAAGACAATCCACAAGGAGAGAGGCCATTAAACCAGGAGAAAAAGCTCAGCAAGGTGTCATCATACAAGTTCAAGGAGAACAAGATTCTACAGATGAAACAAACAGTATCAAAGGCAGGAAAGACATGAGGACAAACGAGTCTGGAGGAGACTTTTGGAGGTACAACCAGTGAGAGTGTATTACTGTAGACTGTTGTTGGAATATCAAGTCCAAAGTAGACTTCGGAGAAATGGAACATGAACAAATTCTGTTAGATAAGCTTTCTAAGGAAGCTAGAAATTAAAAGGAAGTGAAATGTGGCTATTTATGATCTATACAAATTATAAAATCCTGTTCTTGATAGAACAGTGGAGAAACAGACTGAAATTAAAATGTTAATATTACAGTCTTGCATGGGCAGAAGAGCTTCACACTGAGCATATTTACATCTATATTCTCCTTTTCATACACCATCTAACTGCAAGTGATACACCAAAAAGGCAATAGAAAACAGTATAATGGCAATTATATTGCACCAGGAGCTGGCTTTCAACTCCAGGTTTACAGGTTGCCTGATTTTTGAAAAGACAAAGTCAGTAATCTTTGAAAGAAGAAAATTATCCTTTAATGAGTATTTACTGTAAAAATAAGATCTGATAATGTGTATCAATCACTTTGCAACACATGTTAACCACTGAACATCAAAAAAGATTTTCAATACCTTTAATCAAAATGCAAACTCTTTTTTCTGTTAATACAGAGTGCATCCTACACGCCTGGCAGTAGCTGCAGTCTAAGCAAAAAAGAACCAAATACTTCTACATGTTAAACATTCTGAAATGTCAGATACTGAATCAGTTGTATAGCCTGTACTGAGAATTCTTTTATGACAACCATAAGATGATGTTCACCAGTGGAGAACTAGTGAATCACTCTGCACAGGAAGAATTTAAATGTCACTTAAAGTGCTATTGTATCATTAAATGTATTGCCATACAGCTAAGAAGATTTACATAAGATTAATATGCTGGGATTGTTTGTAAATATTTTGAATAAATGATTAAATCCTGATTCTTATCTTACTTTATTATATAAAACAGTGTATTTGGCAAAGCCCCACACAAAGTGTGAATTTCTCTCACCATGACACAAACAAATTTCACCACAGTATAAAATGATTGTCATGGTTTTAAAATTAGTATAAAGGGAAGGAACAACCAAGTTTTGGGATTGTACTCTAGAACACATAGCACAAGACAGCTACATGTTAATATTCATAAGCTTATAGCAATTGAATGGGCTAGTGTAAGGTAGCTATGCATAAATGTGTTCCTCTGTCAGTACACAGTAGAAAGAGTACTGGTTTTTAAATGTGCAACAGCAAACATGAGTTAAAATCTACTTAGATTTACAATTTGACATGAACCCTCATCAAAAGCTGTAGGTCATTTTAATCCATCCTAAAATAAGTATACAGCCGTAAAATGTTTATCAGATAACCAATAGCTGTCATTTTACAAGTAGTCAGTGATATATTGTACCTATATCAAGTCATCACTGGCATACTAAATGCAATTTCTCATTAAGCATATCCTGAAATGTGCATGTTTCGTAAGGTAAATCATTAGCCTTTGAAACACAGATGTTCTGACAATGTCTCTTCTACAAGGCCCCACATTTGATGTTTTAACTAAATACTTTTTTAAACTTTAATAAGTGTAATGTTTTCTAATACTTAAGGAGAAAATAGATAAAATATGTTTTATATTTTATGGTTTTTTTACTTTGAGGTGAAGTGATTGGTTGAAACTAGATGTAAGGAGAAGTTGCAAAATGTGCTTGTATACTACTTCAAAGCCTTTCTTCAATCTTCCAGCTCAGAAATTCTCAAATATGTTCAGTGCAAAAAGTGAAGGATGCAAAAAACCCTCTATTATTAAAGGCTTCAAAAGTAAGACAAAGGTGAAATTATTTGCCCAAATGTACAGAAGAGACAGACACTATTAGCATAAATGTTGATTTAAAAATATTCTGTAGCACAGGGAAGTACTAAAGTGTAAAAGAATGCTGAATTACCATTCTCTGTAACTGAAATATAGCTGTTTTATTGAAAAGCTAATATTAAAAATCAGAAAAAAATGAATACTAATTGCTCCTAGTTGTTCCCCTACTTCAGAAACCCATAAGAAGAAAATGAGCCCTAAGGCCATATCTATGTTGTTTCTGAGATATGCAGAAATAAATAGCAATCACAAGGCGAAAAATTTAAATACATCCCAGAGTAGTACCAGACTGGAAAATTCAACAGTAATGAAATTTTACAGAATTCTTTCACCTTCTACAGATAAACTTTCTCTAGACAGTTCCTTTGACACTAAAAGATTGCAACCTTAAAGTTCACTATACCTTCAAGAAATGCAAACCTAGAATAAGCTCACTGCCTTTGATACACAACATGGGTCTATGCTCCACATTGTCTTTGCTCTGTAACACTGTGTTACCAGAATTTAGCACAACTTGACTACACTATAGAGTCCAAATAATTTTATAGCAACTGTGAATCATTAACGTAACACAAAATTTTTCCAAATTTATGAGAGAATCATTGCACTGTTTCCTTTCAAAAGCAGATAAATGTAAGAACATCTCTCACAGTATTGAATATTTCTAAAGACATAATAAATCTTATTATTTCATATAATGTAATGAACATTAGACAATACATGAATAGTCATGTTTCTCAATAGGTAAAATATTTCAAAAAATATATGTTCTACTTAGAGAAACACATTACAAAAATGCATTCATTCGTCTTTCAGCTATGTTGAAATCAGCTTGTCAAAAGGAATGCTTGGAAAGGTCTAGCTTTTCCAAAATGTACCTGTGAAAATCCAGAAATAAACAAATTAAATCACAACACATTAAAACAAATTTAATTTTGAGGACAAAGTAAGCAGTCCTCTAGATTCCATGTTTACAGAATGTGGACCAATATGTAAATTTAAAACAGAATTACAAATAAGAAGTGCAATAAGTTGTCCTTCCATGTCATAAATTAATTTATTCTTTTGAAAGCTAGACGTTTGTTATATTGAAAAGTGTACACGAGAGACACAGTTCATATAGGCGTGACTCTCAAAAAAGTTATCAGTGTTCATTCTTATCAATGTTGTTGCAATTCACACAAACCTTCCTTTTTGTCTTCTGCAGCAATCTTCACTTTTGTGTCTGTTATGTCTTTGAAAGAGGCCAGAAAGAGTACTACATCTCCTTTTTCATTCTTTATTGGAACAATATCCAGTAGGCACCAGAATGAAGACCCTGCAAAGATAAAGAATGAATTTAATTCAAACAGCTGTCTTTTAGCAGGGGAAGAGGCGGGGGAGGGGAGGGGGGGCCTGGGGGGAAAAGAAGTGAACCACTCAAACTAACATAATTCAGGAAAAAAATTCTTATTTAGGAGGTCAGTATTCAGGGAATCACAGATGTTCAGTCCACGTAGATCTCCTTACATCATTGGTTGAAGCTCAGTAATACTTCTCTCTCTAGAAGCAAGGCATTAATTTAAATGCAAAATTTAACTACAGGGATCATTAATAGAGTTTAATGGAGCTGCTTACTCTTCTGAAACCATGCTTCCTTTGAACTCTCAAGTGATGTTGCTTATTTTACTGGAACAGCTTTTACTTTGTTAACTTGACATCTGAAGCTTCCGTGTTTACTACAGAATCGTTCTACCTTAATCATCTGACTGGATACTCATTAAAATCTCTTGACAGACAACCTGATAGTCAGAGCATCATTCCACTAATTCAAAGATACTTAAACTAATCAGACACCAGACTTAGTATAGAAAAAGAACTAACTCACTGCATCTTACAGATGGTGAGATTTATAATGCTACACATCATCTGTAAAATTAATATTAGCTATCTTCGTTATTGTCTATAATGTTCATCTTGATAAGACTTAGACAACACTGAGTTTGACAATATTTTTAATTCATGTCAATCTTTCTCTGCTTACACCTGCTACATAATTTTACTGCTTAAAATAAATGGTTTTCATCACTGATTTTGTCACATGTCCTGTTTGCAAGATATGATGTTCAATTAGAGTTTGTCATTAATGCAGACTACTCAGAACAGAAGATAAGGAACGTCTAGGTGCTGATAATACACTGGAAGTATGACAGGGATCTCGGCAAACACCCAAGATCCCAACCCCATCCATTCTAGGATAATTCTGCCCATTGCCAGTCTTTTTTGTTCAATTTGGGGGTATCAACATTAACTACCTCCACCCACCATCAGCCTATTTATATTATTTATAACTTACATAAGTACTGCTACAGCATTATTTTTTTAGTTTTACATTTCTTTTTTGGACATGTCTTTACACTTCCATAATTGTGCTCCTTCCAAACATACTATTTTCGGCATTTGTACACAAGCCACAAGTCTACTTTCATTCATAAGGCAACAGGAATAGTTCTTTGGACTACGGCTGTCACAACTAACTGCTGCCAAGTGATCCACTGAACTTTAGAGGGGTCCTTAGGAAGAGCAAACAGATTAGTCGCTTTCCACTCTATTCTCTTTCTTCTCAACTCTGCAGTCTTGAAAATTAACTGGATGCACTGAGCTCACAGTTCAGCTTTCTAATTTAAATTTTCAACTGGAAGTTCTCTGACTGCCTGTTGAAGGCTGCAGGCAAGCATGGGATGACAAACAGCAGCTTTCCTTTTGAAGGGCCACCACAGTTGAATGTTCAAAAGTATGCCTCAAAAGGAATTATTCTGGTCCTCTCCTTCATGGTCAAATTGTTCAAGAGGCAGACAGGCAGCTCTGATAACATTACTAGTTCAGTATTAGAATAATGCTTGCCTTTAAGGAATTTTAAGAAGGAAAAGGGAGAATTAGGAACACGAGGAAGGCTGGAGGAGAGAAAAGTCATAGGAAGAAGCAGACTAGCTTTATATTGGATTTAAATATCCACATTTTGAGGCTGAAGATAGAGAAAGCAAAGAAGCACTTTTAAAAGAAGAAAGAACCAATGTCAGAAGCAAGAGGTTTCTGCTGTTCCTTTTCCCATTTTAATTTTCTGTCCTTAATTAATTTTTGTACAGATTTAACTCTTTTATCAAAACCTCTGGGAAAAACTGCTCAGTGCTGTTATTGTCAAAATGTTAGAGAGCCACTACTCTATCAATCTGAAGTGATGCATTCAAAGAGAATAAGTATTAAGCAATTTTGCTTTCCTGCTTAAAATGGAATCAGAGATCTCTACAGAAAATCATTATAACTCCTAAACTGGCCAAATGCTTCCTTGTAAAGTTACATTCTGCCCGGCTACATTCCAGCAGTAGTTTGAGTTGGACAAGAAATCACTCTCAGCTTCCTCATAAGCCATGTTCAAATAAACCTAACTCAGTTATGCTAAGCAGCACACCTGCTAATATTATCTGAAATGATAGATTTGTGGGTTTAAGGAAGACATTGTAACGTGATTCATCATTAGAAATAGAGACAAATCCATTTATACCTTGATGTTTTAATGCAATTACTCTTTTGTTTAATCAAAGCATATTTGAGTTCTTTGCAGGTGAACACTGGTTACTGACATCATACCATGTCCTGTCATCATTTAATGTCATCTGTTTCTCTTCAATCACATTTTCTCTCATTATCTGTCCTTGTTCTCCTCTTCTGCAAATATGCCTGAAAACATTTTAACTAAGCAATGCAAATAATGATTAAAAAAATGGCATGCACTATTACAGAAAATACATACCCAACACATGCACAGCCTACTTCTCTTCTGAAGAGTTCCAGGCTAGTGCCCTGCAAGGTAGAGCTGTCAATCTTGGCATTACTTATACACTCAATCTTCAAAAGCACTAAATTAAGCTGCTTGATTTGTTTTTTTTTTTATTGTTTGTTTGTTTGTTTTTTTTTTGTTGTTGTTGTGGGTTTTTTGTTTAGTTGGTGGTTTTGAGGGTTTTTTTTGTGTGTGTGTTTTTTGTTTGTTTTGTTTTGTGTGGTTTGTTTTTTTGTTTGTTTGTTTTTTCCCTTGTTTGGTTGGTGGTGTTCATTTTTTGCCTTTTTTTGTTGTTGTTGGCTGTGGTTTTCATTTGGTTGGTTTGTGTTTTTTGTTTGTTTCTTTTTCTGCTTCTATTCTGCAGGAAGCAGGTGAATATGAAGTACTCTTCAGGACTAGACAAGATGATCCAGTAGTTTAGGTCAGGACAAGGTCAATATGTGCTTGCACTCTGTCAGGAAGAGAAGTGTGATATCTTTCACCGTTGAGGAGTATTCTTGAAAAAATACACTGATCCAATGCAATCAGTTACATAGCTATTACTGATAGCTGGCATCATACAACTCTGTAAACCGAGGAACTTTCCACTCATCAAAAAAAGTAGTACCCTGTTTTGTTACAGTTATTTTGAGTACACTCATCTGTGAAATGAAAATTCTTTCCCTGCTTCAGATGGTGCATACAAAGGTTTTCTGTATTGTCAAGAGTTGTCTATCAAATACATTTCTTCTGGAGGTTATATATATATATATATATATATATACACACACACATATACTTGTACATATATATATATATATATATATATAGGCTGTCTCTATTGCTCCAAGCCACCACTCTTGAAGAAACAGTCTAATCTTTCCCTTGCATTATGAACTGATGGTTCAAAATATATTTTAATATCCTCAAGGCTTATAGAAGAACATCACAGGAAAGGAGAAAAGAGACTAAATGAAGCATAATCTTATCACAAAGTAATTTCGTTATAGTCCACCTTTTTTATATACATAAAAAAGAGAGTGCTTTATCATCACTCTCTCAACTACTCTTTCTGTTTTTCCTCACTTGCACAGCTAGAATTCTGTTCTCAGACTGATATCAAAACAAAGGTCAACAGACCAAAGAATTTGAAAGGGAGATTTTACAGAAAACCATGCCATCAGAATGCCAATAGCCTTCAGAGGGAAGCATTTCTTTCACCAGAAAATAAGGCCTACTTAAACTGAGAAACAGATTCAGAGCATTAGGCCTATTGATCAACTATATGTACTCAGTGTATGGTAATATTTAATCTTTAGTTATGCCCACCCTAGACAATGACCAATGAAATACTCTTTGGTGGGTATTAAGGTATCGCAGAGGTATCATAATACATGAATGGAATGGTATTATTGACAACCAGCTTATTTAATTCTTTAATAAAATTATGAAATTCTACATCCACACCCTCAAAATTTTAATTGAGATTTTTCTGCAGTAACTACCTTCTTAGCCACACATATTACTATGATTTACTTAGAACCAGTGATAATGATGCAAAACTATGTACTTCTGTTGCTTTAGGTAACCTGGGAACAGTTTTATCCAGCAATACAAGCTCAGGTCTTCATTTTTTAGCCATGAGTGAACCATCAAATTCCAGACTTTCTTGCCGCACCACCCTCCAGACAGATGCTGAGCCAGATTTTATTGCTCCTTCCATCACTCAAGGGCAGGAAATAACAAGTGAACAAATTCCTGTGATTTATCTCTTCCTCTCTGTAGTGAGAAGAATAGGGATTACGATGCAGAGCTCTTTCACAAAGCTCTGCATCTGCACATAACATAACAGACTAACCAAATGAAAACTTCGATAATCTAAGTACCTTAAGTTCAAGTACCCTAAGAAAAAATATAAAGTGTAAATGTTTTACATATTAGATATATAAGTCTTGTGGCACAAAAAAATCCCTCTTCAAGTTATAGTTATCATGATGTATATGCATAACAGGGCAGAATTAAGTTGCACAAGATATCATAAATTTGGCGCAGTTCTCTATATTTCAGTACTTGACTTAATAGACTCAATATCCTTTCAAGCAGAAGCAAAAGAAAACTTAAAAAGATATATTAAAACACACCACTCTATTTCCAGGGATTTGTTATGTAAAAGACAAAAATATTTTCATATAGGTAACTGTAATAACTTGTCAATAAGGTTGATGATAAATCTTTAACATTACAACACAATCTCTTTTACAGAGTTACTAATTCGAGCAAAATAAACGTGCTGCTGGATACATGAGAGAGAAGTTTTAGCTTGATCATTTCCACTTATCCACTGCAAAAAGTGTGAACTCCAAGACTGACAGATCAGGCTGCCAAAGATTTTGCCTGGGGAAACTAAACTGACTCTTTCATTAGCTCATTCAAAGATTTCTGGCATCATTGATAACATTTGGTTTTGAATATTCTGTGGTTTCAACAAGATGTCAACATTTTGTTGTGGAGAGCAAAGTACAAAGAAGAAAACAATGCTTTAAAATTGCAACTGAACTAAACAGAAAAGGAATGGAGCTGGAAGAAAAAGTATAGCTATAACTAGAGTAGTTTGTCTCTCATAAATATCACATCTTTGACAATGATCAATCAACACAGCTAATGTAAGGTTTTCCTGATTTAAGCAAATAAGCCCCTCATTCTTCTCCATTATCTCTGCAGAAATCACATGTATGTATTAACAAAATCTGTCCATTTTTTCCTTGAATTCTGCTACTGTGGATGAGAGCCTGTGTGCTGTATCTAGGTGAGTGTCTTCGGTCTGATGATATTGCAAGAGAACTAACATGATCACACATAGGCTATCAGATAATTGACATACATCATCACTGATGGTTGTGCTAACACTTTCACAAGAGTCGTAAAGAATACTCTAGAACTTGTTGACCCAGATTCTGTGTGGCCAACACGTCATGCTTGTATCCTGCAAGTAACTCTGCCTACAAGTTTTAACAGTCAATTCCAAAATGTCTTAAGACAGAATAGAATGGTATCCTAAGAACTTGGCAGAAGAAAGTTACAGTCCTGTGGAGCTTCCATTAAAAATATCCCTTGATCCCTCTGCATATTCTATGGAGTACCATGTGAAATTATTCCAATCTATCACACCTTATCAGAGAATGTGCGTATATCCCCTACATGTGTTTCCACTCTCTTTTTTGTGCCCCTGTGCTCTGCTCCCTCTAGTGCCAGGTATGTCATTCTGCCCAGTGTGTCTGACTTGTTCTGCCACTACTGCTGTGATAGAAAGAGGGAAAGGAGACACTTTTCTGCACAACAATCTCCTATCCTTGCCTGTCCTTCAAACTACTGGTGTTAAGCAGACAGGGGCTTAACTTACCACCTCAAATTCTCCATTTGTTGCTATGTGGACACAGACTGCCTCTATTATGGCAGATCTTACTTCGAGTGCATGACTTTTCTATCCTTAGTGTTCTTCACTTTTTTTTTTTTTTATTGTATGCAACTTCTAGTACAGCCTGCAGTGCACATTCTAAGCAAACTGATTCATGGACTTCTGCACATCTACATTTGAGCTTAGTTTACTGAGCTTTGCTGTATCTCCTTTAAATAACTCCATTATTTTTCCTATTTAATGAAACATCATTTCAAAATTCTCTAGTTACATTTGAGTTTTCATTGAACAAAAACAGATAAGCTAAGCAATTCCTTTTAAAGTCATATGACATTCATTATCCTTATGTGTACTACTTACTTTTTGTCTGCTCTAATTTCCTTTTCCTATCTTCATGCAGATTAGAAAATAAAACTGCATTTTAGGAAATAAGTATTTCCTTGATGTAATACATTTGTCAGGTTACATTTATAACAATTAGCAAAATACATGGGATTATCTAAAAAACTCGGTGAAGTCAATGAAATGCATTCTGTTTAAATGTAAAAGGCTTCAGAGCAGATTCATGAATATTAGCAGTCTGCAACTTAGCTTTCCCTCCACCCCAAAGATCATTACTCTGTCGTGGTCATAATACTACAAAACTTTGAGCATTTGCCAGCTAACTCCTGTGAAAGTGCTATTTGAGGCAATCTACTTATATAATTAAACATCCAACATCTATAGTTAAAGTGAGAAAAACAAAACAAACACCAAACAAACACCACAGAAATACCCACAAACAACAACAAACAAAACCAACCAACCAACCAAAAATAGTCTTTGTAGGAAGAGTTTCAGAACCAGTCAGACTCAATCCTTCCTGAGCGGTATAATCTTTACTTTTTTCCATTGAACTCTTTTTTCATTACTTTGAAGTGAGCAATCCCAAAATGAGAAAAGTTTGCTTTCCCTTGATTACTGTATTTTTGAAATCTATTGTTAGAATTGTTTTACAGCCTATGGTACTTATTCCTTTTGGATTTTAAGAGCTCCTAATCCAACATATAAATGTAATCACAGTAGTAAATACAATTTCTCAGTCTACTGAGGGGTGTACTTTTGTGCCTTGGAAATAAGGCAAGAATTTTTTTTTAAGCCAGTATGATCTCTTACATACATGTATGTACGTATGAGTGCGTATATATTTACACATATATCTGAAAAAAACGTATATTTATACACACTGTAAAAAATTTCAGTTTCTGCCTATAAGACACCTAATCTTTTCAAAATTGCATCTGATAATATTTTGACACCACATTCACCTGAACACAACCGTGTTCTCAAATAACATTACTGTACTTTTAAGCTTACTATTTTATTCTCTTAAAAAGAACCTTCAAAGATGACAAAAATTTTCCTGTAAGTGAAAGCATAGCAATACCAAAACATATCACTACCACTTATAATTTTCCAATTTTCAGTTCACATAACAAGTGATAACAATATAGACAAAAATATTTTTATGTAAGATATTTTTGTGACCCAGATTCTGATGTCTCTGGCAGTGGCAACCCCTGGAAACAGAAGGTCTGAAGTCTGCAGAATGGGAGGATTCTCAGTGCTGGTAGAGGTGCTGGTCACAGCCTCATGCTTATTCATAAAGTTTTCAACAGACATCACATGGAGAAAGAAGAGATTCTGCTGGTTAGTTGTCCGTTTACATTGCAAAGCACCACTTCAGAAACTGATCATTTATTTTCCATTGCCGTTCCCATAAGGTTATGTTGGAGGAGTTTTTTGCCTAATAAGAATATCAGTGCCTCTATAGTTCATGTATATTATTTTAATTTCACCATTAATATTCACCGGCAAGTTTGACGATTTTCTGTTGAGCCTGTGATTCAAGAACTTTAACCTGCATTTGACATGCTGCCCACTGGCACCTTTCTGGAAGGAGGGAGCTACAGGTGGGACCATGTAGAAGGGGTTGAGTTGTAGATCTGGATTGATATCTCCATCCTGTCAGGAAATGTCAGCAGAAGAGAGGCAAGTAGTCATCAGAAGAACTTGTAATTTGATCTTTCTTTAACCAAGCCTAACTCATGGTGAAGCATAGTGACACAAGTCACCTTGGAGCTAACACCTGATTGAAAGCTCATAAAAGGTGGCCTATCAGCAGTCTCAGAGTGACCATAATATTGGGAGAAAATTTGAAGAGAAGAGTGACTGGTTTGATGTAGTACAAACATTCCACTGCAAAATAAATTTCTACATATCTTCCTAAAAATGGATGTATAAAAAGTAGAGTAATTAAATATAGCTTAAAAAAAAAAAAATTAAAGTGCATACAGGATTATTAACAGCCGTTCATATTAAGTGCAGCTGGAAAACCAGTGTGCCTGTGTTGGAAACACTTATCTGGAAGCATTTGGAAGCAATGAAGAGCCCATCACTTTGTGACAATGCAGTAAGCAGCAGGAAACTCTCATACGGATTTATTTACTTATCAGTGTGCTTCTAGGAGAACAAATCTTTTTTTCAGTGAATTACGCTTTTAATAAATTGTGTTGCTATTGAAAGCCATTAGCCAATGTCACCACGAGTGTCACCAAAACAAAGTCTCAGCACTGTTAGTTAGTAAGCAGTAGTCGTGTTGAAGCCTCATCAAATTACAGAAAAAGATCTCAGATGTTTTAGATCACATTGCACAGAAAGAATTTTACTGCCTTTGTTTTTTTTTAGCTTCTAACTGAAGTTCACCCCCTTGTTTTTTGTCCTCACAGGCTTTCAATGACTGCTTCACCTGAAGCTCCCCAGAGCTGTCTGCCCCATCTTTCTCTTCTGCTGCAGAAGCTGGAACTGTCTTGCAAACACCTGTACACTTCAAGGCTACACATTACCTTTCATCAGAGGCTATGGGCCAATCAAGCAAAGTGTTTGGACAGAAAAAGAGGCCAAAATTCCTTTTTATGTTGTGAAACAGAGGAAAATGATGGCATGCCTTCTGTCTACATCCACAACTATATTGCTTTTTAAGAGAAAGACTTTTCAAAGATTAGTGAAACTTCCTAATGCTTACAGAGCTATATGGAAGGGGAGAAAAAAAAAATAAATAAAAAAATAATGAAAAAAAGAAAGGAAAACGGAAAAAAAAGATGATGCTTTTATAAAGATACAAATTATTGTTTATGGCTCACGTTACTGCAATTAGATATTACCATCAGATTAATTTTTCAGTATTGTTTGTTCTTTTTATTCCCCTCCTCCTGTATTTTGTAGTATTATTTAGATAATGTGAGCAAACCAACCACAAAAGCTTTTTAGCTTTCTTATTTTTAAGGCCGCGTTTTTAAGGCAGAGCAGCAGTGGAACAATAGTGAGGTCATGTTGCTGTGAACTATCCTTCCAAGCAACTTGCCAAGAGACTTCACCTACGGTAGTAACTAGACATCACTAGAAAATTGATGCTTCTGTACAAAATTTTTTTTCTATTTTTTTCCAATTACAAAATTCTAATAAATGCCTCTTCTCTAACTTCTGGGTTTAAAATTTCCCAAACACGTGGTGGATTTCAGATTTGTTGAAACAGGGAGTCAGTTCATATTGAAAAGGTACCATACAATGCCTGTGTTTCAAAATGCCACAGGATATTTTCAGAAAACAAGTAGGTTTTTAAACTTCTTGATGGAAAAAAGGGATATCATTTCTGCAGTGAGCAAAATACTTTTTGTAGAGTAGAAAAGCTTTAAGAAAACTTAATTTTGTTTCATTTTAAAGGAAGTAAATTTTCTTTACATTTCTTTGTAATTAATTAAATCTTCTATAATTTGAAGATTAAACTCATAATCTTAAAAAAAACTTTCTTTGTTTACTTAATGCAAATCACACATTTACTGCAAATGATGTAACACAATCTTTGTTATCCTGTAGCCATATTATTCAACTGCAACCATGGCAGAGGCAATAGATGATGTCTCTTGGCTTGAGACATATTTCGTTTGTCTGTGGCTGTCATTGCTGCTGACATGAAAACATTGTTACACCTAGTCTTAAAATTACCTTTTGTCTGATGGTATTGCCTAACATAGTAAGAATCTCTTTCACCTTTTCTCCACTCATACAAAATAAAGTAATACCTTGGTTCTGACATTCTAGGTAAGGATACAAATTTATTAAAACACATGTTCTCCTACACTGATGAGAAGAGCCAAAATACCTTGATATAATCATATGACTCTTAAAATTAATGTAGGCAAGCAACCAAACAAAAAATCCCCAAACAAAACAACATCAACCACTCAATAACCCCCCCAAAAACAAACAACAAAAACCCCTGCAAACCAAACCCACACCTGCATCCTGCCTGCCTTTACCAAATCTTCTTGGGCCAAGAACTACGAGGCACATGCCTAAGACATACCTCAGAAAGAGTGTAAATCAGTTTACGTGTAGAAGATGACAAGGCGCCCCTTGAGTCCCCATGGTCTATCACATACAAAGCAAGCTCTGCTTAAAGCCAAGTCTTAAGGCAACTTGTAATGGTGGTCTGAGCAACACCCACTCACTACAGTCCTCTTACAACAGGGATCTTTCATTGTTCACAGAAGCCTGCACAAACATGCCTTTTGCTGTGGTGCGCAGATACAATGAATAACAAGGTGAAGCCCCTCAAATATCCATAAATCAGAAGTGGCTATTGCTGATTACATAGCATTTCACACAATTTACACATACACAGAAAGAGGCCAATTTCCTTATGATGAGGGAAGGTTGTAGGACTACCGCAGGTCTTAAGAAGGTGTGTGTAAGAACAGATCTCTTTAAATACCACAAAATCAGTTTTGAGACATAGAAGATGAGTCTGATGGGATCATAAGGGAACCAACATATGACCTTGGAGAGCTTAGGCTTGACTAAGTAAATCATTATAGGGTTTATTGTAGTATCCTCTTAGGCTGCAACAGAAATGGAAAAAATCCACAATGCTGCTTGTTTGTAGTTCAGTCTGGGGGGTTGCAAATACCTTATTTAACTACATGTACTTGCTGTTGATTAATTTCTGCAGTGGTCTGGCAGGGAGAAAAAGAAGGGTTGGTGTAAACATAGTTTCTCAGCATAGTGTCTGTCTGCTTTTAGATGACTCAAAGAAAGAGATCCAGTGAGTGAGTTATTTTCTCATAACTCACTTGAATTCAAAAAGGTTAGTTTGCATTCAATTGTCATACCTGACAATTTAATTTGTTGCAGATGTTTTGAAGAAAGCATAGAATTAATAAAAGAAAAAATAATTTAAAAACTCAGCTCCTAAGCTATATAATTTTAAAACTTTCTGAAGAAATCAGCAATCATAAAAAATTCCTGTCTTTTAATAGTTTCCTTTTCTGTTTGTCTTCAATAACCCAATACAGCTCTGATGAATAAAAAGTTAGAAACTGAATGAAGAATCAAACCAAATACTGAAACTATGATGAAAAGTGTATTTTGAGTGGGATTTTTAAAAGACATTTCTTTCTGAACTTGTTGGTGGTGGTGTCACAGTTCTAATACTGCTCTGTGCTAACATGGCAGAAAATACCCTGGATGAGAAGGTACAGCCAGTTTATCCTATGCCAAGGATTTAGTAAAATGCCAAAAGGAAAACACACATAGAGAAAAGTTCCTAATCATTCTACTTCTAGTCATTCCAGGAGGATTGTTTTCTAGCTTGTTCAGAGTACAACTGTTATCACCCTCCTGCTAAGATCCAAACCCAAATGACAAAGAAAATGAAATCCTGCATTTCATCCTACAGACAGGTAATCCATTTTGCTCATCTCCCTACCCAACTCCTTGCACGCCACTCTTACTTGTGGCAGTGTCAACTCAGAGCAGTTTGGAACTTCCATGAAATTGTATGTGAGTTGCTGGAGTTGCTTTAGTTATAACAATCATTCCTTTAACTAACAGTTACTGAGTATAAGTATTATGTGAACTCTTAAACGATGGTTAAGGAACCGTGAAAGGCCCCATATTCAAGCCTACTAAATTCAGATCAAAACTAGTATGAGCTTTAAGTCCCAGGCTTGAATCACTACTTGTTTAGAATGAACAGTCTAATTCAATGACAAAAAACAATATCAGTTTTAAACTGAGTTTAAATCAAATACAAAATACTGAGAAATGTGGCAATTAAGAAATGAACCCAAATTTAATTTTGGAAGCTTGAATTTCTATCTCAGAAGAGGAGACAAATATAGGGGCGGCAGGGGGGCAGGGAGAAGGAATATTATTTACAGATTTCTAGGTTCTACATTTTAGATCAAATCCAGAAGAAGAAACCAAGAATAAGTTATTATGTTCATACATCTATTTTCCTCATAGTCATTTCTCATCACAAATTTGTACTCATTATTAAGCTTTCAAGAAGTATGTTAAGGACATTTCAGTCTATTCTGTGATCTCAGAATTATCCCTGAAGCTGAACTTCTATACCTGAAGTTATGCCTGAAATTGTATGTTTGGTCTTGTAGCTAGGACTACAGAGCAAGGCTGTACCTCTAAATATTGGACTAAAGCCAGATATCTAGTTTCACTTTGACAACCCAAGGTCCTAACAAGACACTGAAATGTAACCCTATGACAACTGGACATTGCTAGTTACTTGTCTTTCATTGAGCTATGCTCTTGGCATTACAATGGGCAGTAGCCCAATTGACAATTATTTTCAATATCAGGTAAGCCTGGAGGTATTTATGCAGTCAGCCTCACTTCTGTTCCTGGCAAAATTATGGAGAAGATTGTTCTGGGAGGTATTGAAAAACATCTGAATGACAACGCAGTCATTGGTCACAAGCAGCATGTGTTCATGAGGGACAAGTCTTGCTTGTTCTATGACAAGGTTACCCACCTAGCTGACCAAGGGAAGCCTGTCAATGTGATCTTTTTGGTTTTCAGTAAAGCTTTTGGTGCTGTCACTCACAGTACTCTCATGGACAAAATGTCCAGCACACAGCTCGGTAAGCACACAATGCAGTGGGTGAGTGATTGGCTGATGGGCCAGGCTCAAATGGTTCTAGTAAATGGGCTTATGCTGAGCTGGCAACCAGTCACTAGTGGGGTTCTGCAGGGATCCATCTTAGGGCCAGCACTCTGATGTCTTTAATAAATGACTTAGATCCTGGACTTCAGGAATTACTAAGTTTGTGGATAACACAACTGTGAGGAGCTACCAACACTCTTGAGGGCAGAAAGGCCCTGCAGAGGAAACTGGACAAACTGGAGAACTGGACAATCACCAACTACATAAAGTTCAACAAGAGCAAGTTGAAGGCAAGTTGAACACAGGCCAACAGTGTGCCCTGGTAGCCAAGAGGACCAACTGTGTCTTGGGGTGCATCAAGCACAGCATTGCCGTCTGGATGAGGGAGGTGATTGTCCCACTCTGCTCTGCACTGGTGCGGCCTCACCTGGAGCCCTGTGTGCAGTTCTGGGCACCACGGGATAAAAAAGATATAAAGCTGCTAGAGAGTGTCCAGAAGATAGCTATGAAGTTGGTGAAGGGTTTGGAGGGGAAGCTGTATGAGGAGTGGCTAAAGTGGCTTGGTTTGTTCAGCCTGGAGAAGAGAAGACTAAGTGGAGATCTCATTGCAGTCTACAGCTTACTCACAACAGGATGAGAAAGGGTAAGTACTGATCTCTTCTCTTTGGTGACCAATGACAGAACTCCAGGTAATGGCAGGAAGATGTAACAGGGGAGGTTTAGGTTGGACATTAGGAGAAGGTTCTTCCCCCAGAGGGTGGTGGAGCACTGGAACAGGCTCCCCAGGGAGGCAGTCGCAGCCCCAGGCCTGACAGTGTTCAAGAAGAGACTGAACAACGCCCTCAGACACATGGTGTGAACTGTGGGGTTGTCATATGCAGGGACAGGAGCTGGACTCTATGATCCTTGTGGGTCCCTTCCAACTCAGGACATTCTATGATTCAGGGCCATTATTCCCAAAGTTCTTGTGTCTTAAAATATTTTAAAAACATGTTTCTGCAACAAGGCCTCTTTTTTTTTTTTTTTTTTTCCCCTGCCAATGTTGACTAAGCTTAACTGCTTTAGAAGTTCAATTTCTCTTCTAAAAAAAACCCCAAAACACATCAAATCCAAAACATGTAGCTAAAATGGATGATTTATGAAATTTGATGCCCACACTTTGTAGCTCTGCTGAAAAAAACAAGGCTAGTTTTTAAGATTTTTTTTTCTTTATTCAAGAACAGTCTCATGTTATTTTAATACCTATTCATTTCTGTTTCGCAATAGTACAGGAATACAAGAAAATGAAAAATATAATAAGTAGTCTGGGAAATTTATTCATACTCAGAAAATATCTTGAAATGGCTTCCAGTCAAATTATACGCAGGGATGCAAGTAAGAGGTTATTGTAGGAATTTTTTCATCCTAAACAATTTCTCTATATCTATTTATCTGTGGTTCAGCTAAATCATTGATAAGCAAACTGATCCAAAAATTTTTCTTTCTGTCTGTATTAATCATACCTGTTATACATTTGAAGCACCTCTTCAAAGTGAAAAGGAATCACAATTTATCATTCAGGACCAAGCAGTAAAATTAATATGTTAGCTTTGCATCTTTCATTTAGATTAATTGAAATCTCTTCTCACTGTGCCCACTCATCACTGTACAACACTGGAGAAAAACAGTTCTTATTTTTCTGGATTAAGATTATTTTTCCGTACATACAGACACAATTTACAAATTTGAAACTACTTTATCCAAACAACCTTCCTGAAACATGAGTTCAAGGTACTATAGGAATCTCTTCTAACTGCTAAAAAACAACAACAACCACACCTAGAAAGATAAGAGAAGGAAGATTTTAGCAGCATCTTCATAATAACTTCAAAACTTCATACTGTGAAAAACAGCAGTCATCAACACAAGCCAGCTAAGCAACATTTCTCTCTTTCGTCCAAGCGAGGGAAAGTAAAGCTGCCTTCTCTTAACACCCTAAATCATTGACTATCTTGTCAATATGTCCTTTTTACTCTCAAAAAATAACTTTTAAAAATATTTAATGCAACAGGAATAATACTCAAGGGGAAAATGTTTCATTATCAGAGACATAAATAGGATCTATGAGGAAAGCACATAAGCTAAACATGTGCCTAGAAATTCTAGCCTGATATAAGTGAAAGAAGCTGATGAGTATGATTGTAGGCTACTTTCTTCCCTTGCTCACTCATCTTGACTATGAAATTATAAATGCCTGATCATAGCAGTGAAAGCTTTGGCAGTGCAATGTAAAATTTAGTGAAGTCATAATTAAGTATGAATTTTATAATAGTTATAGTTTCTGAAAATCATTATTATTGTATTCAACAACTGTCTTCCTTATTGTGATTATTAATATCAATGTTTGAATTACAGTTTCAGCAATCAGGGGTAACTATTTCAGTATAAGAAAAAGTAGAAAACAGTGTCAGTGCAGATAGCACAGTATCTCACAATACAGCTTAAGACCCCGAATTTCTTCTGTGCAGCTTTGTAACTTGTATAGTTATATAAAATCAGTAACACTAATATAAACATAGTCTCAATGTGTACCCAGCTGTCTTTATTCAAACCTATTACTCTAGGCCTGACTATAGGCATATAAAATCATTACACAGAAATGCATACTGTATATTATATGCATTAATATTTATTCTTTGAGGCTAAGAAAACGGGAAAGAAAAACTTACCATTCTTCTTATAGAACATGATTTCTCCCTTGAATTCTATCTTTTCCTCCAATGATTTCTCAATTTGAAGAATCATCTGCTCATTTGTTTCACCACCAAGTAAAAATTTACAGCTGCAGCTCTTCTGCATGACTTCAGTTCGTGCAAATCCAGCAAGCTCACAGAAGCCATCTGAGCAGTAAACAATAGGGAATCCTTTAGCCACCTGAGCATTTGCAAGGATGAAGTTACTATCTGTAGAAGAACACAAAAGGAAAACTTGAATTACAGTCTGAATTCTGTATCATTCAACATAATACTTCCTTTAGCTTCATAGGAAGGCACAACTGGGTGTACATTTAAAAACAAAGTCTCAATTGCCTGCAAACAAGAATGCAACTTCTGTTTTTAGATCATTAATCTGAAATGAAACCAAGTCTAAGTCTCCACAGAACACCTTCGTATGATGGGTCCTCATGGCTATGTATAGCTTACCTCATTACATCCTAAAGAATTATCTACCAAAAATGCCTTTGGCATGGATGTTAGCACAATAAAACAACCAATTGAGCAAAGACTGCTGATGAACGCAAAAGCCTTGGAGAAATTTCAAAGATGCTATATTATGCTGCCACTCAGACTCCTCTGCAGTCTCAACAGACACACCTATGTCATAAGAAAAGTCAACCTCTGTATGCTCTTAATAAGCTAAAGGTGATATTTGTCAACAATAAAATGCATTTATTTTATATAATTTTGCAAGGGAATCCTTAAAAGTAGAGTTGAGGGACATTCTGGGGCTACATGGAACATGGAATTATTTGTCTTTTGTTTTATTTATTTATTTATTTTTTAGTGTGCAGGAAAAACAATTCATTCAAAAGCACTCTCAGCTGCCTTCCAGAGCCCCACTGTATTTCGGTATGAAACAAGCACATGAAAGATTTACCACCATGTTTTAACTTAACGTGCTTTATATTTTTTCAGTGTATTTAAGATGCAACTAACATGTATGATAAAGTCAAGAACAGTATATCAAGGTGGACATCAATCAACAAAAAATGATCTTCTAATTTAAATTCAAATCTTTGGAAAGTCTTGTCACCTAATAGCTCTTTTCTATCCCTTGCTAAAATGTCTTCGTAACTTTTGTACCTTAAACTCTCACCTTCAGGTTACATCAACAGCTCTAGCACTTTACGATCTTTTTAACTTAGCATCAAGATTCCTTCCAGATAATTTATGAAGTTCTCATACCATTTTTCTTGCCTGTGTTTCCTTACCTTGAAGTGAAAAAATAAACAAACAAAAAAGTTGATGGGAAGAATCTGTCTACATTTCACATTGAGGGAAGAAAAATATTTTTTGCCAATGCTTATTAAGGAATGTTTACCTTACAACTTGCTAGAGGGAGCTTAGGAGCAGTCTAGTCCCAAGACTAGACCTCTCATTTTTCAGAATTATGTGCATGTGGATGCAAGTGTGTGTGTATTAAAGGAAAAATAATATTAGCTAACCCAGAATCCCTTGACAAATATTCATAAATTTAAAGAAAAAAAAATGAACTATTTTCATGGAAAACTCAGGTTGATATGCCTAATCCCCATATAATGATATATTATTAATAAATGTGGAAGGTAGGTACAGAATTAATAAACTAAAATTGAAAAAAAAAGAGAAGGTTTGGTTTAACCTTAACTGTGACACAAGTTCTACAACTATGAAATTCCAATAATTTCAGCTATATTAGTCTTTATTTATCCCAGAGATAAACTACTATGGTTGATATTGTTAAGATCTCAGTATTTTAAAGACAATCCTGAGGTTTTTAAATTATCAATTTGCTCTTAAGACTTTGCTTCAGTTGCTCACCATTTGCTTCAGTCTCATTAAAGTCTTTCAATAAATGATTGCTATATTAAAACAGACTTTTCTCCTTTACCTAATAATGCGATTTAAAAATGTATTTTGGTTCAGTGCAGTGCTTGACTTAGCCTGTCATTTTTATTTGTCTAACTAGGGAATAAGTATCATTACCATTCATGCACTGACATACTGCTCCCCCTGTCAACACAAAACTAAATCCCAATACTGTCAAAAGAGTTAAAATCATATGCTTGCAGTGCAGTTTAATGATGGTGTTACAGTGTAAGACCTGCAGATCATACATTCCAAATGCATCTGTAGCTATCAAATTAATTTACTCCTGGGTTTCTTATTGTTTAAGATATAATTATGTGACGTAAAGACCTTTTTTTTTTTTTTTTTTAAATTCTAATTGTTGTGAATTGCATAAGGCAGAATATAAAACACTGAAAGGACAGAAAGGGCAGGGAGGATGTTCTCAGAGCGCAGGAATGTTTGAATATCATTATGAGCAGGAATACACCGGAGTTTACCAAGCATATAATGATTTTATGGAAAATTTAAGATGGCCAAACTCTGCTGTCATTTATATCAAAATAAGCTGCAGGAAAATACAACCAGAATTACATTTTCTGTTTTTCTGGAGCTTGAAGTTTAAATCAAATGATGAAAGATATGCCTGCAATCTCAAATTAATAGACTAAAAGATATATTTAAACAATTTATTGAAAAAATTGCTTTTAATGTTTAAGGATCAAGCAACAAAATTTTGCCCAACAATCATTTGTTTAATTAAATTCTTCAGTAATACTTAGTAAGTGATAACTAACAATTCCCTATTATACAAAGTAAAAAAAAAAAAAATCTTTAAATATTCTAGTTAAAAGTTTCTTTACTTCTATAATTTATTTTCATAGATTGGAGTCTTTAACATCACTTGCTATTCTTAGTGCACATAAAGCACCACAAAATATTTCAAAAAACAGGAACCAAAGGTGAAATGGATATAATTCAGGCCTTAATGTGACACAAATAACAAACTCAGAATTTATTTCTGTGATCTTCAATAATAGCTACCTAGATCTTAAAATCAAGAGTGGGAAGAATGACATTTTATTCAGTATAATTTATTAGAAACCTATGGACAGCACTTTCGCATATCTTTGAACTTACAGCAGGATTGTTGCAATGAGTGACAAATTTATTAGTTTGTCTATTTTGTCATATCTTTGTGTAGATGGAGATACTTCCAATTTGCCAATGCTTATTAAGGAATAATAATAAATAAGAATAATAATAAAAGAAGATGTTGAATTCCATATTGTTCTTTCAGCACATCAGCCTGAATATTCAGTCATTTTATTAAGGATGGTTGATAGTACTAGATTACTGGTATGTTGTTTTTTTAAAGACAAAAAAACATATCCAAGCAAAATTCAAGATCTATTGAGAAAGATGTAATCTTGATCCTTTGGGACTTCTGGGACTCTTTAGGAGTACAGAGCATTTACAGCAAAAGAGTAGAACTGCTGCAAATCTTTGTACAACCTGAAAGAACAAATTTTGACAAAACCATGAGTAGCAATCTTCAGCTCAGAAATTTTTAAGTGCTGTTAGTCTGTGCAAAATAAAGAAAAAAAAAATATCAAATTTTGTATTTGTACACTTAGTTGTATGTTCAAGGCTGCATATGTTATGTAAAAGTGATTTAGACATGCTTCTATTAAAGATGGGACAAGAAGCCTAGACACAAAAAAATCCAACAACTTTCACTAAGTTTTCCTTAGAAACAAGTCAGCAGAGATGATCAGTATGACAGAGGTATGTCACAATAATTCAGCATGATTTAAAAGCATATTTGTTTCAGCTATGCTTCTTTTCCTTTGCATTAATTTTCTATGAAGATCAAATTACTTTTTCCTGTGATAGTTCAAAGGGAGAATATTCGGAGCTTGCGTGCCTGCATTTGATTTGGAAACAGGATATATTGGAGTGGATAGGACATTGATCAGCAGAAGAATGACATTACTTCCAGAAACCTCTGGCAAACATATAGAATAAACCTGGAGACAATTAAACAAACTGAACTAGAACCATACTAATTACACCTCCAATCACAGGCTTACACACCGTTGTCCTGTGTCAATGACTATACTGATACCCAAACATTATAACTGAAGAAACAGCACAAGTTTCTGTTACATGCCATCTGATACAGAGACAGCTTCGTTAAACATCCCATGACAGAGTTTTATAACTCAGATGATTAAAGGAAAAGACCGTTATGCAATTCTCTCTTTGTAATTAATGCTCACAACTTATCTGACTGTTTGTAATAAGACCACATTATAATTAAACTCAGCACTCCCTTGACAAAAAGCTTTTTGCTTTATTATTGTAGCTATGTCTGCTATAAATCTCGTTGTTGTGTTTCCCCAGATCTTGTAACAGTTCTTTTCAGTCAAAGTCCAAATGGTTTCTGCAAGTCTTCATATTTTCAGTGAAGATCTATCTCACTTCTTATGCAACTGAGCACAGCCAACCACCATTCTAGTTTTAAATATTAAACTATTTATGAATTAAAAAGGAAGAAAAAAAAAAAAACACCCTACAAAGGAAAAAAAAAAAATCCCCAGCAAACAAAGAAACTGCATTATGAAACAAATGACTAACATAGTTACTCTACTGAATGGAGAACAGTCCGTAATTCTGGATGAAGTGATTTACTGCATCTAGGTTTGATTCCACAGTTCCTACATGGACAGCTTAAAAAGGGAAGTCTCATTCCAGGTTCACGTAAATTACTGTTACAGATAGAAGGATCACATTAACAGTTACAATTGCCTAACTGAATGATTAAAAACAGCATATGAAAATATTTAGCTTTATGTCAGTACATTTAGATGGAAGTAGGTTTAATTAGAGTTCGAGCTCATTTACCAACTACTATACTTTGAATCTGATTGAGACCAAAATTATTTTATGATGCATACACTTCCAAACTTGAAAGTTCCTTTTGAAAATCTCAGTGCTGTTAACTGGGTCACTAATGTGAGGTTAAGATTTACTCAGATCTAGGTGAGCTGGGAAGAATGTATATTGATTATACTGGTACCTCTTCCCATTCTTCTCTAAAAACCAATGTATATTCCAATGAGTTTACAGTTCTACAGCAAAAGGTAGAATTATTGCAAATTAACCTGCAAGTATGGACTAATGAAGGACCCATCATTGTAAGCTTTATAATTGACTTAATTGGTCAAGTCGTTTCAAATAACAGCTGACATTACCAGGAAATACATTAATAAAATTGGGCAACAGTTACAAATTTGGAGTACAAAACAATATTTGAAGTACCTAGCTCTATGGGCTCAGGTCAAGGGTGAGCTGCTGCATCTCTCACTTAAAGAATCACAGAATCATTTAGGTCAGAATAAAACTTTAAGATCATCCAGTCCAACCATAAACCTAACACTGCCAAGTCCACCACTAGAGCACGTCCCTGAGTGCCACATCTACATGTCTTTTAAGTACTTTCAGGGAAGGTGACTCAACCACTTCCTTGGGCAGACTGTTCCAATGCTTGATAACCCTTTCAGTGAAGAAATTTTTCCTAATATCCAAGCTAAACCTCTCCTGGTGCAACCTGAGGCTTTTTCATCCTATCCCTTGCTACTTGGGAAAAGAAACTGAAACACACCTCGCTACAACATCCTCCTACTGAGCCTCCTTTTCACCAGGCTAAACAGCCCCAGTTCCCTCAGCCCCTTCTCACAGGACTTGTTCTCTAGATCCTTCAGCAGCTTTGTTGCTCTTCTTTGGATGTGCTCCAGTACCTCAATGTTGCTGTCGTAATGAGGGGTCTGAAACTGAACACAATACTCGAGATGGGGCCTCACCAGTGCTGACTACAAGGGAACAATCACTTTCCTAGTCCTGGTGACCACACTATTCTTGATGCATATCAGGATGCCACTGGTCTTCTTGGCCACACTGCTGGCTCATGTTCAGCCAGCTGTTGACCAACACCTCAGGTCCTTTTCTACCAGGCAGCTTTCCAGCCACCCTTGCCTGAGTCTGTAGTGCTGCACAGGGTTGTTGTAACCCAAGCACAGGACTCTGCACTTAGCCTTGTTGAACCTCATACAACTGGCTTCAGCCCATTGATCCAGCTGGTCCAGATCCCTCCGTGGAGCCTTCCTACCCTTGAGCAAATCCACAGTTCTGCCCAATTTGGTGTCATCTGCACATTTACTGAGAGTGCACTCTATTCCCTTGTCCAGGTCATTGAAAAAGATACTAAACAGAACTCTCCCCAGTACTGAGGCCTGCGGAACATCACTTGTGACCAGCTGCCAACTGGATTTGACTCTCTTCACAACTCTTTGGGTCCATCCATCCAGACAGTTGTTTATCTAGCAAAGAGTACACTCATCCAAACTCATAAATAATTTAAAGTGGCTTGGTGAGCACCTCTGCCAGCTTTCTCAGTACCATTGGATGGTTCCTATCTGGCCCCATAGACTTGTGTGTGTCTAAGTGGTGCAGCAGGTCACTAACCATTTCTGCTTGGATTGTGGGGGCTTCATTCTGCTCCCTGTCCTTGTCTTCCAGCTCAGGAACTAAAACTGCACTGGCAAAATAAATTCTTGTTATGTAGAAAATTTCTGAATTCAGAAGCTGAAAAAAATCCAATTTCACTTCCCATTTACAATAATATTTAGTCTCACATAAATACTTTACTGGGTACAATATTTATAGCTACAAAAAGAGTTTATCTGTAATGCAGTTCTATGTAGAGACATCCAAGGAAAACTTGGACATCTGGATCCAAAATCATTCCCTAGTCTTATTGATAAACACAGATCATAAGCCATTTAAGAGACTCAGTGTTTAACGATCTCAAACCCAGCCTTCAGTGCCATTAGTGCATCAGGTCAATACTGGAATAATGACTGCAGCTCTTTTTTCATTATCAAAGTACCCATTCCTAGAACAAAGCAGGCCAAAAAACAGTATAGATGGAAACAAAACTGAAAACAAACCCAAAAATAACCCTTAAGGTGAAATGGGCTCCTTGGATCCCAGCCAGGGGCAAGGGGAGGGGGGCACAGAAAAATCACTCCTCTGTTAGAAATCTCTATGTTTTCTTTCCTTTTCTAATCCCAATCTCATTTGTATCCACCTGAATTCTGAAGTACAAGGACTGAGAAGGACTTTGCTAAAACAGTAACAATGCTGTTACTGCTAATTTATCACAGACCACCTTCCAAATAAACAACCAGCGCAATTATAATGCGTAAACTAAAGGAAAGGAATCTTGAGCAGAGATGACTTTGACATTCTTCAAAATTAAACTCCACTAGCAGAAGCAGACATCTACCCCTTTGCCTCAGAAGGAAATATCAGCTAGCTTAAGATATGTCTTTTTACTTTTCTTTCTTAATATTCAGCTGGATTTACTCATTCACATTAGACATATTGTGCAACAACAATGAAATATTTCTTTTACCACACTTAAGCATTTCTGATTTTGACAAAATTCTATTTTTCAGTAAAAAAACATTACATTCTATTTAACCAGCTATATTTATTATCGATTGTGCGGTGACTGTCAGCATATAGTGCTGGTATAACTTAAACTACATTGCAGCAGTCAAATATTTACATGCTAGCGTACAGTTTCATATGCATTGAAATGCTGCAAGTAAAAAATTACTTGCCAAGGGAAAAGATAGAAAAAATAATATATTAACAGTGAAGAGACACTGCAATTCCTGAGTTGCCAAAGCAAGGTAACAATGTGTGGTGTCGTCCAGAAGTTTCTCAATGGGAACTGAAGGTGCTTGTTTACTTGTCAGAATTGAACCCTCTGTCCCTGAGGAGTTCAGCTGCTGTTTGGTGTTTTTTGCGGATGCTCACTGGAGAGCAGAGTGCACAGATTCTTGCTTCCACAGGAAGCATGTTTTGCAATTTCTCCAATAAAATACATGGAAACTTTAAGTCCACTCACCAGCCACAAGGCCCATTTGTGTCACCCACCTATGTTTAATTTGCTGCTTTTTTCAGACTGTTCTGTTGATTTAAAGTTCACCTGGAGTGGTAAAAATGGAATTGTTATAAGTCAAACTAACACATTGAGTTCTCATATGCTTAAATCATATGGCCTAATGATTTAAGATCCTGGGATCATGATTTAGTTTCAAGTGTTCAACTGAAAGGTTTGCGGATGACCAGTCCTCCTGAATAGAAACATTTTCAAAGACAAGAGACACATTATTGTCAAACATTTACCAATGTGGTACTGTCCATACATTCCTTCATCACCTGTCTGAAACAGGAACAAAATAAGGAGTAGAAAGCTGGTTTGTTTACAGCTGTTTTAAGCATTATGTCACCTACTCACAATTGGTACTCACTTTACAGACATACCAGACTTTCACCACTGCACGATATTTTGTGTCATTAGTGTCCTACACATGCTGTTACTAAGCATTACACCTAAAGAGCCTGTTTGTAATGCTACTGCAGTGAATAGCCCTTTGGATATTTGTCCTCAATGTATGTACTGCTACTGATGTTGCAATATATTCAAACAGCCAATGTTACAGATGCTGATAACAGAGATAGTAGAAGGATACAGGAAATAGATTAATGAACTGTTATTTATACACACCTGAGGGGAATAACTTAACCTAGACATTTTGAACTCAGTGTGAAATGCGTTTAAAGGATGATGTTCCTACCTCTTTGAGATCTAACACTCCATTCTTCTTATGAGAGTATTTTGACTAAGGAGTGGCAGCTCAGAGGCTTGAAAAAATATCCTGATGAGAACTATACTGTGTTGATTTATCTCTATAATTATTATACTTCAATATTATGGTTCCAGGACTCTATGGATAGAAGTACCCATTTTGAGCCTTTGCCGTTTGTATGATCCTCTCAGTCTCTTAAATTAAAGGGTAATCTCGAGTTAATTTTAATGTGGAGAAGAAGCAGACTCCCACGTGCCTATTCCAGTGAAATGAGTTATCTGTAAAACTGCAAGAATTTCCTCATGCAGTTTTCTCAGAGAAGTAACACTAATCTGAAATGATGCTGTGGAAAAGAAAGTCTGTTCAAAGAATGTTCTTCTGACAAACTGACAGAAATTACGTCAAAATAGTTCAGAAAACAATGAACAGCGTCCAGGAAATGTCATTTCCAGAAAAGACAGAGCTCTATACCGCACTGTTTACCATAGCAAAGAGTTGCACTGTGTATCCCAAACGCACACTTTCTGAATCAAAATAGTTCCCACCATCTTAATATAGAGCTTGATGACTTTCTATTCTTGAGCAAGATACATTAAAAACAAAACACACATGTTTTTGGGGTGGAAGAGGATGAGAAGGAGGTTACAGGTGAGAGTAACTAAATGATTGTGTCCAAAAGAAAATTAACTGTCTTGTAGTGGATTTGCCAGGAGAGAATGATCTCAGAAAAATCCAGAGGAAAAATGCTGAAAACTGTGAAAGGTCCAGTGTTGTTGTTGAACAACCAGCAGAATAAACTTAATGGAAATGTTAAGTAGATGCCTGAAGCACATAGACTATTATTTCTTATAATGAACCAACTATGGACCTCCTGAATGATTGACATAGATTAGAGCAGGAGCGCCTGAATATAGATCCAGTGATTTATGTAAGATATCCACATAATCAGATTCCCCAAGCAGCTTCTCCCTTGAAAGACTTGAGGTGAACATCACCATAAAGTGATCTTCTGGAGAAAAATCCAGATATTGGCTAAAGGAATGGATATGGTCTAGTAAAATTCAAAGCATCCAAAACTTCCTTGCAGTAAGAAGTACAGATATACACAGCAAAATTATGGGGGTTTTGATTACCCTAGAAAATGTTAACAATAATTCGGACTAAGTATTGCCTCAGGGAAAGAAAATCAGGCATAGGAAAAGATTACTAAAAACAAACAAGCAAAAAAAAAAAAAAAAAGAAAAAAAAAAAAGAAAAACACCCAAGTCCTAAATTGAACTTCAAACAAAGAACTTGAATAGTGCAGACAAGAGAAGAAACACACCAAAATCATAAAGGGACTGAAGATACTATTTACTCAAAAGCTAGGCCTTTTTACATCTGCTTGTTTTGTTTTATTTCTAGTTCTTTTTAAAGGAAGTAAAGAGGCTAACACAGAAGAATCTTTGGTATTTCCAATTGCAATTTTATGTTCATTCTGTTGTGGAAAAAAACCAATTCCCCTTCCCATCCCTTTGCCCCCAAAACACTGCTTGAATAAAATAAAACTTACAAGAGAAGGAGACTCATATCAGAACAATAAGCCAAAGTTCAGTAACTAATGCATGACCCAAACACCCAACATCCCAGGAAAATGTTACCTATTAACTGTACCGACATGAATCAGTATTGATACAGAATCAAGCAACTTTTCTGAATTTTTTTTTGGTCAAAACATACAAATTACATTTTGGGTTTTGACTAAATCCCTCTTACTGGTCCAAAACAGTTTCATGTTAAAAGAAAAACCCAAAACCAAAAAACAAACAACCAAACAACAACAAAACAATCAACCCCCCTCAAAAAAACCTTGCACGACAGTGCCAACACTATTTTTGTTCCACAGGAAATAAGTTTAAAGATGCTGCAATCAAATTACAGGGAGGTAGTTTAAAGTCTTGCCTTGTTTCCCCAAAACCCAATCTATGAATGGCTCAATCAAACAGCAGAAAGTGCTTGTAGCTGGTTGCAAAGTTTTCATGAAGGAGAGAATAATCTTATCCATTCCAACAGTTTTGAAGTAATTTGAAAAAAGCCAGGTATTTACACCACGGATTGGTCACCTGTCTCACCAAGTAGAAGTGGCACTGAACAAACAGATAATAATACTAAGAACACACAAAAAACCCCACAGTTTCTAGCACAAACTGTGAAAGTTTCTATAAATTACACTTACTGAAAATACCAAAAGTAGAAGAAAGCTATAAGTTACAACATGATTATACTGCCACATTTCCTATGCGACCTGATGGCATAATTTTGGAAATTCACTGTAGTTCTAGATACTGTTTTGAATATTAAAAATAATTCAGGGAGACTGTAAATCAGTTGGAGAATTCAACCAGCAGCATCATATGCAGCAGAAGAAATGCCTTTGTCTATTTTCATAACCTTTTGCAATTCAGGTGACCACAATCTTGAAGCAGTGTAAACCTCTCCCCTTTAGCCAGCTGAACCTCAATATCAGGCTCAGGAGCCTTATCTCCACAGGAATAGCTGAAAGTGACTTCTTCCAAGGGTTACTCAGAATAAGAACCTATATTTATCATATGAGGAGTTTATGTGGACTAAAATCCTTCATGTTTAAGCTAGACTGAAGACTATCTTAAAGTCCAGGGACTAGGTAATACCAGCTAACAAGTAGTGAAAGAATTCAGAAGAACCCTTCCATACTATGTGTATGCAGGTAGGTTCTACATGTTGAGTACCTGCACCTGACCTTGCCCTGTCTTGTCTTCTTAAAAATAAAGGGCATAGAACATCTGTAAGTGAATACTATAGAACTAATTCCTTAACTGGAAATTAATCTAAGGAAAGAGAAAGTGGTACAGTGCTTGCTTTTTTTTTTTTTTAATTTTCTTTTGCTGTTTTTGTCAGTTTTCTTTTTATTCTAACAAAATAAGGTGCATGAAGTAGGAGTCTGACCTACTTGTGGTGCAGGAAGATCACTCCATTTCAGATCTTCCCATATGTGTGAATGTGAGTATCAAGGGCCATTACACATATTGTGCACAATACCATAAATTAATTTTCCTAAGTTACAATAGCAATAAGGATAACTTTGAAAAACTTGGGTGAATACTTGACAAAATCTACAGTTGTTAGTCAAAAATAAAAATGTGTGAAACCTGACCTGTTAAAACAAATACTCTCACACAAGCTGAGAAAACATATGGAATAGTAGATTTACATCCAAAAAAGTAACAAATATTGTGCAGTGCCTTAGGTACCATGGTACCTAAGTCTTAGTAATGCTATGGGACTACTACTTGCAACCCCATAACCCAGGGGCATCAAATTCATTTTCAACAGGCACCACAACAGCCTCATGGTTGCCTTCAAAGGGCCGAATGTAATTTTAGGTCTGTATAAATGTAACTGCTCCTACATTTATACAGTCCTAAAATTACATTCGGCCCTTTGAAGAAAGCCAGAAGGCTGATATGGTGCCTGTTGAAAATGAGCTTAACACCTCTGCCATAACCTTTACCTGTACTGCTGAGGCAATGTTTTCAGAGCCTCTGTAGTATTATTTTTTCCTTTGTTTTTGTCATACTCTTGTTCTTATATTGTTGTTCTTGCAGCCTTGTACCTGCAAGCCTAAATAGTGGTGGGATGTCACAGGAAGCACCTGTCACCGTTTTAAGAATGATCCCTTCAGTACCCTGGTCTCCTTATCTTGCTTTGTAAATTTTAGTTTGCTAGAGAGAACCAAAAGACTGTGCACAACTAAGTAGAGAATAATAAATTAAGTATTTAATAAATATTAACCCAAATAGGTGAACACACAAGCTTAACAAGCAACAAATACATATCACTGCCAGCTAATTCACATATCCCCATCAGTGCTGTTGTGGTTTAATACAACCACAACAGCTGCTCACTCGTTCCCTGCCCCTCTCCCTCCCCCCAAATAGGGTAGAGAATCAAAAGGGAAAGGAGAAACTTGGATTGAGGTAAACACAGTTTAATAAAACAACAAAATACTAATACACTACTAGTGTGTATATATATATATGTATATATATACACACACACACATAGACATAGAATATAAAATAAAAGATTCTCAATGCAACTCCCCAAGAACTCCCTCCACACCAATCAGCCAGCTCCAGGAAACACCACCTGGTCCCAACAGCTGATCCCAGAGAGATAAAAGGAAAAAGGGGCGGGAGGCCTCTGCAAAATTGCAGGATGGCAAAAAAAGCTAAACTAAATGTCCTGAGCAGAACTCCCCCACCTCTGGCAAAAAGAGCAAAGAAAGAAAATAAGTGAGAGAGAGTGAGAGAGACTGGAAGATCGTGCACTCTCCTTAAATATGAAGCATGATGCTAATGGGACGGAATATTCTTATTGATCAGTCTGAATGTCAGTCAAACTCTGCCCCATCTCTGCCTCCCTTCCTCACACCTGTGGGCAAAGTGCTCAGAATGTCCTTGGCTCTCAGAACAAAGCAATTAAAAACATTAACTCTGTTTTGGGGTGTTATCTTCTGTTTTCAAGCTAAGTCCAAATAATGACCATGCTTGTTATGAAAAAGGAAGGTTTCTAACTGCATGAAGAAAATTAACACATTTTCAGTCAAACCAGCACAAGTGCTAATGCCATCATTTAATGGGAACAACCTGTGAGGAGAGTGGGAGACTGTAGAGGAACTCCTGATGAAAGTGTTTAGCACCAGGGCAAAACAAGGTAAAGAATCATCTTCCTCACTGCCACCCGCTGCACTGCAGAAATGCCCTGAGCTCTTCTAGGGATCCTGTTGCTGCTTCTCCCATCTGCACATCAGGGAGAATTTTCCTCTTTCCTTTGCACCCTAAACAAACTCAGTAAATAAAATCTCTCTCCATTTTTTTTTTTTTAACTTGAGTTTAATTCCTGCTGACTAGCAAGCTGAATTCAGCAATCAGATGAGAGAACTTTAGTGCAAGGTATGGGGGGAGGAGGGAGCACAGAGTCTCCCCTTTTAGAGGTGAGCAGGTAGTAGGTCAGCTTGGCTAATTCTTTGTACAGTAATACATTTAACCCACTTTGGGTCAAAGCTGCCGGTGGTAGGGAGCAATTTGACGAGCAGCACAAGGACACAATATTCCAGAAAAAGGGTTTATTTTAACAAACCTGTCAGAACCTGAATGCTGCTGCACTGTTTTCTATATTAATATGGACTCCTGAGTGGGAGTCACGTCAGTGGAAAACTGAGCAGCAGGAGCCAAAAAGAAAATATGTTTCAGGGAAAAATGAAGTCTCTCATCAAGGCAATCATCCAAGCAATAAATAACAAGCCAGCATCTGACGCAGTAATAAATTTGGATTCATTCAGAAGAGGGATAGAATTCTCCCAACCCTTCTAGAACACTTTCAGTCTTTTTTTTTTTTTTATAAGTAAATTTTTTCTGTCTCTTTCTTAAGACTTTCAAATAGTTTTTATCCTCATAATAGACGAAAAGGCCTTTCAGAGAGCTGCCCAAGAACTTCTCTTGCTTCAGAAAAAGTTGATCAGCCTTCTCTCTCTCAGGAAAGACAGATAATCCGTTGCCATTCTCTTAACAAAGCCTTGAATATTAAATTAAGCAAGACTCACTTCTTTTCACACCAGGAGACAGAAGAAATGGAGAGACAGAACTTCGAAACTTGGTTCTGTTTTCCTTTTTAATGGCTATTTATTTCATTCCTCACTAGTTGGTAGTACTGGCATAATTCTGTCAGTGTTATTAACTACCTGCATTTTGTTAGACTTATGATGTAGGACATTTTATGAGCATTTGTGCTTAAAAAAATAGCTCTGAACTGCCTGAATCAGGAAGCAAAATATAACTTAAGAGGTGGAGAGACAGTTGCAATCAGTATAATTAGCTTGCCATTTCTAGAGGATGCTGTAGGATACAGCTGTCTGCACAGGTCAGATCATTAACCTCTTTGCTTTGCTTCCTCACTCTACTTCATTAAAGAAATTCCAAAGGGAAAATTACATAAACAGTGTTTTGCTGATATTACTAAAATACTTTCAGTATCAATATCATTATGAGAGGTAATTTTTTTTTTCAAGAATATCTAGAAGGTTTTTTTTCCATGTATAGAAATTTTCAGTTGATTAAAATCCTATAAAATTAATTTGATTACTGTCATAAGACTAAATGCTGGGTTTTGCAAACTTTTCCATGGGCAATGATTTCCCATCTTTCTGACCCACCAACTAATCTGCTATATGTCAAAGGGTTCTTAAAAATGGGAAATGCATTAGTTATTTATTTGGAAGTACTACTAACTAGCTTTTAATTAAAATTAAAATCTGCCATTATAAATATCTTGTTCATATAACCTCTGCTTCAGAAGGGCATGTTTTGAAAAAAAAAGAATTATCCAAATAATGAAACATGCATGAAATGCAACATTTAAACTGATTTATCAAAATTTCAAATTAAAGGATTTTTGTTAAGTATTTTTGTGGCTTTACAAGAAAAGAAACCAGAAGTAATAATGATAAGCTATTTCTTTTTACAATATCATATGACATGGTAATAAAAATGTAAAACAACACACAGGGAAAAAAACAATTGAGAAAAGAAAGAAAGAAAACTATTTCCCAAAGCTCTTGTTCTTCTCAGGATATAGCCTCACTAGTACATTAACCGACATTTTTGCGGCATGTAGAAAAAGTAAATGTGCTTGGACCTCTGGAAAGTAATATACTGGTAATATTTCAGGAAAGGATTTTCAATTTGGCTTTCCCCCTCCCACAGTTTTCATAAATGAGTGTGAATGGCATTGGAGGACCCAAATGACATAGGCCCTACATTTCCTTCTTCAGAGGCACTCTCAGCAATTTATTTCAGCTGAAGAGGTCATCCAAGTCCCCTACATTAAACAACTGAGTATCTTATTTCTCATCCATTTACCCACCAGACGTGGCCTCCACTGCAGCTGTAGTTCCCCAGATCTACCACTATTTCTTTGGGCAGTCTGAATCCCCAGGAAAGGTGCTTTCTGTTGATTTTTAAGGTAGCTGTCTCTAACTGGATTTATAAAATAGGAACTTATTAGAAATACCATTTGCCTCAAACTTGAATTAAGCAAGGATCTGAGATTCACATATCTTTGATCTTCAGTCTACTGTACTAAAAGGCTGTAAGACACAAAGGTTGGTCACACCAACACCTGCCTTTGCAGCATTTAACAACTAATCTTCTTCCTGGATGATTTTCTCTTCCACTTACACTTTCCTAGAAAAGAACAAGTAGACTTCTTCACAGTTTGGGCTCTTTGATCTTATCCTAGTCTTCAAGAGATATGACAAAAACATAATCCGCTATCAGCTATATGCCCACAGTAGAAAACTGAATAACCTAACAATCATCTGTACTAATTTCAGCTTCCACAAGAAGTGAAGGAAACTATACAGCAAATGTCTAATACGTTCATTTGTAAAGAGAGGTAACCTTAAGGATTTCACTTTACAAATGTATTCCTGTACCACATTACCATTTTTTTAATTTAAATCTGGACATGTTCACATTTTTCAATATTGTATGCAATAATTTGAATGTTTGCGTTCTGCTAATTAGTTGTTGCTCCATTTCTTACTATAATAACATGCTAGACATTTTCAGGCACTGCTCTTAGTTATGCTGTTTCACACTTGAAGAAGTGGGAGCTGATGCTAATTGAGACAATCCTATTCAGCTGGTAAAACTAATGACTAAGTCTCACTTCACCTTATGTAACTGAAACCAAATTAGAAGAGACAAATGACCCATTTTTTCGTTTCTAAATCCACTATGACTTGTTTCTAAAAAAAAAAAAAATACTTGAAAAAAAGTCTATATCTGGCCAAACAATTATATTGTTACATGGACATGTATGCAAGATTTGTATTGATCATGGCATGATATTTCTGTAACTGAGATGTTAATTTACTACAGGATTTTCTCTCTGCAAAATGACAAGTAAAGAGAGAACATATTCATAACAAGATTAATATGCAATTTATAAAACATTTCAAGAATATAATAATTCACAAGAAGCCTGTTTCTCAGCCATGAGACAGATGTGTCTCATTGATATCCCACTGTGTTCAGCATCCCATCTCTCAGAACGCAGAATTACTAATGGTTAACTGACACCATTAGTGATGTGCTGCCTGATGCTTTCACCTAAATAACATTCAGACCAGCTTTGTTTTGAAAGCAAGATTAGGTGCATGCATGCTTCCTGCTTCAGACTTGTGTTTGGTGTATTTGATTTCAAACTTCAGAACTATTTGCAAGGAGAAAACAATTCTAAAGAGGACTTTCACAAAGGAGTTATAGCAAGTCTACTATAGAAGCTCCTTAACTATTAGCCATGGGGGAAACAAAGGTTTTTTGTTTTTGTTTTTTAATAATGGCATTTGCAGCTCCTAGCCACTGACTTTTTAACTGCAGGCCACCATGACAAGACTGTATTCATACCTCCTTTTCTTAAGCTATGGTACTTAAATGCTCTTCATTACTTACTGCCTACATACACCCCTCAAAAATCCTCCAGTTCCTCCCTTTCTTCTTCAGGTCCCTAGCTATTTTAATTTGCTTTCAGTTCTCACATGAAGAGGCAGAGAACATTTTCTTGGCCTGGTGAAAAATGCATGGTGGTTGGTTTGCTGAGGGGGGATAGGAGCTGGACATTTTCCACTCAAGAGACATGGGTAAGCCAAGTGGAACTTCTTTGTAGATGTTGAAAGCCAAACAGTGAACTTGAAGTACTTTATATGGGTTCTGGTTATTTCTTCTGCAGGCCGTTTACACAAACTTACTATTTCTTAAATTATCCAGCAAATTCCCAGGTTTATTTTCTGGGGAAGTGGAACTGAAAGAGTATAATACAGTACACATCTTGCTTTCTCGGAACCAGGGCACAAAGTAGTGATTACCATGATCATAATTAGTTTTAATTCTTCTCCCAAAATTTTAGGATGACACTATATTAAATAATGAAAATAGTGAAAATCTCAATACAAACTTAGTTTTCTTGATATAGGTTTAGATCTGTACAGAATCAGCAAAAATAGCATTCTGATCCATAGTATGCATGTATGCTTTTTGCTGAAGTTGTTAAAATAACCTCAGTTTTTTTTAGTCTGAAGGTGTTTGCTTTAGCTCACCACTGCAAAGTATTTATCCACAGTGTAAGAGTCCATTGTACACACTTCTGTAATTTTACTGGCCAGAAGAGCCCAGATCAGATGTGACTCTCCTCAGAGTATTTGTCCACGAGCAGATACTTACTTTTTATCTTGTATGTGTAAAGTATTTCAGTTGCTGGGCTTTTTAGGTTATATATATATATATATATATATATGTATATTTAAAGATAAAGAGATGTGGGTTTTAAACCTAATTCTTCCTTTGGGATATTAATATGCTCAAAATTAAATGCCAGTCTTAATGGTTCAAAGACAACACACATCTATAACTACAAAGAAAAGGCTGAAATATAAACTCTCAAGCTTGCTATTGACTGGAGATTCCTGGTTACATTCCTTCACAGGCTTCATGCAAGAGCAGTGAGAGCACTGATGCTGAAGTGCTCCTTTGTTCCCATTATTACTATTTCCCCTTCTCCCCGCCAATCTTATTTTTTACTTTGATTTCAAACTGCTGCACAAGTTGTCTCTAGACCTATCATCGCATATTTCCTGTCACAATATACATTAAAAATGTTTACTCTTGTATGATATTAGAAACCTAGGATTAAACTCTGCACTTTTGCTTCCCACAGTTATCTTCCATGTAATAGATGCTGAGTCTGAAAATCTTCAGTAGAATGGAACCTAATAAAATCTTGTTCAAGTGGAACCTGACTGGCCTTTCCTAATGTTTCTTTGGAGTCATAAACATGCATACCCAAATCATGATCTAAAAAGAAAAATAATGATGCTCTGCTATTACTGCTCAAACCTTTTAGCACTTTTTTTAATACTAAGAAGCAGGGCGGAGTAGAGGGGGAAAAAAAACAAAAACAAAAACCCAAAATTTTTTATGCCTCATCATTTGCTCTCTTGATTCCCTATAGAAACAAGTTCATAATGAGATGGAATTAATGTCATTTTAATCAATATATGTTTTTTCCACTTTCAAAAACAGCTTTATCATCTTCATCCTTAAATACATGTATTTAAAATCTCATTTTCCATGCTCTCACTTACTCTGGTACATCTCCAGGGCAATTCATTTGACAGTAATAAATATAACTTACTCTAGAAGAGATGGAAATCTGGAAACTTAGATTAAGCTTCAGTACTTTTGAAAAGTATTTCAGTTGAATCCAGCACTTCTTTTCCCTGGCAGCTGGCAAATTAGATTCTGATTTCAATAATATTAATTTGCATCTCATAAAATATTTTCTGTGGAGACTCAAGGAGAGACAATAATTTTAGGATCACAATCTAGCAATTTACCAATTTTAATAAATTATAATATTGTTATCGAAGAAGAACAGTGGAATGGTAACTAAGGCCATAATAATTTCAGGCTATTGTTAATTTTCGTGTCAATAATAAAATTTGTTTCTAAACTTCCACATCCTCTCTTTTATAAACTGTTTTCTTCTATTTTAGAACAGATGTTACACTATTTATTGTCTTACTATTTTTGGCTTGTTGTTTCATTTTTTAAATCCCTTCTCCCTGCAAAACCATGGTGCCGAACAACATTCAGCTGTCAATCAGAAAATACATGTCAAGCTTAAAACATGCATTGATAGGCTTGTCATATCTGTCTGTTCAGAGGAGAAAGTACAATACTATCAAACAGACAAACTGTTTTGTAAATTAATACACTTTGAACATTTATAATCTCTAAAAGCAAAGCAACACCATGTCACAAGTAAAAGTGCATTAATAGACAGTCCAAAATATTTTTTTATTGAAAAGATATTTCAAACGGACAAAAGACTTTTGAAACTATTGCAATTTCTATGATTTTTCCAATTGCTAAAATGCTGAGCATTATATAAAGTTCAGATTGGAGTGTTTGTGTCTTTTGAGACCTCCCCTGCAATTAACTCTCTGTTGAACTTCTTAAAAATTCCTACTTTTTTCTCTCCAACAACTCTAACTAAATCAACATTTTATCTGGCACCAGACCAGACATAATTCAACTTCTTCATTCTTAACAATTGTCACACCTCTGCAATATTGCATCTGCAAATCACTACCAGCAGAAAAAAATAGAGTTTGGAGAGCAAGGCCATATCCATCACAGGTAGCAATGGAGCCTTTTTACATATAGGAGGACTTTTGATGGCTTTTTTTAAGCGACCTGTGTCTGGTTGAAACTGTGCTGTCTGAGCTGACTGTGCTCCAGCATATAAGGTCTGCTGGATGAAACTGATTATTTAATACTCAGCCCACAGGCCTGATTATCAAAGATTATTTTGTAATTTTGGCAGCTGTGCTTTCACCAGAAGCTAAGTAAAATATAACTGAAGCAAACAGAAAATTCAAAATTAATCAAAACACACAAGCAAGTATAATAGATTTGTCTTGAGAATTGGTACTCAGACAGAATTACATCAAGATGGATTTCAGTCTTCCCAAATAAATCACTGCATTGCTCTGGATTATTATATTGGGGGTGGGGGTGTCACTTGGATTTTTTTAGGTTTTGGGTTGGGATTTTTTTTTTATTTCACATGGATAGATTGATACTTCTTTTGCTCTCATGTTTATTTTACTTTTCTAAATTATGGTATATCTCCTGTTGGCTCCTCACTTCCTCCTTAATTTTTCATATTTTGTCTAATTATTTTCTCCAGCTCCATATTGCTAACTCAAGCCATTTTCCATTCCCACATTCACAGTCGGAAGATTACTGAAAGAAGATGCAAAGGCGCTGCCTGCAACTGACCTGAAAACTGGAAGATAAAGACTGAAATTAGTGTTTGTGGATGATATCTGAGCTTTGAAATTAGTTGTTTGTGACCTATTCCTGCAGCCAGTTATGTTGTAAATTACAAAAATTTCAGAGAGCAAACAGTAGATAACCTTCCTGACAGCCAGCTGTTTCATTCACTAACAAAACAACTGTTCTGTGCTACTCATACAGGACATGAGGCAGCTTTCCTTTCCAATATTAACTCACTCATCTGTCTTGCAAGTAGATTGTCATCTTGAAGAGATTCATCAAGACTGGGGAAAGCTGAACAAAGTTAATAGCTTACTTTAATCTACAGGAAATGAGACATTGTGTTCAACCTCAAGATTAAAAAGAACAAGTAGAATAACCTTAACTAAAGTTAGATAAAACAGAAAATGGGTTTCTTACATTTCTTCAAACACATAGAGAGATAGAAGAGCTAATTAAGAAGTCATTATGTCACAACATATGCAGCAACTACATACTAATTATTAAAAAATATTTGCCAAGTCATCTAATAAAAACTCGCAGGAATACAACTATTATTTACATTAAAATGGGTGATATGAGCAGAGAAGTCAATAAACTGGTTAAGTCTGATATGGCAGATCATTTCTGAATTATCAGACTCCCTGTTATATACGAAGAGATGTAGCAGACAGGATTATATGAATAAATGAAATTAGAGTTGTTGAGTCAATTAAGCATGCATTTATTACATACTTTACCTTGACAGTTCCTATTTCAAAACAATGCCTGTGGAGGGGCTGCATTTATCAAGTGTGGTTTGAAAGTGGTCTCTAGATACAGTGTATAGTTCAAGTTTGTCACACCATAGAAGCCTAAACCTGAGTGGCAACAGGAGGCATATAGAAAAGAGTCACAGCAGTGATTGTCAATTTTAACTCCAACAGCGAGCTTGAGACAAGATTTAGACTGTAAGCTCACAGACAAAGGCCTGCAACCCTATGGGATGGAGCACCCTGAGAACAGAGAGCCAATTTTGCAAGAAACGTTGGAGTCTGGAAGTGCAGATTTTGTTCCACATGAGAAGCCTCCTTGCCTGACCCCCTTGCCTCCAAAGGAAAAGGAGACTTACATATGTCTTCACCATTTTTACCTTCCTGCTCCCAATAATCAGAAGCTGAGAAGACAACACTCATGTGGCATTCAGGATTGATCCCAAATGGGTTGTATCTATAAGTACCTAAATTATCAGAGTTTGTGTTCAATTTCTGTTTCTCAGTCTTGTCTGTTCCACACGAAAGGCAATATTCACTGAGTCAGAGAGAGACTGAGCCAATCACAGCTGTCAGTATCCCAAGGCTGGTGTGCATTTTGGGTCTGAGTCACTCCTAACTCTTCTGATTTATCCAGAAATTGTATGTAGAGGCTAATGGACTGACTAAATTGTCTCTGGGAGTTTTCAAAGCCCAGTATTCTTTAAGTTGTTCCATACAAACCTCCCTATTTTGACTGGATTTTATTGTGTTGTCCCAATAGTAACACAATAATTCAGGGTGGTAGACATGGGTGTTTTTGTTTGCTGAGGTCTCAAAACAGAAATTATTCCCTTCAACTTCAATCTCTTCCTGATATTCAGACTTTCTGTAAAATGCTAACTACATTTAAAGAAAAATTAAAACCCCAAATCTCCATAGTCTAACATCACTAACCTTTTCCTCATTATTTTTGGCTGAATATTTTAACTGGAATGAAACAGGTATCGCTTCTGCCTCTGTTAATATTTTTTTTCAGAGATTACACAAGAAGAAGCTGACCTCTGCATATAATAATACTATTTTTAAAAACAATGACATCATCATTCTTTCAAATGTTCTAATAATTTGAACAAAGGACAGTTTTGGCCATCTGCTTTGTAAATTATGTCTTTCTGTGGCATGGCTGCCACTGTAGACCCCTTTTCGTTCTGAACAAGACTGATTCTCCAGACTTCCGGAGAACAATGGAATATTTATTAGTAGATGACAAAATTAATTAGCTTGTATTTATATGGTGTTTTGAAAGAAAAAAGCATTACACACATATTGATGTTACATGTAATTATGAATAAAACCTATCTTTGTTAAGATCTGATGTTAATTCCCTGATGCCTGGCATGCAGCATAATCATTTCTACAAAGCTCATGTTTTTTGTAGTGTGGAGAACAGAAAATGTTGCCAAAACCAGACTTGTATAGTACTGTATTGTTTACATCTTCTAGACCTCTTCTTCTAGAAAGAATCAGAGATAAGCATCTCCTCAGACTTGATAAACACATGATTTTAGAAAAAATCAAGGCAACAACTAATTATAGACCAAGCTTTCTTAATCAACTTAACAGTGAAGCATACTTCAAAGTTTGCATCTTTATTTTTGAAAATGCAAATAGGGACCATTCTCTGGCCTTGAGGTAAATATCTTAGAGAGCACATATTTATGTACCTACCAACTATTCATTTAGCTTCTACAAAAAAAAAAATATAATAAATCCACAAACAAAACAAGTAAACAAACAAAATCCTTAGGCAACAAATGCAAGGGTAAGCTCATTCTAACTGCCTTTTGAGAACAAGCCTTTTCCCTCGATCTTTCTTTGGCACTACATGTGAAAATAGCGGTTGGATTGGGCCAAAACCATTTTATAAAGCATATTAACTATCATACCATATGGGATAAAAGCTTTCAACTTGGCTCTGTTTCAGGAATTTTGACAAAGTTTATACTAATAGATAAAACAGCTCAATTAAAGGTACAAATGCCAAGTACTAAGCAGTCAACGATAACCACAAATTCATTGCCAGCCCTATCAGTTGTTTGAATCAACAACCATTGATTGCAGCTAGCTAGATGTCTCTTGATATGAAGATTGGATCTATAAAGAGAGTGTTTATTGTATAGTTTACATTCTACAAATGCTTAATGAGTAAGGTGAATCTTTTACCACACTGTTTTGCCCTTGACTTTTCTCTCACAAAGCTCTATAAGTTCTGAATCATGTTAGAGCTATGCTGTGAAATTTTAGTGAGGTAAGGAAAGATGGGAACTACAAAAACATTTTGTCTTTTTTTTATGTAGTTTATTTATGTAGTTATGTAGCACCCAGAATTTTATCCTAATTTCTATCAAAAGTCATGCTCCAGAAGAACCTCAGTGTGTGTAAAGGCACAACATCCTCCCTGAACCAGAATACCACCTCCCTCACAAATTGAGATGGAAGATTAAGCTAAAAAAAATTAAATTGCATGATGTGTTGTCTGCAATAGGAAGATACTTTGTTTAGTTACTCAGGAAGTTGCTTCTAATTCTAAATTCCGATTCATTTTGGAAGCTGCTAAATACAAGAAGTTATAAACTAAAATCCTGTTCCTACTGAAGCAAATGTAATACAAGAAAGGGGTGCTGGAGTAATTGGCCTTGGTATGGGAAAACTGTAATACTTTTAGCTGCCTTTCTTGGATGAACACTGAAGGGATTCATGCAGTACTCTTCTAATACCTTATTTTGAATGAGACAAATAAAACTGTTTAACTAACGGCTGGAGGCTAAGCTACCTATTATTAATGGAAATCTCTTTTTTAGAACATTTTCACTGAATTATTTCCAATATCAATAAAGACTTTCACATGGGCAGTATTTTTCCATTTCAAATTTCTTATAATGGCAGAGAAAGACGTTTCTCTCTTGTCCTCAGTTGCCATCAAAACCATCAAATTTCAAAAATATTTTCTTGATAGCATTCTATGTTAGTTTCTACTCATATCTGTTCCACTATCACCTTTTCTGACATAACTAATTTTAGAAGAATGAAAACGAATCACATTATATATTAGAAGCTTTGGATATATAGTCTGTAAAAATACATACAGTAATGACTTTCATCTACTTCACTGCTGGGTTATCAACAGCCTTAGCTTTTAAGACCATGAATATTTCATTCCCATAATTTCCACTGTTCCATTTTCATTAATTGCTGAATTCCCATATCTGCAAAGTTGCGTCAAGTGTATATTTTCATTTACAATGACATTTAGAGATGATCTATAGGGAGTGAAATAGTTTTGTGCTACTTTATTCACATGGCAAGAAAAACCAATAATAATCATAATTTTCCTTCTTCTAGATGCAAAAATAATTTTGCCAACTTAGTCTTCAAAAGCTGCATTTTTAATATGCTAGATTATCTTTAAGCTTTATAATTTATTATGCAAGAATGACAGACAAATTCAAAGTACATCTGTGTATAAAATAAATTTCTGGCTTCTTTAGGAAGAAAGAAATAATTCTGAGAAAATGCTAGTAGTTTAGGTATGTTCAAACCATTTGGACTAGTTTGAAACCACACAGTCTTTTAAGTCACTAGAGATTAGAGAAACAGGGATTTGGCAGCCGGATGTTTTTAGTTACGGTAAACAGGAAAGTACAAGGTAGCCTAAAAAAGTACTTGTAGAGTTTTACTTTAAATCCTTCAAAAGTTAAACGAGCATACCAAAAAATGGAGACTTCAACTTCTATATAATTTTTTATAGGAATGTCTCTAGTTATTAACATAGGGGGCTTGTTCTCCTTTTTAAGGCACCCCTTGACAAATGTACTTATTCTACACATAAAAGCAAGGTCTGAAAGTATTATGAAATTTATTGCAAGAAGCAAGACAGTAACAGCAAACATTTAAAAGTTTATTGGTTTTGAGATTAATTACTTCTCATACCTGTGTCTTATTAAATAAATACTATAGAGAGACTTCAGGATTGCATGACCTTGTCACTGACATTCTGACATATATATATATATATATATATATATATATATATATATATATATATATATATATATATATACGTGGCAGATTGCAACCCCCCTCCCTCCTTCAGTATGGCACATCTCCCCCTTTCTCTGCTACTTGAGGCTAACAGCTTCTTTTGTTTGGCCCAGAGCACCCTGGCTCCTGGGACATTAGCAGAAGGGAGTGCCAAGGCACACTGAGCCGCGCCCAGTGTGGGGGATGTTTGGAGGCTTCAGGGGCACCCACACTCAGTGTGGGGGGTGCAGAGAAGCTTCTACAATGCCTACAGTCAGGTCTGATCAGATAACAAAAACGGGACTCTCGTCGAGACTCCGCCCACTTTGCCGCGGGTCTCTCGGAGCACGAGCAAGATGCTGCTGCCGAGAGCCCCCCTCCCCGGGATGGGGACTCCGCTTGCCTCGCCACCACGTGTGTAAGTAAAACCTCTCGCAGAATTGCGAGTATATTTATACTTTCGTGCACATATGCACGTATAACTTTCCGTGCTCCATATGAGCGCGTGTAAAATTAATCCTCGCAGAATCGCGGGTGTATTTTCTTTCCGTGCACATTTGCACAAGTACTTTATTTCCTCGCACAATCGCGAGTGGCCGCCGAGAGCCCCTCACACAATTGCGAGTGTATTTTCCTCCCGTGCTTCCACATAAGCACGTGTAGGATTCCGTGCACATTTGCACGTGTAAAATAACTCTCGCAGGACTGCGAGCGTATTATAAATTTACTCTCGCGACATCGCGAGTGCACACTTTCCGTACTCACTACAAGTACGTGTATCTCTTTAAAAATAATCCCGCACCATGTTCAGGCAAGTGTGTATTCCTCCGGGACTCAGGGACGGCTCCGGCATTGTTTTGGTGAAGCCACGTGCATGCACATTGTGGACCGCCTGTTGGTTATATCAATGGCCGCCCCTCTCAATAATTTCCTCCACTGATATCCAAACCTGTATTTAAGTCACTTCTGGAGTGCTAAAACCCTGTTCCTCGCCAGTCTAATAAAAGTTGTTTTTGGACCTTGTTGTCCCTTAAATTGACCTGTGGGTAGCCTTCTGTGACTATATATATATATATATATATCAGAATATTTTAAGCTATTTTTTTTCCCCAAATTATGTCTGAAACAACTGATACTAAACCATATAACTGACTGAAAAGGCAGGCTATATATATTCACTGTACTTTTGAAAATGTTACTTCCTCAAACATTTGTTAAGTCTCATTTGACTAAATGTACTTCATATCTGAAATAGACATCTTGTCTTCCTTTATAGTTGGAAGGGCAATGGGTATTTCCTGGTCATGATTCATCTCTTTTAAGGTAGATGTCAAAAATAAGTCATCTGAAGCATGCCTTGAAGTTGTCTGTTTCTATCCACTAGGAAGAGAGAAGATGGGGGATAGTTAGAGTAGTTAGAAATAGATAATTAGAGATAGATAAGAGTAAAAGCATATTTCATATCCTCCAATAAGTCATGGAAAACCAGAGGTCAACTGCTATTTATTAATCTGTTCCTCTCTCTGGAAAAGCTAAATGAAGGTCTATGAAAATCTTGATTATGACTTAAAGTAGGGTTAATGAGGAAGAGATTTGCTTTGTTTCATTTTCTTCTGCTAAACTATTTTGTCCCTGTAGGATCTCACAATGTAAAATACTATCACATAATATTTTTAAGGCCAAATATTAAAACACGGTATCAATGCCAATACCTATGCCCATAAATCCATTATCCAGAAATGCTTTACACTTTTTTGTCATTGAAGACCAGTTTAACTTCAAGACTTTAAAAAGTTAAGCTCAATTCTGTCCTTCTATTAACAAATGTTTACAGAGCATACCTACATAAACATTGCAGCACTCCTCTATTCCACTATAAAATCAAAAGTTGGTTCAAACACCCCATGACTCAGTGGCACCCTTGACTTTGTCCTAGAACAAGCATTCAACACAGTCAGGAACCAGACTCTGTTGAGGAGCATCAGCTAAGATGCTGACTTGTTCAGAGTAATTGCCTCGTGTTGTTAAGTGCAAGAAGGACACCTGTCTGCCCTGGACACTTGATGCCTCTTCTTCAGGGGACTCCACACAAGCACACCACACAGCATGACACTGACAAAGAAGCACTTAGGTAATCTATGAATTAGGGCGTATTCTTGAGCAAGAATCAGTAGCCTGACCTTACCCTCTACTTCTACATACTGTTATTTTCATGAGTCATCTTGCATGACTCATGTTGTTTATAAACAGGGGGCAGAAATTCTGAATGTGCACTTCTGTAAAACTATTTGCAGGAAAGGCCCAGAATAAAATGTTTTCTTACAGACAGTATCAGACATGACAAGATAAAGAACTCAACTCTGCCTATATATGGCCTAGTTTGCTATGTACTGTGATTTATCTTGACAAAGTTTTCTGAAAACAATTTAAAAGATTGACTTGAGTAAAGCTAGGGTTTCCGATTTATAAGTAAAAGGACTTTTCCCATGTATAAAAACAATATATGTATAAGAAGGATGATTCCAAGAAGGTAGATTGATAGACAGGCAGGACACAGAAAAAAGACGACAGGAGAAGAAGAAAAAACATTATTCCATTAGCATCAAATGTTCTATTAGTAATACAAGATCTGCCTTGGCTTCCCACTGTCTAGAAAACAGTAAACTTCAGGTTGTGCTGCACTGACAATATCTTGGCTTTCCCAACAGTCTAGAAAGTAGATTGGCTTTTGAGAACGCATTGGCAACACATTTCCTTTTCTGTCTTCAAGTACTTTCAACACCTATGGACATTCATGAGATATTCCAGCAGCCAGAATTTCTAAAATTTACTCATTAATGAGCAAACTGAACATACTGGTTAAATAATTTAAAACTAGTAATAGAATGTACAGCTTTTATGTTATTACTATCTAGTGTATGTTTTCAATATTTCTTATGAAATAATCAAAATACCATGCAGTTTGAAAATTTCCATATGTTTCTTTTAAATTATTACCTTTACATTCCAAGTTCAGCTACCTAACTCTAGATCTTACATTGCAATCTGCAACATACTTACAGTCCTTAGAGACTAAGACACAACCACTTTGATGTCTATTTGCAATGCTCCTTGACATAGCCACAAGCATATATTTAGGTTGCTTCTCAGCTGCCTGTTTTCTCATTTACGGCAACAGAATTTATGGCCACAATTATGTGATGAAACGAAGCAACTTTATATCACTACAGCTTTGTAAAGATGTTACTAATATGCTTAGGCGGCCATTAGAGGCACTCCCAGGTCTCTAAAAGATGACATAGAGGAAAAAGACAAAATAAACTCTCTTTCTTGCAGTTGGTAAAAAAAAAAAAAGGAAATTTACTAGTTGTTGATATGAACTGGAATAACTTAAAAACTGTACCTTTTATTTTTTTTTCCCCATTCCTTCAATGCATCTAAACAGCAGTTGAATATTTAGAAATCTTTCAACCTTGTGTCTATACAATTAAGTCAGAAATTAAACATCTATGTGCATATTTGGCATAATAACATATATATTATTTTTACATACATTCACAAATAATATATACTGAGTAATTTTTGCCTTTTATTCCCTTTCATTTCTCATCTCCCTCTGAATTCTTACTAACTCCTCACTGCCACCAGAAAAAAAAACAAACAAAAAAAAACAAAACAAAACAAAAAAAACAAACAACACACCAAAAAACCCAAAACTAGAAGTCATGCTTAGAAATGCTATACAATTAAAAAAAAGAATAATAAGAGTGAGATTTCTTTAGCACAAACTGTCTGCACCTACAAGTATAATACATGCCAAAGAGAAGGAAGAGCTTGGATGGATCATGCTCTGCAAACACCTGACTCCTCAAGTATGTACCATTCTCTGAAAGTACCTCTTTGCACTAATGACAGCTTTATTTCATGCAAATATCTCAAAGGTATAAATTGTATCTTAAAATCCTAATGATCAAGCTTTAAGCTTGTAGTTTGACTAAAATATAGGCAGGTGTTTGTGGTATTTTGTTTGTTTCATTTATTTGTTTGTTTGATTTTTTTTTGTGGGTGTGTGGTTGGTTTTGTTTGTTTGTTTGTTTTTCCTCCTGGAACAACAACAACAAAAAAGTGAATGAAGAACTGGAGAATTCATGATTCCTACATGATTTCGTGGAGATAATACTTCAGATCCATTAAATTAACTTTGGAAAATTTCAGTGTGGTTCCAGTAGGTTATTCTACTATAACGTAAGATTACAATGAAAAAAAAAATTTCAAATCTTGCTTATTATAAGTCAGTCTTGTTTTAATGTCACCATGAGCCTAGAGTTATAGGGAGGAAATTAATCCACTGCAAGTCCACACTTGTTGCAATGTAAGAGTACAATTGCAATAATAATCTCGGTGGAAATCTATAAAGAATCTCCTATAATGAAATGCCAGCATAAAGTATATTACTGTTAAAAAATGCAGAGGAAATTAAAGCAAATAAAATCCATGTAAAACTTATTACTAGGATCCACAAGTAAGTCTGCATATGTTATCAATCCCTGTTCTTCTGGTTATATATCATGAAGCACAGTTTACTGTAATGTTAAAGAATATACATTCACAAACTAAACAGGAACCTTCTATATTACCCCCTTGATTGCAGGCTGTACCCAAAAGAGGAAAACTTGATCAGGTAGCAGTAGCCAAAACCTTTAACTCTCAAGTCCAGTTAATATTTGCAGTGATGTCAATATATGTGATGTCAATTTTCAGCACGTGTTGAACAGCTAACAACATCCATTAAACTGCTCCGATTTACATCAAGGACACAACAGCAGCATTTTAAGAATCAGGAGGATACATATGGCTTTTAAATTGTGATGTCTCCATCTCCAGAATTGACTCCCTATGAAACAGATTAAAATGTGATGATTTACCTCCCTTAATTCACCACAAATATTTGGTACCTGAATATGTCTGATACTTTCAACTACATTTCTAGTGTATATTTACTTTGAATATACACTTACACCTATGTAATTGTTTTATATGATTTCTGCTTATACATAAAGCCAATGTATTACTTTAAAAAAACAAAACAAAACAAAACTCTTCTTCCCATGAGGACATCACAAATGGGTACACTCTATAAATCAGTCTGAGATGTTCAATGAAATGTATTCTTCATTCTATAACACGAACAAAAGAGGCCCAGTCCAAGAATCTACAGCATTTAGTGTCCCCTGACAGACTTGGTCAAGAGTCGCCCAACAGAAGTTGAAGTGGACCACAGCAGCAACAGAGGAAAACAGAGCAAGCACAACAGCATCCTGATCACAGTATCACAGTATGTTTGGGATTGGAAGGGACCTCAAAAGTTCATCTAGTCCAATCCCCCTGCTGGAGCAGGAACACCTAGGTGAGGTTGCACAGGAACATGTCCAGGTGGGTTTTGAATGTCTCCAGAGAAGGAGACTCTACAACCTCCCTGGGCAGCCTGTTCCAGTGCTCTGTCACCCTCACTGAGAAGAAGTTTCTTCTCAAATTTAAGTGGAACCTCTTGTGTTCCAGCTTGATCCCATTACCCCTTGTCCTATCATTGTTTGCCACCGAGAAGAGCCTGTCTCCATCCTCGTGGCACTCACCCTTTACATATTTGTAAACATTAATAAGGTCACCCCTCAGTCTCCTCTTCTCCAAGCTAAAGAGACCCAGCTCCCTCAGCCTTTCTTCGCAAGGGAGGTGCTCCACTCCCTTCATCATCTTTGTTGCCCTACGCTGGACCCTCTCCAGCAGTCCCCTGTCCTTCTGGAACTGAGGGGCCCAGAACTGGACACAATATTCTAGATGGGGTCTCACCAGGGTGGACGAGAGGGGAAGGAGGACCTCTCTCGATCTACTAACCACCCCCCTTCTAATACACCCCAGGATGCCATTGGCCTTCCTGGCCACAAGGGCACAGTGCTGTCTCATGGTCATCCTGCTGTCCACCAGGACCCCCAGGTCCCTTTCCCCTACACTGCTCTCTAATATGTAATTTCCCAACCTATACTGGAACCTGGGGTTGTTCCTGCCCAGATGCAGGACTCTACACTTTCCCTTGTTAAATTTCATTAGGTTATTCCCCGCCCAACTCTCCAGCCTGTCCAGGTCCCGCTGGATGGCAGCACAGCCTTCTGGTGTGTCAGCCACTCCTCCCAGCTTAGTATCATCAGCAAACTTGCTGATAGTACACTCAATTCCCTCATCTAAATCGTTAATGAATATATTGAATAATATTGGCCCCAGTACTGACCCCTGAGGCACTCCACTAGATACTGGCCTCCAACTAGACTCCGCTCCATTGACTACCACTCTCTGGCTTCTCTCTTTAAGCCAGTCTGCAACCCACCTCTCTACTCTATTGTCTAGACCACACCTCCTCAACTTAGCTGTGAGGATGCTGTGGGAGACTGTGTCAAAGGCTTTACTGAAGTCAAGGTAGACCACATCCACTGCTCTGCCATCATCCATCTGCCTTGTTACATTATGTATGATGTAACGTTCTGACTCATTAATGGATCGTACCTGCCTTGATGTCCTGCCCTCTCCACTTAGATACAATGAAACACTACCACTAGCCTAAGTGTTGGACTTTGTGTTGTGTTCCTCTGATGGCCTGTGACAGTTCTGCATATGCAGACTTGTATAATTTCCTTAGCATATGCTGTTTGAAAATAAGGTAAACCACTGTAAATAGTACACTGAAAATTAACTGTAGAAATGTAGAGTTATCTTGAAAATTCCGTAACATCCTGTAAAATTTGCCAGTCTATGGCATGTGGAGAGCAAGCATTTCACCTCAGAAAATATATATTGCCAGAAAAACACAGGAAAGTTTAACGTGAATGTTTTAATAACGTTTGAATCCTTTCAGTTCTTTGCCTAGTGCATAAACTCAAAACGTATGTGATACGGTGGTATAGTGGGAGTTGGACCACAAGCTTTAATGGGAACAATATTATGCACTATCCTTTTAAACTGGGACATCTATAATGATCTTGATTAGGAGAAAAGTATGCATGTAGCTTTCCTTAAACAGTTTTCTTGATCTTGTTAAGCTTGTTATTTAAAACTCAGATAGTAGTCACAAGACCTAAAGAAACAGTTCAGAAAAGTAACAGTGCCTCTGTGACACCACAAAACAACCCATAATAGTAGGGAAACTTGATCTTAAAGAGAAAAATATCAAAAAAGGATAATGAAAGGGCAAATCAGAGGAAACACTAATACATTAAAATGGATATGCTCAGACATATTACTTCTTAACCTTCTATTTCAATGTCTTAAATTAAGTGAAAAGTTTTATTCAAGATTATGTTTTCCTACAATACACCATGTGATAATCAGGAAAGCAGTAATCGTACATAAGGGGAAAACTAAAAACCAAAATGAACCTTTTCTTTAAACTCAGTAGAATCACAGTCTAATTCATGTAAAAGTAGATGGAAACAAGATCCCATAAGCAAGCATCTACAGACATGCATTCTCTTTCCTTAGCACAAAATAGGGTGAAAACAAGAGCAGCTTTGTTGGAATCAGGTGCTGAAAACCAAACATGAAACTTGGCAGGTCTTGGGAACTCAGCAGCACCCTGCAGAATTTGCCATTCAACAGCAAATGAAGTATGAAGTGGGTGGCGATCATTTCATATAAATAAAGTGCAGGATTCTTAACAGTGAATGTTATAACACTACAATGGAATAATGAATACATACTAACACTGAAGAAAATTTCTGTCTCGTTTTAAAAGGCTGTTTTTTTTGTGTTCCAGAAGAGAAACTTATTTTTAGAGACAGTGTTGATGAATGAACCCAAACCGGAAAAGCAAGACAAGAAGGACACCCACTGTCCCATTATGACCAATTATTTTTTGTGTTTATACATGTCAGTAATTTCATCTTTTTTCATAACACTGTTTCTTTTCCTTCCAGTTGCTTAAACTACAAGTTTCTCAGGGCCCTGCTGGTTCTTTAATACATGCTTTGATTGTATTTACTGCAGTAGGTTTCTTTCCCATTTTATTTTGCAGCACTACTGCAATATATTGCTGGTATTTCTCTCCTGGATGCTCATCTGATGGTATAGCAATGCCATAACTTTCTAAGTTTCCTATTTGAGAATACTAACGTAGTCTTATTTCCCATGAGAGTTGGAAAAAACATTCACAATAATTATCCCTTTAGAAATGGCTCTCTAGTCACAAATTGTCTACTAATAAGCATAGTTATTTTAAACCACAAATACATGAAATCATTCATTGAAATGTAATGCAATTTCATATTTATTTGTAGTTCATTAATGACTTGCTGTGACTGCGTAGCTGCCACTTATGTTGACATATCTCAATTCTATGTAGTGCTCCTCACCTACAACATACACTAACTTGCTACTAAGGACATATGAGCATGAAAATGTGTTGCACTTATGATACTTGGAAAAATTAGAAACTTAGAAGAGAAGTTTGAATTAGAAATGAAAAAAAGGAAATTCTAAACTCAAATTGTAAGTCTCTTGATGAAGTAAATTAAAAATATTTTTAAAACAAATAGTCATTTTTTTACTATTTAGAAACAATACAGAAAGTAATTAACAAGTGTGTAAACCACAACTGATAGACAGCAAGGGTGACAGGCAGTATTGTAACTTAGTGATGCAAACTCAATACTGTTTTAAAGCCTACTCTTTGGCTTACAGTAATATAAGTTATTAATCTATAATCAATGTATCTATAGACAGAAGTGATTTTGTCATCTACTTCAAACACAAAACTTTATTTCTAATATTTGTAGTCTTGAAATCTGACATTGACCTTCATCCTTATAGTTTAATTTTCATTCTCTTGACCTAAGGACAGACATGTTCACATACCGGACCTGCAAAAAATGTACCCATCCCTCTTTTTCTATAAAATTGAGTATTTCACTTTCTCCTTTTGGCTCCCAAATTGTTGTTATTCAATATGACACAGAGGGTCCTCTTCTTGAGCATATGCACTCTTACAACTATTCAGCAGTTATACAGGGGTCCCTTACTTTTTCACTTTTACTTGATCATTGCCATCAAGAGTGATAAGGTGATGAGAAGCCTGGTTTGGAGACATTTGTGATATGAAATGAAGGAAAAACAATCAGAAGAGGAAAAAAAAAAAGAAGACGACCTCTCTCCTGCTGCGTAGTTTGTTACTGTGTTTGTTTTGTTTGCAAGTTATTTTCCTTAAAATAACCACAAAAATGCATTAAACTTGGGCTATGTAATCTTACACTTCTATAAGGAAGCTGCTAGTAGCATTTACAGAGGAAGAAATGTGGGAGTTTGATAGACACCAGAATAATCTCTAGTAGATTAAACCAAATGCTTTCATTAAAAGGGTCGCGTTTTATTAGATTTTATACAAAAGAGAGGTATTGGTTCAAAAGAAACCTTTTTTTATACCTTTATAGGAAAGCACCTCAAAGATGTGACCTGAAACTTTTGTCACAAAACTTATGCCTAAACCCAAATTCTATCACGTATGGCATGGAAAAATCCATTACTGGGAGGTGAACCACAGTGAAGGAGTTTGCCTCAAATTAATAAATTAATTAAAGATCTAATTATGCAGCAATTTCCCGCGGTGTTCTTCCCTTCTTACTGGGACAAGACTGCAACATTCAGTTAGCCTGCTCTGATCCCGTTCTCCATCTTTGTTAAACATATATATCAGGACTGTGCTGACACATATCTCCCACATATTTCCTCAAAGGCAGAAGGGAATAAAAATAAAATCCTCATAGAAAGCTGCTTATTCAATTGGGTAGGTTGGTGGTGTATTCCCTTTGGTTCACAGCCTAACACAGGCAGTGATGAAGGGTCATTAGCCACAGGCTGAATCAATCTGTTTCACCAGCCACAGGAGTTTTTAGAAATAGTCTGATCTTGGACAAATCAAGCTAAATCCCTTTTCTTTTAGAAAGTCAGCACCTCTTTTCCAAGAAGGTCTATTATTCTAACAGAAGGGCATCATGGAAAGGCTTGACACTTACAATTTCATCTAGATCAATTACTGCAGGTCTTTCACTCTTTCTACTTGAACCTCTCTAAGATCACTTCCAGTTGTTTAACCACAGTCATTCATAGTGTTTCATCCAGTTCTCAAGCCTACATGTTAAATGTATCTCTTTTCTGATCAACAGCTAAAATTGATCAGGCTGTCAGTATTTTAGAATTCTTAAAGAATGTCTTCGGGTCAAAGCCTCCACCTAAATATTTCATTACACAGAAACTACGCTATTATAATTGTGTCATCTAATGTTTTATACATAGGTAAGAAGCAGATGCTGTAGTTCCCCAAACATTCCTTCTCCATACAATAAGGCAAATCTTCTATCATCTGTAATCCACATAATAATATTTCTTCCTCTTGCACAACAAAATCCCTTAAAGTCACTCTTAATTTTTTTTCACAGAAAAAAACCACTCTCAAAGTCAAACCTAGGAAATTTTTATATAATGTAAAAATTTTTGAATGGAGTTTTCCTTCCTTTCAATATATATGTGGCAATTATGGAGTTTCTCAAAGACTTCACTATCCTTCAACTGCAAAGATATTAAAAAAAAAAAAACAACAACCCACAAACAGATATATGAAGATGGAACATTAGAGATAGCACCTCACAAATACACATTTGAAGGCTGATAGCAAACCTTAACTCTGTGGGATTCTGTTTATATTCTTTGTAAAACTTAAGTCTATATAGTTGTCTCCTGTCATATAACATTTGTTATATTAAATTGCACAATCAGTGTAAAAAAATAAAAAATTCATACCAAAAAAACCCATTGCATAAGAACAATAATGGAGTGACTATGAACGCTTGCAGAGTTGGAAAGGCGATGCTTGAGCCTACTGAACTTCTGAAAGGACCTATATAAGCAAAACCCAAAACAGCCTTGCCTTTGCTCTGTTCGGAACACAAGATCTCATAGTGACACCATAACAAATAGATATTTATCTGACACTGTGATGTAAGCTTAATGTTTAGCACGTCTATTCACTGTTTATCATATCTCAGCTGCTAGAGTGGAAGAGCATATAATCTACTCCAAAGGTCAGCATTTCCTGAATTCTTAACTGCTCAGAAGACTTTTTTTTTTTTTTTGACATCTTTCTAAGTGGTTCTAATACTGTGGCAGAAGAAAATATCGAAACTCAAGTCTGTCTGTCCATTGTTCCTTGTACTAACACAACCATTTTTCATGTCAAACTGTATAAGCAGCATTTTTTTGCTCCACAAGAATTGGCTGATGATGTTGTTGATTAAGAGATGAGGTTTACAAATTTATATTTATCTTCCTTATTTAATCTTGCATGCTTCAAGAAGATGACAAATATATGGATTTAGCAATTTCTACTAAATAAAAATATAACAAACACCCTTAAATACTGATGCATTTATCTACAAACCCCCTAAAATCCAGCTAAATTGTAAAGCTAGTAAGTTTTACAAACCTCAAAATAAAAAAACTTCTGAAAATCTTTTAGAAAATAAATGAATCCAGTGATTATGCCCTAATCTTAAAACTTCAAGTACTACTTTAGGCTCCACATGATTCTCTTCTGCTCTGTATTTTACCAAAGCAGTTTCCCATAGCTGTTTCTTCTCCATGGCAGCCAGTGTAAGGCCACTCCAGTTGCTACTCATTTCCTCTACTTATGCCAGGATGCGGGAGCACAGAGCTTAGCATTTGAAGAGAAGCAGAGACTGATACCACTGCCAACAAGCAAATAAATGAAATCTGAACAGGCTAAATCCTGCTACTAGCAGCAGACATATTTCCCATGTTCATCAGTGGGACTGTGAATATCTGTGCTTTGTCTAGTACTTGCATTCATTGTATTTGCAGCCATAACTACATATGCTGTACATCTAAGAATATGTGGAGAGATGTTTATTGTGAACTCAGAGCCACAAAATCTTGTTTACATGACTATCTTACGTGTCAGTTTGCAGATTTAAGCTTTTTACTCAGTACTCAGAATTTTAAAATAAAATTTATTCAAAACCTGCGTAAACAATTTTCATGGAAAAAAATTAAGTTGTACCAACACAAAACTGGCATGAAACATTAATCAAAAGCCAGTAATTTCTAATGTATTTTTCCATTGTTCCTACTTTATCTTTTGCATCTAAATCATTGCTGTCATTTTGCTATTCATTGTAACAGATGTGTCAGTGTCCTTATTTCCAGTTAGTAACTTGAGAACAGGCAGGTCTAGAAGAATCTGTGCCTTTAATTTACATTCTGTACATCTCTGGAAAAAAAAATCCATTTGAGATGATATGGAAAAGCAATGAAAGGAGGTAATGAAGGCAATGGAAAAAATCATAGTTGCTTTCTGTATCAAAATGACTACTTTTAGAATATATGCAAAATACTTTTATTTTAAATGAGAGGTTTACTCAGCTGAAAATTACATAACCAGCTTTGTTTTGTCCAACAAAATAATTTTCAGTAATCCTATTTTAATTCTGAACATATCTTTAAGTCTAAAGAAAAAGTTACAAATTATTTAAATAGGAAGAGTTCAGATGGATATATTGTTTGTTTATGACTTTCTACAGGCAGATTCTTCATTGTGACCACATATCCAAATGTTTGAAGTGAAAATTAGTTATTCCCTTACTGATCCTTTTAAGTTCCTCACTATGCCTTTCATTCCACATTTTCAATTTCCTTTAAAAGAAACTCTTACAAGTTTAGCTCAGTAGACTGGGACTATGCTTTCCTCACAAACTCGATTTCTCAGTTACACCTTTCAGCTATTAGTGATCATAGTGACAGGTCACAGATTTATAGCCTTTCTGCTCAAAACTGATGAAGCCAGAATTGAACACTTTATGTACCTTCCTAAGACTTACAAGCATGATGTGAAAAATTAATGGTAAGTTCATACATTAATATTTATCCACATGTTACTCCTGGAACCGTAACGTTTCAGTTTTAGGCAACGCATTATAGTAAGAAAATGAACACCGTATTCCATCTATTTTATGATCACTTTATGTATATCCTGTCAGATAATCAGAATGATTATTTTAATTTACACTGAACATGCAAATGGATCTGGCAATAACTACACTTGAAGTGTTCTGTGTTGTAATTAGAGCAGCATGAAAACCACAACAGATTTGCTTTAATTATTTCCTCAAACTTAAAAATAAATGGCCACATTCTGCATTCCTCCATCACACTGAATCGGATTTGCACATTGCAATTCACAGTTCCACTTAGGTAACAGGCAGCAATAACTACACCAAGTAGATCACAGCACTTAATATATGTTCCCTCCAAGACAAAAAGTCTGTTTTCCACCATCCCTTGTCCTTGGGCTTTAGGAAAGGAAAGAGAGTACAGGAAATGTGTACCAGCCCCTTTCCTTTTTTTCCTCACAGTCAGTGACATAGGAGAGACAATGGTGCTGTCAAAGACTCAGTTGCTCCTTGCAGTTTTCTTTCAACTACCTGCCTGCCTCTGCAGAAGAAAAACAGCACCACAGAAGCAGCTGCTTTTCTTCTTCCAGTATTCTAGTGGGAGTACTGGAAGAGATCAAGATTGGAAGAAAGAGAGCTCAATATAGATAATTTTGTACCATCACCCATCCTCATAATTTCTGACTTAACATACATCTGCTCTGTAAATGGCTCCACTGAAACGATCAGAACTATTAACAGCACAAGGTACTAAGAAGAGTCATTGTAAGATGATCAGTACTAAGTTGTTGCCTTCTCCCTGAATCTGTCTCCACCAGGTGAAACAGTGACTTCTTGTCTCAATCAGCACCTGAGCACTCTTTAGAGCTTCACATCACAAAGTTCACAGAAGGTAGATTAAGCTATGTTAGCTGATTTTGCACAGAAACATATCAAGAACACTAATAAGATCCATTATGTTGGCTGCACTGTGAAGGCACTAATCACCCCCAAGAGAGTACAAACACTGTAAATCTCCATGGCTGTTTGTGCAATAATCATTAGACCATGGCTTAAGAGAATGGTTGCAGACTCCTGCCCTGTTGCTATTATTTGTGAAACTGAAATTCATTCAAAATCATTCTCTAGCAGATTTAGCTTGCTAGAATTATACATGAAATACAGACTCTGTTGACCTGAAAAAAAATTTTTATCTCCTTCTACAGAAATGTCATGCATGCTTCAAGGAAAACATCTTATTCCACCCTATGCAGCTGGAGCTGTGAACATAATGACTGAGAAGCTGTGAATTCCTTAATCACACTGATGAGCAGGTACTTGGGCTCTGCACTGGGACACAGATCAAAATTGCAGATAAGTTAGGCCTGATCTTGCTAATCACTGTGCCTCATAAGGATCCTTCCCAGAGCTGCAATCAAGCTCGGGAAGATAAACAAAATAATAGGCCCAAGTGTGGAACTTCTCAAGTAATGAACGTGTGTACAGTGAGATCTGATCACAGGAGTTTCACATGCAGTTTAAAACAAAAAAAAAAAAAAAAAAAAAAAACCAAAAGTTGTGCTTGCTAGGTTTTACTGTGAATTGTTCATCCAGACAGTTGTCTATTTTGTTATCACAGTATTCCTGGAGAAATAAAATGTCTGTTCACTGAACCTGCAGCCAGCAGTGTCCTGACATAGTTCCTGCTTCTGCATTTTGCTGGAGAAAGTTCCACGAAGAAGCTTTTAAGAGCTATCTTGAATACTGAAGTAATTAATTATTGCAGTGTTTAGTGCGTGGATCAAAATCTTGACAGTATTGAAAGGCAACAAACAAAACAAAATAATTGAAAGCACACTCGCATAAACTAATTCTTTTTTAAAGGCATCTTGCTCTGAAATGGGAGAATTTAACTGAATTTTGAGTGTTCAAAAATATAGAGAATCACAGCAACATATAGATTAGAAAATAAAATCACATTAATCTCCATTAGCATTTAGAACTTACCAAAATATATGGATTTATGAGCACTATTAATAATTGCATTGCTTAAAGTCTATTTTCACAGATTTTCTACCTTCTTTTTCTTAAGATGATATACCAAAGCAAAATACTTATGTGATAAATTACTTTCTGTTAAGTTTGTTTTTTAAATATATATTCATAAAAATATAATCTAATGCAAGTTATGTGTTTGTAAGTACACATAATCACTTTCCAAACGAATATTTATATCTGCATCTAAATAAACCAAAAATAACTATGCAACGTGGACTAAAACCCATCATAGCACATTTTTCCTTGTTTTGGGACTCCTTGTTGTTTAAAACCCCTTTAGTTCTATATCTATTAGATGAATGTGAAGTAGAAAATTACCATTCTGTTATGTATTAATATTTAACACAGATTCTTCAACTTCACAGAATTGCTAGCATTTATTATGACACATCTAACATCTATGTAGCTCTCACGGAAAAGCTAACACACTACCAAGGGCTTCTCTGCTGACAGCAAGTTGTCTCTAACTTCCACCTGCTATACTGTATTAAAATAGATAAGAGAGTATTAAATACATCAGCAACACTACTTAGTGTAATTGCTGTGGGGATGTTATTTCATCATTACTGAGACATACCACAGTGCAGAAGACAACCCTAGAATACAGTGTACACTAAGAAACTGGTTTTGACATGTTCTGTAACTGAAGCTAAACCTAGCAAAAACTAAACTACACACAACAAGAAGAATGAAGAGTAACAAGTATCCCCTGAGACACTTTGGATAAACTTGAACTAATACCATACACTGGTTCAATTTTGTGGTTGGTTTCATCTGAGAGACTGTCACTGTAAAAGGGAAATATTCTTCAAAATAGAGTATTCAGTTTGAAGGTGAAAAGACTTAAAAATAGACACAGTATTTTAAATTTTCATAGAAGTCCTAAACAATGTGTTTGAAATCTCAGTTTTTTTTTATTCTGTTAAGAACCCCAAATTAAAGAATCCATTATTTAAACAACCTCATTTCAAATGTTTCATACAAATTCCTTTATACAAAATGAAGTAATGAACTGTACCTACATACACAATGCAGATCCAATGATTAAATTTGGATCTTAGTTGAAACAATACAAACACTGAGTAACTCTAACATTTTTTCACTGAAATAGCAGAAAGCAATATCTATATTACAAAGGTCCACATTTAAAAAAAAAAAAAGGTAAACAAGGTGAGTAGACATAATTTGCTAAACCAGAAGCTTGGGCCACAATTGAGAGAGAAAAAAAAAAAAAAATCTCATCCCCTAATGCAGTGTCCTTCCTTGTCCAGTCAGGTCAAAATAAAAGAAAATAAGAGGCGCAGATTTTGACATACACTTCTTGTCAAGTTTGTATATAAGTCCTTTCCTGAATCAGGGCTTTGGTAAGCAATTTAAGCACAAGAAATGTAGTTTATCATCCCTAAGATGTCCTCTTTCTCTTGGGATATGAAATACATACAGAAACTCATTCTAAATCTCCCTACAGACAGACGAGTGGTAAAATACCCTGCGTGATGATAAAGCAGAACAAAAAGAAAAACAACTTTGTAAGAGATGTCAGGGCCGATAATGAGGCCACTTATCAAAGAAGCAAATTGCTGAGCAGAATTTGAAAACCAGGAATTGAGACACAGGCTATAGGATATGTACTCTGACAAAATAATCAGAACCCCACTTTCTTTTCTAAAAATGCAGGATTTTACTATGATTTTTCAAAGCAATCAATATTTGATTTTCAACAAATATAGTAAACAAATATTATTATATTCAAGAACCACGCTTACATCTGGATTTTTTTTTAACTGCAATTTTTGGCAACTGCTGCTTGTTACTACTTTTACTGTTGAAAAACTCTTAAGAAATATCTCTGCAATGGTTTTTCTACACTATAATTAAACTAAATTGGTAGTATGACTGTACAGGAAAGTAGAAAACACATGGTGTACCTTTAATTTCCCAAAGCATGTCTGACCTACCACACTTAAAGATACGCATGACAATGAACAGGAACAATCATGTAGTGATAAATAGTTGGAGCATTCGGAGCCTTGCATGTCATTCAAGTGAAAGATATGCCACCATCTTGGTTTTCAGCAGTAGTATACCATAAATTAGACATAACATCATTTGGTGATAACTGCAGTTGACTGAATAAAAGCATAACACATGCCCCCTTAATGACACACATGCTGCAAGACATCTAAACATTTTTTGTTTTCTATTAAAATCAATTTTCTCCATGTCATTTAAGAGGGCTGAAAGACTAAGACATGGTAATATGCGATATTTAGGAAAGCTTGACTCACAGCCTTGTGCAAGACTTTCAGCTTTATTTTGGGGGAATTTTTTTGACTATAGCATAATACACCTTTCAAACTCCATTATTCCTAGTTAAAATTTAAAAAAAAAAATAAATAAATAAAATAAATTAAGGCATGAAATGGCAAGCGAACAAGGGGAAAATGGCTTTATAAATATCTGACAGCACACATGGATTTAATAATAGTAAACATTAGACACAAATAGCTGTACGCACTAAATATAGGCATGTGGTCACGACAGTTCACATACTTGACTATCTCTGCTTTGTCTTCTATCCATTATCTTTTTTCCTTAATTCCACAGTATCTCTTCTAGACACTTCACCTAATTTTCCCCTGCCTGTGTTGTTTATAATAATTTGTCATGCACATTTTTGTCCCTGCCTCTAGTTTGCATTCTTTTAAATGATGTATAGTTTAAAACAAAAACGTGAACCTGAAGATAAACTATTGAAAATATCAAAATATTTTCAGGGAGAACATGTTATAGTCTACAGGATTTCACAACTGAATGGAACATAATATCACTGAAAGAGATAATATGCAAAGGGATTTTTTTTCATTAAGATTATCTCCATATAAAATATACTTAAGAATTTTAAATAGTGATGAAGAAGTACTCAGGACTCATATTCACAAAACAAAATTATCTTCTATGGGTAAATCAATAATAGTAAGAAACAAGTTGCATTTTTAATCTTTCTGTTCACATATTGCTTATTTTAAAATGCTATTTTTTGCATTTTGATATGTGTATCATCTGGCAATAACACACCCAAAAAACTTTACATAGAACATTGCACAAAGCACTGCTAGTCAATAGTGTGATCTCCAGAAGCAGAATATATAGCATTTTTTTCCTTAAGTTAACACGCAACTAGTGTAGTTATATTCTCACCTAACACCCCAATAGATTGAAAGAACAATTATAATTACGGTCTGCATTTACAAATTTGCAGTGCCTGAGAATATTCTTTTGTTTCTGTGTATTAAACTTCTATTTTGTCTTGTTACTACATCAGTGTGTAGGTGTTGCAAAGGTGGGAATATTTTTTGTTGCCTATGTTTATCTCTGTTTCAAAAGGTTACCATGCAAGTTATGCATGCTCATTCATGTCACAGCCATGCGTTATTTATGAAATGTCTGTACAATTATAGATTATTTATACTCTGATTTTTATGGCACATACAGATCTGAAAGTCTGTATGAAATTGTGAGAAATAGCAGCACATAACACAAAACCCTATTATTAGAAAGAATGGCAAACAATGCTTCTAGTATTGAGTCTTTAAAATAAATAAATAGATATCTTCCCTAGTGCCTTGCAAATAAAAATCTGACTTTAGGGTTCACTATTCAGGGTTTAGTACATATTTTTCTGGCTGTACATGGGCATATGATTTTTTTGAAATATTTCTATCCAAACAATAAGCTATTGCTGAGCTTTGGTATCCCATGGATACTTATGCTTCCACAGAGGGTTTAAAGGTTAAGATTTAAATAAATGTGAACTTCTGAAATTTATCTCTATTAAATAATTATTTCCTCTACAATTACTTAAAATGCTGTTTTTGTATGTTTTAAAGACCTTTTTGGTAAAATCTTAAAGAACATATGAAGAGAAAGTCTTCCAGTTTCACCATCCATATGTTTTATACACAAACACCTAATGAGTGGGCTTGAACCAACTCATATAGCTCAAAAAAAGAAGGGAAGAGCCTAAGTCCCAGCCCACAATGAGTTAGGAGTCATCATGGTTGAGTATGTTTCTTTATCAGCAAGTAACCAATTGAGTTCTTCCTAAGCTAGAATAGCTGATGTGGTAACAACAGCTGGACTGACAGCGAGCTGTGCAGGTTGAAAGTGTGTGCGTCACAGAAGGCAGCATTTGTAATCCTGTTCTTCACTGCCCACGTACACCCAACCTCTATGCAAAAGTGAAAAAGGCATTATACATATAGAAGGATACACTGAAAAGGATGAAATAGATGTAAAAAAATAAAAAAATACCTTCAGAAGTCAAGCAAAGGAAGAAAAAGGAAAATTAGTACTCCAGGGACAGGCCTTCTAATAAGTTCACCATAGTAGGATTATCCACATTGAGTTTCCAAAGCATGTATGCATTTTCAACTTAAGCCTTGACAGTCTTTAACAAATACTGACTGGTCTTCTATTATATTTTTAAAAATCACTTTGCATTCAAAAAGAATGGATAAATCCAATTGTGAAAAAATGTAAAAACAGAAAATAGAAGAGTATTTAAGACACAAAATGATAAGTAGTAACAGTAACATAGATAAAATTTGAAAAGAACATGGAATTAAACAATTTTCTACAACCTGCTTTTGTTTCAACTAACTTGGCAATGATAACTAGAGAACATGTAGCTGCAGTAGAAACCAAAAAACTTCTTAAAACAGAAAGGACAACATAACTAAGAAACCCAAAACTTCTGTTTAGCTAAGTTGCATAAATGGTACTATACCTTCATTACTGCTCTATGGATGACATATAGCAACAGCTGTAATTGCACAACTTCACAAACAGTCAGTACTATCTCAAAAGTCACTGGGACTTAGCACAACATTACTGATCTGCCAAATAAGGATAGGACTTGAGGCCTATTAACAATTTGCTAATATTATGCTGGTGACATTGGCCACTTACTCCAAGAGAGAGCTTGGAAAGCTTAAGTCTAACCAGGGTAAAAGTGACTTTTTTTTCCCCCCTCCAAGTTTTGATAGTTTAATTGAAATCTCTGTTTGAAAAATATTCATTCACAGCAGCAACCCAAAGCTAAAATAATTTCTCACTTCTGTTCTATTTAAATAATAGCAGTGCTAATGGATTTGGAAAAGAAATAACTTCTTAGTAAAAAGGAATAATAGCTAATATTTTGCAGGGCACTGTACATCTTCAAAATGTTTTATATACATTAAAAGTTTCTCAAAGCCCCCTTGCAAGTTAGGTGTACATGATGCCTCACTTCAAGAACAGAGGAAAATTAAATTAGGAAATTTTATTAATTACTCAGAGAGTCAGAGTGAAGGTATAACTTAGATCATCCAACCTGCTAGCCTTTACTCAAACCTAGAACTACTAGATATCTGAATTTCCCCTCAAATTTGTCTTTTTGTTCCACCCAGGCTTCTTAACTAGGAAGAATTGCAGCATTGCAGCATTCCCACCTTTGTCTACAATATATATCCCATGGACTTAATTCTGAAGGAGCAGATCGGCTAGAAGGACCATGGGACATCAGAATTGATTGGCAAATACTTTACTGATGGACAGACCATCAATGCAACATTACCACCTTCAGAAAACATGAAGTCTACTGTGCGTATTGCTCTGTTCTCCCTGGACTTAACCTGATATGTTGCTACAGGATGTCACACAGAGTCTTGCTGGTGCTTCCTGCAATTCAAGGCTTGGTGAGCACCTGCTGTAGCAGGTCTCTGTGCCCACCCTGACTCTCTTTCAGATCATAGGGATGTAGTAGGTCCCCTCAGTTGGTGGAACACACCTAGGACATGTGAAACACACCACAGATGCCATACAGTGCTCACACATACAGGTTTTGTCTAAATTAAAGGACTTATAGACCTAGTCAGACCACACCTCAGTGCTTAATGCAAACCCAGTAACAAGAGACATGGTTTAAGTTAGTTTGAATTAAAGTAATAATAACATTACAAAACAGAGATCAAACACTTCCCAGGAACCTACTGTCCATGTATTTTCACAATATAAAATGAAACATCTGCACAGTTGCAAGCAATATCAAGAGAAATGAGGATATCATCCCCATGGAAAATATTCTAGCTGGGAAAGATCTCATCTATGGAGCTCCACATTCAATTCTCTTACCTTTTCAAATGATGGGCTTGCATGTTCCTGAGGAACAATGATGGAGAGCATGCAGCAACAAGCAGGGGATATTTCAAGCCTGACAGGTCTCACTATGAAAAGGCTTGCGCTTTGGTGAGTACTCAGTGGTTTTTGTTTCTTTGTTTGTTTGTTTCTTCTTTCCTGGGAAAAAAGGTTTCTTTCCTGACTAATACCATGTGAAGCACTGTTACAGTGCTGCTCTGTTCCACCATAGTCTCCCAACATCCTGTGGGATTACAAACTAACATGAGGTAAATGGTAAACAACAGGCCAATCACTCCTGACCCACTTACATTTCCTTACAACCTATGGCATGCGACTTCCTACATTCATCTGTCTCTATATCTATTCTATTTATGTACATTGAAAGACAAGTGTAATACTGGGGTTTTACTTTTCAATTTAGCTTCATTAAGAACCAAATCAAGTTCAGACCTAGTGATCAGTACAATCCTGTGAAATTCTATCCCTAGCTTTAATTTGGTCAGCAGCTTTCAATACATTGCTCTGCAGAAATAAACTTCTAGCAATGATAAATATAACCAGTAGATTTAGGTTCAAATATCAATACTAAGTTGGTTTGTCTGAAAGAGCATGTTATCCTTGAACAGTTATTTGAATTGTTTTGCTTCAGTGGTTATAACTGGCTGTAACATTTATATATAGACGGATAGAAAATTAAAAAAAAACAAAAACTAACCACAACCAACCAACCAACAAAAAACCCCAAACCCACCAAAACAACAACAACAAAACCCACAACAAAACAGAACAAAAACAACAACAGAAAATCCAATATTTTTCAATGACTAACTGGATAATGACAACTACCAACTACCCTCCACTATGGCTATTTAGTCACAAGGAGAAAAGATCACTTATACTCCCTTCTGTCCCATCAAACTTCAGGCACTTATTCCTTACTTCCCCACTCTAATCTTTGGAGAGAACACCTTTCAGATGGAGAAAACACCATCTGGAGCTGCCTGTCCCTTTCCCATGACTGGCAATCCATTTAGGAAATATGTTCATAATAAAGACACTGAAACATCTGGTCTTCCAGAAGTTTCAAATTTTAATTTAATATTGAATTCACTTCTTAGACTTATTACAGGTAAATATTCACCAGAATGAAGTCACTTATAAAAAATAATGCACTACAAATTATAAATTACATGCAGACTCAGAGAAGGATGACTATGTTTTGAGAACTGTCAGAGGGCTTGTTCCTTATTATCCAATTTCCACACATAAAAGTATAAATAGAGGCCAAGAGAACTAAACTCTCCTATTTTTACTCCCTATTGAAAAAGTTCTACCATTCTAATGATTGATTCTGAAGGAAAAAAAAAAATCAGAATCCACATCATTATAACATTAACAAGTATTTTTGTGATGTTGATTTTCATGTTATGAATGCATGATGCATCTACATAGCTTTTCCTAACAATGGAAAAAAAAATTTAAAAATACTTAATGGTGTACAAGGTGGTTCAGTTTATATCAAAACTACTTTGATAGCATTTTTAACATTGAATAGAACAACAGAGACTATAGTAAGTACATGATGTTCTACCACTGCATGCCAGATGATGTTGCTATTTTAGGAAGAAATAATTTTAATGGGAATAACTCACCAAAGACTGCATGATTGATCAGAAGTATTTTGCAATGTTCAGTTCATTGGTCATTAGATCAGTAGTTATTTTAGTATTTAAAAAAATGCAGGCAGGAACCAGGCTGTGATCCCTGTCACTAAACCAGTTAAGTTCATACTCCTTAAGGATATTTTTAGGCAAAAAGGAAACACTATTCAGCAATATTAAAGGTATTAAATAACTCAATATAGAGCCCAATCATGTTTTAACTATTAGAAAATATATGTGATATAGGTAGCAGTCTTAATATGTACATAATGTAACTAAAAAGAACACCTCCCCATACCCAGATGGGTTCAATTTAAGGATATAAATTTGTCTCCTTTCTCAAGCGACACTTGAGACACTATCCCCAGCTGTTTCATTTTGTGTGCTAATATATGATTTAGCTGAAACTGTGTTAAGAATGAATGTTACTAGAGAGCTCTTTTAAGTGTCATTTGTTTCTAAACTGTTTCAAGCAAATAGATTATTCCAGTTAACTTAGTCAGTAATTTCTGCTGATGAAATTAGCTCAAGTTCCATCTGCTTCAGACACATGCATGGAAAAAAAAAATGCAAGACAAAAAAACAAAGTGGGCTTGCTTTTGACCATGCTCTTTTGCTCTCTGCATCAGTCCTCTTAAGAAAAAGAGGTGTAATTCCCACTATGTTATACAAGATACTTCCACAAAAGCAGAAAAAAAAAAGGTAACTCTAAACCATATGTATTTCCACTCTTTCAAGATGTGAGAGATCTGAAAGGAGCTATTACAAGATTCTTATCATGTTTTATGCAGTTATAAAGGGCAGTTGTATGGTCTGTTTTAGACCTCTAATGTGCATCCAAGAAGCACTAAAGATTAGGAATGCAAGATTCCTGATACAGTCAAAAGAGAGAAAAGCACTTTCCTCTCCCCTGCTCCATCCCATAAATAACTTAAACCTGTCAGGAAATAAATAAATAGAAAAAAAAAAAACACAAACAAACAAAAACAACAACTAAAAATGTGTCAAATTCACCATACCATTTAGAACTTCTTTCATCAGGAAAGTGAATCAAGTGAGTTACTCAAAGCCCCCTCCTAAATATCCAATTGACAGAAAGCCCATCTTCAGTCCTTCTACTCACACTTATGAGGGGCATTAACTGAAATTTATTAGCTAAAAAGGGAGCAAGACAGTTCTGAGAAAAGGCTCATATTTAAGATAGCAAGAAGGACAACTATCATGTATTACTGTTATGCATCTTATAGTTTCAATTGATTCATTTCTTCTCTCACAGCAGTAGACTCAGAATTACTGTAGCAAGCATTTCTGAAACCAAATACCTCTGAACTCAAAAAATGCAGACCCAGTTCAGCATCTGCTTCTGGGTGTTATAAAGGGTGAAACTTCAGCTGTTGTGGATTGCCCATACTTGCCAAATCTTTCAAGAAAGCTTTTATCTGTTGCTACTTTTTGTAATAAAGCAAACAAAATATACATTAATTTGTTCCCTATACATGTCTGATTCCCCCCATCTTTTTCCTTCTCAACACTAAATCCGCTGCCTGTTTTCAACAATATTTAACACGGAAGAAGAGGTCTAAAGGGTGCTAAGATGCTATAAGCTTCACAAAACAGCCAGGAGAAAAATTATTCATGCCCTGTTTTCATAACGCTTCAGTGTCACCTTGACTTTGTTGAATTTCAGAAAATTCGTATAGGGGTTCGACTGCAAGAGGAAACAAGTCTTCATTGGTTCTTTGGCACACAAAATCACTTGTCCCCCCTTCCAACATATTTGCAAAAGCTGGAGAGGCATTTTTGTATCTGATACTTTAATAAATTTTGAACGTTAGAATCCTAGCAATTTATGAAATTAAGCAACAATATACATAATATATTAAAAAGGATTATGCAAAGAAACTTTCTAGGTGTCCCTTTAATTTAGTCCCATGATCATAGCTTATTAGAAATGATCACTTTAGGGCTAGGGTCTAAAGGTTCACATTTCTCATCACTGAGTTTATGTTCCAGTTATGGAGAACTCAAGCTAGTGATGTAGTTCCCATGAGACACCCATGAGACCTGCATATTATTCATGGAAATAAAAAGTCTCAGTACCTTAAACAGTTATCTTTGTGAACAAATAAATAACTGAACATCCCCACACTCCAAGAACAACTGTCTCAAACTTAGAGGAATTTTTCAGCTGACCTGAGCTGAGTCAAGAACTGTTTTGGGAGCAATGCAGGATGGGCTACTGATGCTTAGTCTGAGTGGAAGGAACTGCAAAAGGTACCACCTTGGAGAAACAAATTAAGTTCATACGGCTAAAGTGCTAGGAGGTTCTGGTCTCGATGATTTTGAAAACAAGACGACAGACAGTGACACAGAAAATTCATAGTAGTAATATTTTTGTTTTCAGTAGGCTGAAAACAAATACAGCTGTGCCTCAGAAAATTGAGTCAATACCAATGAAAAACACTGTTGACTCCTCATGTACTCCTGGTGTTTCATAAAGAACACAACATAGCAGTCCTGAAGTTATGAAACAAACATGTCAACATAATAAAGAACACCAATTAATTACTGCCACGTTTTTATTTATGTTAAACTTGTTTAACAGTCATTTCCCTGGGTTCTCTTCTTTTAGTTTTGGTTTTCCTTTTCTTTTTAAACATTAATGTAATTTTCTTTTAACTTTTTGTCTGAAAGCTACATTATTAGAAGAACTGTTTGGAAAGTAGAAAGTACACTTTTATAGGAACATTTTTTTTTTATCCTGGACATTTAAAACAACGTTTGTATGAAAAGCTTTTTCTTGCTGATTGAGCGTTAATGTTGTGAAAGATATGAGTTGCAAGATAGAATTCCTCTTTATAGACACGCTGTTTCATCCTAGCGTAGGTTGTTACAAATCCTTTGTCATGAAAATTCCTCTTCAATTCTTCAAAGTCTGCTATTGAGAGCAATCCAAGATTAGAAAAAGAAAGTTACTGCTTTTACCACAGGATGATTTTCTGTGACCTAGACTATCTAGTTCTGTGCTTTGATCCTCTGAGCTCATCGCCAGTATAGTTCAATATTTTCTGCTATTTTACGAGACTAACTTTAGAAATACAAAGTAAGGAAGGAAACATGTTTCTCGTGTACAACAAGGGGTTCACATAAAGTAATTATCCTACAGAAAGAATTAAGGGTGTGAAATACATCTCTTTCATGGCAAGAATAGTATAGATATGGTCCAAATGCGGCTTTCGGTTGTGGATGCCTCATAACTGTAACTCTAGTAGCAGTTTGCACTTGTGGAAATAGATACATCCTTCATTCTTTTAACTTCTCAATTTCTCTTTGGTTACAATTATCTTGTCCTTTACCACCACACATTTAGATGCCAGCAGAGATCCTGAAACAGTTTTGATCATCATGACCTTTCTTGAGTTACAAAATACAAAAGGCTTCTGAAAAGTACTTTTTGAGCTTAAAACCTGATAAAATTGTAGAATTAATCCAAGATTTCAGACAATTAAAAACTGAAGTTAAATGTTTTGGTTTAGAATCACAGGAATTTTTTTGTTTGTTTTTCATAATAATGCTAATTACTTGATTATAAGAACAAGAACAAATTCATTCAGGAAGTACTGGGAACTTAAGAACGAAAACAACCTTTAATGCGGAGTATCAGTACTGACAGAAAGAAACAATTTCTATGGATACAACTGGTTTTATTTCTGGGTATTATTTTACCATCTTGATAATTCAGAGAACAGCTCTTGGCTCTTGCCTCATAAATCACAGCATACCGACCTGAATATCACATAGCACAGTACTTCAGACCCTTTCCTGTCAGGTGCCCACATTGTATGTGCAGCTGACAGCCCTGATGTTTGATCTACTGATCACATACTAATCTGGCACATGGGTTCCAGGAACAGGAGAGCCACCGGTGCTTTCCTGCAGCAGAATGACATGCCACGGAGCTGTACTGTGTCTGGCTGGAGAGCGTTTCCCACTTTTCATCCTCAGCCTGACAGATATTTCATGTCATGTAGCCCAATATTTCATTGTCTTATGTACCAAAGAAGATCTTGATGAAGTCTGTCAAACAGGAGGGATTCATTTTTTTCTTCACAGCCTAACTATCAGAACACCCACTGCAGTGTTTTACTGCCACAAACTCTGCTTGCCAAGCCTGAAAAGCTTTCAGGAAGCACCTGCTTTCAAGAACAAACTATTCTATTATTGTATTTAGTTTATTGTGCCATTCACAAACTCTCCCTGGAAGCCACAAATTAACCGTGATAAATGAACACCAAAATATTCAAGTGCTATGAAAACTGTGACAATACTCTGAGCATTAGAGCAGATGAAATAAAATCACTGTGCTTTCCATGGCAATATATTAAAGTTTAATAGCTAGAAAAACAGCAACTATCACACTAAGGAACACCATTACAAAGACTCTCTCATTAACTTCACTTTAGAAAAATATTTTCATTAGAATAATTACTACGTACATTTAATTAAACATGAGTGATTAATTTTATGTACTTCTGAGCATTAAAAATGTAAGGACACAATATCTTTGTGCTATAAATATATCTATTAAAAAGACCTTTTTCTCTCCATTCGTTCTTGCTTATATTCGAAAGCCAACCCAGCATAGAACAGAATGTGTAAAGGTGGTGGAAAATGTTTCATAATGTTTAATTGTACCACTGGAAGTACTTTTTTTTCAACAACAGTCCATATAAAATGATATATCAAGCACATCAGGCTGGGGAAAAAAAAAAACCAAAACCTACTGTAGTTCCCCCAATTAATTCTAACCTCTTAGCTTCGCTTGTAATATTTTCACTCATCTTGCAAAATTTAGCTTATTAAGACCTATCCATCGCAGTGTGGGTCACACACTATTTCTGTTGTTGGGCTTTCTTTCCTTTGTGTTTCTTCCTTTCAGTGGGAAGACTCTGCCTACAAAGAATTCATAAAAGGTAAATGTGATTTTAAAAACAGAAAAAAAGTAAAAGGTGAATGAATTACTATAATTCCAGATTATTTATTTAGGTGGCTAATAATTTACCAAACTCCTGGAGACACTCTTCACTTGTGAGACTACTGGTTGGACAGTTTACCTATACTTTGCACCTTGTATAATTATGCATATAGTGTTTTTTTTGTTTCCCTGCTCTGACTGTTGTCTGCATTGGAAGAAATCTTTTCTTTGTCCCATGGTTTTGGTGAATGATCATACCTATTTATACAATTATGTAAACTTATTAATTCAGTAATTTGTTATATTTCAGGTGAGATTAATTCCACATCAGGTTATGACTATATACATTAAAACCGACAAAAACCCACCAAAACAAAAAAACAAACAAACAAAAAAAACCACAAAAAACAAAACACAAACCCACCAAAAAGGACAGCAGAAACTAGTAATGATAAAATTATTTACCACAGAAGACACAAACAGAAGGTCTGCCCTGACAGTTCAAGTTATCATTTGTAGAAGACTCCCTTCAGCAGAAAGTACATGAACTATTTCTCCTAACCGTATCATGCTTTCTTCTATAATTAAGGCAAATTATCACCTGCATATGTTTCTGTATTTGTAAATATACCCAAAATACAAAGGGTTGAAAGGTCCAAATAGATAACTGGCTTTTCTAAAGACATTGTTGGAGTCAAGAGAAAGCTTATCTCTGATACACAATTTCCTTTAGTTAGGACAAAAGCCAGGAGAAAAAGAGCAATTCAGATAACTCCAACTAGAGACAGGCAACAAAGTCTCTGTGCTCTTCTCCAAGAGTTACTGCTACCACTGTCTGTTTTGGTAATTAGCACTGAGTTGCAATTGGAACCAAAACCCCAGGTCCCCATCTGGATCCTGCTCAGAGCAGCATGAAAACAGCTCAACAGCTGCCTGTTTTATTTATATAAGAATTATGACTAATGAGTTTAAATGTCTGCAGTTATTTCCACCTGTCCATCCTGACTCTTGCTCACTGTTGCCTCTGCTGCAGGGATCGATCAGCTGCTTAGGGAAAAAGCACTGAACTGCTGTAATTCACAGCCCCATGTGTGGAGTTAAGCTGGGACTGTTCATTGCTAAGACACAATCTGTAGCTGCTCAGCAGCTGTTTGGTCAAATCTGATCTACCCTGAGAGTAGGAGTGGGAAGTTCTGAGAGAGGGGCAGGACAGACAGCAAACATGAGAACCGCAGTAGACTTCCAGACATGCTATAAGCAAGTTTATGAAAAATAAGGTCATGTACTATCCAGTCATCCACACAAAAAAACCCTCAAATCAGCTAAAATAAAAAAACCCTGTGGTTCCTCATTCTCTTTATAAATGCAGTCATTTATAACAGTAGTCTTTAATAAAAAAAATGTATTTTTTTAAAGGAAAAAAAATAAACAAAAACAAAACCACAAGTTGCCATAGTAAATTTTTTCTGTGCTTTTCATCAGGTCAGCTACCTAACTTACTTTTGGTTGCTTCCTTCCCCCATAGCACTAGCTAGAAGTTACAATATGATGAAATGAAGACTTCAATTAGTTTTAGTGGCTAAACTTTTCATCAAGAAGATATTGAAGACTTGTTTGCCTATGACAACCAATACTGCCAGATGACTTTCCACCAAGTACTAGGTAGGACCACAGGCAATTTTTAATCTGAGAAGACATGAGATAGTGCTTTTAAACCTCTCTCAACTGTACTCATTCTTGGTAGCATTTCCCTGGCCATATTCTGCAGCCAAGTGAAGCTTCCCACAGTGCTACAACCATTTAGTTCGCTCCAAAGCACTACCTGCTCCTCGCTCAACAATCCCATCAGTCACTGCTTCTTCACAACTGCTCCCTCCTTTTGTCTTTCTTGGCTAAAGATGACTCATACATTTTACTGCATAAAACTACTGCTTCCCTCTGAAAATCATTCACCACTCCTGTTCATAATGCAAATAAAACTTAAAAAAAAAAAAAAAAAAACAACCAAAAATTCTGTATTTAAGGTCACTTATAAATAGAGTTGGAACTAGATGATTTTTAAAGTCCCTTCCAACCCAAACCATTCTATGATAATCTATTTTTTTTAATAGATCTTAGAAGGAGAGTAGCCTGCTTTTTCAAAATTCACATGTCACTTATGGCTACCACCTGCAGATACAAAAAATAGTTAAATAATTATCCATAATTGCTAATGAATTTGAAGACAAAAATCACATATTGAAAGGCAGAAAAGTGACAAGCCCTTATAGTGATGTCAAAGTCATTGGAAATAGTTGGGTGCAGACCTGCACCCTACCAGAAGAAATTCTGGAAATAGGCTTTAACTAGCACAACATTTAGTACACATGTAAATGTGTTTACGTAACTGATGTGAGGTCACCAATAGTGCCACCCTTTTCCTTAGAGAAGGACTCAATGTCGTATGATGTAAGAGCCATCATCTCCCTAGTTCCAGGCAAGAATTTGTTGGTAACAGAAACATGGAGCATGTTGTGCTCTAACCACTCTCAGATGCATAGTCTGCAAGGCTGTATCAGCAGAGCCACTGTCCTGATGCATTCTAAAAGCCTCATGTAAGTCTACTTAAAAAAAGAAAGTTTAGGTAGATATTTCTGTAAAAAATAAAAAAGATAAAGAGATTCACGGTGTCTAATGCATCCAATGCCAATGCAGAAGAATCTCTTGTGCACAACTGAGAGGTAACTTGGCCATACTGTATTGTAGCACAGCTCTTCAAACAAGGCCACTAACGCCAATATATTATAAAATCACAAACACTAGATTACAGTGAGACTTTTAATAGACCCCAAAATACAGTGCCTAACTGCACTATTCTCTCAACATTTTCCTTCCATGCTGTCTAATAACTATATCACTGAAACAGTCACAACCTATAGCTATATATTGTCCTCTGAAAATCAGTGATCCTGTTAATTTTCCTTATTCTTGGCAAATGTGTAGCTCAACCTCTTCCATTAGTATTTACAAACTACATTTTTCTACTTTGAAATTTTAATTATTGAAATGTCTAACACATGGTTCTATAACTGCAGGTTTTATGAGGTGCATGCTTCTTCCCACTGTTCTTGAATTGCAAAGTCTAAACTCCTAGCCTTAAGATCTTTCGACTCAAAGAAATAATCCACTTTAGTAAATACAATGACTGTCTTATGTCCCAAACTTAATCCTTATATTCAAGAGAAACACAGATTAAAATATTGTGCATTTTTCATTTTAATCATTAAAAAGTCTGTTTATTAGTGATATAATGTGATTATCATCTTTATATTCAAATTCTTTTGCCAACAAAAGAAGGAGTTTGAGCTTACGCACACATACAGAAAAAGCATTTTTCCTACAAAAATATTTTCCTGCAAACCAATATAATAGTCCCATTATTTTTCTTAACATTATTAACTCCAAAATGTGAGAAAAGGCACAATTTATACTCTTCTCAACACTGGAGACATCTGACATTTAGGTGAGTGGGGGAAAATAAAAATCCAGCCATTTGTCTTAGGACAATTTTGTCAGTGTAAAAATCAAATAAATGACAAAATGACCAGGTTAGATTTCTCTTTCATACATTTAGAATAAGATGTCTAGTCACGTATCATAACAAGCTGTTGAGGGAGATGGAAGGAAAAAAGAAAAGGGCACCAAAAATAGCTGTAGTAATGAGTTTCAGGCCCATGCTGTCCAGATGAATCTTTCTGTATTTCTATAGGTTTAAATTGAAGGAAAAGCAAAATAACCCTGGAAACTTTCAACCTTTAAAAGCCTTAAGAGCTGGAACCTGGACTCCCAGTAGTCATAAGTAATGCCTAGAGAAAAAGTGAATTCATTGCTGGCACACTAGAAGCTGTTTTCTCTTCAAAAGTTAACAATTACAGCTTTATATAATACCACCTCAAAACTGCCTTCATCTCCCCAAAGGTAATACATCTAAATACCAACAATTCTTTTACTGCAAACAAGATCTCTTGCATTATTCTTCTTTATGGTAAAATTTAAAAGAAATAATAGATTAAAGGTCTTTATTAAAGAACATTGAAGTGCGATTGTGTCATAGTTGTTTTTCTTCCTTTTCTTCTTTTGACGCAAGAAAGGTCTAACCCAGACTCAATGCATTAATGTATTCACATTTTTATTACTGATCTCTTAAGGAAAAAAAAAGTAATCATTTTGTGACAACAAATATTCTTCCTTTTTTTTTTTTTTCTTATTTGTTGGATATATTAATATTTTTTTCCATTAAAACTCCTTTTAACTATTTGTCAAATAGTGTAAATTCTAAAGGAGATAATTTCCTCATGTTTCAGGCTTTGTTCTTAAGAGTATATAAATTCACATTTCCTGAAACACAGACGTAAGGCTTTTTCACTTCTATTTTGTGCTTGATACTAAGGAAAAGTTTTTGTACTTAGTGCATGAACATTTTTTGAATACTTTTACTCATATATATATATTATAGGTAAAGCTAAGGTACTTTTTAAGGTACTCTTTAGAAAGGTCATGTAAGGTCTTGGATCGGACTCCTCTAATTTACGTAAATAAGATACTGATATAATTTCAACAAACTCAGAGGGATATATATATACACAATCAACTCTAAGAAAGAGACAGACTTGACTTGCAAAACTTAAAAGCTATTGCAAGGATATACAAAATTCTATAACACCATGTTGAAAGTCATACCTGAACACTTCTTTTCTCACTCAAGTGTAAAAAAAAAAAAAAAAAAATATAACATGAGTACATTTAATTTCAGCTTCACTGAAAGTAGAGTTAGGCCAAAAAATTTTAAAATGAGGTTTTATTTTATTTCATTTTGGCCAAAAAAATTGACTTAGCATTTTGCCAGTTTGTACAACGTTCTTTGAAAATCTGGATAGTAATGGCAGTTGCTTTACTTGTGTTTTCAACACACTTCCTAATTTCTCAAAGATGGACAAACTCAGCCACACAACCAGTTACATCCTCAATTTGACTTGAGATGGAACATTTTGGAAGTCTTTCAGGACAGTTCTCTTACCTATCCTCATTTCTCCCTATTTCCTTTCCTCTTTACACAGAATAGGGGTGTTCCTATCAGATTTTACTGATCTTCACAAAGCAGCAGTGCTATTTATGGATAAAAACAACAATTCTGAATGCTTTTTATGTCATCTGATTAAAAACATTAGTGGAAAATAACTGGCCATGGACTCTCAAAAACATGTTCTGGTGAAAAGTGTCTCTCGAAGACCCAGGGACAACTGACTCAACCTAGGTTTCTCTCAAGGGATCAGAAAGCTCTAAGCCTAGTCTCTTAAACAGCCACTGAAAATAGAATAGATGTCTTGCGGGGGGTGGGGGGGAAAGGAAAGACAACAACAACAAAATCCCAACAACAGACAAAATACCCTTCCCTGAAAAGAGGAAAAAATTATTGAAGCATCTTAAAACAATTCCTGCATCTAACTTCAACAGGGAAGATGAGGTGTTTCTCCATAATGCAATTGTCTTCAGCTTTCCTTGAAATGACTGACAGCCCAGCATTAAGCTTTAGGGATGCTCAGAAGATACAAAATGTCAAGTTTGATGTTGAACATGCTAGTATTTTAAGAACAACACCTGTTCCAAAAACCTGTGAATACTATTATCAGTCCCAGAAAACAGGAGGAGACAGAAGCCCTTGGCAAGAGAAACTACAAAAGACTTTTCTTACTGTTGAGGAAATCTCTCTTATCTGCAGTTTGAGAATGCTTTGTTTGTTTCTTTATTCCTCCCCCATTTATTTTTAGATTGAGTAGGCAGGAAACAACATTACTTTGGAAGCGGATCGTTCCTTAATTGCTCTTTGCTTCTAGTCACTTTTAACACAAGGTACCAGTAAACTAGCTTGCAAAAATACAGAACCATGGTAGCAATTGCCCGTGTTCACCTTTTCTAGGCTTTAGTTGATGTTAACACATGCAACTTCTCTTTAAAAAATACATTACATCAGAATAATACTAACAGTAGTTAATACTTGGTAAACCCATGCTTTTCCTGATTTATCGTGATATATTCATGCATATATATTTGCTTACACTTCTACATGTGCTTGAGGCAGTGTTTTTGTTGTGTTTCTATCATTCTGTTGCTCTGAACAGTACTCAGAGCAGGTTTTCTTTGTATTCAAAAAGCCTGGGAATATGTATAATATTGCTACCTGCATAAACAAAATAAAAACAAGAAAAAATAGAAGTTGAATGTGTAAATGCAATGATAACAAAAAAATAAAGATATTTCCAGAGGGGAAAAAAAAAAAAAAAAAATCTATTTACTAACTGAAATTTTATTGGAAAAGAAAATGGTATCATACATTTGGAGAAGAATAAGAGAGTAGATTTACAGAATATGTCTAGTGGGAATCCTGATAATCATCTAAGATTTAGAAACTCAATAGGGAGTGTCTTCTCTAATTCATTGACAAAGTATACATTCATTCAACTATATGTCAACCAAATACACAGATTTGTTTTGATCACTGCACTGAGTACCAGGTTTCTTAGCCTCACATACAAAATTCTACCCAGACACAACAGAAGGGATAGTCTTACTATTCAGAAAAAAATTTCCTTATTTAATGACTCTTTTCCTCTCTTAAATTTCAAATGTTCATCTTGAATTCTAATACAGAGTTTACTTCTGAAATAACAGTGTAGGCTGTTAGTCTAACTTCATGAGCATTAACCTGGAATCTTATACTTAAAAGTGGTGTGCTTCGTAAGTTGCATAGCCTTCCGAAAGAAGTGCTTCAAAATTGTGATTCTAACTTCTTTCTGTCTGGTGAAAAACAATAGACCACCACCTGACGATTCAAATACACCAGTATTTTCTCTAATAAAAAGCTTTTTGAATAAAACATACAGTAATAACAAATTTTCACTATTTTAAAGAATAATCTAGTGACTGAATATTAAAAATGGCACCTGCACACTTTGTCTTGAACCAGATCCCCAGCACCAGTACTCAAGAATTAGTTAGGAAATGTGGTCTTAAGATGCCTCTGAAACCCTCCAATTCTGTGTGTTTCAGGTACAGCTTCTGCTCAAATTAGAACCAGAAGTTACTATAACTGCTGAAAACAAAGATCGTCCAAATAAAACAACTTCAAATTATGATATACTATACCCCCCACACTTGTGCCAAAAGAAGAGGAAAAGATTTTTCAAGTAGCTGCTTAATCTAGCCATCTAGCCTCTTGGTTACTTCCAGGGAAGATGGGAAGATAAACAGCACAACACAGTTTCCAACATCTTCTGACCCCTGGTTTATATTCAAAATCACATTTGTCTTTTTTTTTTTTTTTTTACTTAAGTAACAGAGCTGCATTGAGCTGCAACACAGGCCATGTTTAACAGAGACAACTACAAAAAAGTGTTTGTTTTCTTCGTGCTCTGAGCTCAGAACAAATGAGATTTTTTTCTTGTGTTGACGGTATACTTTTGCAGTGACAAATACAGGATTCATTTAAAACAACACATTATTTACTTACCCAAGGATACAAGCAAAAGGCAAAATGAGTCTAAATAATGGAAGACCAGCTACATAAGTATTTTTGGAAATTTTTCTCTGGATAACTTGATCCCTAGCAGAAAGAACTAGACTATCTTCCCTGCACCTCCATTCCTTCAGAGGGAGAGATTGGCAGGCCACCAGCTTTTCGACTGTCATTGCTTGGAAGCCTCCTTACCGTTGATCAGTGCTTATCATATTTTGATTCTTTCACCCTTCTTTGGTCACAGACTTTTGCATTTGGGAGGTGAACCCCTCTGATCCTGGAGTCTGACAAATACTGTCCTCCCTATGGAAAGTTCAGCCATCATTTCCCTACACCTACCACTTACAATTCCTTGAGTCAGTTTGGGAGAGAACCGCTGAGTAGTATCAGTAGCCAAGAAGTGCTTTGTTGCTTCTGTTTTTGTGATAACCATGTTATGATTGAAGCAGCACATTGGCTAGTCTAGAGAGAGTAGATTCCAGCTGAAAGAGACACAGAATTTGATGACAAAGCTGCAGAAAATGTTAGTGTGCTGGCTCAACCTGGCAGACCTCACCAGTTTCTTTATGAGCATGAAAAGCAAATGATGGGGGTGGCCTTGGGCTAGTGGAAGAGAAATGCAAGCTATCTGGGAAGATCACACCATACAAAGGCTTTCACTTCTGTATCAACTGCTGATTATTCAGAAGAGACAACCTGTTTCTACCCATGATGACAATGGATGCCTGTGATTGCCCCTCAGGTTAACTAAAGCAACTGAATCCACATGATAGGAAAGGACCAAGGAAAAAAAAAATTGCTTCTTAGGTATTATACAAAATTCTGTCTGTTAATACTTGAGCAAGTTTTTAATTGGAAAACAAATCTGAATGTAGAAGCTGTTCTACAAATAAGGAATTACCAAATTATTACCATTACAGTGAGCAAGAAGGAATTAATTCAGCTTGATCTTCAGATTAGTCTGATCATACAAGATTGTTAATAAGGATAGGGAAGTACACACTTAATCTGGAAGTTGATCATATTTGATAGACACAAGAGATAATTATAGAACTTCAGCTGTCATCTTATAGTATAACCATACACAAAATTGTCATACTTTTAAAAAACACAAATTAATGAGGCCATTTGCTGAATCTCCTTTAGCTTTGCTCTCTGGTAAATTATCAGATATTTGCAGAAACAACCACCTATGGAGTGGAGTGGGAATAAATAAATAGTGCATACAGAATGTATATTTATGTATATATGTGAGAAAACAATGGAATATAATTATCTACCATGCAATCAATTCCAGATGCTTCTCCTAATCTAAATAAGGATGAAAAGTAAAAATGTACAAATTTTTAATCCAAAAGCTTGAAGTAATTATAATTCAGACATTCATTTTCATTATATTTGGGGGTTTAACTATCAGCTTGTATTTTATATACTTGAAAATTTCACACTTGAAAATAATATCTTGTCTTGAAAATTAAAAAAAAAATACCCAAAAACCCCCAAACCCAAAAAATGAATAAAAACTGTAACAAATAAAAACCCAAAAAAGCAAACACATAAACCACAAGTTATTAATTTGAAAATGTGTATGTTTCCTTTTTTTAATAACCACATACACATACTTATAGAGGGGGCAAAAAGTGTTTTAATGACCTCCTGGTACTTAGTTATCAGAAGGGGAAAAAGTCCTTTGAGAAAGTATTGACTTAAACTGTGATGTCATGAACACAAAAGACACTTCAGAGTTATAAGAAGGAGGTGTAATAGCACTTAGGCAGATCCAAAAGCTCTGTCATGGAAATCCAGGTAAGCAAACCCTTAATGCTGTTCTTCCACATACACAACACAGGTAATGGGAACTCTGCAGGATTTTTAGGATCTCCTGCACATCTAAGAGTCACCCCAATGTTAATCTAATTCTCTTTGTTTAGCATATTTTCACTAGTTTGATATGAAAAGAACATGTACACATATTCTACACACACATATAGCATTACAGAATAAGTACCATAAGAATTCTGAGTGAGCAGCTGAAGCATGTGTAAAGCAGTTATCTGTGCTTTTTTGAGGTATGAAATTTTTTTCATGATTTCTAATTGCAAATTAGACATAAATCATTGCAATAGTAAAATTAAATACTTTTGTGAATGAATTTTTGAGGAGTTCTGTGTGAAGCATATTTTCTAATATTATCTGGAATCCTTTATTTGCACTGCTGCCCAGAATTAGAATTATCCCTCTTCTGGATTAAAGATGCAATGGTGGATTAGTCTATCACTGATGTCAACATAATATATCCTTCCCAGAGGCTTAAAATGAAAGGAGGTCTGTTAACTACAGAGTATGTTAAAACAAAAAAAAAAAAAAAGCCCTTTGACACAAAACTGTATTTCTGTATTTTAACATCTAAGTATCATCATGTATGAGGTCAAAGAAGTTTATGAAACACAGCCTCAGGTTCAGTGCCATGTGTCAGCTCTATTCCTTTCACAGATTGTATCATCTATAAAATTATTAAAACATGGGGCTGTTTCCTGCAAGGATTAGTATTAGTATTACTTCTAGCTTTAGTCACCTGGACAACCTCTCTAATACCATCTGGACAATTTAAATTAAAACAATTTGCTTTACTTTTGCTACTTGATGCTTAAGTTTGCATTTTGCAAAACTGTGTTTCTTTATTTGAAAAAAAAAAAAAAAGAGTCAGTTAAAGAATCAATTTTTTTATATTTAAGTCTATTATTTTAAAGGAAAACATATGTTGTATCAAAGCAACACAGGAGATGAGCTCTTTCTGAAAACTTTAAATTGAGCTATGATGTGGATTGATATACATAAGTTTGTTTCAGAAAAACATCAAATTGATTCACTGTTTAACACACTAAAAGAGATGTTATGTTATTCTGTAAATTAAGAGACATGCTACCAGTTTCCCATAGAATAGTACCATACTCCAAACTTTTATTACATCATTCATAAAACAGCTTCCCTTGTGAACTTCTGGGAATATTTCATATGCTGATAGTCACACAATGATGTCTTTTAGGCCTGTTTAATATTTAAGCCAAATTCTATAAAGTTTTCATCATCTGTAATAAAATATAATGTGCCGTATTTTCTTGAAGTAATTAGACTTTTTTTAATTACATCCTATGAAAAAGTAGAGTTGTTAGCATTAGAGGTTGCAAAGTAAGACACTGGAGCCTGATTCCTCTTGTTTAAGAAAAGAATGACCCAATTGACTTAATGAATTTGTAGAATTATTGCTTTAAAAGAGTAACTAAATTTGGCTATAGAATTCAGCTAAGCAATAAACTTTATACCACACTTGTCTCTTGGTGTCAATAAGAATACAAGGATTAGATATTCTAGTGTTTATTTAATAAAAGACCTCTGTGTTGTCGCTAATGTTGCTTCTTAAATTGGATCTATGAAGAATGATATAGAAGTCATTAAATGTTTGGGTGCACGGTTTGCAGGCTGTGTGTTCCATTCTTTGAAAGGAAGCCATTGTAAAGGGGGAGGCTCCTCAGCACAAAGCAGGGAAAAACTGCTTTTCTGGCAAATGACAATATCAGCAACAAAACCCCTATTAGAGCTGCACGCTTCAATATGCAGTAAATAATACCCATATGCTTTATAGAAATAAAAGGGTGGAAGATGGGGGGAAAAGGACTTTGAGTTCTGTAGTCAAAGGAATTTAAAGGTACATCTAAGTAGTCTTGAGAGAGATCACTTCATAATGAAGTATCAATTACATACAGCCCTGAATCATAATTAGCTATGTATCCTCAGACTAACAGAGCAGCTATAATGCAGTTCTGTACTTCTCTGCAATTGATCTCAGTGACTATATAATTTTCTTGACATTTTACAACTTATTGATACCGTAATCACAGTTCAGTTTTCTTAAGCACAGACTAACTAAACCATTGAGAAAATGCCAATAGATACATAATCAAGAAGATGTCAGACCATTAGATTATAACGTTTACATCCAAGAAACAGCAGACAGCAACTCAAATCTGAGTTTGTTTTTCCACCACTTTGGATGTCTGGATTTTTTTAAAGGGAAGGGAGTTCATTTTGGCCCAAACCTGTTCTCTCCCTGCTCACCTCCCACTTTTTTTTTTTTTTTTTTCGTTAATGAGCCCCCTTAAAGTAGAAACAGAACTCAAGATACAGGCAACTCCTAATCCCCAGAACCCACAGCCCTAGGGGAACAAGCCAGTTTCCCCCTCAGGATCCAGCTCCTCACGCTAAAGCAGAGCCTTGCCCGGAGAGCTGCCGAGCGGGGCGGTGGGACCCGCCTGGGGCCGGGCCCCGTCCATGGTGCTGCAGCCGGACGCCGCTGCCAGAGCCGCGCTGCCGCTGGAGGGCCCTTCCTTCTTTCCTCCGCCAGCACCCTCCAACAGCTGCTGACACGGCTCAGCCCGACTTACAGAAATTCAGCTTTTAGGGAGATTTAATAGCGGGGCTGGGGGTAATAAAGAAAAAGATCCCCAAGCCTCCTGCCAAAGCCCTTCCCAGGCTCTAAAGCCTGCTTTTCCCTCGCAGTCTCTCGGCTGCCAGGGGCTCCGGGCGGCAGGGGAAGCCCCAGCCCAGAGCACAACTTTCCTGCAGACATCCTGGCCACAGGGACAACCCGGCTCGCCCTGGTGCCGGCTCTCCCGAAGCCCCAAAACAGGGGTCGGGAGAAGAGGGGATCCAGCACCCTCGTCACCTGCAAAGCTGTGGAGAAGCCAGGCAGGAGAGCGGGAGAGACTGGGAGCTCCCTCGCCTCCCCCTCCTCACTGCCAGGTTCTGGTACCAAGGAAACCCCCGGAGGGAGGAGGGAAAGGAAGAGGAGGCTCCCATCGTATGCACGGTACCCGCCGTGCTTCCCCTTCTCTGGGCGCCCGGAGACAACGCCCGCTGCCCCAGCCCGGACTCACGTGTGCCGTCAAACCGGGTGGCGATGGTGTCGAGAAAGGTGTTCTGAGGTGCCAGTAATCCCTTCATAACAGGCATTTTTCCAGCGCGGTGCGAGGTTCCCCATCAAAGTTTGCCTACGAGGGTGGTTCGAGAAGAAAGTGCAGAGGGCGCCCGGGGGAAGAGAGGGAGGAGACGGAGGCAGGGAGGAGGGAGGAAAGGACAGGGAGGAGGAGGATGATGATGGGGATGCCGCCGCACCGCCTCCGGCGCCGGGAGCCCCCCGCTTGTCAGCGCCAGCACGGCAGAGCGCTCCCGCCCCCGGCTGCCGGGCGTGGCGGCCGCGGAGAGCCGCGCACAGGTGAGGAGACACCGCCCAGAGGTGCGGACCCCCCAGCCAGCAGCACCTGCGCCCCTCCCCTCGCCACCCGCCAAGGAAAGCGGGAGGGGAACGCCAGGGAAGAGCAGCTAGGTTGCTGAGAGGGCAGGGAGAGCAACCTTTACCTACTGTGGCAGGAGCAGCTCAGCCAGCACTCTCCTCCGCCCCCCATCCAGGCTTGACCCATCCAGCTATCAACACTGGCACATAAGAAGTTTCTTAGGCTTGAAACATATTAACTCACACGCACCCCTGTTTTGTGAGTAACGATAGCACAGGACAAAGCTTGAGATATTACCTTGCTGAAGGGAGAAAAGCTATTGACATGTACAGCAAGTGCCTCTATAGATGTTCATTGGAGCACTGGACTAAAACATGGAGGATGCTCCATCAGATGTGTGGTCTCATGAGTTATTTGCCTGTTAAAGCTATTTTTTATTTGTTGGACAGGTATTTTCTACTTCATTGTGAATATTTCCTAGCTATTTTTTTAGAAATTCTTCTCTGAAAAGTCTCTGGAAGAAATACATTATTATTTTGACAGCCAAAGAGAGAGTCAAGACTAGCCCAGCAGGTCTGATGTGTAAATTAATTTCAAAAAATTAAAAAGCAGGCACACCAGCTGCTCCCACATTGGAGTGAGTAACTTGCTCAGGCTGGTACTGTGTCTCTTCAAATGCTGCCAGATAATGCCCCAAGGTACAGTCATTTAACTTACTGCAGCAGCAATGGCAGTACTACTCCAGGTTCTTTCAGGACTCAAAGACACTGGAGAAAAGTGCAAGTACATTCCCTAATCTACAAAGCCACTGTGCATTATGGAGGGGAAGCCTGTTCGTCTCTTGCTATTTTACAGTATTGCTATTTTTCTTTCTTGCTAGTCCTGTTTATTTGCACTTCTCCCTCTCTCCAGATGGATAGAGTACTTTGCTCCCCACTTTTTAGGGTAAGCAGCACAATGAGCACAGGAGGGACAAAAAGGGGCTTTCTTTATGTCAGATAATTAAAACCAACCAACCAAAAAAAAACCCCAAACAAATAACGAACAGAAAACAATAAACCAAAACACATACACACATTAAAAAAAAAAAAAAAAAAAAAAGACACCAAAACAAACTACCTTAGGAAATGCTGATGCATAGGTTTTATAGCACAATATAAAGTCCACCCGCAGTAACCCCACCTTGGCTTTGAAGAAAAGCAGTATTTACTGAGATCATGAATCTGTCCAATTCTCCTTGTACTGGAATCCTATACAAAACAGTTGATGTAGAGCTGCCAGCTCAGTTTTCACAAGTGGCAAGTGAAAAGGGAGACTGCCTTACAGTCGCTATTACTTTGGAAGTCCAAGATCTGAAAGAACTGCCAGTTTCTTAGTAAACTTCAAATGCATGGCAGGCTTTTACTTGGCTTAGAAATCACTAGTCTTGTCCTTAAAATGTACAATTTTTAATACCAAATGCCAGCAGCTGTTTATTTTCTTCTTCAAAATTATTCTCATGTCTTCCAGTTCAACATAAGCAGAGCCCCCAAATGAATTTCTTTCTACTTCATCTCACTGGCAGGTATCAAACTCATAGGAAGGTCTCATACAGATACCATGAGCTACACCACACTCCTACTTGGGAAATAAAAAAAATCCTGTTCCAATATTGCAAAATCCAGAGGAGCACAATCAGATTTTTCATTCTGACAAAGCACTCAGCAAGAGAGGTTATTAAAGTAAACCTGAACCTCTGAAACTTGCCAAGGGGTTCACATCTGTTGTATCCTGTGTGCTGTGGTCAGTTTGCACTCTTTTCCAGGACCTGCCCCAAACACCCTCTAAATAGGGATATAGTGAAGGAGAAAGGATATATTCTCAATCCTACTACAGAATCAAGAGACAGTAACCTGTGTACACAGCTAAAGATTTCAATTTTGACTCACCAAAAATCATCATAAAAGGGAAAAAGTGCTACTATTTTCCAAGGGAGTCAAACTGCCACCTAATAACTCTTCCAGCCCATAAGTGGCTGATATTGTACTTCCTCACATGCAACGCAGACTCTGAAGTGTAAAAATTATGTTATTTAGAGGGCACTATGTCATAAGAGCTTCATTAAATGCCCACTGAAATTCCTTAACAACCAGGAGAGAGAAAATGTTTATATAAAGCCTTAGGGCTTAACTTGGGAAAAACAAACACACGCTCAAACAGTGATACAAATACACACCCCAAAAGGGATGGATAGGTCTCAGAGGAGTTACGTGATATGTTTAACATTGACAACAGTGAGCACAAGTTACAGTTTTTGAAGTGTATGCAACATAGCCAGAAGAAGGTCATGGCAACTGCAGTGAAGGCTCTGACAACAATGAAACACTGCTGATGCACAAGAGGGAGAGACAATACCAAATTCTTTATAAGGAGAGCATGCTGAAGGCCTCTTCAACTGTGAGAACTTCAGGAAAGAGGAAGTTCATTATATTTCAAAAATACTTGTAAACATGACATACTGTTATAAATTGGTTATGACAATAGCCACATACTATGACCAACTGGTAGCAATTAGGCCACAAAACAACCACCCAAACTTTTCTGAAGTAGAATGAGATGTTTTACAAAAGTGATACACACAAATAGCCTCAAACTACATAAAAGAAATTGAAGTGTAGCATCCTTATTTGCACTTGAATTTGGCATATTCTACAACCGTTTATTCACAATAGTAATCTTCTTTAATACAGATTGGTACTTAACTTCAGAGAGACAGTTGAAAACACTGAAGCAGTAAGTCTGGAGTAGTTCAAAGCAGACAAATTTAGCAGGTTGAAATTTCAGTGAGAACAAAAAGTTCAAGAAAGCAGAGACTGAACATCTGAGAATATTTAAGAGAAAGGTGAAGGAGTAACTGAAAATTTGTAGCCAAGTACTGGAAAATTAGTTCTTAAGATTTTAGCAAAACAGAAACTAGGTACTCTGAAGAGGTTCTTTGGTTTGGTTTTTTGTTTGTTTGGGGTTTTTTTGTTTATTCTGTTTGGTTGTTTTTTTCTCCCCCACATGTTTAAGGAAAGAGAAAATACAAACCTGGATGACTTTAACCTTGTTTCAGGAAATCAACTTTCAGTCCTTTGATATTAATATAGAATTTGAGTATCTCAGATACCTAGACACTCTCTCTAAGAGATTACTTTTTTTTTTTTTTTTTTTCCCTTTTGCTGGCAAGGACAGATAGAAAAGCATTCAAATCTAACTTTGATTTTTGTATATAAATCTGTATCCATTCTAGGTAAATAGCCCACTCCACATATTCCTCTCTTTGTTTGCTGTGGAGCACTTCACTGAACATAAAAAATTTATAGCAAGGCAGTACCAGAGCTGAGAGACAAAGGAGTAATAGCACTGCTACTACATTTCAAGTTGCCATATAGCATCTACATTGCAAACAAAATTTAGTCAGGGGCTTATGATTTAGACCAGAAGTACAAGGTTTGTTGTTTCAAATTACTCAACAGTATGTGAAATATAATCTCAGCCATACGTTCCCTCCCACTTATCCACTGCTATTTGGTCATTCAACATAACACGTTACGTTTTCAGACACTCTATAATCTTTCTAGATATTGCTAGTTACCCAAGAAGTGAGGGCGTGGACAGAGAGCTTGGCACAGAACATATGCAAGGAGCAGCATGTTTTAGCATTTTTGGTCATGACTGCACACCTCCTTTTCTTCATTTATGATTTAACTGAAAGCACATTTTCCAAGTTTCTTGATTAATATTCCACAGTACCACAAAACATCTCATAATAGAAGAAGTTAGGAGCTGCTTATTTCTTCCCCGGCATAAGCACTTGACCTCAACTCACCTGCTACAATTATGTAAATGAAAACAGTTAGTGAAAAATCAAATTAACCATCAGAAAGGACTGCCTGCAGCTTACTTTTGTGCTTGAAATTGCCACCCACTTATTTGTTTGTTAACCTGGGCATCCAATGGGAAAAAAAAGGAATTATGAAAAGTCTGAAAATACTAGGAAAAGACAAAGAATGACAAGCTGCTGTTCGTCTGCCACGAACAAGCTAATTTAGTCTGAAGTAGTGTGCGTCAAGAGTATCTTCCTAATAAACGATCATTGTCCTTAAGAAATGCTGTCCTCTTTCTTTCTTTGTGCACAAACCAACAACAGAATTTTTCAAGAATAAAAGGTGCATAATTGAAGCTCTGACAAGTGACTGACAGTTTGAGTTGAAGTTTAGAAACAAAGATATCACCTTTGGCTTAGGAGGCAGTTAAGTTGTTGTAGACTGGGAAAGCTTGCAAAAAAAAATTAAAAACCCAAAAAACAAAATGAACAAACAAAACCACAAACAAACAAAAAAAAAATCACACCGAACAAAACAAAACCAACAACAAAAACCACACCAAAACAAACAAACACAACAAATAAAAAAATCACAAAGGGGCAAGGGATTACAATACTAACCTCGTTCATATACTCTTCCCCAACTATCTGCTGCTAGTCACAATGGACCCTTGGTCTGCCCCAGTAAGTGTTTTTCATATATTATGTGGATTACAGAGACCTACATGTAATTACACACCTGCCAGCAATTCCTACTATAAGACCATGTTTTCTATTGTATAATATTTTGCCAAACATGGCAATCTACTTCAGACAGAACATATCCCTGGAACACTTCAGCTATCTTTAAATAAATAAATAATAAAAAAAAATATACATACACACACATATATATATATGTATGTGTATGTGTGTATATATATATATATATATGTATGTATACACACACATATATTCAATCATTTCCAAGATTCAAGTGAAGAGGAAAAGTACAGGTTCAGAAGTCTCAGAAAACAAAGGAGAAAAACTGAAACATAATGTGCAGGAGAAGCCACACTAGCCTGGGAGCGATCGGTAATATTAAGATGAAACAGGTGAGGACAAACAGGAATTAGATGTTGGAGTAAGGAACAGACAGAGCTCTGCAGGGAACCTGGAAACCCTTGAGCCCTTACCCAGAAAGCAGAAGTCAAGGGAATAAAAAACCAAAAAGATCATTAGGAAATATCTCAGCTGAATTAGACTCAACGGGAACGAGACAGAAATGAACAGCAGGAGACGAAGCAGAGCAGCTCTGAAACAATGTGGCAAAACACCAGGAACAGGATGAAAAGTGAGAAAGGAAGCCGGAGCTGGCTAGCTAAGAAATACAGCATGGGGAAAACACAGGATTGCATGGGGGACAATTTGGAGAGGAAACTGTTGAAACAAGTAAAGTACTGGGGATGAAAGCAGAAGAATCCATATATGAAAGTACCTGTGATGAAGCTAAAGATTCAAACCTCGCTTTCCGTCTGCTGCTGGCAAATATTTATAAAATGCTTGGCAAAAGCCTCATTTCCTTTTTTATGTTGGTGTAAATAAAGGCTGCAAGCTTACCAGTGTTCACAGACACATCATTCACTAACATACTGAAAAACAAACAAAAAGCCCAACAAAACAAACAAAAAGCCCAACAAAACAAACAAAAAGCCCAACAAAACAAACAAAAAGCCCAACAAAACAAACAAAAAGCCCAACAAAACAAACAAAAAGCCCAACAAAAGCCCCAATGTAGTAAGTTGAAAAGGTTCTAGTCATACTGATACCATCAGCATATTAGGCTGCAATTTATGTATTTGTATATATATGTGTATATATATATATATGCTTATATATAGGAAATAAAGTCAGACACATCATAACGACTAATTTAATTTTTCAGATTGTTCAACTACATAGAGTTATTATGGTCTATACAATCTTGATTTGATCTTTGATTAGAAATTCACATACCCAGGTCTCAAGCATGTATCAGATTTGTATAAAGAAGAGATGCTACCTCTTGCTTTCTGGAAAGTAGAAGGTGAATTAAAACCTGAAGATAATCTTCTTGTCAAACCAAAATAAGTCAATGGTGAATAGATTATATCAGATCTCAAAATAAATAAGGTTATAAAATTGCTGTTTCTGTCCCCATTTTTCTATCTGTAAAAGCAGGATTGTAGTTCTCAACTTAAAGGACTGTGTAGATATTGTTAATGTTTGTGTAACATAATTTTACAAAAACATCTGATAAAGCTAGAAACAAATTAGCAGTTTTCATTGAAGAGATGTTCAGGTAGTGTTCAGAAAGATGTGGAACCACATTTCAAAAAATGAGGAATTAACAAGGCACTGAATTGTTTTGTCATTAATTGAGCACCATCATGTGGGAAAAAATTATCATTGTTGTTTATACAAAAAATATTGCTTAAGTTAGAAAAGTATTTCTATACACAGAATTAGCATCCAAAGCTGAATAAGTATTATCTAGTTTGAATCAAGTTTGGTTTTTATCAGAAAAGGAAACAAAAAAAAACCTACCAAACTAAGCCAAACCCCTCAACAAAATATAACAAAATTAAACACAACAACACACCAAAATAACAACACACATAAACAAAATAATCAACAACAAAAAAACACTAAAAAAAAAAAATCATGCTACGCTCCTAGAGATTAAGCTGAAGCTTATGGTTGACTAAATGAGAATAGAAGTTTTCTTCTCAAAATCTATGCAATAAAATAGAGAGTATGTTGGATTTAGAGTACGCTATTAGCTTATTTGTGTATTTCCTGGACATGAAAGACATTGCATGCCTGTTTACCCCAGGCATTCAAGGTAATGTTGATGTTAAACAATTTTGTAGATTATTCTACAGTTCAAAATAACTTGGCTGTTACAGTTCATCTGTTAATGATGAGTGTTATTTTTGTTCCCAAATTTTTCCTTTAAATACTCAGTGCATACAAATGTAGCTGTTGAGAATATTCTCTATAGTAATATTACAACTTCATTTATTTATTATTTGGAGTTTAAAACTATTTCACTATAAAGAAATCTTTTACCCACTTGAACACAAGTAGAACAAAACCAGAATTATTTGCAAGTTCAGATCATGTTCAGTGAAAGCAAAGGAAAATTCAGCCTAAAATAAGTTGTACTGCTTTATAGAAGCTATGGTAGTATGTTTTGAATAAAGACAGTACTCAAAAGCATCACTCCAGCTGTGGTATTTGCTCTTAAGCATGATCTTTCCTAAATGCAGATGTAAAAAGTGGTTACTTTCACAGATGTACAGAATTTGAAATTATACTACCATATTCCCACACACATATCCTCTGAACACTGGGAAATAAGCACCTGAATTTACTGTCAGCGGAATTTCAGTTTAGCATGGTCACTTTCCAAACACCATGATTAAAATACAACTCAGAAGACACCACAAATTCCTTCACAAATACACCTATTTTTAAATTATTAAACCGGATAAGTGGAAAATAATTTATTCTATTCCCTGATATTTTTAGAAGACAATATACATAGGGCTTAAGCTTCCTCAATAACACTAAAATAACTCACATGATTCAGAGGTATTCTTTCTTACTTGCAGCAGTGCAATGAAGAGCAGGATAAGACCCACTGGCTGGTTTTACTGTAATAGTATTTCTGACTTGCACAGCACCACAGGTAATTCTGAAAGTAATAAACAGTACAGCTATGCTGGTCCTAGCAGTGTTGTGGCACTAATTTGAATTAAGATTTTGGTAGCCATTCATGAAGTGACATGAGAGCAGTAAATGACAGCAACATTGTTTTTCATAAGTCTCTGCAAGTCACAAAGACTGCCAAGACACAGAAAACTCAAAGAAACAGAGACTGTTATTTCACTAGATGTCATATTCAATTTTGTTTTCAGTGCAATTGCTTTGACAGAGGATTCATTAATAAAAAGCCTGGGTGGTGCTACTGGGTTTTGTTCCTCCTTCTCTCTCAGATTTTACAGCATTTTAGAAAGTGAAAAATCTCAACTTAAAATGTAAGATTGATTGTTAAAACATGTTCAATAGCATTCAGGACCTCCATGCTTGTGAAGTACAAGCATTTCTACCACTTCATGTCATAAAGACAGAAAAAATAGTGCTACAATGATGGATGCATCTTTAATAGACTTTTAATTACTACAGAAATTACACCTGGCATATAGGTTTTCTAAAAAAAACCCATCTTTCTTGTGAGGCATACGTCCAAGACCTTAGATATTTAGGGTTTTTTTAATGGTAAATGTGGATACCACTCAATTATATGGTTTCGTTGTGAAGCGAACAGTAAAAAGATATTTTCTCAAAGCTGCAACTAGCAAGCTTCAAAGAAGTCAACAGCAATATTTGAAGTCAGATAATAAGTTTTACTTTAAGAAGTTCCCAACAAGGAAACTTGAGATTTTTTTTTCCCCCCACTATATAGTTACAATTAATATATTTTGTAGTATCTTTCATGACATCTAAACAATAACTGGACTATGTTTGTGAACTTCAGTTCTTTTATCATTGTTTTACACAGTAAGAATGTGGGGTTAATACTCATGGCAAGTCAAACGTAACTTCTACCTCAGTACACATTTTAGGTGACTTTAATGGATGCATACTTTAAAGGTACCCTGAAGTCTTCAATCTTTGTCATAGAGGACTGTAAATATAATGATTCCAGAGATCAAAAAGTGTTGATGGATCATTAAAATGTCATAAATAGCAGCTTAAAAGCTTCCATAAAAATGTTAGAGAAAGACGTGCTTATCTTTTTGAAATATATTGCCATAACTCCAAGATACCTTTCCAAAAAGCCTAAATGCACTTAAAAAACCAACCATTTATTAGTAAAAATACAGCCTCACCAAGACCAAATATTTTGCCAAGAGTTAGTTTCAAATTATTTGCCATCTTGATGTCTCTGCTGAAAACAGAGGAGTGGGTGTTTGTTTCCAGCTCCCCACACTCTCCCGAACACCCCATCCCTTTCCCATTTTCAAATACAGTCTAAAGTTATTTACCATCTTATTATCAGGCATTATTGTTGTAATTCTTCATTAATGAGACGGAATGTGGGTACCAAAGAGAAATCCACAAAAAAAATAGCCATCTGTCTTAACGGCTAGATACCTAAAATTGAGCAACACCAGTATTTCAAGACACACAGCACAACAGATTAACTACAGTGTGTTAAAGCTATATAAACCAGAGCCAGCTACATCCCACACATACACAAGTGTTCTTTAATCTTTCAAATTTACCAGCAATGCTACATACTTATTTTACTTCTCAGCTCCTTTCTTGATCCCAAAATACAAGTATTTACACACATACAACCCCCCACACCACAGGTATTATGGTATGTATGCTATTAAAAATATTTATGAATATATATATATAGTTTACAAATATATAAGAGAATATGTGCGTGCATAGTCACGTATAAACCAACTTGTAATCAGAATGGTGTAAATAATTTATTATTAGTTAATTGGTCAAGCTGAAAAGTTTGAAGACAAAGCAGGGAGGGTGTCCTATGACAGTCTTTCATGCATCTCATTTAACTAATTGAGGTAATAGTAAATTTGTCAGCACACCAAATGTAATAACACCTTGTCTCCTAACAGGAGAAGGAAAAGAATGAAGAGAAAAGAAAAAGAGAAATGCTAATTTTAAAATTAATGAAATGGGTTAGACTTATTTCATGAATCCTTGTGTCAACTGCAATGGGTAAAATTGGAAAAGATATTGCAACATGTATATCCTTTCTGAAACTTGGGAAAAGCAATAGGAACAATTTTCCATAGCTTTTGGAAAGAGTTTTCTTAACTACAGTTCAGGTTACATTACCTCCATATTATACCAATGATCATCACATTTTTCCCATTTAAGTCAACCACTTAATAGTTAAATCCCAAACAAACAAACACCCACACAACCCACCCTAAGCAAAACCACAAACCTAAAATCACAGAACCCCTTGGATATGCATTAAACCCTATTTCTACATTAGAAGTGCTTCAAAACAGAACATATAAACTGTAAGCAATTAAGGAACAAGAGGGTAACCTTATCCACCAAGTGTATAACAGATCGGCCTTAATACTGATTGATCTGCTTTTTAATCTTCTCCAACTCATCAACTACTTTCCCATCTTAAGAGTTTCATTAGATGTTGTTCTTATGAGGCTGTTTAAACATGAGAACTTGTAAAGCTACTTCAGCAGTCATATTTCATGTTTTTCTGCCTAGAAGATGCTCTGTGTCTTTACAAAAAAATTAATTACCTCTGGTTTCATTTTTATTAGAAAAAGATATACCTTACTCTTACGTATGTGTCTTCACTGAATGTACTACTGAGTTAGACATCTGTGGAAAGAGGCACAGCAAAAGGATAGAGAGAGAAAAGTAATACCACAGAAAAAAAAAGCTCATTTTTATTTTGGACAAATGAATATGAGCATTATTGTCAAAGAAATCATAAGCAGGAAGTTAGAAAAGCAAAATTAGAAGGAAACATCTAATACATGAAAGTTATCATTACCAGCACAGAAATAACCTTTAGACTAAATATACGGTGCAACACTATGTGACATCAGGCAAAAGGGATCTAAGTAGGAGATGGTATCCAGGGAGAGAAGAGTGGGCAGCACAGCAGGAGATTCAGGAAGTGCTTAGATGTGCAGAGGCCCAGGAAAAAAAGTACAGTACAGAAACAATTGCAATAATATGCAATTCAGGATTAAGGTCAGTTTTACGCTGTAATCACATCTACTTATTTTTGCATGCTCTTCTCCCAGGTAACCCCAACAAGGCTGAAACAAAAAAATATTTTTGGATTTCAATCTGTCTTGAACTCCAGTCAGCCCCAAAATAGGTTGTACTAGTACACATGACACTTCAAGCTTGGACAATCCTAATTTTTAATTCAGATTTTGACCTTTCTCCATTTTCAATATTTCTAAGAAAATGGGGTCTCAGGTGTGTAAATCATCTGTTAGTTTATCTTCTGTAAAAAATCCTCTATATACTTCAATATGTCCCATCTATAAACAGTGCGTCTGCTCTCATCCTGCAATGGATCCAAGCAAGTAAAGCCTTATGTATCCACTGCTTGCTGTGCATAGCAAAATTAGTAGAGTATAATAGGTAGGTGCAAGGATTAGACTGGGGATCACATTACAGGATTAGAGCAAATATACATGCAACGGATTTGGTAGAAAATGACCAGACTTGCAGTAGATGCAGTCTCAGTCCTATTTATAGTATAATCTCCTCCCTAGTCAGGTTAAATTAATATCCTGATTCTTTTTGCATATACTAGTTGGCGTCTTTTGGTACAATTTTCAAGAAGAATCTTTTATCTAGGACGACATTTGCTGTTACAGTGCAGTTTAAGACACAATACAGAAATTGTGTCAGCACTTTTTGTCCCAGGAAGAGTTGAAATTAAAGTATTAAAACACAGATAATGCAGACATTGTCCTGAGAAGACTCAGAGCTTCTTCCAGTCTCATAATAAACAAGCACATTAAAATCCATGGGCACTTTATAATCATTTTTGGGAGGTTTTCTAGCCATGGAAAAGGTTTTCCATGTTCTTCTGAAACACATTTATTTTTCAAGAACTAGCAGGTTATTTTTCTGCTTGGACCAAAAATCTGTTCAGATTATTTCATCCCAAACTTTGTTTCACACTAAGTGACAGAAATCTATGATCACCTTGATCTTGCATCAAACAGCAGAGGTGAGAATAGAGTGGGATCAAATAATGTGGAATCAAATCCAGGGTAGGCTGAAATATGCAGCTTGGAACTGAAGATTTGAATAGAATTCATTTTTCTACCTTTCAGTACCATTTTTATAGTGAAGCTAGTCTACCAGCTTATCTGTAGAAAGCAGCAATCAAAAACCTTACAAAAATAAGGATCACAATGTTACTCAAATGAACTAACAAATATATGAATGTTATGAGCAGGTATTTTTAATATATATATATATATATATATATATATCCCCAACATCTGATCATTTCTCAGAAGAAGAGGACTTCCATGATTAAGGGCTAGTTACTGTGGATTTCTACATCCATCATCTGCTTTGTTTGAAGTTGAATATATGTGTAAACACATAGCTGCAGTTTATGGTGTGTGTTTTATCTGAATGGTATTAGCTTACATTTTAATAATATTACAATTTCTATAAGTAAATTTATCTTCCAAATACACTCCTAAGCTCCTAAAATCCTAACAGCTGTTTTCTCATTAGAAATTGTGGTCAGATATTTACTAGACAGGGTAGCAGATATTATCTATGCTCTGCAAGTGGTTGGGAAGAGATTTTTAAAGTTAGAATAGCAGAATATTATAGAAGTTACTGCTCTGGGCAGAGAATAATTACAATAGTTTTGTTCAGATGTTAAAAAGAATTTTAATTAGCTATATTATTTTAACATTTGAAAGAAGCACTTTGCTTTTTCCTCTCTTATGTTCAAACTACTTTGTAGTTTATACTTTATGATAAACTGTATAGATGATGAACACTTGCACAATTTGTAAAGAACCGATATGTGATCATAACTGTTTCAGAAACTAGGGTCTGAGTGGTTTATTTCAGTTACCAGAAAAAAAATAAAGGGTTATTATAACAAACAATAAGTGATTAGTCCACAAAGATGCCTGCTGTTAAAGTCCAAAGATTGTATTAACATCTGGCAAACAAAAAAAAAAGCAAGCATTTGGAAATCAACAGGCCAAAGCAGGTTATTAGAGAAGCAAGATGAGAGTCTACATGTCTTATTCTATCATCTTCTTTTAAGCCTCATTGGGGTATCTAGAGTTCGATCTCAAGAGTCACAGCTACATCAGTGTGAGATCTTATTCTCCAAATTCTTCACAATTCCCTTCACATCACCTGCCCAGCCTTTTCATGTGGACCTGGAAACAAATACACTCTGCAGTGCTGAGATAAGACAAAAGAGCTCACCTATTTCTGACATAGCCTAAGAATGGAAGATACTATATTTACCCAATAAGATCTCCCAGACAGGAGCAGAGCAACAGAGTACCTACTTACAACCAATTAGTCACTTGTGTGAAGAACTTCAGCCAGAAGTCATGTTTCCTCCTCCGCTCATTTCAGCTACGTATTTCCCTTCCTTCTCTATGCCCTCATTTTCCTCAGACCCTAGATTGCCATTCACGATTTCCTACAGAATTAATTCAGCCTTCTTTGGCAAGACAACTTGGCAAAGTTAACGAATCGATACAGTGGTTCTCAGAGAGATTTATTTTAACAAGTTTTGACTAATCTTGTTGTTCTTCGCAAACATTTAATTTCAAAACACTGAATAAATCTTCGAAGTTTGGGATATTTGCATATTTGAGTACATTTCCAGACTCTGGTATGAATATTCTAAATTTATCATAGCTGCTAAATATTGACGTCATTATCTTGAAAGTCCAATTTCATTCAACTTCACATGGGAACAACGTTATTCTAACACCTCTGATTTCTGGGCCTCTTGCCCTATCTAAAATGGGGCAAGATTGCACTTGGACTTTAAAATCCTTTAAACCAGAACAGAAGCCACCACGACATTTCAAATTAAGTCTTATCTTCTTATTTTCTCACTATAAAGAAGATACATGATAATTTTTGCAATTTATTTTTTTGACTTTTAGTACCTTTATTAAAGCATTTTGTGACTAATAGGAGAGAATTATTAGATGGATTTTGATTACTCCCTCTCCTTATATCACTGTTTATTGACCAAAGTAAAGTACAAAGATCAACTTCAGCCTGTTCAAACTTCAATTAAGTTCAATGTGCTAACAGCTAAAGACCAAATTTACAAAGGTTTTTAGGTGCTCAATGAGGAAGGCGAGAAATTATTTTCAGAAATGTTTAATTACCTTTTATAATATTGCCTCCTGAGGGTCACCTCATTTTTTGCTGTAAATACCACTGGATATGTGAGAAGATGTTTTCACTTTCTCCTCCTCTGTGCATGAAGAAAACTATTTACAGCCATTGGGACCCCCATTCTCCTGGATCTCAATATTTCCCCAATTCCACCACAAAATTTCCTCATCTTTACTTATTCAGGCCATTTTGACAAAGATGAGCGAGGTGGGCTGCTCCCAGGACCACCTTTCAGGGCAAGTCTGAAGAATGGGAAGTTTAGCAGACAGTAGGAACTACTAGTTAGAGGCAATAACTTTTTCCAGCAGCAACTGTTGAAGGAGAATGCACTCAGACCCTAAACATTTTAGAAGTCTGGATCCTGAGTTGTATGTGACCTGGGCCTTTGCTCACCAATATAATAAGGCCCCTAGAAGAGCAGCTTTACCATAAGAAGAACATCAAACACTTTCATTGAGAATAAAAGAAGTGTGTGAAAGGTTCTGGAAAGAATTAACTTAAAAAAAAAAAAAGTTCTGTGAAATATTTGGTCAAAGTGTTTCCTCAAGTGAAAATATAAGCTAACGACCTGCTGATTGATATTAATTGCATCTTTCACATACTTTTAGATTATGGAAGTGTGGTACAAAAGGTTGGAAAGCAATTTCACATCTAGCTGCGCTTCCATTTCCATAGCTTAATTGGGCAATATGGTACTATGAATGTTATAACTAGGAAAAATTTATTCAAATTCTTATTTTCATACAGTTAGAACTACAGGAAAACACTTTGCATATTCATATTTTGGCTCAAACACTTCAATACAGTGATATACATAGCTGTTGCAAGTATTCAGATTATAACTGATCTGCTAAAGTGCATGTGTTTGTTTGATTTTTTTTTTTTTTTGTTCTTTTGTTGTTGTTGGGTTTTTAACTTTTTTAAAAAATAATTTTGAATCAATGCTCCAGTCCTATAAGCACAAGCTTATGTTCTGCACAGCTGATCCAGCAAAACACTTTAAACATATACTAATATAGGACTGGTAATATGCTTAACATTAAGCTCTGATTTAGTGAAATGCTTTTAGCACTTGCTCAGGTGTATTTTGTAAGATAAGCAGACTGAAGTATTAAACTCTCACCACACATTTTTCCAGGACTGTGGTCAATGTTTGCCTCTAGCCATAGCATGACCTGGTTAATTACGTGTTTGAAAGCTCCTAAAATAGACAAAAAGTCCAGCTCTCTGCTGGTGTAACTGCACTGATGGCACTGGAGTTAGAGAGCTTCTAGACCATGGCTCTAAACACAGCACAACATACACATTTTGTAAGCTTGCACTAGATCTACTTACTATTGCTGTCGCTACAGGTGTCATGAAGTCAAGTCAGATGAACATGTGAAAGTTTCTAGTATGGATTTAGGTGGGCTTTCTGAACCAGAGCGAAAACCTCAAGAGAAAATTAATAATAAAAATAAGACAAAAAAGCAAAGGAAAGAAAAAGGCAAAACCTAGCTGCTCAGACTCGCTTGCTATATTCAATTCCTACCTAGAATAATTATGATCCATCAACTTATCTGTGGTTTATCTCACTTTGGAAACTAATAATTTCTAGAGATAAATAGAATTACTTTTCTAGAGAAGAAGGATAAAAATTTCTTGGCAGTTTTATATACTGTTAGTCCAATAATTGATTCTGTTTCTTTAAAACCTTAGGGAAATTGTTGCAGCAACTGTTATGTAGCAGTTGAGTTTGTAAAAGGATAAATACAACACTTCCAACTATAGTCTGTACATAAAATTGACTCTAATATTATTTCTTCCTCCTTTATACACTTTGCATTTCGTCTCATGACAATCCATTCCATATTTCCTTCATTATTATTCTCACCTTCTATACAGCCTAGGTATATGGAAATTCCCATGTTCCATTTCTAACTATATTTTCTCTTATTTCCTAATTGTATTATGTGTGGTAAATTAGTAAGGACTAAACATAAACAGGAAGGTATTATTTCATTTGAGGAGTATTGTTCTGATTACACAAACACTGCTTATAACATTAGCAAGGCTTCATCTACAATACAGAACAGGATGCAACTCAGTGTTACTTTTTATTATTGAATGTGCGAGTGATATATTTCACCAAGGAATCAGTAATGAAGCAGATTGGAGAGACAACAGTATCCAAGATGCCTTGGCACAAGACCAGTCATTTTACAGTAGCACTTTCTTTTCAGAAATATAAATACTGTGATAGAACTGTGTGCCGTACAAATACTTTCATAAAGCACTCTCTCCATAGCCCAAATTCAGGTAGCTACACAAATATGTGAATCACATTAAGCATGTGAGTTATTATAATGCAGTTAAACACAATTTATATCAAACTAGTGTTTAAACATCCTTTATGCCTTTGTATGTTTTCATGTGACATTTAAACAAGGCTTGAATCTTTAACCACCTACTAAAACAGAGCTGCTCTCATATGCAAAATCTAAGCAATCAGCTTAAAGAGAAAAGATTAGACAATGAATGAAATATTTTTATGCTGAGCACCCATGTGATTTTGAATATTACAAAAGCTGCTTATTTGCATCACAAGGGCCAGAGACACCAAAACATTTAAGCACTGAGTATTCTTCCTTTTCAGCACGATACAATTATTGTATTAGAAAGAGAAAGAGCAGCTGTTAGGTAAATCTCTCCTGGCACAAATCCATGCAAATAAATAGATAATAAAATGAATAAATAAAAGATGTACCTCACACAGTTCACGTCACTGAGTTTCAAATGTCACCTGCTCCTGGTAGTCCCCATTCAAACCTGAGTGAGCACTGGTATTTCGAGAATATTCATATAAAACTCTTAGGGGTTCCTAAGCAATTTATACTTAATTTCTGCTGGAAGTGTATTTCTACACATACCACCCCATTAAAAGATTAAGTAAAAGGGAATTTTAGCAACCTCTTTGAAGGCTGCTAAATGAGCCCTTGATACTTCTGTTGAATCTGAAACAAAGATCTCTAATCAAAGTCAGTGGAATATGCGTGAAGTATATTAAGATATTAAAACACCAGCTTCAGTCACTGATCTGATTTCTCTGTCATCCACTCCCCAAGACTCGTACTCTTTACAACTTCCTTCTGCATTATCACTTGACTCCATCATGGTCTCTTCTCCTTCCACAAGTTTATTTTAGATTCTTTCAATTAAAAACATCTGAGGTGTTTTTTTGTGGTTTCCCCCCCTGTCCCCCCCTCCACTTTTTTCTACCTAAGCACATAACCTGAACCTTTGTGATATTGAATGAGACAACTTATGGATAGCGTATCAATATTAACAATGAATTTCCTTGCTTTTACTGCTTTGAATCATAACTTGAACAGTTTTCATTCTAGTTTTCAGGATTAATTATTTTTGCTTCCCACTGACACTGTAGACAGAATACAATGAGTATCTGAGAGACCTGGAACCAATGCAGATTCTAAGAAGTCTTGAATAATTTGATTTTTCTTATCTCTTCCAGTTTATAAAAGGTCTGCTTCTAGTCTTGCAAGACAAATTCTGAACTCAGATTTCAACCAAGATACTTGGTATATAGTCCTCACAGCCTTTCAGCATACAGTACTTGCATCAGAACTCACACACATTGCTGTTTACTTTCAGGAAAAAAAAAAAAAAAAAAAAGCTTCCTTGATTATACTGCACACCTACAAGTAGAAAAACTCTGAGAACTTTCTAGACTACGTGATAACACATGCTAGCAAGCCTTCAGTTCTCTATAATGTTAAAGTAGGATGCCACCTACTGCTTAAACCCTAAATTAAAAATAAGACAAACCAACTTCCCAATGACATAAAATAACCTGAGATCACTTGTGACTAATGTTTTGTAATGCTGTTGCACTAGTCCAGTTCCCAGTAGAGAGTTTTGCATCTGGCTTATAAGGTTAAAAATTGGTACTGTATGATTTCTACTGCTGGAGGATTTGTATTCTTCAGTTAATTAAAACAAAGAAACAAAAGCCACACACACAAAAGGTTACATTTTTGCTTTGGAAAGTAGCATTACTTTGTGTCACAAAATCAGTTTTTAGCTGCGAGTTGGCTAAGTTAGCAGAGGAAGTAATCCCTACAAACAGTGGCAACTTGCTGCTTGCTTTGATATTTAAAAGAATGAGAGGAAACACAAGGGAGAGAGGGAGCCAAAGTATATCAATTCAGCCTAGGGAGCTTAAGTTTCAAAAGACAGCCAGCAATATATCTGGAGATGTAAACAAAAGTTTGCAGTATTCCTAACCACACAATATTCTGTAAGACTTTGCCTTCACTCATAACCCAAGAAAACAGAAATAATCCATTACTACTACAGCCAACAAAGAGAAAACTAGCATAAAGCAAGCAAAAACAGCTTAAGATGTTCCTGGCTTGGGTTTCCTTCCCACTTCCTTGGAAGAGTTTCAGCCTCTTCAGTCTTCCCAGTAGAATTTGTTGAGTAGCTGCTCGGTAAACCAGATCAGCAAACTCATCGAGATTCAGAACAATCTTCAAAAACCAGTTTTCTTTTCCCACCTGTATTGCTCCTCTGATCCACATTTTAACCCTGCCAACATCTGTGCCAGCACAACTCAGGGGGCAAGGATCCCTAGAACAAGATTTGTTCTGTGTGGGGATTTCTGAAGCCACTTTTGCTGCCAGAGACAGCGCACAATATAATTTCTCAAAGTTTTCTCTACATACAAATTATAATAAAACAGATGTTTCTATCACTTTTTAATTGCATGCAACCTTTTCTATTCAGAAAAGAGCTACAGCAATTGGACAAACATTTTATATCTTTTACATGAGAGTTGAGCAGAGTGCAGAACCCCCACTTCCATTTGCAAGTCTGAGTCCTCAGCACAGAATTTGCATATATGTCAGAGATGAATGATGATTTATAAAGGAAAATAATTTCTAATTTAGGGGATGAAGAATTAAATTAAGGATTTTCCTAGGGTGTTGAGACCATTTTGAAGCTTTCCTCTTGCTGGCCTTGAGGTAGGCGTGTGCACACATGAAAGTATTTTGTCACTGGTTTCAACTAGTTTTAAATCAGGTTCATGCTGTTCACCTGTAGCAGAGTCATAACTTCTCTTATTTGAATAAAAAATAAAACCCAACAAACAATGCATACTGATAGGATGGCTTTAATCCACCCAAAAGTTCTGTCAATCACTGCATGAACTGAGTTACTAAGAGATAAAACAGGCTGGACTTTCATTCAACTTCACAATGTAAAAATATAGCCAGTTAGTTTTGGGTTATTAATTAAGACCTTAAGAAAAGGATGCAAAGCCTCTGTTGGGGGAAGCAAGGCATTAAGTTAAAGGCCTACTATAATGCCAAGTACATCCTAGACATTCAACAGCTTGGTTCAGAGAATCCAAGCAATGGCTATTCTTCCAACATAATATAAAATCAGTTTATTAAGCATATCATTATGACCTTCCATTTATCATATACTTTAATTACCAAGCATGCATACAAGTTCAAAAATCATCCAACCAAATGTGTGAGGATCAAGTTATATCACAATATCTTTAACATACCACAGTTTGTAAATTCTCCAACAATGAACACCAGCAGCTTTCACTTTGAAACTATTAGCTCATTAGGGAGCCAAGATATCATCGTCATTAGTCTAGCATCTAATCACCTACCACACTGAATCCTCAGTCCCTCAAGTCATTCAGAGATTTCTTGTTTCAGGGATAAAGTGAGAATACCTGCATTATCACATTGCTTACTCAGGACCAGCCTGCTCACTATTATGTTGGATGGGGTTGTCCATACCCAAAAGGGGACTTCTGATGATATTATCAAGAGAATACCATTATAAGCACGTGCATAAAGGGACCAGAAGTGATAAACAGAAAAACAGTGCAAAACTGTCCAGTGAAACAAACTTATCACTCAGCTGTGCAATAGCAAGAGTTGGCTGAAAAGACACAATTCAGTGAATATGGGAGTTCAAAAACTCAGGGTAGGCCTCCTGTACTTCACCAAATTTTGCGGTTAGTTATGTTAACCTAAGGAGTAAGCTTTAGTAGATTACTAGGGGAAGAATTACAAGCAGTGACTGTCAGATTGAAAAGTATGAGGAAGAAATCCAGTAAGAAGCTTAATTACTCAATCCTAATTACTAAATAGAAAATATGCACAATGAACGGATGTATTTACTTCCAATGGACAGGGATTACAACATTTCCAGTAAAGCCTGTTTTTTCTTGTCTGGAATCCAATTTTCTGGGTGAAAATCCCAAACCTTTGACATCTTGCCTCATTACCTCAAAAATTATTTTGTTTGTCCCCAAACACCTATTCCTTTTCAGGATAAGTGAGAAGTTTAGCCGTATCTAGTGCTGGATGGTTTCCCTTGTCAAAATTAGGAATTTTGAACACTGAAAATATTCCATTAAAAACTTTCTTAAGGCTTAAAAGGAGATTTTCAACATTATTGCTTTTCAGAGACAAAATACTTAACTGTCATTTGTATAATACTTTGAAGGTTTCATTCATAATGCCTTTTGAGGTTCAAAAGAATGTGTTGTGGGGTTTTTATTACAGTTTATTAATACTCTCACTGCTTTATTCACTCCTACATCTACCCTACCTTTTATTTAGCATAAATTTTCATGCATCCTGAGATCAGAAAGGATGACCCCAAAATGGAAATCCACATCTAGACTACAGGAACAGCATTCAAATAACATAAAACATGCTTTGACCCACTCCAGGCACAAGGTAGCACTGAGTTAACCCTGCCAGCATTTGATTTTAGATCAAAGGCATGGACATTTTAATTGGGTTTGTTGTATCATGCTCTTTGTATGACTCATTTAATGAAGTGCAAGCCTTATTTGTTACTCAAGGATCAATAAGTTTTATTTTGCACTGTAAGTGCAAAAATAACACAGTAATAAAACCAAGCTGTTCAACAGAAAACTGGCAATCTTGCACATATTCAAGTCTTCCACTTGGAAAACTTGGGTTATATATTACAGCTCCAAAGTATTAACTTTCTACCACACATGCCTAAAAGACTTTTTTTTAATAACCAGGAACACAAGCAAGAATAGATTGTTGCAATATTATGGTTTTAGTAGGGTTAATGAGGTTTGGAAAAAAGAAGCTGACCACATATTTTTATTATAACACTGCTACGGGTGTTCTGTCAGCCAGAATGAAGACGTTCAGCATCTTTTTCCTGCTGCTCATACCGCCTTTAGGAGTGACATTAAAAACAGATCAAAGTAGGGTTTCTCCTGACACGTTACATCCCACGCCGCGGAGGATGGCGTGGCACGACCCCCACCTAGCGCAACCCAACCGTACTGCAGCCATGTGCCTCCGCCAGGCCAGGTGTCTTACCGCTATGTACATACAGGCATACACACGTAAGTACACACGCACAATATATTCGTTACAGCTGCTTTGTGACAATGCAAAAGAGGCAGTTGAAAATTCAGCCTAATTTGGCTTTTTAAACATAATTTCCAGTAAATTTATCTAGCATCTGAAGTGTAGGCATCAGATTATCTTTCTCCTTCTCTTTATTACAAGAGGAATGAGGGGAGGTACAAAAAGAAAAGAACTGATTTAAAGGTAGGATTAGTGGGAAGAGTGACAAGAGAACGACAGCAAAATCTCACAATATGCTTTGTTGTTACACAGCTCAGCAGTTAGATATAACAGAGGAAGAACAAAACAGATGTATTACATTAGTAAAGTTTAATAGTTCACAACAGCAAAGCTATAAGCTACCTGTGCAATGCAACTGCAGCCCAAGTATTTGCATGCAGCAATATTGAGCAGGGCTTGCTTTTGATCTCTACAGGACACCACGTAAAATTGATGTTTCTTGTTTCAGGAAAATGAGAACAGGAAAAAAAACCCTGAAATAACTAGATAAGCAAAGATCTTTCCTTTTTAGAGGTGGCTTAGAAACTTACAGAAAAAAAAAAAGTTCAAACCATGAACACTGACACATGCCAAATAATTGTGTGTACATCTCTGTATCAGAAACTGAAGTTTTGAACTCTCAGGATCAAGCCTGCCTCTTAGGATTGCAATCAGAAACAAAGTCCACTTGGAGATCAGCCACTAGTGGTGTACCCCAGGGTACTGTGGCAAATACTAGTTAACCTCTTAATGATATGGGACAGAGTACACCATCAGAAAGTTTGCAAATGGTACAAAACTGGGAGGAAGGGCTGATACACCAGATAGTTGTGTTACAGTTCAGAGAGACCTCAACATGCAGGGGAAGAGGACAGGAACACCATGAAGTTCAACAAGGGGAAATGCCAAGTCCTGCATGTGGGGAGGAATAACCCTGTGCACCATTATAAACTAGGGAGTGGGACTGTGTGTTTACCAGCACCAGCCAACTGGAATGCAGCTGTGCAGAGAACCACCTTAGAGCACTGGTGGACAACAAACTGACCATGAGCCAGCAATGTGCCTTCATATCCAGGGCTAACATTATCCTGGGCTGCACAAGGAAAAGCATTGCCAGCAGGCTGAAGGAGGTAATTCCTTCCCTCTGCTCAGCACTGGCAAAGCCACACCTGCACTGCTGGGTCCAGATCTGGACTCTCAAAAACAAGAAAGATGAACTTAGCAGAGCAAGTCCAGCAGAGGTCTACAAGCAGTCAAGCATGGAGCATGTTACATGTGAGTAAAAGGCTGAGAGAGATGATGCTATTCATCCTGGACCAAAGAAGCTTTGGGAGGCAGGTAATAGAGGAACGGGAGAGGAAATCTTGTCAATGTGTATGAATACTGGATAGGAGGGAATGAAGGAGAAGAAACCAGACTTTTCTCAGTACACAAGGACAGGTCAATAGGCAACAGGCACAAATTAAGCGACATGGAATTCCACCTGAATAGAAGAAAATTTTAAGGGTGGCCAGACCCTGGAACTGATTTCCCAAAGACTTTGTGGAGTCTCCATACTTGGAGATATTAAAAAAAAATAATGATAAAAAAATAAATCTAACTCCATGCTGTCCTAGGGTAATCTGCTTTCATTGACCTTGCTTGAACAGGGAGTTTGGACTAGATGACCTCACGAGATCACTTCCAGCTTAAACAGTTCTGGGATACTTGCTAGCTGCAATTGATACTGGCTGCTTCAAAATGTTGATAACACCTGAATTAACACTTAAAAAAAGCAGCACCTCCCCCAATAGGAGTCTGACTATGTCTTGTACTTCTGCACATAGATTATTTAGATTGGGAAAGCAGGGGCTTTGGAGTCCAGAGAGAAGGTGAAGAAGGTTCTGACTGGAGGAAAGATCCTGAAAGTGAAGGAAGATTCTGGAGATCAAGGAACTGATGGCAACAAGTGCCACAGGAATGGCCTCTGGGACCTTGACTGATAAGGTTCAGGGCTGGTAGCTGTAAGCAGCTGCACAACACAAACCAGCAAACCTTTCTACCTGACCCATCTGAACCTGCAGCTACCTCTCTGATGAGAAGTGTAAGTTAAGACCTATTGAACATAACCTGGGGTGGGGGAAAGTGAGTGTCTGAGATATTAAGTAGGATAAAAGCTCTAATCTCCATGGCTCTTAATCTCTTTGCAGCCACACACTGGCTATAGTGTTCTGCATGGGTGAGGAGTGGCTCATGACTACATATCTAATTCACTACCAGATGGCAAGCAATATCTGCATGGGACCTAGGAAGGTCTCTGGTACTTTGTGGTCACCATTCCAGTCTGATACCTCTGCTAAAGTAGCAAACAGAGGCCTAGCACTTCCACACTACAGGTAAACACATTTGAGGGTCACTCCCTATGGAGGCAGGGTACCTAATTTTCACCCTCAGAATAATATGAGATTAACACAGAGTTGGCCTCCACCAGTCTCTCACAGGCAGCTGAAAGTCTTCCCTAGAGTTATTTTGCACAGAAGGGGAAACAAAACATCTGTCATATTTTTCTGTCATTTCCTATTGTCAAATAGGTCCCATCCACTACACAAACCTTCATTTATTGATTCTATTTCCATTTTGACCTCACTTAAAATGTTCCCTTACAAGTGTCTCTCTCTGCAACCCACTTCTCTTCTTTCTTGTAACACCTCCTATATTATGCAGCACACTTGCACACATTTGCTGCTCCACTAATGACATGTCTTGAATGCTCCATTGCCAGCTCCTCAAACACTTCCAAATTTTTCTTCTGTATTTTCTCACTATTATAAAATTGACCACAAAACTATTCCTTTGGAAACAGACCCCTTTTAAGCATCATGACAAAAGTAGGTCCAGAAGTAAAGCCCAGCCAAATACAATTGGCATGTTTGTGCAGCAGTCAGAAATAACAGATTTTGTTTATCAATTAGTATATGACAACTCCAGAATGAAGAGAAAATATCACAGGAACATAGATAGCAGCAGGATCCAATTTCTGTTATCTGTAGATTCTTTTCTGTTCCTCTTAATTACTTGTACTTTGTTCCATATTAGACTATGTTTCCCTTGGAGCAAGAGTCTTTATTTAAGTACTTACGAAACACTTGGACATGCAGATTAGAATCTTCATGTGTGCATATAAAACAAACAGCAGATAATGAAAACAATAGTTAACTGGTTCCTGACTAATGGCCCATATTTTTAGTTTAAGATTAATGAATGCTGTAAGGAATTATATAAGCTTCATAATTAGTTTATGGGCCTTTTTTTTTTAGGGCAGACTGGCAGATTTAAAATAATTTTATTTTTTAAAGTGCTGATTCTTAGTATTTCACTCATTATGGACTTTTGCCTCCTGTTAAATCAATTATTAGTCTTTTGATGTAAAAACTACTCTCAGAAAAAGCTTCCTCAGGATGTATACACACAAGTGTCACCAACGAAGAAAAGGTACTATCAATGATGCTTACATTTTAGGGGCACAAAGTAGTTCTTGCAAACTCAGCCCTGCTAGTTGAGTGGTTACTATGGCTACTTCAGGATTGATTTTAAGCATGAGTCCAACCTTATGCTTGAGCTCACACTCATCTCATACAAGTTATTTGGACAGAAGCCCAGACTGTGGCAAGGAACAAATCCTGTTTCCATGGTACCCTGTAACACAGGTCCAAACATGTGTTTGTCTACACTGAAGAGCAGTGGCACAAGAACAGCAGTACTTTCTCAGTCTGTGACATCTCCAAAAGTGTATGATTGAGGTAGTAGCAACAAGCTTGCCTGATCATCTCGCTAGAAGCATGTGCCATTAGGTCATTCCAAAATGACACTCCACAGTACGTATTCCACCAATATCTGGACATCTGTGAGTGCAGGTCCCAGAGTAAGCCATAATTCCTCCATTCTCACTCCTGTTGCTTTAGCTAAAAGGCATACTTATTTACCAAAATGGAGTTGCTCAACAGCTGCTTGAAAAAACTTTGTGGAGAAACTACCATAGAAGGATATCTGGAAAGTGTACAAGATAAAAGCATGAGGGGGTGAAGTATTAAAACATATTTAAATCCAAGGAAAATTTATGAAATATATACACTACCAATACTTATCCTGACACTAGTGGCAATTAGGCACAACAGGAATTAGTGTGGGTAGGAGCAAGGAGGAAACCACACTTTTGCTAAAGCCCATTGAAAACTGTAAAATGAGGCTTCAGAGGTCTCAAGGATAATGAAAATGTCTGCTGTTGTTTCTTCATATTAAAGGCTTACAAGCCTTCAACCTTCCCTTTGATGCTAAAGGCATGCAGAATGGTTTTGACACACTTAAAATCGCAGGTGTATATGTGGAAAACAACCATGTGCAATTTTAATTCTAAGGAGACAAAAAAAAAAAAGTCCCACTATTAGTTACATGTGGCCTGATAGGAATCATGTTGTTCATGACTGGAAGGCACTGAAACGGGTGCAGTGAGAAAATAGACATCTCATTTCTTCATTTCACACTAAGATAAAAAGGCAAATTTCACTCTTATTTGAAAATACTAGATTTTTTTTTATAACTTCTGTAGACATGAAAAGTGTGTTCCTCCCCCTCCCACCCCCACCCCTGCACCATCTCTACCAAGCTTAGCATTTGATTTACATGAGAGAAATCCAAAAAGAAAAAATAACATGCTACCTAAAATACCTCTTTGAACTCTGCAAAGCTACAGGAAGAAATTAATCTCTTTAGCTAATTCAGTAAAACACATCTTCCTAAATCCTAATCTTTCTGTACCTTGATGGTGGAGGCTTGTGGGGTTTTTTTGTTTGTTTTGTTTTGTTTTTCTTTTTTCCAGTAATCATTTTCATACCAATGAACTCTTAACACACGGCATACACACACCTAAATATTTAGTTCCTACTATGATCATGTCTATGCAGGTGTTCTTAAAATAAATCTTACATTATTAAACTGAAGTTAGTTGCCAGAACAAGAATACCAAACATTCATCCTGTAATAAGAGTTCCTGTGAAAGTCATGAATGAATTAGAGCTAAGCCATGCCAGTTTGCTAAATCACCTGCTTCTTCCCAATAACTAGTTGAAGGAATTTGTAAGAACTGGTTTGACAACTTTGGCACAAAGCAGGAGTAAGAGCACCAAAGAAACCAATACGAATAGCACCAACAATTAGTTTACAATTTAAATACAATAGTTCCTACAAAAGGTTTAAACCCAGCTTCTAGTACCACTAATAATGAAGAAGAAGGATGTCTTTTATAACAATCAAATCAATAATTCATCACAGTGGCTGACTCAACTGATGAAAAAAGTTATGCTCACCTTTATTTGTCTTCATGTTGAAAAAATAGGATATTTAAAAAAAGAGAGACCCAATTTCAAAGGAAAACAATTTCAAATTGAGTCCATCCTTTTGAAATACCTTGTACTTTAAGCTGCTGCTTGTCTGCCTCCATAATGTTCTCTGCACACAACCAGCTAGATCTGCAGCTGGAGGGAATTAAACCAGCTGCACTGAGGCAAATGGAGCCTTATTGTTCTGCAACAGGTGAGGACCATTACAACCAGGGGAGGTATAGTGACAAACTCTGCTGAGAAGCCTTCTCTGCCATCGCGTTATGACCAGAAGCAAAACACCTGTGGAAGCACACTCTCAATCCTATATTTTGAGTCAAAAGACTTGAGTTACTGAAGAACAGTTAGATAATAAGTGATGCATTTGCTTTGTCTGAAATGGAGTCTTCTGAAATATAGACTTCTGACACTTCCTACCTTCTCAAAAATCAAGTTTTACTGCATTCTTAAGACCTTTCTAGAGACTGACATAACGGTATGTGCAGTGAAGAAGCATAATATATTGTGAACACACAAAAAAAAGATGATTAACAAGTATAATTCCTGAGTAAGCTTCCTTCTAGGAGTACGTTGAGGCTTTGACTAGTATTTAGTATTACTTAACACATTTTTAAACATCTCAGCACAAACTGTAAATGCAGTCTAAAAATCTTAAAAAAAAAAACCACACAGCAACGTTTTCCATAGAGAAGAGACTTGCTGCTGCACGACAGTCAATTTAAATGTCTGTCTGTATTTTTTTTTTTCCTCTTTCATTAAGTGGTAATTCAGCTCTTCATCTTTTCCGATTTTCTTTACTCACTTTCAAGCAATTACTGTTGGGGGCTCTGATGTTAATGAGTTATACACAGCATATTTAGAAATGAAACACGCTTTTAGAGTATGAAGTTAAGTTAATGGAAGCATCAACCTGAATAGATGCAAAAGCCAGACATCTTTGATATCAGTGCTTGATTGATTTTATAAGTCAGGTGTTCACATGAATAAGTAACCCTTACTTAACTCAAGGAGCATTTTGACAAGAAATTTGCACTGATGAGCTATAAAGGCAGCCTTTTTATAAGACTCTGCTTTGCATTGTCCCTCATATTTTTGATCTTGTTTGCTTTCACTCCTAAGCAATTTAAATCCTCAACATCATAGCATATATACATATTACCATAAAAGCTTTCATACAGCCACTTATAAAAATCTTTAAATATTAAGAAACATTAAACTACTGATGTGAAAACAGTGACCTTACTTCTGAAAATATTATACATGAAGGATTCTTTATTGTCTTCCCTTAATCGTTACCGTGAAAAACAGCTAATAAGTGTTGATCAACACTTCTCCAGTGAGTTTATCAGTTTACATTCAAAGTAATCTCATTTTAAATACTCTTCTGTCCATTCTTTATTTAAATTGGATAAAATATTATAAAATACTATTTTAATAATAAAAATCAAAAGTTATTTTAAGTAACACAACACATGAAATCTTGATCTATTTTACTAAACATATAAGCTATCAGACTTTGAACAACATCAAAACCCAATTAACTAGATCTTGCAATTTACCCTCTTCGTTTTGAGCTTCATTCTCTTCTTCTGATTAAGCTAACTCCCTAATCTGAAATTTACTCTGTCCCCAGTGGATATTTATCTACTCTTCACATGGAAGAGACACACATAAGGATGTGCTTTGGGTGTACAGCTACAAAGACTAAACATGAATAGGAAAAAAAAAGCCAAAATTGCATTTTAGTACAAATTCTTTTCTCATACTCTAAGCAGGAACAATTCTAGTCTTCACTGAAAATGCCTATGAAGTTCTTCTTCCCCACCTGCTTCCCAGGTCCTTTAAAGGAAACAATATGATCCAAAAAAACTGACATAATCACATGTATGTTCCAAAGTTATTAGCCAGGATTAGAAAATTTGTGGAAGAAGAAAACAAACAAGTGAGATACATATATTTGTTAACTACAAGGGTATATAAATACCAGAACTTACCCATGAAAATTGTAGATTTTCTACCCCTTGAAGTCTTTAATCAAAATTATCTCTAAAAAGAAACTATGACAAACAAACAAAAATGCAAAAAGCAGGGAGCCAAAGAGGCAAGTAGGTATAAGGCTACATAAATTTAGCTTATATTATTTTACTGAAACACTTTAACCTCTTGAAGACTCCACTAGTTTTCCAAGCAATCAGTGGCAACATTTCACTAGGGGTGTGTTAGATAAGAATCACCTGATGAAAAGGTAAAGTTTGTGCTAATGTGCAGGTGGCTCACATTAATAGAAGAATCCCTCAGGTTTGCAAATCTGTTAAACTATCACAACGTGTGTTATCAAGACAATCTTCTGTGCAGCCATCAGGTGTCACTCTATGTAATCAAATACAAGAAATGAAAATCAAATATCTGTCTCCCAGCTTTCAACTTTAAATTGTTGTGTTTTAAAAAATATTTTAAGGAATTCCCTTAAGCCCAGTTCTTGTGAGGCAAAAAATGAAGATTTTTATATAATTCCAAGAATTCTTGAATTCAGCCTGACTTCTGGCAATGGTGGGTTACACAAGACTAGTTCATTGCCAAAGGCAGGGAAGGGAGGCTGACTTTCTAGATTATGGCTTTGCCTTTAATCTTATTTATTTTATTTTATCTGATGTGATATAGTAAATCAGGTTTCAGAGTGCTTCAAAGTGGAAGAGAAACACCACAGCCACAACGTAAAGTCCTAGACTACAATATGCTTTTTCCAATTATTCATGTTTGTTCAAAAAACTGTGGAAACAAACCTGCCACCCAGACTTCATTGCTAGACTGGGTATCACCAATCCACAGTGCTCCAAGGTTATGCTAAATCTGATTCTATCTTTTTCCTCACAACCAATATCAACATTGATTTATGTACTCTAAGAATTCAATCCTAACTTCAGTTAAGTGTATAACTGTGGTGTAATCCCACATTTCACAGACCTAAACATGTGACCATGCAACTGCAGCTGTAAACCACGTATAGAAACTGGGTAACGCAAAAGGAAAACCAGTACTTCATCTAATTCAATGGCAGATCATCCAAGGTTTTGTAAATAAACACCTAGGATTTTGGCTCTGTCTGCCGCTGTATCAAAAGAGAAAAAAATGGTTTTAAGTTCTCATGCCATTTAAATCCATCCGAGCTCCATCTCACAAAACACAGAAAGATTCATCTGCAAGATGCAGGTTGAAAATATTTTTACTTTGGTAATAATGTTAATTATCTCACTAGGTTATAATACTCAATTCCAAGGTGTTTCTTGATCTGTTTATGCATCAACAAATAAATCCTACCCCACAGTTTAAAATAGACAGTGTGCCTGCGGTGGCCCTGGTATGGAAACCAGCACAGACAACAGCCTAGCTGTTGTGCTTTCGTAACAGTCCAGGTTCAAAAAGAAGCATGGTTAGTGGCAGTCATTATCAAGTTTCTACCTGGTAACAGCCCCATTACACCTCTGTCCTTCCTCTAGCGCAATATCAGATGATTAATAATCTGGAAGACTTTTCTTGGCAGAAGACAAATATCCATAAAGGGGCAAAATTTTGGAGCCCAGGTGTACAAAAGTCTGAATTCATATATATCCTCTGATGCAGGAAAGTCTACACAATGTCTGTTATGTGACCTCAACATGGGAGAACAAAAGGATAGCTGAGCATTACAAAAAGAGGTTGCTTCTCCATCTGCACTGCCTAGTAGCAGCACCTGATGCAGTCTCCAGAGCAGCAACATTGCCACAGTTCAGCACCACAAACCAGGGTGAGATGCTGGCACATCTGAGTCTAGTCGAGCTCTGACTTCAGCAAGGCCAGAATTCAGCCCAGGTTCTTGTTGCCTCAAGAGAAATGAAAGTGTGCTCACAGATACGAAGTACAGACATTTGTACTATCACAAGCTGTAGTTTGTGTTTTTATTTTGAAGGCAGAGTCTTGTGGAAACCTATTGGATGCTCATGCATTATTAATTTTCTTCAGCGATAAAAATATAAAATGGAATGTAGAATAACATGTTGTTTATTGCTTATGCCTGTGTGATGCTCAGAAACTCGGATCTCCTGCCAGACACTTAAAAGCAGAACTGTTCCACTTCATGCTGATGACACTGCTCCATCAAACAGCACTAATCAAATTGCCCAGGGCCTTCCAAACAAACTGTTAAGCTGCATCATCAAAAAATAGTCAAATGGTACTGCCCATCTTAGTCTTATACTGACAGCATGAATTGGAAAGTCTCCAAATATATTATAAAAATATGATAGGTTCTGCAGATTTGCTTCTGAAATTCCAGCCATGTTACATCACTGTCCTTAAATGAACGGCAACTGATACCTATCACAATATTTAGAGGTTTATAAAGAAAAATGTTCCACTTTAAAGGTAGCAATGTGTTAGCATCAGATTTTAACATGCTTGATGACAAAGATTCCTGTTTATCTAGGAAAGCTGCGAATACCGGTCTGCTGGTTACTCTAAACATTTCACAGCAATTAAAAAAAATTACTTCATTCCAAAGAACGAATGCATTCTGGTCTTCTCAGCTCTGTACCACAGAAATACTATGCTTTGTGCTAACAGAAGATCATCTTTGTGCTGGTTTTCCATTTTTTTTTAGTTTTGTTTCCAGCAAGCGTTTCAGTCAATAACTCTGATGTAGAGGAGTGAAATTGCCCTTATGCACCTATTTCTTTCATTGAGGAAAAAGGGTGGGGTTTTGTTTTGTTTTGTTTTGTTTTCCTAGTTAGTGGCTCATCTCCCTCTTGGTAGCTGTCTTACCTATGTCTTCCTATGTCTTCTGCTTTGCCTCCCAGCTCTAGCAGTGTTATCAAGAAGATTAAGAAGAAGCAGCTGGTAAGATGATGGCACCGGAGGCAGGCAGTTTTCAGAGTGGAGAAAGGCTCCGGCTTCACAAGCTGTACTCCAGGAAACTGGGAAGTGTTTAAACACAGGGGAGATGTCATACATGTTGTCTTCTCAAGGATCTCTGATCACCTTGAACAACAGGAGAAGATTAAGAACTTTTATAGATTTCCCATTTGGAGTGTGTTGCAAGGTTTTGTGAGAATGACATTCTTGTTTCATGCAATGTGAGTATCCACTTGTTAGCAGATCCTCTGAGATATACTTTTAGCCAAGTCTACATGAGCAAATAGTGTTGTACATTAGGAACAGATCTGTGGAACAAAACAGTTGATGCTAAACATCTGACATCGACAGTATACGAATTTCAGAGGGGGTTACTTGGACTAGGTTTGGTCTGTCCTGTTCTGAACACGTGATGGGAGTGCATGAGGTGCGCATCATAGAGCATAGCTACCACTTTAGTTCCATCTGAAAGAGCGAGCTACTACAAAATGCAAACAAAAGCATGGTAAGTGGGGGTCATTGAGTGATTCACTGCAAAAACATGCTCCTGATCTTAACAAAAATGCTAGTGTATTTGTACCCTTTGAAAGCCTCTTCATGCCTCCCAAACTCTGTAAGCACTCAAAAGTGAAACAGATGTCTTAAAAAATGAAACAAATGTATTCTGTCTTTCAGATCCACCAGCTAAGAGTTGCTGACACACACATTGCCAGAGAGAACTTCCCAAGCCTGAACTTACTTGGCCCTGTTTAACATTCAGTTCAGAGTTTTGTTTGAATGTGGTCAGTAAACCAAATAAACATATCAATATTTTGATAGTAGAGTGTTTCATATGCTGTAAAATAGTTGCAAGTACACCCAGATTTATCACCATTTTAACTCTATTTTCCTAGGTGAAGTTGATGAATGCAAAACAAAAAACAGCAGGAGATAGGTCTAGCTAGATCCAGCCATACACACTTGGGCATGTGTTGTGGATGCTTTTGCAGGTAGCTTTGCCAATGCACCTTGATCCCTGTTTGCAAAACTTCAGTTCTTCTAGATGTGGACATGTCTGACCAGAGGCCGCCATCTAATCTACTGTGTCATGGTGTGGATACATGAGGAGTGCTGAGAATCATGTTCTGGTGGCAGACAGTGATGCATGGATCATCAGTTTCAACACATGCAAATTAGTATTTTTTTTCCTTTTTTTTAAATTTCAGCGTGTTGGTAATAGATGCAATTATTAAAAAGCCATGTGTAGCAAAATGACAGTCCATCAATAGTTATTTGCCTTCTGAGTCATGAAATGTTGCACCTGGGCTAAGCTCTGATTTGGAAACTTCCCTAACATATCTTTAGTAACTCAGACATTTTTAATGAAGCACACATGATAATTATCTTCGCTATGCTTACTGACAGTTTATTTTTTTCTTATATAAACTATGCCTTTAGACAGCCTTTTATTTGAAAACAGGAACATCAAGCTCAGAATACTAAACTGTTCAGATGAAAACTTGACTTTTTCTTTAGTACCAATATATCAACAGTTCAGCAGAATCATTGGGAAGTGGTGAAGAAAAAAATAATAATGAATTGAAATATATTTAAGAACATGGCTTATTCTGTATAGACTGTTCAGGTCTGTTCCAGGTTTGTTTTGAGTGTATCTACAAGTGTCATGTGTTTTCTAAGTACAGGTTGGCATGACCAGACTTCCACAGAAAGTAATGAGGTTCCTAAAGTTTTAAGTGTCCAGCAAGACAGGGGCTACTATTAGTGTCTGCAAATGTTCTTTATCTCTGACTTTAAATATGAAACATGAAATAAAACAAGAAATACAGTCGGCATTCTCATTGTGGCAGAGAGATAACAATTTCCCATTTGAATGAAAATTGGCCCAACGCTTTGAAAACTGAAACTGTTTCTTCATCTCACTTGATAGACTTGGGCCAAGGCTAAATAAGAATGTCCCACAGTACTGTTATGTGAAGCTACTCAGTTTATATATTATTTATATATATTGTCTTACAGACTAGGTGAGAAAACCAGGCACTGGACTTACATGTTTCTCTGTACAGCCATAGTTCAGCAATACTACAGAACTGCTCTATTATCCCAGACTTAAGTATACATGGTGCAAGTTTACTTTCATAGTGATTATTTTTCCACATTCCTCAGCCTTCCTTAAAGAGAAATCACAGCCATGCGGCAACTGTACCACTATACAATGTGGTTTAGTTGATATTAAAAAAGCCAAATAATCAGACAAAAATGCACCAACAAAGTCCAAAACAGTCTCAAATGTGTTTGCTATCTGTACAGCTTGCTTAGTAAATACTTATATACAGATATGTATGTATGTGAGGACAAATATGTAAACAACTAGGAAGTAGAGGAAAAGTTGAATTTGCAACTGATATAATTCTCAGCAAATAATTAAACATCCAGTTTAATAGCATAAGTAACAATATGTAACAAGCATTTCAGAACATTCAAACAAAAAAAAAATCCTAAAAAGCCCCCTGTATTCATAGTGACAATTCTCTTATGACAACATTACAGGAAAAGGTTGTAATTAATGCAAAAATAAAGCGGACAATCTATTAACATAATCTGAATAAAATCCTTCCACAGTTAAATGCAGACACTAAGTACTAGTATAATACTTTATTAATTAACAAAGTATTTATCCACTGGGAAATAAGGATAAAAGACTGTACACTTTGTCAGACTGCAAAAAAATGTGTTAGCTCTTCATAAGAAATGCATAAAACTCAAACAAAAGAATGATTATCTCTTTAAACCAATTACATTTAATCTCAGAAGAAAGAATGAATAAAACTGTTCCTTCATGCTAGTGTGATACACCACCAAAATTAGGGAGCTCAGCCCTGTATAGTTTTCATTGCTAGTATCAAGCTATTCTCTTGAACTGTTAAAAGTATTAGTATACCACATGGAATTTTAAGTTATAGGACTTTTTTAAGACGAGAAATAAGTCCGTAAATGTATTACTTTAAGTGGAGCTGTTTTCTAGGCAAATGAAAGATAAGGCGCTTTCTAGTTTTTTTTTAAAACTAATTCAAAAGATTATGGTCTTGTACAAAAACTAATAAAGATTTGTTTTTAAAAGACATTAATATTTTCTGTTAGGAGTTCTAGTTTTGATTCTTCACTCTTTCAGACCATTTGTGGAGTCATGTTTCAGCTAGACTGCATCTCCATTAATGTAATGAAACATCAGAGGATTGCATTGTAAAACATAAAATCTGCTCACAGCACCAATACTTCAGGGCATAACTTCATCATCAATTTATGAACTTTAAAGTGTAAAAATAGTTTTCATGTGGAGATCATTCTATCATGAATGCGTACTGCAAGAAGACTTGTTCTTTCCTCCAAGGCAGTTTTTTCTACCTGGTGGGGCACTTTGAATACTACCTACTGTGACAAGATGCAAAGCATTCACAATCAATAAGAGATTAATAATTTCTTTATTATTTATGAGTGTGTGTTGACATCATATTATTATCATTTCTCCTTTATGGGATAAAGTTATAGAAATGAAAGGATTAAAACAAAGACTTTCAGACAGGGAAGTTAAAACTTTCCTTACAATGAATCAATGCTGATTTTTCCATTAATGTTTCAGTAAACTAATCAAAACTTGTTTTTACAAGGTCTCTTTCAAAAGTAACATATAAGGCAGTGGATAAATCAAGTAACCTCAAGTTTCTCAGATGGAATGAATTTCTATGAAACTCAAGGTTGACTGATTTTTTTTTCTCATGTATTCATAGAAAATGAATATATTTGAAATTACCGATCTAGTAGATAATTTGAATTTTTCTGTTTTTTGTTCATCTCATAATCACTGTTGTTCCATTTCACAAAATAAGAAATTTCACAAATTTGCAGAACATCTCTTGCTCAGAACCAGAGCTAGAAGTAGAAGGGTCCTAACTGGTCTCAGTATTTCACATGTAAAATATTTGTGGCAGCATCAATGAGGTACAGAAGAGACTCTTGGAAGTTCAGATCCTTATGGAAGTTATGAGAAGGGATTACTTCCTTTGCCTGAAGCCTTAATACAGAATGAAAACCTCTGCCTGTTAATACCTGTTTTGTGTTGTTCACAGTTATGGGCATGTACTACACTCTTTCTCCTAATGTCTTTGCATTTTCAATATCTTTCTGATGCACTTTTATTACGTACTTAATGTTGTTACAGGTGCAAAACTATAATTTCAATCTTGAATGCTGTTGCACATGTGCACTGAAGGCCAAAACTCTGCTGCTAACACAGATTGTGGGTCAACAACATTTTTCTTTGCTTGCTAATGCTTTATTGTCTCTTAGTATACATTGAAATAATAATGGTAATTTATGCAGATATTTTGTATTCATAGCAAATAATGAGAAACACCTGCAGAAATTTCCCTCCTTCTCTGAGTTCAGCAACTAATTATATTTTTAAATAATGGCTACCATTGAACACAATTATCCAAATCACTTTGAGTACTGGAATCTTTTAAAGGTGTTTTTGAAAATTTTCACACAGTTTTTAAACAGTCTTTTTATATATCGGATAGGAGACAAAGAACATGGTAAGCAGCTCAGTAACCCAAAAATGTTTTGGCAGATAAAATCACAATGAGATTTTTTTTTTTTTTAGTCTGTAGTAGCTAATATTTTGCTGATTTATAAAAGAATAGGATTTCTCCAATACCTTCCCTTCCTGATTAACATTTATGGGTGCTAAATATTAAAAATAAATTACAGAAAAAAAGTAAAGTACTGAGCCACTCCACTTAAAGTGACTGACTCAGCAAATCTTGCCTTCCAAAGGTGAGATTTGAAAGTAGAAGCAGAGGTGGAAACTAGCAACGTTATGAATAATGAATGAGGGGCTAATTTAAGGAGAAGAGTAGTTCAAAGGTCTCTGGAGAATAAAATAACATCCATTCATCTGAGAGATACTCACATATTCGTAGCTTGTACACTGATCGTTCTTTCCGACTCTCTAACTAAACAGGACAGAAGTATTTTTTCTTGCTATGCTGTCAATTGCAAGTAAATAAGTGAAAAAGAGCAAAAAGTTCACATGACAAATACTGCAATTGGCTCAACTGCTGGATTTGATTCCTGATGTCTGCTTGTAAACTAGAGAAATGAGTCAGTTTTAATGCAACACCTCTTTCTCCTGTTTTTACTTCCAGAATGATATAACAAAGAACAAAACTGGTTTCAATACATCTAAAACCAAAACAACCACACACCTTGCCCCCACCAACAATAAATGAAAACAAAGGATTACTCCAAATCTCTATAACATTTTCTTCCTCGTATTCAGATGTCAAACCAGAAGTTTCCTGTATTTCCCAGCACCTGGATAAGCACGTAACTCTTAAGCGCCTCCTTGTTCACACCAGACCCACCACCAGTCTTCTCAGCAGTGAGTTTTGTAACCTCAAAGATGACTGATCAAGATTAATTCAAAGCCAGGATTCCCTGCATGGAAAAATATGCATAAGGGTAAAGGCAGAGGTGATCAATAGGATGGGGAGAACCCTGTGTAGTCAAAGCTGTAGATTTGCCACTGCTGTGTAGTAGAGGCGACTGCTACAGAAAAGTCCACCCTACAGACACCATCTCACAGGTCTTAATTTAATTCAAAGTGGCTTCAGAAAGCCAGCTGTCTTCTCTGGTGCTGACATCAATGATAGAATCATGCCACTGCTTGCTGCTGCTGGGACTCCGTGCCCTAGGTCTACTTTGCGCCAGTCCCTGACTGTATAGCACATGCTTTGCTGTTCTAGTTTTGTGATTCTGGTGTAGATGGGTTTATGTTTTGTGTTGTAAACATAGCTTATACTTTAACAAATTGTAATGCACACGCAAATCTCACAAAACACACAAATTTGTGGCATCTAACTTCAAAAAGTTGAGGAAAATGCAGCAACACCCTAAAATTGAAACATGTCAGATAAGTTCTTGAATTCTAAAACTCAGTAGGAACACTCCAGCTTGGTCACTTGGGCAAGATCATACCTACATAAAGTATGGCTGCCCCAGGTTTGTGAATCATCCTTTTCATTTCCTGTTGCTAGTGGAAACAGACATGATACCCCTGGAGGTGGACAAGGATGACAAAAATTACCACTACAGTCTCAAAGAAGCCTATTTATCTCTAGTATTACAGGTGCAGAGTATGGTGAAATGGGACAATTAGAGTTAAAAAGGAGATAAATTAGGATTCAGTTATATGTATGATACTCCTGTGTGAAATGAGTTGCTATTATAAATAATTTCCCTGAAGCTAGACATCCACATCATATAAATGTGGGAACAGATACTTGCAGTTCACCTTCTGAAAAGAAGCCAAGAATTAACTTCTAATTTCAAGTTAATCAGAATAAGGATAAAGCAGTTTGGAGAAATATTGGAGAAACACTGACACACCTTCTTCCATGCTTTATAGACAAACAGTACAAATTATTTGTCAGGCCTTTGAACCAGTACCTTATACTTGCTCAAAGCTCCACAGTGTGACTTGAAGAATCATGGCTTTTGCATTATTATTTTATTTCATACATGCAATAAATTTTTTACAAACATTACATGGATTTTATAATGACATTACATTAAAAATGTCAAAAGCATTAGGGACTAATTTTAAAATTGTATCCATTACCTGAACTTTGAAATTCACATTAAAAAATCATTCCTTTTTGTATGCAAATTTCTTACAGTTTTGAAAATTAACAAAATATTCCACAATATGCCAGAATGGAATCCCTTCTAAAAACAGTCTTAAATTGATTTGAACAGTTGCATTGGATCTTTTACAGTTTAAATCTTTTTTTTTTTTTTTTCACTCATTTTTCTAAAAAGACTGATCATTGTGCTCTAGACTGAAAGAACAGGAAAATTCACCACAGGATCTTGTCTCTAACAGTAGTCAGTAACAGAAGCCTAGGAAACCTGTAAGGGTAGGGCAAGCACAAAACATACTTCACAGGATGCTCCTTCAACTTCCAGGAATCTTTTTTTTTTTATTTCTTAACTCTGAAACAGTTTTTTAATGTAGTAGCCTACACATTTTATTAGCATTTCCATAGTCTTCCATCAGCAGAATCTTTACAAAACGTTTGAGGATGCTAAAAGATACCAAAATAATTAGATAAATATTTTAGGTTTCAAATCTAATTCTAAAAATTTCATTATGACCTTTGCAGTCCTGAAATCAAGATGAATTTTTGTCAACATATGTGCAAGAATGACTTGTAATAAATTTGTAATGTAAGGAACAGCATATCCTCGTTGTCTTGATGTAGGGTCAAACCTGGAAAATCATGTCCAGGAAAAATGCCATTTGTCACCTGGCCTCAGTCTTTTGTCTATGCATTTGCTAACCGGGCAACTTGACCTATGCTTTCTAAAAGAGAGATAACACAGAGTTTTTGAAACACATCTGTCCAAGAGTGCTGTTTCAACCTAGTCTTGATTTCCAAAACAAAGACAGAGAATGTTAACACTCAGAGCCCAGGTAGATTTGTAGAAGATTAAAAGGAATTTATTTAAGAACAAGAAGATACAGAAAATACACTGATAAGTTCACTTTTACTTCATGCAGAGTCCTGTGTGTCCTGACTGGAGAAGGAGGAAGCAACATGACTTTACAGAAGTAGCCAGCATGAGAACTAAATAACATCACTTTTAAGGAAGACAAAAGTAGATAAGTTTTTCACAAAATATAGCAGTGGGCATCCAAGGGAGACAGAAGATGACACGGGAATAGAATTCACAGACCCAGTGCAGAGGATAGGAAATACTTTCCACTTCCAAATCTCAAAAGGGGAGTCAGGCTTTTCTGTCTTACAGGATCAAACGCAATCTCAAGATGTCAAAAGCTGATGTTAAGTATAACCACAAAACACAGGAACCATCATAATCTCATTTAACAAAGTTACTTATGTCAACTTGTACTTTATTGAAACAAAATGCTAGGTTTTTCATTTAGGATCAGGACTGAATAAAATCTTTCAAACAATACATAACATTATTATAGTCTTCTTGATAAGTATCTAAAGGAAAAGAAAAAAAGTGCATCTCCTTGTAAAGTGTTGCAGAAAAGACCTTGCAGTTCCAATTGTATTTGCAAGAGAGTTTGAGAATGGGCAGTTTTGTAGGGACCATCGTTTCTCCCCTTTCTCAGCAAGTATCTTGAGGTTGGTACGTGGAAGAACCAAAATGTCTTTTTGTTGCAAAAATGCTTTTACTCTCCAGATGCATTTCACAAGCTGCGGTAGCACATAGCGTCCATGAGAGGGAACTGTTGTTTAACAGTTGAAGATTCGTATCACCACTTCATTCAGTGCAATTTCCCTCTGCTTATCTGAACCCTGCCAAATGGGATGTTCAGAAAGTAAAAGGGCAATCTCGATCCTCATTAGAATGCTATTTTTGAAAGCTAAACTGGTTTAACTTTTAACAAGAAGACTACTAAAGGTGGTGCTACTAATGGGATTTGGTGTACTCTGCAGATGGAACCAAGTGACAGGCTCCTGATACCATACCAGAGACATGAAACTATAGACATCACAACAAATAAGCATTTATTACATTTGGTGCTTTCTAAGGAAAAATTAAACTTTTTATGTGGATATATTGATTTTAAAACATGTCACTGTAAAATAAAGCAAGGAATAAAAGTAATAGCTTGGTATTCATCAGATCAGATTCCTTCTTGTCAAGTGAAAATAGTGATCTGTAACTGGTACAATGCAAACATACACTGTGAAGTGTTCTTTTTCACAATCTCCCAGAGCATTGCAACTAGTAAAATCCAGACAACTGTGGCAGAAGATATATAGAGTGGACTCTTGGAGATTACATGGTCTCCTGCTGAATTCTGCACAGCTTCTGCGGTGGCAGAAGTACAAAACAAGTTGGAAAGAGATATGCTTAATTAGGGTTTGGGTTCTTTGTTTTTGTTTGTTTGGCGCTTTTGTTGTTGTTGGGATTTTTTTGTTGTTGGGGAGGGGGGGGGGAGGGAGTGTTTGGTTTTTTTTTGTTGTTTTTTTATTGTTGTTGTTGTGGGTTTTTTTTGACCAAAGGAGAAGACGAACGTTTCATTCATCTTGAGAGTCTCCTGATTTATTAAAACATTAAGTCCATTCCTTTTGTACAATTTGGCAAATGCTCAATAGAATTATCCTTTGTGCAGGCAGTCTCAGATTGATCGTGGTAGCAGGTACAAAAGACATAATACCAGATTAGGGTTTGGAATGAATTAGCAGTGTAAAGCGACTTCACTTTTACAGACTAGATCGAAAAGCAGTAAGTAAGTTGATAATGTGGCAGAAATTCACGGAAGCAAATTATTTTTATGAAATTTGTACTGTTAATGATTTTTCTTAAATAAGCTATATGGAGAAAAGCAAAATATAAATAGCTTTTTTTACCAATATCTATAGGAAAACTGGTAGGCAAGAGGAAATAAGGTTATAGACTCTGTTCTTTTTTATCTGCCTAACTCTATATATGTGAGTAGTCTAGCTGAATGTAGCGGAGGTAACTTCTTGTATTAAGTTGCCTCTGAAGTTAAAAAAAGCTTTGCAGGTTCAAGTTATGTTTTTTTGTGTATTTCGATTATGCAGCTATTTTTCTGGTGTATAAAATGACTCTGAAATAAACACAATACCTCCAGAATTATTTAAATATATGTTGATTTAAAATCCCACACATTTCCTGGCCTTAATTTTGCCCTTTGTCTGAAACTAATAGTCATCAAAATTGCAGTTGCTTAACTGCTGTCTTTAAACAAGAAAACATTCCGCATTTGATTAACAGAGAAACCTCCTCATCAAGATTTTTTTCTTTTAATATCCTATTTTTATTCCTTCATTAAAAAATGCAACGAAATAAAATGTCTTAAAAGTAAAAAAAAAATCACAATTAAGCCCATTCTTAAATTAATTAAATAGCACTGTCCTCCAAATATTTTTTTTTCAAAAATATAAAATCCCTCAACTTAAAATGCTGTGAATTACCATTTATATTTTGTATTAAAAAGGCTCAGCTTCTCTCTGTGCTCTAAAACTGACATATTGTGCAATAAACAGCAATCAGCCTAAAGATGCTATATTAAACAAACCAAGTTTTGTTTTGCTAAACTAAGCAAAATTAGTTGAATGCCCTAAGTAATAGTTGCTGGTATTTTTTTGTAAATTATTTCTCCACTTGTTTTTGTGTCTATGCATAAATTAAAAATCTGCTGAAATTTATTATTCATCTGAGATGTAATTAATATGCAAAATTATGCAAATTAAGATGCAATTAGGCTTCAATTCTCTAGTGGAATTTTCCATTATAATTTAATACAAAGTAATAGAGTAATTGGTGTCACGTGTAATTACGGTTACTCACGTGTACTTGCAGACGTGAAAATGGTGTGGTATATGTTAGTTATCCTATGCAAATGGCTCTTAACACTTGGGAACTAGGTAAACAAAGATTGTCTTAAAAAGAAGTGAGCAACAGTGACCCTTCTTTCTTGTCATGTACTGTCATTTCCAATAACACGAATAATTGTAATTAATTTTTGCTGTGTTTATTCCTTAGAATTTATAAATAGGTAGCCTGATGCAATACTAGGCTTTCTGTTTTTAATGTCTTCATTAGGAATTTGTCTTAGGTAAAACAAAAAATAATTATCAAAACGACAAAGATTTGGAGGATCAGTGATACACATAATACCAATTTGTCAAGTTTTTAACATAAAATATATTTCCTATCTTAATGTAATATATAATGAGTTTCAATTGCCTTATAATTTGCTGTTTCTTAGCATACAGCTTTGCACTGCAATTTCTAATGTAAAATCAGATTCATACAGTTTGGCTGGAGCTAGAACCTACAGACAGTCGTGGACATGAGTACACGTACTGGGTGAGCAAATCACACTGAACTGAAGTTTTCTGAAGTGTTACCATCTGCAGGATCAGCCTCTGAGTTCATATGAACTGTCGATACAATTGGCTATCTATCACAATGCTATTTAAGTAATTTTCCTGTGCCGAAGTTTAATTCTTGCTTTGCACTTAGAGAATTTTGGTCATAGCAATAAACTGTTCAAATCACCCAAGTAATCAAAATTTCATAATTTGCCAGAAAACTATATATCCAGCTGTATTAAAGAGACATATTACTGTGCTCTTGGATTCACAAAAATGATAAAGAAATAAGGACAGAGAAAAAACAAACAAACAACAACAACAACAAACACCACACATACACACCAAAAAAAAAACCAAAAAAAAAAAACACCAGAACAATGCTTTCTAAATTTTATGTTAATAAAAGAAGAAAACTGAACAAACACAACATTATTTAGTTCTTAGCTCTGACTCCTAACTTGTCATTCTCTCACAGCAGCATACACCCTGCATCTTATAACACACTAACAGCAACACACAGAAGCCAGTAGCATGTGTGCAAAAGAAAAATACTTATATAATTCCAGGATTTTTGTTTTCTGAGTGCTAAGACATTTTGTACAACCACGTTTTTCTTTTAATGCTATCATATTCTGAAAACCTTTTATTTTCTGCTGCAGGTTAAAACTTTTCTGTTGTTCATGTTATAGCTTTAATGCGGATGGATCAATAGGTAGGTAGGTAAGGTGAAGAGAGGGAAATTGGAATGATTTAATATAATGAGTACAGAGCTTCAGCATGCCAAACTAGTCTTCTTCTCTTTCTTTTCATTTGCTTCTACTGCCGCTGGCTAATTATTTAAAGGAAAAGGCATCTATGTGAGAAAATAAAATCTACCATTAGTCTCTTGTGCTGCACCCTTCCCCAGCCCCACCCATTCATCCATATGTAGCTTTTCCATTCACTCCCATAATAACACCAATTACTATGCAGTCAGGACCATTCATATTCATACTCACATCTCACTGTGGACATTTAAGCTACACTCTGAGCAACACTCATACCTTAAACTACACCTATTATACAGCTGTTGTACAATTACTGTAAATGAAGTATACAATATGGGGCTCAGCTTGTATAATAATTTGTAATCAGTGATAGGGGAAGAGGGTTTTGTGTACTTCTGCCCTGCATACTTTTTGATCTCCTTCTTTCCATCATTCTTCTCTTCCTTCCTCCCTTTGGGCTTGGTTCAATAAAGGCTTATTCTGAGAGACACAATAAAGAGATTCTCATCGGAGGTAAAATAACTTAGCCCTTCTGCAACTCCACCAGTTCATGCTAGCTGAGACAGTCAGCCTGTCTGTCTCAGCACATAGCACTGATCTCTTTTGTATTGTTCTTTACTGAAATAGACTTAAGCTTGATTTACACCAGGCATCGGAACCAAATATGTAACCTATATGTGATAAGATGATCAGAAGAAAGGTCAAACAGAATCACTACACCGAGCACTAGTAACTAAATCAATGGCCTTTTGTTTGGCTAGTTTTAACTGTTTAGAGGGTGTTAGCTGCTCCTACAGGCAAAAGATTATAGACTTGATGGATCAATGCTCTGATCCAGTGGCAAATCTCAGACTGATAACAAAGGAGAGAAAACTCAGTAGAATATCATATATGTTGGTCAGATATCTCCTTGGTGAGCTAAAGTTTTCACAACCTTTTTTTTTTTTCAGTATTTCCATACTTACAATTTCGTCACTTGAAGTTCATATGGATTTATCACTTTGAGAACAAAGCCATGTACACAACATCTTGAAACATTTTCTGACTGCTAACCAGTCTATGGTCAACATGAACTGTATTTTGCAGAAAACACAAAACAAGAATTGTTATGTAACGTTTAACATCATTTATTCAGATTGTTTCCTTTGTCAGTTTGCAAATATACTGTAATAAGAACAAGTTTCACAGTTGTGGAGTCTTGACATCCTTTAGAAATGTTCTTCAATAACAAAGAAAACCATTTCAGTATCAGTAGATATTTTAAAACCACAGAAAAAGTTTAAGACTTCCTGCTTTATCGTCTTACATACAGTGTGACCCTCAGACTCCATCTGATATTTTCACAAATACCATGTTTTTTATGTGTGTTCCTTCGTCTACACTTAGCATCACATTATTATGTTCTCCTGCTATGTTTTTTCTGACATACAAATGCTTCATATATGAGTAACTTACTTTTTGACTGTCCTCACAAGACTGTGAATTGACTGTATGGGGACTATTCACATACATTCTCCTTAGTGACTGTTTGCAACAGTATAGCCTTAAGTAGGTAGTCCATCTTAGTAGTGTTGTACAAGTCCTGCCATCTAGCATGCTATGTTATTAAATAGAATAGCAGTGCTAACAAAATTTTAATAACATTTTAATAGACATTACTGTTCCAATTAGAGCAGGATTTCTTCCTTTCTCCCTTAAAGCAGAAGGTCACAGTCAATATTTCTTGTGCCATGCCATTGGGTGACTTTTAATTGAGTTCTTCTTATGGGTTTTCAACTGTATAACAGTTGCTTTCCATGCTACTGCTTCTCTCTTAAGTGGACTAACTGATAGAGAGGTACCGTAGATCTTTCCTTCCTCTCATGTGCCATGTTACAGGGGAGAAGCTGCACCACTGCCCTTTCATCAGCATTTTGTTTAGGTACAGCTTTGTCTCTGCTCCCCTCTTTCTCTTTCAAATACTCTTGCTGTTCTCTGTCATAGAAGGGAACAACTGCTTTCCATCAGAGACTAACAAAAGCTCAGCCTTTCCATTTTTTCCTGTCACTCAAAATATTTATTGTGTTTCCTTAGGAAGGTGGTTTCTCTCACAAGATAAAGGACCAAACAGAGATTATTGTTGCTGCTGTGGTACTTCTTCATTGAGACACATAGTGACTGCCATTCTTATATTCGCACACAGATACCAGACGGTTTACTTATTTCTTACAAACTGGCATGTTTCTGCAGTGAGGTGGGTTAGTTGTCGGCAAGACAGAAAACATTGTCACTTGTGGGAAATGAGTACACATACCATTCAAGCTGTTACTGGTTCAGAGTTGTTGCGTTTGCCGGGTATATCGAAAGATATAGTATGAAAAGAGAAAAAACCTCATTCTTAGATTATCTTGTAGAAGGCAGGTGTTCCAAACATTGTATGTACCACTGTATCTGCTGCAGTTCAGTTATCTCAAATAATTAGAACCTCATCTATGCCTGTAGTAAGATCTCTCTAGCCTAAGTGCAAGATACAGTTCTACAGAAGATTTACTTACTCTGTAGATTAAGAAAGGACTTCAGATAAAGAAAATCACTGCTGGTAAAGACAACTCTTTCTGCAAGTATCAACAGAAACATTAACATATAATTTTTATGAAGAGCTTTTAATGAGCTTCCCAAGAACTACAGCTATTCGGTAAAAATATTTCTTAACTGGAGAGATGTTTTGCACCCTGAGTTCTCATCAAGTGATTCATCCATTCCAAACTGATCCTCTGATCCTCTGTCTCTCTGTGTAGGTGCAGTGAAGGAGAGGTTTTAGCTGTTTGGTCATGGAAAGAAATGTGGACTGCATCATGGCACTTAGAAAAATCATAGTCTGATGAGCAGTGGTCTTGGTAGCAGCACCATTTTAAACAGCCTGACTCTTCCTTCTCATCCTTCTTGCCCCTGGCTTAATGTTCCCACACCATTTCTACCCTTCAGCTGTGCACCCAGTACCAAGGGAATGTGCTGAACAGACAAGGATTAAAAATAACCAGTTACAACCAATTTGCTTTAACCCGACTGCACTAGACATACTGCTGCTAAGAAGAATGTCTCAGACTACATTGCTGCTTTCCCAGGCTCTGTCCCTTTCTGCTGTGTCCTCTAAGGAAACCTAGATAGTAGACTTAATTTGAAGTCAATTCCGTGGAATCCAGAAGATGATCCAGCTCTGGAATCCTCAGTACAGGAAAAACACGAAACTGTTGGAGAGGATCCAGAGGAGGCCACCAAGATGACCAGAGGGACAGAACACCTCTCCTATGAGAACAGGCTGAGAGAGTTGGGATTGTTCAGCCTAGAGAAGATAAGGCTCCATGGAGACCTTATTGCAGCCTTTCAGTCCTTAAAAGGGGCCTATAAAAAGGATGGGGACAAACTTTTTAGTAGGGCCTGTTACAATAGGACAAGTGGTACTGGTTTTAAACTAAAGGACAGGAGATTCAGGCTAGACCTGAGGAAGAAATTTTTTACAATGGGGGTGGTAAAATACTGGAGCGGGTTGCCCAGAGAGGTGGTGGATGCCTCATCCCTGGAAAAATTCAAGGCCAGGCTGAATGGGGCTCTGAGGAACCTAATCTGGTTGAAGATGTCCCTCATTGCAGGGCGTTGGACTAGATGGCCTTTGAAGGTCGCTTCCAACCCAAACTATTCTATGGTTCTATGATTCTATGATACAGATCACAGTTGCCTCTTTCCTCCTTCCTCAACAGAGCTACATCTTGCTGTTCTTCTACTCATATTAACAAAAGTCAGGTGCCAAAATGTCTTATCTGCAATATTTTATTTTACTTCAATGACCTCCTACTCTTATTTTCTGTCTAGGAAGCACTGTCTATCTTGTTAGTCATTAATTGCCGTAAAATCCCTCCCTTCATTTTCCCCAGTTTCTGCAACAGTCTACGATAGAGGCATAATCTCTACTTCCAGTTTTGTGTTGTAGCCTTGGTGACTTGCTTTAAATTGCTGTATCTTTTAACTTGGTCTTTCTGTTTTGGCCTCCCATGAATAGTCCACAATTCAGGACTAGAGTTACGTAGGACTCTAGTATTATAATTTAAGTTTATAAGTTTAGTTAAAATTTCCTGGAAGTTTCTGTGCATTTTTAGAATAGGAAATACAAAGAAAAGAGACAGAGACAAAGAGAGATCTCAGCTACCAACAGAACAGCTGACGACCCATATTTACAATGCTGAAAGAGGATGAGAAACTGAGCTTCAAGTACAACTCAAATCAATATTTAATTACTGATGTAAAGTGGAATAAGCTTCATCAGGCAATTCAACAAAAATCTTCTCTTTAGATATACTGGCTTGGTGGAGCTTCCCTGAAGACAGAAGTTCAAGCTATGTCTGGTGTCAGTTCATAGGATATTTAACTGATTGATTGGGTGACTGCCTGCTCTGTTTTGTTATTTATGGTTTCAGAGCAGGACTGTAGAATAACAGCTCTTCTTAGAAGTCCATCCTTACCAAAACTGAACCTTGTATTTCAGGTGAAGAAGGGACAAAAACCAAACAAACACCAAAGCAAAACCAAAAAACTTTCCCAACCCACTGCGAAAATTTTAGTCTGCTTTATGTAAGATTTCTCTTCCCTTCTCCACCCATAACTAAATAGTATCTAACTTTTATCTGAGGCCATTTTATTCATTTATTCTGCTGAAAAAATCTTGATTTTACCACATGCTCAAGACTATTTCCTCCTCCCTAACTGCTGATCACCACTACTACTCTAACAAAGATGCCATATAACAATTAGTTGCTTTGCTTTGTATTATAGCTCATCAACTTGTTGGGAGCTAGGAAAAATGAAATAATGGGGGTCACTTCTGGAAAAATGAGTTTATTTTCATGCCAGCTGCAGAAAATGAGCAAGGCTGGCTTCATGCCAGTTAAAGGGACGCTGTAAGAGGTTTCCTTCTGTTAGCCTGAAGCAAAAATGCCTGTTTAAAGAGTTACACATGCACATACACACATGCGTGTACATGCATGAAATCTAAAAGAGATATTACCGTGTAAAATAGGCTAGATTTCACATCTCTTGCTAATTTTTGCCCTCACTTTGCCTCCTTTATTTTTGTAACTTACATAAAACCCTCTTTTCGTCGTGTATTTATCCTTTTGAAAATGGTTTACAAATTTAACAAACATACTGTTGCCTTAACCTGTCAACAAGGGTTTTACAGCTACATGACATGGAAACTAAATATTATTAGACTAGTTTAGAGTTTGCTTAGAGTTTCTAGCCTTTAAAAGCAAATCTGATCATCTGCTTCATCTATTTGTGAAACATTAAATGACTAAAAGTTTGATACAAATGGAAGGAGCTACATAGATATTTTCAAGCACTCAGCACCCATGTACTAATATTTTGACTAATGTGTCTTAAATCCCCAAGAAAGCTGAGCTCTATAGACAGCAGATTACTTAATGGCAGTATATGTTAAAGGTATAGCCATAAGTCAGTTTGGAAGTAACTGATGACTGAACTCATCACTGAGGAGAGAGGATACCATCTCTTTCTAGCAACAATACATCTTTGAAAATAATTTCTTCACTGAGACACAAATATCTGTGTAGCACTTTACTTGGACACTGCACATGGCAGTGCCCTTAACTTCCAGATTTCTACCACATGTGAAATGCTTGTTTCTTGTTATAATTTCAGGAGATTTTAATCAAGAAACAAAATTACAAGAAAAGAAAGAAAACCTTTTTAATATTGAAATGTGTGAGCCTTAATAGCAAAGAAAAAAATAGAGAGTGTAAGTGATAAATAAATGAAACAAGGTATAAAGAAGCATTAATGTTTTCATTATTTCATACTATTTCTACTCTGTTGTAACTGATTTCCATAGTAATATAGTTAGCTCAAAATCTGTCTTTCTATATAAGGTCTCCATAGAAAAAGCAAATGTGAAAATGGCAATATTTTCAACACTTCTTTCCTTTAATAAAACTAACATTTTCAAATCTGCTTTTATTAAAACACAATAAATATCATCAATTTTTGACAAGAAATCTCATTACACACTGTAAATATTTATCACTTTGTAGAAAGAAGATTATACATTAGTTGTATTCATTCAATTCAAATCTGAGTAAGAATGAATTCATGTTTTATTTTTCTTCATCCATTTAAAAAGGGCCAGTTGCTGGAAGAAAATGAAAGGAATACTTTTTGTTGCTGCTAACAGATAGGCACAGAGAAAAAACTCAGATGTAAGTGCTCTGACACACTGTTCCTTGACCCTGCAATTACTCCCTGCAAATGTCATTTGTGATTCTCACAAAGTCCCGTTGATTTCAAATGGAGTCAGTCCATGAGGACCTCTGTGGAAGAAGAAGATACTGACCTTTCTGTTTCTGGAATTTGGCTTCGAATGTGGACTGTAGTCACAAGGGAAAAAAGAAAATCTGATTATTTTATTCTCCTTTTACCTTTGTAACAGAATCACTATTATATTAACCAGTAGAGTTCAGAACACAAGAAAGCCTCTGTTCAAAAAGTTCAAAATTGGAATAGCAGTGGTATAACACAGCAGGACAAGGTGAATAGGCATAAAAATTGTGAGAGCCTATGTTATGCCTGTCTGTGCTATCCAACACCAGGACTCTTCATTAAATCTAACTCTAAGTATTTTAAATCAATGTTTAAGCTTCAAATTTCTAACTCATGTAAGTAGCATATTTTCTAAAAAAAAAAAAAACTAACATTCTTGCAGATCAGTTGCTCTTTGAGTTTATGATTTTACATAGATAACAATATAGAACATATCCTGTTGTATAGTCTTTGAAAGATTCTGCAAGTATCATCATTTCGTTGCACTTGTCCCATCAGTCTCATTCAAATCCTTTGAAGAATGCTTTTTCTAACCTACATACATTTAAGAACTGAGAAAGTGGGCTTCCTCCCCTTTTTTGGGTCACAGCCTTTGCAGAAGAAAACAATTTCATTGCAAGCAAAGAGCATTTGACACACTGCTCAAGCAATTTGAAATTCTGCAAAAGCCATCCAACCACTCTGATAATAAACAAGCAAATAATTAAATAAAATTGAGGAGCTTTCAACCACAAGTCTGATGCCAGGCACGAGAATAAATTGCTGGGCGCAAGTATAAAGTGGGAGAGAAGTGGCTGGAGGGCAGCCCTGCAGAAAGGGATCTGGGGGTGCTAGTCGGCAACAGGCTAAATGGGAGCCACCAGTGTGTGCCCTGGCAGCCAAAGGGGCAAACCACATCCTGGTGTGCATCAAACAAAGTAGGACCAGCTGTTCAAAAGAGGTGATTGTCCTGCTGTATTCAGCATTGGTGCAGCCTCACCTCAAGTACTGTGTGCAGTTCTGGGCCCCACAATTGAAGAAGGATGTGGAAGTACTCAAATGCTTCCAAAGGAAGGCTACAAAGCTGGTAAAGGGGCTGTAAGGCATGTCCTATAAGGAGTGGCTGAGGACAATGGGTCTGTCTGGTCTGGAGGGGAGGAGGCTGAGGGGTGACCTCATTGCTCCCTACAGCTTCCTGAGGAGGGGAAGTGGAGAGGGAGGTGCTGAGCTCTTCTCCTTTGGATCCAATGCCAGGATGCTGTGGGAATGGCTCAAAGCTGAGCCAGTGGAGGTGCAGACTGGACGTTAGGAAGCGTTTATTTACTGAGAGGGTGGTACCTTCTTTCTCTTCTCAATAACACTTCTAAGTAGAATTTCTTTACTTGATAATCAGGAGAGAATCAAAAAGAACTGTGAATGAGTTCAGTCAGAAAGATAACAAAATCTTTTAGCCCATGACTTCATGAGGATTACAGAACTTCTCCAATGAAATGAGGCAATCCTTTTACTGGGATAGAGAACAGGAATTTTTTCGGTCATGAACTTCAGTCCTCTGCCTGGCTATTTAGTCTCATAAGGTTGTCAAGATCTGTCTCCAATTTGTTTAGGTCCTCTTTTTCATTTGTCAAAAGCTGCTCTTTGGAAGATATACAAGCATTAGAGCTATTCCTGTCTTTTAAGAGCAGGTTGCAATGAGAACAGAAAGAGCAAAAGATAATTTAAAGATTAATAGAGTGAGGATTTCAGTACTCCCAAACTCCACTTTTGGGCTAATGAGAAAGTGAAAAAATTCCATCATATTTACACCCCAATTGTCCTTTATCTTGACGCAAAATCTTAAGAATTCTGGGTTTTTTTGCCAAATCGGGAAGAGATGTAAAAGTTATACATGAGCAATCTTCCCTACAGAATTTTTCTCTTGCAGTTCTTGTCCACCTAAATATGCATAGTCATGTTATTTCTATGACTTCTGTTGCCATGAATAAGGAACAGAATACTATGTATGAAATGTAGACTTCTGTAATTCACCTGTCAAACAGTAAAAATGCTGAAAAACATCTTTGAAATATACTAAAAATATATAAATTCAATGTTCTGATGCGTGTTCCAAAACCAGAATAAATCACCTACAATTTTGTGTTGTCAGTTTTTTAAGATGTAGTACCCAGTGTTTCACCATATTTAAAAACTAAACTTGTGCAGGAAGTCAAGTCTGTCATTACTATTTGAGTATTTCTTTGAAATGGTGGGGTTTTTTTGTGGAATTGTGGCTTTCCTTTCTAAGCAAGACTTAGCAATGCAGAAATAAAGGAAAAGCAATTAAAAATAATAATTAAAACAAAAACCTGAAATGACAATATTAGAATCTTCCAATTTAAGTTTGGGATTTAAAAAATGGATGAATATTTGGATATAGATGGATGAGTCTGAATTTTATCTGAAGAAGTCTGTCCATCCCCAGTTTTTACAGGCTTGGAGAAAACCCACCTTCATTATTCGTATACCTAAACAACTATGTTAACAAGTACTTCTAATTGCCATATGGAACTAGAACTCTGAGAGAGATATTTATATGAAACAGAAACTGTAGAAAAGGATATTCTCTGCTTTATTAATCTGATGCCAACATTTTGCTAATTAAACCACCACATGTCTCATGTCACCTCCTACGTAGGTCACTGAAAGAGGAGATACATTTGGACAACCTTAAGGATGAATCCCAGGGGAGCATCCCACAAACGGATGGTATTTAAGCTTGCAAGTTTATTAAACAAGTCACGGAATATATCCCAGTCTAAATCACAGACGTGCCATGACACAATTAGAAGATTTATTGATTCTTTGGGCTAGAGATCTCACAGCTTGCACTGGGGGCTCTACACCCACCAGAACCAACAGATTTGCTTCATCACAAGTAATCTTTCTGAACTAGTGCAGGGAAGTTTATGAAGTTGAAACTGCCTGACTTGAAATTGCTTATTTTCAACTTTGCTTCTATTTTAACCTAACTATAAACTGAACACATTTTGTATTAGTCGTATGTGTCACCACCCTGAATCATTGGCACCCAGCCTGCAATACTGTATGAAGCAAAGAAAAAAAAAAAGAATAAACAATATTTTCTTCAAACTAGCTGCCATCTGCTTATATTAGAAGTTCTTACCTCTTTATGTAATCCTTCTTTGCTTATTGAGCAACAGTGATCATAATAATGGTCAGGATCTGTGCCCAAACACAAGGTTCTAAAAAGGTTGATGATTAAGGTACTGGTGCACCTCACATATAAGGAAAGGCTGAGAGAACTGTGACTGTTTAGCCAACAGAAGTCTCAGGGGGATCTTATTAATGTATATAAATATCTGAATGGACGAAGACAGGCTCTTTTCACTGGTGCCCAGTGACAGGACAAGATGTAATGGACACAGGAAGCTCCATATAAACATAAGGAAACATTTTTCTAACTGTGAGGATGACTGAACTCTGGAAAAGGTTTTCAAGAGAGGCTGTGGAGTCTTCATCCTTAGAGATACTAAAAAAACATCTAGACATCATCCTGGGCAACTGGTTGTAGGTGACTGTGCTTGTGTCTGAAGGCTGGACCAGATGACTCCAAAGGTGCCTGCCCACCTCAACTATTCTGTGATTCTGTGATTCTGTGATTCTGTGATTCTGTGACTGCATGCTAACACTTGTTTGTAGTGGAACAAACTGGCTTCTTTAGGCTCCCTCTTTGGATCAAGAGATCCCTGTCAGCTTTTCACAGGCAAACAAGTAACATTATCATCAGTTTGTCAACTATAAATCCTAAAGGCTCACACTAAATCTGTGGACTGGTGCAGACTTACCTGGCATGGTCTCATCCACACCACTGGCCCACAAATCACTCCTTAAGCTCTGAGAATAGTTCCTGTCATAGATATAATTTAGCTGAAAGAAACCAATCGTGTCCACCATGTTCCTCTTACATGAAGAATGAAAGTCATAATCATTTAGGTACTCCAGATTGGTAAGCTAGATGAACCAATGTCACTTAAATGATAAAACTTTGTGGCTTAAAGCTGATACCTGTTAAACACCTTTGTGATTGCAACTGACAGCCCGAGATGGGCCATGAAAATGATCAGAGGGCTGGAACACCTCTCCTATGAAGACAGGCTGAGAGACTTGGGGCTGTTCAACCTCAAGAAGGCTTCAGTGAGACCTCGTAGCAGCCTTCCAGTACCTAAAGGGGACCTACATGAAAGCTGGGGAGGGACTTTTTGCAAGGGCATGTAGTGATAGGACAGGGAGTAATGTCTTTAAACTGAAAGGTAGTAGATTTAGATTAGATATAAGGGAGAAACTCTTCACCGTGAAGGTGGTGATGCATTGGAACAGGTCGCCTAAAGAAGTTGTAGATGCCCCATCCCTGGAAGTGTTCAAGGCCAGATTGGACGAGGTTTTGAGAAACCTGGTCTAGTGGGATTTGTACTTGCCCATGGCAGGGTGTTGGAACTAGGTGATCTTAAAGATCCCTTCCAACTCAAACCATTCTATGGTTCTATGACATCACATATAGCTGGAGTGTTTGTACCGAGGTTTTATTCTCTGTCTATAGATTTGGGCATTGTGAAAAAATGTCACCAGCACAGAAAAATTAGAAGGGCCAAGGACAGTAAGAAAATAATTAAGGAAAAATTCATCCTTTACTTTCCTTTGTTGTTTAAAAGTGAGGTATCCTAGAACCAGGGGGAGATCTAAACAATTTGGAATGCCTGACTGCCTGATCCATTTATATCAGATTTTGACCTCAGTCTCCACAGGATACTAATACAAGGAATAGCACCTTATTCTTAGGCATAAGAGACTCTCTTGACTTCATCAGTGATGAAGGGATGCTGCTCTGGATGGAGCAAGTACTTGTGAGTATGCTTAATTCTAAGCACTCAGGTAATTCCAGTGCTTTCACTGGTGTTCAAAATTAAGAATATGCTTGAGTGCTTTATTCAAATGGATTTCACCATAAAGTTTCTGGTGGTTTCCCAAAGTCATAATAATGGAAATTCTGAAAGGGAAGAGAAGGATAGAAGATTTATCAGATTTATTGTACTTTAACTTGATATTTACTTTGCTCAAACTGTTATCCGAAATAATTGTTAAGCCAGTGTTCATTTTCTTTTTTTAAGAAAGAAATATAGTATATCTGCAGTGGAGGTTACTTTGTTACTACATCAAAACAGAATTTGATACATGTGTTTGGAAGGAAGACATTAACAGATAATTTATTTGTTAAATTAGTGGGGCTTCTTGATTACATTTCTTTTTTTGAACATGCCAGTCTTCTGAAAATATGAAGTGGCCATCTTCTCAAAATTCATTTGAGCCTTTCCCTTTCAAAGTGTTCAGTCTATGCAACAAATATCTTGCTTTCTCCTGGGAAGCTTTTCTTTCTAAGATGTCAAATTACATGTGAAGGGCTAATTTCCATCTGGAGACCTTATCAGTGAGGATCTTTCTTCTTCACAACCTTGAGAGGGAAATATTTTCCTCTTGAATAATTTTTTTTTTTTTTAATCAGGGCTAGCCTCTAGAGCTGTAAGAAACTGTCTGATCCAGGATGCAAAAGCATTTGCACCCATCCTAGGTTAGACTTTAAGACAAATCTGCAAAAGTGGTTTGTTCATGTTCTCTGAATATTTGAGAATTTCCTCAGGGCATTTCTGAGTTTTCACAACACATTTTTGTGTGGGAAAATTATCAGCCAGTTTTTTATTGTATGTGGTATATATCATTAAGCTGCTTTTGCCACAAAACATTAGTTATGCCATATGGCAGAAGTCATGCCATATTTCTTCTCTGTCCTCAAATACTTAAGACAACATATCAGCCCAAATCAGACCAAAAAAAAAAAAAAAAAAGTGGCTCATCAAAAACATAATTTTAGTGTAATTCTATAACCTGAGCTTTTATAGATAATGAAACAAGTTCTTTTAGACCCTCTCTTTAGCTGATTAGACTGTGCTACAAAAATATCCTAACAAGTGATTTTGGTTATTGGATTGACAATTAACTTATGCTGCCTTCTAGAAGTCACTTATTCACCAAAATTTTTAAAATCAGCACCTCTTTCACTCCGTTTGCAGTACAGCCTATTCAGCCTCACCGTCTTCCTTCTCTCATACTACTGCAAAAATAACCCTCCACTTATTTCCCTGCTATACAATCAAACTAATCAAAATTCATCCACAGCAAACTCTCTTTCTAGCTGCCTATTAAATTAAGTTCAGGAAAAACATAACACATACTGTCATTTGGAGTTTAAGTACTGGTCAGTATATTAATTCTACAGTGCTTTCAAAGTACCTCTAAAAATGCAGTTTGAAAATCTTAGTTTTGGGCAACTAAATTCTCTTTGTACAAATGATATGCTGACTGAAAAGGAAGAAAAAAAAATTAATTTCTATTCAGCTAGTTGTTTACAGTCCAGTGTAATGTCCAAGTTTGAAATTTCTACTTTTGATCCACATTTATATTTCCTATTAATGTTCTACAACATATGCCTTTCAGTTTCCAGCTGCTAGCTCTGGTATTTCAAATAGATATGTGACAGAAGAAACTCTGTGGTGACTTTTCTTAGCTTGTTTCCTTTCAGGATTCATATAGTCAAGACAAAAAATGACTAATATATATATATATATTCATATTTGTAGCATGAAGCCTAAAAGTTTTGAGGTATTATGATAGCCATAATTTATGACAGTATTTTTTTTTTATATAAGTCTTTACAAAGTATCTTAAATGAGGGAAAAAAAAAAAAACAATCAAAGGATTTTCTGTAACACAGTTTCCAGCTTTGAGCTTCTAAAACTAGCTAATCAAACAATGACCTTATTTTTTAATAGAGGGGGCAATTGAAAATCATTGAACAGACCTACCCCCTAATGATTTTTTTCTCAGACATAATTATAATAATTAGCATTATAAAATGCTAATTATCTTTGGACACAGAGGACTTATACACTGGAGACAGAGGTCCACATTAAGTAAAGAGGATTTTGCTTTCTTCTGTCGCCACTGTTTTTTCCTTTTGTATAGAGGTAGAGGACACTTAGACCATCAGGCCTCCTGTCTGAATATTCATATTTTGTTCTTGTTATATGATTGAGCCCAGCAAAGAAACAGATCTGTTCTTAAAAACAGTGTAGATTGGTCCAGCAGTCCATGCATCTAATCTGTAAATCTGAACTAACCCAAGCTTATCTTCTAATTTTATTGGACTTCACACTGTCCAGAAGTATTGCAAAGACCTTGGATAATTGCAAAGGGTTACTTCAGTCCTACTCAGCCCTGAAGGGACTGGATTAATTTTTCTAGCAGGCAGTGTCATTTTCTTAGAAGTTTTTCCTTATTGATACAGCAGAAGGAAGGTCTCAGTCCCCTCAAGAAATATCAGACTGACATTTTTAAGAAGGACTGTACAGCGAATTGTATATGTTTGAAAATCGGGAATGAGATCATGAGAACGACATAAAAAATAAAAGATTGTGAGCTATTTTTTTCTACTTCCTATACTGCACCTTACATCTGTCCCTGGCTAACTAATCTTTCTCCTGTCCCTCTCACTGGATATCTTTGCCTAAAGCATGAACTATTTATCTCTTGCTTAAATCCTCACTCTTCTTTGCTCCAACATGCTATAAATATTGTTTTATCTGGATTTTCTCCTGCATGTTGGCAGTCCTTCTGCAGTAAGCACTGCTACTTCATTCAGATCTTATGCCCAGTCATCAACCTATCTTCCCCAATTTTTCTTTTTCAGGGCCTGAAGAGAGACTTTGAGACATAGCTTGGTCTCCCTCATTCTCCCTCAGAATTTGAGCCACACAAGTATCACACTAATGGGTGATGTTCATATATGCAGATTGTCTATGGATATCTTGATGCCTCACTTAATCATCACAAACACATTTAAAAGGTTATTCTTACTATATGTGCATTTGAGCTGTCTTTAATGATGACTTTCTCCATGACATATCTATATAATATCTTCTCTTCAAACATAAGCAGGTTATATGTTCCAAAGAAACTGGCAACTGCTCACAGCATATGTGACACAGAAAGATTTTTTTGGATATTCAAGGTAGCAAACAGAATGACTTTAAGAGGTTGCTTTGAAGAAATATGTTCTGATTCTGCTAGATGACACCTACTATCTGCCTCTTATATTACCTGGGCTGTCAGTAAGGAGTCAACCTTCTAGCTAGGATGGTATGAAACCACTCCCTAAACACTAGCTGAAACATCCTCCAACAGTATTCCTTAGGCAACTTTGGCTAAATTCCTTCAGAAAAGACTACTTGTTCTTCAGATTTTTGTGTTGTTTCCCTGGGTGTGAACCAATTAACTCAAATTCTGTGTGAACTTTGAAAATCATATCTGGCCTCAGATGAGGACAACTTTCTCTCTGGAGCATAAACTTTTCTTCCATCTCAACTCTTTTTTGGTTACAAGTTATTGCTCAACAGTGATCACTTTTGAAGGCAAAGCTGATGAGGAGCATAATTAGGAGTTCCTGCAAAACTGGTACCAAAAATATTCTCATACTCTCCCACAACATGACTGGCAGAATAGTTTTGCCTGGCATCATATAGCTCTTCGGGTTGTATTGCCTTTAAAGTTTATCATCAAATCAACTGCCCTGGTAATTTAAAATCACTGATACTATTATAGCTTTTGATTTAATGACTATGTAAGTATTTTTGGTATACATATATTTGTATCTTGAAATTTAAAATTCAGTTTTGTTAATAACTAGATTTTCTCTAATACACAATCTTTCCTTGACTCTTCTGTGTGAGAAACAGCTTTAGGGAAAGTAAATGAAACAGTGAATGGAGTATAGCCAAATGAAATTTGTTAAAAAGGTCTGCAAAATCTCTAGCTAAAACAGTTTGCATTGCATTCACATTCTCTTTAACATATGCATCCACTTTTAAGTTTCTTACTCTGGATGTCTAGCGAGTTTGCAAAGAAACTGCGTAGCAGTTATTAGGAACTCTGAGTACTGATTGCACATTGGATCAAGGCTTAATATCACCCAGCAGAACCAAAAAGTCATCTTCTAATAGCTAAGGCTCCCTTTTTTCATATCTCTGTCATTTTTTTATTTTTTTTTTCCCTAATGCCTTACTTTTTGTCTTGATGGGAAGGTTTCTTCCTTTTAATAAAAATATATAAGTACAAACTTAGGGATAAGAGGGAATTAAAGTAATACGATATGAATAGAATACATCACACCAAGCATCTCAAACTGTATACACTCACAGGAATAATGAAAATTAAGCATAACGTCATCATCTACTTCCCATATGAACAATCAAGGGAGTCAAAATCTAGCTAAACCAGCAAGAGTAAATAGTTTAGTGATGAAAAATTGATATAAAAAGTTCACTGAAAATATAAATATCCTCTGGGCTGTCAAAAGCAATCGGTTCAGCTCAATCTGGTAAATCTACTTTTAATGATAATGGCAACAACTTTTCCTTTTTATTACACTTTACATAAATTTATGAGCTTTATCACTTCAAACCAAATAGAATATATTTGTCTCTGCATCAGGGTTTAAAGTTACCATGTGTCTTGGAAACCTACCTAGAAATACAAGAATACAATGGTGGTATTAACCCATTTCTGCTAGGTTGGAATTATACTTCTTGTACCATACAACTGCTGCTAAATAAAAGAAAGCAAATTACTATATAAAGACTGCAACACTTTTAGTGGAAATTTCTTTTCTTAAATAGGTAAAAATACTAATTCATCACAGTTTATGGCTATGGGAAAAAATACTGTTTATAACTGTGATTCTTTTTTAATTAATGAATTCTCTAGTAAATTATATATTTTCAAATGACCCCTGGTGAATTGACTGGTACCTTGTCAGTTCAATTCTATAAGTAATCAGACTTGTGAGACCTCTGCAGTAGATGCTGAAGGTTATTTGTGATTATTATCTTCAAATATCTGATTTTTTTTCCCCAAGAAAACTACCAAACTACTACTTGGTATATATCCCAAAAGTGTGGACCTGTTAATCCATAGCCATATATAATGCATAATACTACTGGTAAAACTACTAAAGCCACTTGGTTTTACTAAAACACAAAGAAAAATGTTGGTAAATATTACATACCAATAACAAGCCAATGCTATTTAATAACTAAGCATAGTACTAAATCCAAGCCAGTTCACATATTTTTTGTGGCTATTTATCTTCTAACAATTACAGCTGTCGGGACTTGAATGAAAACTGATCTGTCCATGATCTCATTGACTGTCACACAATTATATTACAGGAAGCATCAGGTACGTCTGAGACTGTAGATATTTCAGCACACATTGCATCATGTGCAGCCTGAAAATTTACCCTATATTATTTTTGTATCACCTTTGACCTGCCAAGATTTACAGACTGATGTTTCAAAATGCTACTGTTTTGCTCTTCATAACGTTTCTACTCACAAAGAAGATTTCTCTGGTTTAATTATTGCCTGGAAGAATAAGAGCATGCATTCCTACTACTTTTCTGTCACTATTTCTGGAAACTACAGGTATATCATACAGGCATTATATTTTATACAGTCCTAGGTTATGAGAACTAGCTTAATGCTTTTCTGCTTCTGTCTTGTTTCTAACCATTCCAACCAAATCCAACTGTGCTTAATTAGAAAGCTACCTTGCATTAATTTATCATAATTTCTTAATTTTACCAGCCAGGAGTTTGTTTGGTTTGTTTTGTTTTGTTTTGTTTTGTTTTGTTTTCCGCTTGTTCTGTTTTGATCCAGAAATCTATTTTATAATACACCCCTGTTTCTGTTCAGCTACACATTGTGAAACTTCTTTCTGAATAGACTTCTGACTTTCCTTTGTATCCAGATTATTTACAGTTAATTTTCACTCTTCAGATAGGAACCTCTTTTTCTTGCTTGCCAAGTGTAAAAATCTTTAAAATTAATTATTATTGCCCAAGGTATTTTGTATTTCTTGGTTTTAATTACTATTACTTATGCACTTCTTCCACTTCAAAATGATTTAAACAAAAAATCCCTACTCAGTGAACAGCAAATCTCACAAAGTTTCAGTTCTGAGACAGCCTGGAAGGACAGATACATAGCAAGAGTAGACAAAGGTTTGGCTGTGGTCACACCAAGCACAATGAAGCTAGTAAATTTCCATTCCAGGTAGATATATGAGTGAGAATCCTCATTCAGGATGGAACAAAGTGAAGACTTCTCCTTGTTTTCATGCTCTGAAGCTTATCTAAAGCTTGTGTCTGAGTGCAGCCTGGCATCAACACAGTTTGACTCACAGTCAGTGTGTTTAGATTCATGTTCAGCCACCAGTAATCCAGGAAAACAGAGGCATTTATTATGTGACAGGAGGCTTGCTGTTGTAAGCAACCTAAGAGGTTGATGCCTCAAATTATTTACCAGTGATACTCATAACTTGTTAGAAGACCAAAAAATGAGAATACACTGTGGAAGAAATTTCTAAAAATACAGTCAGGGTGCAGTCACTGCCTGGGAGAATAACTTGAGTAAGTACCCTGGAGTTAGAGGAGGTCAAAGTGTGTATTCAAACATCTTAGCTTTAGGTAATAATTCTGCTTCCACATCCTGTCATGTTGAGGCTGCAAGGGTTTTTTTTAAGTTTATCCATAAGAAAATTTTAAATATTCTAATCCGGGTGAATTTTAAATTAATAATAAAAATAAAGGCTCCAGGAGACTACAGCCTTTTCAGGCAGAAGTTTGATAATACATAAACACACACCTGTTGTATATGCAGAGACCTTATACTTAGAAAAACAAAACACCCTTAAAATTTGCCAGTTTCAGTATCACATATAACACAGAACACAGATTCAGAATCTGAAAGGCTTTCACTGTGGCAAATCAATACTATGCCTTTCCCCATTTTCTCTGACTTCTTTATGGTGGTATTACAAAAAATGGTCTAAAAATATCAAGGATAGACCCTTTTGATAATTCCTTTTTCAGTATTTGTGAAAGAGTGGAGGGGTCGGTGACTGTAAAATAATGTTTCTATTTTTCTGGAATTGGTAGTATTTGACCTCAGCTATTTTCCCAATGGACTTAAAATAAATTTTCTTATTATAAATCTCATATGTACAAAGACAGTCTGGATAGTTATTTAAACACTGCATGGCAAAATGCCTCAAACACCCATAGAACTTAAGGGTTATATTTGCCAATTAAAGATTTAGGAAGCAGAACCTAAGTAAGAAGTACCAAATGGAATTATTTTACATGGTATGGAAACCATTATGCAATATGGTCAGCCTAGCATTGCTTATGGTTCTTTGTGGGAGAAGAAGGTTGTTTTCTAAATATAGATAAAATTGCATTGCATTTAGCCAATAACTTATGTCTGAGAGGTAACATATGCTATCATAATACAGTAAGAGATGCATGACACAAAGATGAGCAATACCACCTTCTAGAGTTAGAGCTCCTTATTGCCATTATAAACCATATTTATTGCAAAGGAAAATGCAATATTTTGGTTGAAAGATCAGATGAAGGTACTACATCAAGTGAAATTTTTCAGGGCATTTATATTTACAACTGAACAAAACCTTTCTATACGTATCCCACTGACCTCATGGTCCACTAGAAGACAGCTGTCTGAGGGTATCCTGCTTGACATACAAGGCAATGATCGAGTGACATTTTTAACCTCAAGACAGAGCAAGGATCTTAAATACGTCAGTGCACAACAAGTGCTGAAATTCCTGTTCTCATCTCATCTATCCATTCCCTCAAAATAATTTTGTTTTACGACTGTTTAGTCACGGAAGATAATTTTACTGTCTGTCACATTTAATTTCAAATAATATAAACTTCTAAAACAGACTCTAGGACTCAAATTCCTGTCGACTTTAAAGGGAGGGGTATTAGGCCCAAGCTGTTATTCTTTTGTTTGTTGAGCAGAAAGCCAAAAACTCATACCTGGAAATGTTCCTTTGAAATAATGTATGCTTTCACTTTTAAGCTATTTAGTTATTATTTGACTCAAAGTGATTGTACTCTTGCTTCCAACTCCACTAAAGCCCATGACAAAAATCAGTTTTTATAATGTGAACCTGAGTATAGCACATTAATTCATTGGTATTCAAGATCAGCCTCAGGGAACAGCACTGAAGTGTACTGGATTTTTACTTTTAACTAGCACACCTGAAAGAACTCTAGCTGAAATATTTTCAACTCTGTCAGTGGGTGGTGGGTTATTTTGGTCATTCCTACCTTTTTTCTGTGTATAAGGCTCTGCATATCTTTAAATGAAGTTTCTATTGAACAATTATTTTTTATCCTTTTGCATTTAGCTTTTGAGACAAGTTCAAATGACAGAACACACAGATTGCCTGAGAGCAAGTGTGGTGAGACAGGTTTAAAAAAAAAAGAGTCATGCTATTATGAAGGTAGATTTTTTTTCTTTGCACTTTTACACCATATTGCTTGGTGCCCAAAGCTAATTCCTCTTTCTGAGTTCTGTAGCCCAGTCAGGCTATGGAAGTCAAACTCAGGCCTAGTATCAACACTTGCACAGGCTCTAAAGAACACTTCTGAATACAAAGGGGTTTTTAAAAGTTTAAAACAATGAATGCAATGACTACCATTTTAATAACTAACTCTACAAAAGAAATTATTAAAAAACAAAAAATCAAGATTAAAAAACCACAGTGAGTCATGATCTAGAATTACTGTTACAAAAATCCCACCACTGAGCTTCTCAGTTCTGTACTTTAACTTGTTAAGAGAAGCAATATTAGTGAATCAATTTTGGCAGCAACAATCTGCCCTCAATTTTGCTTAAAAATAATTAAGGCATGACATTGTACCATCAGGAACCAGCACATTCTCAACTTCTATAAAAAAATATGGATCACAAAAATCTTTATTTCTGCAAAATTATAGAGACTTTTTTTTAAAAAAACCAAGATTTCTAGTGCAAAAGAATTAAGAAAAGAACAAGCCTTGTTGAAAAAAACACTTTTATTGACTAGTGCAGAAACACCTGCAGCTTGACACATATAATTTAAAGCAATTTAAGTGAGGATTTATGTAGGTCATTGCTGGTTATGTAGGTGTATGTGGGAGATACCGTCCCTGATACAAATGATAAGCATGTCTCACAGTTTTAGGCATATGTTGGTCAGCCAACACGTAGAATGTTCAAAAAAAAAAAAAAGAGTTAAAAAGAGTTAAAAGGGCTTGAGAAAGCACACAAAACCCCAGGTGCTACGCATGTAGGTTACCGTGCCATCTACTTAGGTCTCTATGATCTCTCTAAGTATGGGTAAGTTGTAGGTGTGCGTAGGCTGCCGTCTTCGTAAATCACAGGTATGACTCCAAGCCTCCTCACAGACTTGGTGTGAACCAGCATTTAGCACTCTGAGATATACAATCTCAGAAAGCAAGTACTGAATTTTTTACAAAACTCTTGTTACCACATATGAACGATAGGATAAATGCATGTTCTACCGCAGATGTGAGATAGCATGCAGTCAATAGTGACAATATATATAGAAATCAATGTGGGATCAGTGGTAGAGCGGAGATGCGTTAATTCAGTGTAACATTCAAGACAAGGTGGGGTGTCATCTTCCCCTTTACCACTAAACAAACTCAAATAACACTTCGCATTATCCTTTCTATCTGCAACATGAAGCAAATGCTTGGTGAAGGCTCTTTTTTTAGAAACATCTCATATTACACATTAAACATAGGCATCATCTTCTCACAAAGACATGCTCTATCTTGCATTAATCAGAGTTTGTGCATTTGTGCTCAGTTTCACCAGCTGACCTTGTGGCAGATTTCTTTTTGCCTGGTTGTAGCGTTCTTGCATTCAGAATTTATCATCTGCCTGCAGATTTGTGCTCTTAGTTCCCAGATAGTTCAGCTGGAAATCCAGATACTCATCAGAGGGCAAAAAGCTTAAAGATTCATTCTTTGATAAACTGGCTAACATAGATTTTGCTTCTTGAACAAATATTGTTACTACTGTTACATACTATGAGCCAAATACAGTGGAATTTATTAACTTTTTAGTTCTTATTCCTACAAGATGATAGAGGAAGAGAGTTAATACTTCTACAGCAGTTGAGAGTAGATAACTTTTTACTAGAGGTGGTTTGGGGACATAATACTGTTTTATGCAGATATGTATTGCAAATTAATCTATTTGTACTTTTATGTGTGATTTATATTGGATTTGATTTTTCTTCATTTAAAATTTCTCTGTATACCCTGTATGAAAACATTGACTATACTAAGTTCAAAAGTCATTATCTCCTACTCCTTATTTAAAAATACTCTATATGCCACTCAACAGATTCAAAACAAATATAGCATCTTATAACAAGCTACAGATGAGGGTTTTTTTGGTGGTTTTTTTTTGGTGTGTTTTTGTTTGTGGTTTGTGTTGTTGTTGTTGTTTTTTCTGAGGGGAAAGAGAAGTCCTAGAAAGAAAAGTAGATCCATGGTCAAAAAAAAAAAAAAAAAATTCTCATCAACCCTTACAGCAGTGAAATAATGAACGTGGAGGCTTTTTTACCAAGTGGTAAGGACAAAAATATAATAAATACAATGGCTACAGAACTTTCTCATAGGACTCATCATAATGGCATAATGGTTACCAGCTGAAAATGTCAGATGGGATCTTTAAATGGCAATTGGTTCATGAACACAGATGTCAGCAAAGAACTAACAGATCAGTTTTTAAATGTTGCTAGAGTGACCTTATTAATGGCCTTAAACTGCAGTGATTTCACAGTCAGCATTCCACTGTAGTGATACCTAATATAAAAATGCTCTGCAGAAACAAGATTGTACTAGCTCAGACTAATAGAGAAAAGTACTGAGCAAGAGAAAATGCACAATGATACTTCATTCACAGAGCATTCCAGTAAGTAAACTTAGAAATCATGATGAGATTTATTGCTCTTTCAGGTTCAGCCTAGATAAGTAACGATTCGGGTTAGTGCAGCATGTAGCAGGAGGCTATCCATGCAGAAAACTTAGCCAAGAATGATATTAAAATGGGCATCAATACAGAGATGGTCAAAATTTGCTGGATAAACTGGACCGTGTGTATCCACAGTACATTGTCAATGATGTTAATATCACACCATTCTCAGTGTTGACTCTCATAGTCTGTGCACAATTCCAGTTCCAAAGTTAGTTCATTTAGATCCAGCTAGAGACTGGCACCACACACAGCAGGCCCGTGCTGGCCCAATGCACATTTTGCAAACACATTTTCTGCTGTAAATAGATTTTGAACTGTAAGAGACAAGTCAGCTGCTCCAAACTTAGGCTGTTTTTAAAACTGTTGCCTTTAAGCATAATTTTCAGATAATTTTCTTGATATTTACACTATTTTACATTAATTTTATATTCACAATTTTCAAGTTTTGATTAAAAGCCAGAAGGAATATGGAAGTTCTTCAAGTCAGGATATTTTTCCTGAGATATCTGAATATTAATTTATTCTGGCTAATACTGTCAGCTAAATCAGAAAACAGATACGGAGAAACACTGCTGAAAGGAAAATAATTATAGGAAATTCTACTGTCATCCTGACAAGTATATATTGTTCATAAATTTATTAACAATAAAATCAAATAAGCAACATCCCAAACAGAAACACACAGAAGTGGTTTTGTCGTCACTCTAAATTGTAATATCACAGAAAGAGTTATTCTAGTATTTGTGTTTATTCAATGACTTTGTGTTTTCAAGGCCAGATCAAAGATACAATAAAAAGCAACATTTTGATGTTTCACACTAGTTTCTGGTTTGGTCACATAATGTAAGACAGATTTCCAAATCTTCCAAGCACATTGAAGGAAAAGTTTTAATAAACATTTCTTATCCTCCTAGTATCCAAAAAGACTGTATACAATTGAGTTGCTGTTGAGATGATATTGGTGTGTCCCAAAGCTCCTCTCTTTTAGTTGACTATATCAAATGGCCTAATAAAAGGTTAGACTTCTCCCAGCTGGCCTTGCCACTCTCATACAGTTTTCTGTCATTTCAGGCTTCTCAGAAAATCAGTAAGCCTTAAACAAGGGTTAGTATTAGATATAGAAAAAAAGATTCCTGTTTTTAACAAAATCAATGCTGTGAAGAAAATGAAGAATCCCAACTATAATAAATAATGTGCTTCTACGGTTATCTGCAATCCAAAATCCCCAAGGCATTTCAGAAACAATAATGAAACAATGCACAAGGAGTCCAACATCACAGAGAATTAGGGAGCATTATCTCTTCCCGTTTTACAAATGATCAGGTGGCTCTTATCAGGAGTAAAAAAAAAAAAAAAAAAAAAAAAAAAAAGAGAAAAGATAAATGACTCAAAATATCCTGGCACGTATTGATAATGCATTGCTAGGATCTATTACTAAAGAGATATTTGTACTACCCTTCTGAGAAGAATACACAATGTATGTGTCTGATAGGAAACAAAGAGAGAATATTTCTGAGACCCAGACAGAGAACTCGTGGACTCCCACCTCCAAAGTTCAAAGTTAATGTTTTGGCATACTGACATCCTTTCCTCTGCCAGAGATCTTGGGCCATGTTCCATTCTCATGCACATATTCCTTGGTCTGTGTGAAGCCAAAAAGACATGTGCTCTTGGATGTGAACTAAGTCCTTTGTTCTCAAATAAAGTTCTTGGTTCATATATAAAGGACAAACTACACTACTTCTTTGCTAAAGATTCAACAAAGTAGCTGTCATTTTCTTTTTCTATCTAAACAAGTGACAATTTATATATATATTAAGAATGAATGGATTGTCTTATGTCAAAGGTATAAGCACTTTTACTTAAATGTTTATGGTGTTTCAAGACTTAGTAATATATTTCTGTATTTTCTGCACAGTGATAAGTCAAAGATAAAAGATTTTAAGCACTGTTTTGAAAATTCACTTGTACTTATTTACTTTTCTGTCACTGTAAGGAAACAAGAAAGAGAGTAAAGGATGATTTTGGACAAACCTCATCAACTGCAGTTCTTTGTTCCTTGATGTATTTTGCTAGAGTATAATAAGATTTTCAATAGCAGACTTCTTCATATTCACATACATTTCAAAATATATAATATTAATGAAAATTAAGGGTGAACGCGAAGACCACAGAGCTCATCCATTTTAAAATCAAAATTTACTAACTGTTCTACAAAATGGATAAGATGATCCTTTTTAATAAAGGCTAATTTGGTAGGAAAAAATGATAATGAAACAGTTAAACACCAAATTAAAGGGTCAGCTACTTACAAGGTTAAACACTAACTGATTTTTATTTTTCTCCTGGACCTCCACAATGGAAATTTACAGCAATGCTTCAGAATTAGGTGCCTTAAAAGCCTGGACCAAATTCATTTCACATATAACTTCATTGTCTTAATGAAGCTGTGTCAGGAACAAATTTGGCCCAGAAGGTTTTTAATGTGACCTGAACAGCCAACAACAAATAATACAGTGCCACTTAGTGGCAAGGAAAAAAGTTTTCAGTATATGAGATACAAAGACATTCAGGCATGCAGATGACTTTTTTGTATTCAAAATTTTGATACAATCTTATCTGATAGCTTCCAGTTACATTAAGCTCATTATTGACACAATATTATATGCATCTTTTTATATAAAAATACAAAAATGCCTCCAAAGAGGGAATGAAAGCGAGCCCTTGTAATTAATGTAGCATTAAGAACACTCCCTTCACATTATATCTTCAAATTATAGCCATTTTCTAAAAAGGTTAGAATGCCTGTAAAAGGCATAAATATCTTACAGCTATTTGTATTTCTTATGCTTGAGTAATGTACGTGTCACCTTCCTGAAAAACCATCCCTCAAAAAGGTCTACAGTATTTCTTTTGCTTAAGTAACTAAAGAATTACAGTTATGGGGAGAGACACCTATACTTAAAAACATTTTAAATGGTGGTATGTAAATCATTATCCAGTGTAATAATAATCTATTTCCAAGAAAGAATGATGTAAAGACAAGATGATATTTCAATAGAAATAATAAAAAATAAGTCCAAAAGGATCCATAATAGGTCATGTGGTATGTCAACCAGTTAGAAAGAGGATATTCCTAATATTTCTACAGTAAGAAGCGCTGCAAAGGACACTATGTTTTGATAATTTGTCTAAAGCCAAAGATGACATGCATTGACACCAACAATGAAAATAACACTGTGTACAATGGGAACAAAATTGGTCTCTGTCTTTAGAATACGATGAAGAGCCAAATATAAATTTTTGTGACTAATACTTTGTTGTTTGTAAGCACTTAAATCCTCTAAGGCTCATTATCTCTGATTAGGTTAAACAATCCTTTTGCAATCATTTAGCTGCCATTCATGCTCTAATCCTTTATTTTATACTACCACTGAAACTTGCTATAAGAAGACTTTAGTAATAATTCTGCAATTATATTCTTGATGAGATTTGTACTTTGAATGGGTACACAATTTATGTATACATCTTTGAATATTTAAAGTGAAGACACAAGTGACCATTGCCTATCAGATGTGGATAACACATAAATACTATCCTGTAAAAGAGTTCTGTAGAATTAAGTAAGATTACATCTAGTAACTTTCGTATTTATACATATCCAGTAGTGCTAAGTCCAAACCATGTTACAGAATGCAAAGTATTGATTCACTTGAGCTGCAATAACACCAACACCAAGAAGTAATTAACCAGAATCTGTCTTTTAAAATTAAAAAAAAAATAAAATATTATCCTACATCACCGACAGCAAAGCTTGTGTTTCCATTTACTTAAGTGAAAAAGTGTTTTAGAAATAGTGAGCTACAGTTAGTAATAATCAATAAATTACAAAATATAATCTTACGTTGGGTAATGTTTGACATTTTCTTGACCTGATTTATCTACAAAGTATTTAGGTAATACACTATAATATTATAACACTATAATGTTAGAGTTAATAAAAAATAATTCACTAGAAAAATATTACATAATTCAGGAGGCAGCTACATCGATATTTTACTTCAAAGCAGGAACAGACTTTCTAAGTAGGTGTCCTGACTGTCCCTAGTTGCTTACCAAAAATCACAGAACTGTGGGTACATTTGTCTTTTTCCAGTCTGTACTTTACATCATGAAAGAGCCTGAAATCACGCAATATGGATTAATTCTGGATGAAAACAGAAGTTGTGACTCAGAAGTCCACCTAATGTACTCTAGACGCTAATGGATCTTCAGTTCATAGGACCACAATGGAACTACCCCAGATTAAAACCCCAAAATGCACAGTGTTGCATCTCCAGACCCCAGAATCATATATTCCCTAAACAGCTTGTGATTCGTTATTTGCTGATATTAATCTGCTAGACACAAATTCAATTTATCTTCTGTTTCCAAAAAAATTTTGTCAGGAAATTCAGAACAAAATAAAGTAAATGTATTTTGTGATAAATGAAATAAGCATGACATCAGAAATGAATAATTTATTCCACACATTTATACATACTACATGTGGGTGAGTGTCTTTTTTAATACTTTCAGCTGAGTTAGAAACATATAACTTCAAGGAGATATTATGTTATGTATGTTATGTTATGTTATGTTATGTTATGTTATGTTATGTTATGTTATGTTATGTTATGTTATGTTATGCTATGTTACGTTATGTTATATTATTATACAAGATCACCATAATTTCATTATAATTGTAATTTTTTAAAATTTAAATTACTGTTGTCAATGCCATTAACTCTTCTTACTTCATCACTGAATTTTCAATTTAGGACAAAACCAGCTAATTTTGGTCACAATCAGTCTAAATGATTTTTTTTGTTGTTTATTTATTTGGAAAAAGCTTTTTGTTGTTTCTTTTTTTTTTTTTCTCCAGTTTATTTTTATTTATAAACAAGTGAGAAGGCAAGTAAAATTTCCAAATGTCAGAGCACCCATGAATGGTTTTGTTACACTCTAGTTTTGGATCTGTGGAGGCACAATAATGTCTCTGTACTCAATAATAATTTCTTATTTTCACTTAATAGTCTAAGCTGTTTAAACTTTAATAATTTCTAAATAAAATGGTTCCAAAATTCTCTTTCTATGTTCAGATACCATGTCTGCATCCAAACTGAATGAACCATATGTTCTTATAGCCTGTTTTCTTGCTTATAGGTTAATCATATAGGATTGACTAAATATCCCTCATCTACAATAATCTTGTCGAACTGTATTTTATTTAGTCCTGTGCCAATCTGCCCAAAGGATTTATTCTTAGTTTTATAGATATCTTCTGGTATCTTCTAAAAGCAATCATGACAATTTACTCTGCATTCAACCAGAGCCAGGGGAGTTACACTAATTGATTTGCTGTTTGAGGACATAAAACGAGAAATCGTGCAGTTTATTAGGACATGAAAATTATTTTAACTTAGAAAATATTGAAATATTTACGCCTTTTTAGGTGTATTCTATAAAGTTAGACTTGAGCAGTTTTCCAGTGTCAGCAGGTCTTCTGACCTAGCTTTGTATTACAAGGGATATCGATTGATCTAAACTGATTTCAAATGTTTTAACTCTATGCACTACATCCGTATCACCTTAAGACAAGTGTCTTTCAATGTAAAGAAAAACCTATTCTTAATGATTTATGTGAAACAGCACTACAAAACCAAAATAAATAAGGTTTAAAAATCTGCATTGGTCTGACTAACATTACGTATATCAGTGCCATTCAAAACACATTAGCTCTCAGAAGAAGGTAAAATTTGGAGACTGGTTGACTGTGAAAGAGAGAAAATATTTCCTTCCATTGGTGTTAAGCATACATATGCTAAAACACAGTCTTAATCCTAGGATATCCCAGTGTTTCTGTCAAAGGTATAGGAAATAAGACTGTATGAAAACTGTCCAAAGTGGTTTGAGAAGTACATATGCAGGACTGATAGTTAAAATGTTTCCTTGGATCTTGAGTTCATATAAACCAGACCTTCAAACTCTACCTCTCCACTAAACTGAACCATTTCCAACCTTCATTCATTTTCAACCTTAAAGACTATACAATTCTAAGCACTTAGTTTTTGTCCTCCACACCTCCGCAACACACTGGAAAATTCTGAAAACTTTTGCAGGATGTCCATTTTTGCATTCTTTAATTTATATCTTTGAATTACATTCTATCTCAAGAATATTATGAGGCTTAGAAACACCCCAGAAAGCTTTGGTATCATAAGCTAATAATGTTTTATAGCAGTACACTCAAAATGTAGACTAAAATTGGAAGTAGAGTGTGTAGCCACCAGAAATATGTTCAGAACAGCCATCTCTAGGAAAAAAAAGAAAAAAAAAGCCCACTAGTGACAATGGAATGCCAGAAAAACCTTAGAACTCATTTAACTCAGCTGCAACTAGAGCCATCAGTTGTGATATAAACAAAGCAAAGCCAACACTTGTTTTCAAAGTCTTACCCTAGTGCCTAAATATATCATTACTCTTTCAAATCTTGAGATAGTGAACATGCAGTATCGATAAACAGAGATATTCTACCACACCTCAGTCAGAAGACTTGACTCGTGCATACTCTAATTTAAAGGGTTTCTTTGTCTGGAGACACTGGTAAATTAGATTTAAAACATGTAAGATTTTTAACTCTTCTTTCAGTAAACAGAACATGTAATTTTAGCAGCATAATTATAGAGAAGCTAAACAGGTGTCATGGTACCAGACAAGGTCATCTGAAATATCTTTAAGTACTAACCAAAGCAAAGCAAAGATCAAGGCTTAGCTTTCAAGTTACAATTATAAACACAAAATGAGTTCTTCTTAATTTTGTAGATACCAGGTCTGCACACAGCATTAGCCATTTTCCAGTACATTTCCATTAGTAATGTCTTTGCTGATTAGTTTTTTTCTAAATTAGCATGTTTATCCATTAGCATATCAATATTGCTGCCAACCATCCTCTTAATTTTTACTTTTCTTGTTGCAACAAAAAAAATTGCCAATAAAAGCAAGCTGTACTTGAAGCCTTAATTAAATCTAGTACAATTCTTTCTTCTTTCTTTTTTTAAGCTTTTTAAATAATACTGTACAATATTTACTCAGATTATAGATTTGCTTCACTCAACAACACCACTCACATGAATAATCAAAAACTTCATCTTTTGGTTTGGCACCAACACAAACTGTAGTATTTTGCATAGTTTGGAGACATTCTAATGAAAATTTTCCTCAAAAATCAGAAAGTCAATTTAATCACAGTCAAAATAATTCTACATAATTTCTGAAGTTCATCTTAAGAGGCACTAACAGATAAAGATGAGACTGTTATGTGTAAACAGAGCAAGACCTATTCTGATCTCCTTTACGCTGTCTTACAATAGTGCTCCTTCATTAACCTGCGGAGATGTTCCTGATCAATGTCTTGTGTGTTAGAGGGGCCAAGACAAATTCTTCCAAAAGATTATCTTTGTTCATACTCCTCTTTTCATACTATACATAATTCTTTTCATCACTTTTTAAAGTCAGTCACAGCAGAATAGCTAGCACTATGTTTAACAGAAGTATACAGAGAGCTGGCTTGAACATACAGCAATGCCAGCCTCTGCTGTCGACACTGTTATTCAGGACAGATACTCTTGTCTGACATAATTAAATCTTGACGGTAATTATTTCTGCTGATTCCTGGTAGACTGCTGTTAAAGATATGCTTATCCACTTTCAAACACACTATCTTATTAAACTAAATGCATGCCAGTAATTACAAAGCTGCACTTTTAAATTTGAGGTTTTCTAAAAGTCTTTTAAAAATTAGAAGATAAAGCTTTCCCTAAAAGGATCCCCTGTGTTTCAAAACCAGGAGAGCTCAGACAGTGCCTGAAACTCCACCACCTGAGGAGAGAGAAAAAGAGGGCATGTTTCTGTGTGCATGGTACAAGCTGTTGAGAAGTTTTTATTTTATAACTCGGTAGGTCAGTTTGTATTAAAGTTATACAAAATTGTTCATTCTCAGTGTTCTTTACAATCCTATTCAAATAGCAAGTTCCCCTGAGCCATCTTGTTATTATATTTCACACGTAATGGTTATTTCCTGTTTTATTTTGCTGTTTGACAGTGGGACACTTCAGATAATAGTCATGCTGAATCGTTAATATTTCTTTTTACCTCATAAGCCTATCAAAACATGATAAAAAAATAAGTAAGGAATAAAGTTCAGAACAAACATATAAACCAAATGCATTCTGAGTTATTTCTGAGACTTCAAAGCTGAATGAGAAAAGATCAGATCTGCCTCAAGTGTCGGAATATTATTATTAAAGATTGTCTTTAAACTTCTTCAGTATTCATATCTAAGAACATAAAATATTTTCACAATACAAGTACATTTACCATGAGCAAATGTTTAAACAAAAGAATTAGAATCTTAATGAAGCACCCTCAGGAAAATGTTTAAACTTTGCCCTTAAGTTTACTTTGTTCACTAATAGGCTTCTATTTCTAGTACTGAGTAGGAAGGATAGGTTCAATGTGTTAATAAGAAAAAAGTAATAATATTTAATTAATTCTGGCTGAACACACATGGTTTAATATACTTGGCAATATCATTCTATCACATGATATGATAATTTAATGGAACTTTTTTATTTAAATTGCTGGCAAGTTTATGAAATTATAAAGCAAATAGGCCATGCACTTGGGTGTAATTGACTGTATAAATGTGTTTTATACTATACTGTTGGCAAATTAGCCAATCCCTGTCACAGAATCAATTATTATCTAGCTGTATTCTGCAAATATAATAGCAGAAATACAGCATTTATAGAAAAAAAAACCACACTACAATTGTTAATCTTACATTGTGCATCTTCAAGTCAGCAATAAACATTCATATGCTGTATAATCATCTTACAATAATGCTGCTTCCAAATGAGTGCACATTTAAAGATTCCTTGTTGTTGAAGGAATTCCTTAACTGGAGGCGGTGTTTTTGTTTTTATTTGTCTTTTCTTCTTCAGATCAGTGAAGTGAGTAATACATATGTCAGAGACTCAAAAGATATAAGGCTTAACTGCATGACTGAAAGCTACTTAAAGCACTTGGACACTCAGTTTCCTTTGGTACTGTATTCACTCTAACCCCCACCTAATGACAACTTTGATAATCTGAGTACTGTAGCAAAAACAACAAGATGGATTCTCCATGTTTTCAACGCATGCTCTTGTTAAAGAGATCAGTGGGGGGATTCTGGATGAACTGGACATTTAAATTATTCCTTTTTAGTTCTCAAAATAAATCATTGAACTTATTTGTCTCTTTCATATGCCTCTCTACAAGTAGGCCATGTCTAAATTATAAGCAGTGTTTAACATAACAGCTTCTTGATGGTGTAAAAATAGAAATTAAGATGAACCCGCTACACTAAGGAACTCAAAAACTGCTCTTCTTGAAGACTATATCAAAAGCACAGTGGTTCTGAGCAAATAAGAGTCAAGAAGTCTGGACTGCCATGTCACCAGCATTGCTCCCAGTTTCTACAGCCCAGCTGTGCAGGGACTGGGATCAGCAGTTGTAAGGAGCAGCTACAAGCTGCTGAAATTAGCAGCTACGGAGCAGCTACAAGCAGTTTCACAAGGTAGATGTAACCGTAGTTTTGTTCACGGGAAAGAAACTGAGTGCAAACTTGTAGGCAGATGGTATAGTTCTACTTAAGAATGTTTCTATGTACCCATATGTGGGTTTTTATAGTATGATCTGCACTGTAGCTACAAAGTGAAGGATGTTCACTGTCATCCAGGTGCACATTGCTGCAGCTCATGTAAACATCCTTCAGCGAGCTCATGTATCAAAACAGCTCAGGTATTACAGCAGACTGCACAAGCCCACCAGAACACTGACAGGTTCTTGGCAGCTGAAGCCCATGCTGCTAGGACTTCGAGTCTATGGAGATCCAGGCTATATGATTTAAAGCTTTCTCAGGGATGCCTATGCATACCTGTGAACAGATGCGTTGTAGATATCCCCAGCACTCTTAATGACATGCAGAAAGCAAGTTGTTTAGAGCTTTGAAAGGCTCTGCAATTCTTTAACGTATCTTTACAGCACTTATGTGGGAAAATACCACCATCCAGCTGAGAGTCATCAGAAATATTCTGTTGTTCTAGGGCTCCAAACTCAGCACTCCCAGTCTCAGCTCCATTATTTACCTAGGCATTATTATTTCCATGGAACCAAATTACTGACACCAATTTGAAAACAAATCTGCCAAAAGGGAAAGTATTGGTTATGTGTTTCTGACTTAGAATCAGCCCCACTGAGAACATGAATATATTGTATAAAATCTCTTATGAGAAGAAACAATGATCCAGCTAGTAGTCTTCTTAGAATATAACTGTTTCCTGTAGTTTGTAAGCAAGTACTCATCTACAAGTGTTTACTCCCGCATTCCTCATATTAAAGTTTAGATGGAGAATTTCCCTGATTCAAGTGCTCTTGCATGTGATGTTCCCATTCCAACTGTGCTGGGTTCTAAGTTTAAGACTCTGATCTGAACTCAGATCTGAAGTTTGGACACAGTGTTTTGTTCTGGATCCTTCTCTCCCATAAATGTTAAAGCTACAAGTCTGAGGCAAAATCCTGACCAGAATTTCTCAAACAACAGTTATGAAAAAAAAAAATTGTTTTACTGAAAACAAACAAACAAGCGAACAAAACAACAACCACCACCAAAAAAAGATGAGACAAATGAAGCAGAAATGGAGAATAAAAGTGGCAGGTTTCTGTCAAAATCAGTTTGTTGAATTTATTCTGAGTCTTTTTCTGCATCCTTACTCTGTTGAGTTCCTTCTGATTCCTCCTGGCAAAAATTTATCATCTCTATTTTATTCAACTTCAGTCCTTTTACTTGTTGGTGAGGTTTTTTGAACTATCATTCCTGAAAATATAACTTTGTGTGTAAAGGAAGATATATATCAAGTTTGGGGACCAGAAGCTGTTAGTCATACTAAATGTACAACAGAAATTTTAGAAAGAGCTGTACCAGTAATAATTACTGAAGGGTAAATCTTTGGCTGTGTGGTTTGTTCTGTACTAGGAATCCTGGGGATAATAGCAGCATCCTCGACTAAAATTTTTAAATTATAATTTGGTTGGGACATTTTACAGAATAACTTGAAAAAGGGTTAACAAAAAACATACTGGGAGAGTAGTGTCAGGTAATATAAACAGGTGAGATTAGGGCACAATAGACGTATGCATATATAAAATTTATATTTCAGAATTTCTTCTTGTACACAGAAATTAAGTTTGTTTTAACAAATGAGCAAATTCTATTTTTCCAATGCCACGATGCATGTTAGAACAGTTAAAAAAATAAAAATAAAAAACCAACAACAAACCACATCACCCACCACCCTCCAAAAATCCAAACCCAAACCACAAAATGATTACTGTTTCATTCAATAGAAAACAGTGAAGAAATTAGTGTAAGGACTCAATGACAATTACAGAGCTTGGACAAGTAATACTTCAAAGAAAAGAGACGAAAATGCAAAGAGGAGATCAGTAATGTCTTCAGAACATATTGTGAGCTGTTTTATAATGACGTAATAATGCTGCCTGATTAGCCAAGTGCCAGCTAGTGCTTGGGGTTGTGTAGGTTTGTATCCTGCAGGAAGAGAAACCAGTAAGTCAGGTGTATTCATCAGAGCAGTCTTACTTATTTCTAAAAACCATAGTCACAAAATCCTGTTTCTCTGAACACAGTGGGAAAAAAAACCAAACCAAACAACAACACAATAGACCATATCCTTGTTAACCACACAGAGGTCCACTTCTCCAGCAGCTGCTATGTTTAAGAAGCTCTCTGTGCTATATCCCGAGGTGCTTGAGATAAATCAGAAATATAAAGATTCAGACACATGCAGCCACTCTCTGTAAATACTTAATTTAATAGACTGTACATACTAATTGGAAAAGCAATGAGACACTATCATTGATTCGTTGTTTCTATTATTTATTAACTGCATTACCCCAGACATAGTTCAAAGCAAGGACTTTGATCATGATCATTTACATAGAACTATACTGCTTGTCTATAGAAAAACATCTTTGTCTTGAAAAGGAAAAAATTCAGGATACAACAAGTGATGATAATCCAGAAGGAAGATTGCAAGATTTGTTCAAGCTGAGAACTAGGATCTTACACTTTATAAAACATTTTTATAACTCTCAGTTTCATACACATGATGGGAATAATTTTTGGCAAGAAAATGGTGAAAATTTAAAAAACTAAGGGAATGTAAGTAATTTTAGGATGCGTTTTCTGAATATGGTACATATTTGAAAGATTTCTAGCAGAAGTGAAACACTCTTTAATAGAAGTGTTTCTACTAGATACTGAGAAATAAAGTTTTCATCCTTTGAAATCCAGAAAAGAAAAACTACATAACACAATGTGGACGTGCTATACATGTGAATGTTCAAGTTCAAATAGTTCATGTTGTGTTTATATTTCAATGATAAAGTGACCATCTACGAAATTCTGATTTACTTTTCCTAATCTTTGAATGAGTGAGTTATAAATAAAGTTGTTCAAGGAGGTATATAAATAAATTGGCATAATTAGGTGTCATAATTAATGTGGCCATTGCTGTTGCAGACACATTTACATAATTGTCAGTGCTAAAATGAAAATAATTGTTTGTCAGAATTGTTTCTGTTAAGGCTGGTAGTTCCTTTCTTTGTATAGTTTTCTTAAAGTATTTGTTTAGAAAATTTCCTAAACTCTGACCATGAAATGACTACACACAAGCCAAAATCTCCATAAGTGAGCCAGAGAACAAAATTTACCATCTTGGAATTCAGACAAAGTATCTTGCCTTGTATCTTGTAATACCTGTTTTGCATAGTGGCCAAACTGTATGCTTTCAATGTCAGGTATGAGATCTGTGCATGATATGCAAGGAACAGTTTTGCAAATCACAAAGGCTAAAAAGTCCTTGTTTTATAATAAATTACAGTTTAAAAATTGCCCTTTAGACTGGCTCATTGGGGTTTTTGTGCTCTGTTTTTTTGTTTGTTTTCACAATCTACTTTAAGGAGTTGAATCACTTGTGATATTCATGAACACTGGAGTACACTTACACAAGTATCAAGAAGCAGAGAATTGCGTCTTCTGCCCATTCACATAACACATCTTTTAGGCTACTGCTTTAGAGAAGCAACTCAGTTTTAGGCTTAACCAGTATATGATAGTGAGTACGGTGGATACTTATAGTTTTGTTTTTTTAAGTAACAGACTAACCAACCGGATATGTTAACTGCAAATATTTTTATTCAAAGAAGAAACATCTTAGCAAAGTTATTTTACTTAAAGCTACGTTATTTTGTATTAGTGTAAAGCAGTATCAGGGCACATCGGCAGTAATCTAATATACTGGCACATATATCTGAGAATCACAGATTTTGTAAAACCTCTAAGATGCTTTAGAAGCAATGGAAGAAATTATTCATGCAGTTACTATGACTTTTATTGCCCTTAATGCTTTTCCTTTTTCCCTACCCTTGCCCCTCAAAATTTCTCTTTTTCTCAAATTAGAAGGTAAAATTCTCCAGGACAGAATAATGTCACATTGTACATTTAAGCAGGCAGTGATCCCAGTTTTGAGCTATTGATATTAACCATGGATTCAAAGCCACAATCAAATTGCACTAAAAAATAGACCCATAGCAGATGTAGTTTTATTTGGGGGAGAAGTGATGGCTAAGGTACAGACTATTCTTTTCCCTTCATTAGTAATGTCATGTTCACTTCATGTGGTAGAAGAAACTCTTCAGCAGCTGAGTTAGATCCGCACCTCTATGCATCACCAAAGACTTATTTTTCAGTAGCCAGCAGACAAGCAACACAAGAAATGGAAGAGTCAGATTGGAAGATGTACACTTATTTTATATACACATTATTTATATATACATATATATGCATGTGTGTTTATTATTTTTATATATATTTAAAGAGAACGAGGTATATTTCTTCTTTTGAACAGTTTAATCCTAAGAATATTGTTCTGCCTCTTCTTTTGCAATGCAAGAACAGGTTTGCCATGGACAGTAAAAAAAGATAAATTCATCATGGTCTCCATTTCTCACATGATCACAAAAAAGAGGGTCTTACTGAAGAAATATGCATCCATTCTTTTGAATTTGTTTCTGTAAGAATATCATTACATTTTCATCTTTGAAAGTAGAGAATAAACAATAAAAAAACTTGAATTAAGTTCAACAAACTCCTTTTCTCACATGTGTGTAACAGTAACTAACTTTTTAAAATAAAAACTACCTAGCTGACCAGGAAAAAACATAAATGTATGCACTTGACCAAACTGATTTGTGACTTGATTTTTCAATTAAACAATGTATTTTCAACATTTTAACACAATATTTATACTTTTTTTTTCACAGCTGATCTACATATATCAGTGTCTGCAGTGTTGTGAAAATGGTCAAAGCCAATATTGATTGACTAAGAAAAGGGTGGGCATCAAGCATCCTGCTTTATTGTACATTCCCTCTACCTTTAATAGCATGGAGATGGCATAGGGAAAAAATTAATTCCAGGCACTCTCAAGAACTGTGCTCGCTAGGGCTTTCAGGCTGGTTTCATACAAACAGCTCTACCAGACCTTCTGAATTACTTCTGCAGTTTAGGCCTAGCTGAACTTACAGTTTTCACTGTGGAGATACATCGGGTGTCCAATTTTACGGGCACAGCACTAAAAAAATTATCAGAAAAAAGCATCCTCCAATACCCTCCTATTGAGTTTTCTACCTGAGAGCCTTCTACAGTGAAGATTTTGCTTCTAGCTCTTTCATGCTCAAAATGGACTTTCATCAGCAATTGGAAACAATCTTTTCCCATGAGGAAAAGGAAAGATGAGAGAGAGTTTGTCAGGCAAATAGAATTTAACCTATTTTGTAGATCTTGAAGGTGAGGAACACTCATGTGGATTTAATTGGAACTTGGACAAGAGGAAACCTAGCCAGAGGATTGTCACTTTGTCACAGTAAACAATTTTAAAATGAGAAAGAATGACTCTCTAGGGAAAAATCACAACCAAAAAGAAATCCAGCTGAAAACTGGAGGGTTATATTTCACAGATGACAGAGATGCTGTTTGGAAGCACCTGATTGTCAGCTAGTACAAGGTCCCACTCAGAGCAGGGTTATTGTCAACACTTGATCAGGTCAGCTATGGCTTTGCCCAGCTGAGTCTTGAAAAAATCCCAAGTTTTTGGGAAACAATTCCGTTTCCAGGGCATTCACCCAGAGATTTTCCTTCCAAACTGCAACATGTGAGCCTTCCCACTTGCTATATCTTTCGTCAGTATCAAGAATGACTCCATCATCTTTATAATTCTATTCAAGCAGCTGTAGGCTTCAGCTGGATCACCCTTTAGCAACCACTCCAGCAGAATAAATAAAAACAGTCCCTTCAGCCTCTTCCAGCAGGTCACGTACATTAGAACCTTAACCATATTAAGAGGCTGGTTTTCAACATCCTTCCTGAACCAAGAATGCTATATCTGGACAGGTACGGACTCACCAAAATCAGAACCTCCGGATGTTTTTTAACTGTTTGTTAGAACCTAAATCCATTTGGGCTATCTTGACAACATGAAAAACACTTCCAGTGAGTAATAAAAAATAAGGTACCCTTGTCTGCTTGTCCCTTCATACATTTTTTCCTGACTTCCAGCTTTATCTGGTTTTGTTTTATAAACTTTGAACTTTTATTTCTCTTCCAGATGACCAGTTTAAACGGTCCCTGGGACAGAAAGAGGACAGTGCTTTCTGAGATAGACATGCAAGGAGCTACAGCAGATGGTATTATCAGTGCTCCTTCTCTATTGCTCCTATGTGTGCCCAAAGAACTCAGCTCAGATTTGCTTCCCATAAAGTAATTCAACAGCTTCCTACTGTTTATAAGTTTTCAGATGGCAAGAGAAATGCGGTCAGTTTAAAGAAATCAGATCATTTTATTACTACATGAGCCTGAAGGATTGCTGAAAGACTACAGAAGGCTACCAACACAGCCAGCAAAAATATAATAGCTCCCACCAGAGACTGGGAAAAAACCACAATGACACTGCAGCCACTTACAACAGCTATTACTATCACAACAACAAAGAGAGAGAGAGATATTTTCTGAGATTTTCTGATTCTTTACATAATGTTAAGATTAGGAAGAGCAGTGAACATGATAAATCCACTTGGTTATCAACTTTCTTGATAATCTGCGTTGATGTGTCACCCTGGCTCCTGTTACAGAATAGGTTTAATGAAACCAACTTTTAAATTGAATTCTATTCTTTCAGCTGTATTCTTTTGTTTGAATAAGCTGTTTTAGCATGAGTAGCCAAACTTAGCATGAGTGGCCAGGCTTGCTGGAATTCCAGACCCTATATTGTGAATTTATCTTAACCCAGTTGCTTGGTGACAGGATGCCTTTAAGACCAGTGCCAGGAGATAAAGAGGAAACACTGTGAGCAGAGGCCACAAACCATCAGGATAAGAACAGTAAAAAGCTGCCTGGAGGACAGAGAAAGGGAATTCAATAAGATACAAAGAAGCCCCAGACCCTGAATTCTCACTGGGCTAAAAGGCATGTGGACAGCACATGAAGGATGTGTGAAGAGTGGGTGAATAGATTGTGATGTTTTAAAAGCCCAAGCCCCTTTTGTCTCAGGGTTCTTCTCCTCGAGAGGCACACAGTCCAGACTGTTTCTTTGCTGTACCTTTCAATTTATATTTTTTTTCTTTTGATTAAATTATCTTTTTAAGCATAGATGTCTGAGGCTATGCTATGGGAAACCTAGGGTCAAGAACTTTTCTTACACTGCCAGCACAGCAAGCTCTGCTCCATGAGGACCAGGTATGTCTCTGCCCTGCTGACCTTGCAACAACTTGGCCCTCAGCTGGCATCTCTCTGATCCATGGGCAGCAACTGGCCTTCATAGCATCCTGGCTCCCCATGCCCACAGGAAAGCCTCCGAATTTTTGCCCAGGATTAAAAGAAGTTCTTAAAAGCCTTCCAGATGAGACAGCGGTACTAGTGTGGATCTGTGGTCTTTCCCCCAGGGGAACGATGTAAGAGCTTTGCCACAGAGAGTGAAAAGACACATTGGCATGAGGATGTTGTCACCAGTTTTGCTACAAAGTATTTCTCTGTTGTGATATGTGAAAATCACTCTTTCTTAAACTGGGAACCACTAAAAACTAAAGACAAAGTGTAATGCTCCACAAAATTGAACTTCTGACTTCCTTGTTGTTGTTTACCAGGGAAAATGCCATGCTTTCAACTCTTTCTAAATATGTAATAGTAATACTGTAAGTTCCCTGAGGCAGAAACACTTTTTCATTATGCTTTTGTATAGTACCTTGTAAAATGGGATGACACTCCTGTGAGGTCTGCAGGGAGTACTGTAACAAAATGAATAAGTAATGCTTCCAGGAAACATATCAATCACAGGCCATGCTGCATCACCTACTGCAGAGAACTTCAAAACTGCTAAAAATGTCAACAGAATAAACCTGCATGATGCCTTGGCAGAAGGTAACATGGAAGTGAGCAGCACATCTTCCCCAAAAAATGTTGGAAACGTGTGCTCCAAACCACTGAAAATTGCATATTTTTTTAATGTCTAATAAGAAGTAAGGTGTGGCATGTTAGTAGTCTATTATGAAATACGTGAATAATAAAAAAATACATTTCTATGTAAATTTCATTATTACAAGTATCCATCAAAATCTAAATCTTGTATGTGTACTTCTATAAAAATTAAATTTGAATTAATAAGTTATCTGTTTGTAGGTACTTAAGAATGTTCTCTAAATTATATCAATATTTCTTCAATTATGTTTAAGAAAGAGGTTACTACAAAAAGTAGTCTGCAATACCAAGTAGTCCATCTTGGTCGATTTTTCACATGTGCATAATAAATCCTCCCCATTTGCCAACTCAGCCAGCAGATATGCTTGATTGAGTCAGGAGAATTGATAGCCTCTTCATAAAAATCTATTACAGACCAGATCAGCATGTCCATAATCTCAGGGTTCTGCATCAACTCTTTTTCTTCGTCTGAAATGACCTCACTTGTGAATGAATCAGGCATTTTATGAGCTTGGTAAACAAAACTTACATTTATGTTCGGTTTGCTTTTTTCTCCAAATTATTGACTAATAGTTAGCTTAAGGAAACTGCAGGAGAACCCTCCCCCTGAACAAGAGACCAAACTATGATTTTTAAATTGCCATCAATCTCCTTTATGAAAGTACTAAACCCTAGTAATTCAAACCTAGACTGTCTACAATGGAAATACATCATCAGCACAACCCATATAATAAGCAACACGTTGTCTGAATCACTCAATAGTATCATAAATTAGGCTCAACTCATCCACTGCCACCCAAAAGCCCTCTCTGTGTGGGAGCTTCTACTTCAGTTCTCTAATATTGCCTTCCCCAACTCTTTTATCTATAGAAGAGGTTGCTCACCAAAGAAAATGTGGAGTGTTATGAGAAGGGGAAAATGATTTTTAAAAATAGGTAAGCCAAGGTAGCAAAAAATAATAGCAAAACCCATAATTAATAGAGATATTGATAACATCCTTTAACTAGGAAAGCATGAAGTCCTATGCTATCCTGAAAGGGCAACCTCTGATGATGGGAAGTTATTGGCATTTTCAGCTGTGCTGGCTTTATCACATTTACTCTACTTAGTAAGTGTGACGGACACTTCATGTCAGGGATTTTGATGTCATTCAGGCTGACGGGGTTTAGAGATGATATATATTTCTTGCTTCAGTTGGGAACAAAGTGTACAAAGAAATTGTGTGGTCGCACTCTTCAAAGTTAAATGCAGACCAGAGGGAAAAAAGTTAATGTGCCTGACTGCAGTATTTGCTCTTGTCATGCAGTTGCAAGCTTTGAAAGTCCCGTTTAAGTATCTCTTTTTTAAGATAAATACCTATTAAGTAATGTATATGCACAAGCTGAAGTGTTAAATGGTTTGTTGAAACCTATTAGAGTACACAAGATGATAAACATAAATTATAGCTAATATACTGCACCAGTGATTTTTAAACATAAAAATTACTGACACTGTAAAAACACACTTGAGTCATCGTAGCAGCATAATAGCACTAATCCATGTTTATCCAACCGTGCACTTTTCAAAAACAACACAAACCTCTAATAAATGCTTTGGCTTCACCTTGACAACTTATATGGGTTATTGCCTCGTTCATGCCTGGATAACCATGTGTTATGACTTAAATGTTCTTTAATATCAATTTATGCCTTGAAGAAAAAGGATTGAATAACATAGTGTACATATGGTTCAATTTATTACAGCAAAACAATCATTTTAGTTTGAAGATATTTTCTCATGGTGCATATCACAGAAATCTTATTCAATAGAGCTCTCAATAAACCAGATTTTTTATGTCACAATAAATGAAACTAAGGCAGCTAATTGTTGCTAAGATTCTAAATAGATGAGTCTATTTGGCTTTCTTGTCAATCAAGAAATAAATTCCTTAACACTTGTATTTCTGGATTCTAATGTCTCTAATTGGATTTTACACTATCTGATTAACGATGTAGTTTATAGACTACTGTAAAAAAATCTGATAGTTAAAAAGTGGAAGAGGATACTGTGGGCTGTCAGCATTTATGGAAGAGGCCAAGACAACACTGAGTAATTTAGAGTTTTTGTAAAATGGCAACAAAAATCATAAAGCCTGGTCAACAACGTCTCATTTGTGGTACTCTTGTTGTGTGTCTGTGATACAAAGAAAGACCCTGGAGTGCTATTCTGAAGAATATTAAAATATGTAATAGTCCGTACTGAAAATGGATTGCATTTTTAGGAAATTACAAAACCAAAAAGAAATCCAAATTTTAATTTAGAAGCAAAAGCAATGTAGAAGGTTAAAATTCAACCAACAGGCTGGTGATAAATAAAACTCTTACAGAAACAGGTAAAACACAAGGCAGAAAGAATGTGGGAAAATATCCTCCAGCACTCATTTTTAGTGTCAGTCTCATTTTCGTTAACTTTCCAGATTTTCAAAAGGTGTTTATTATAATCTTTGAGACAAAAAAAAATACTTATCATATATGAAGAAACAGCAATCCTAAAAGAATTGTGGCTTCATACATTCAAATATGTTTGTTGTCATGCAATCTCTATTATAGGGTGAAGCAGACTGGCTGTAAAGTAAAAAAACATTATTACAGTAGAAGCAGCAATGGCTGTGAGCACTATAGCACGTGTTATGGTGAAGTTTCACAATAATTAGGTCTCAGACAACCAACATATTGTGAAATATTCACCTTTAGGTCACTACTTCTTGCATTCTATCTGTGCATATGTGGATTTAGTACAGTTCAGCTATTTAGAGGAATCTAACCCCTCTATATTTTCCTCTTCAGAAAGAATCTTGCTACCCGAATTTTAATAGGCCAATTATCAAAATGAGTAAGATTATAAAACAGCTACTTAAAGATGGAGTGTCAAAAAGAAGTAATGTCTTGGATTATTTTGCAAGGAACAGATTTGATTTCCAAGAGCTACGATCATTGGAAAACCATATCAAAAAATAAAATACTGGACTATGCAGCTCTCAGTAATTAAGAGATCTACCCTATGCAGTAGAGCTACATTAGAACAAAAGTTATTTCACTACTTGTATTATTATTGCTATTAATATTGGGATATCACGTGGTATTGCATAAGATTGCCAGGCTGTAATGGATAGAACAGGATCTTCGGGAAATGAGCAGGGACAGTTGCCCCTAACATGGCAGAATGGTGGAAATGCATGGAGTTTTGCCTAGGATGGATGAGATGCCAACCTCAGTTTAAGGGTTAGGGGGAAGGGAAGGGAAGGGAAGGGAAGGGAAGGGAAGGGAAGGGAAGGGAAGGGAAGGGAAGGGAAGGGAAGGGAAGGGAAGGGAAGGGAAGGGAAGGGAAGGGAAGGGAAGGGAAGGGAAGGGAAGGGAAGGGAAGGGAAGGGAAGGGAAGGGAAGGGAAGGGAAGGGAAGGGAAGGGAAGGGAAGGGAAGGGAAGGGAAGGGAAGGGAAGGGAAGGGAAGGGAAGGGAAGGGAAGGGAAGGGAAGGGAAGGGAAGGGAAGGGAAGGGAAGGGAAGGGAAGGGAAGGGAAGGGAAGGGAAGGGAAGGGAAGGGAAGGGAAGGGAAGGGAAGGGAAGGGAAGGGAAGGGAAGGGAAGGGAAGGGAAGGGACAGTGCCATCACCTGGCAACACAGAGGTCACAGTGCCCTGGACAGGATAAAGGGGGCACCCTTCCATGTCCCACTGCCAGTCTGACTGGTTTTGCCATTGGGACAGACCTGACCTGGAGGAAGCCTGAAGACATCTGAGACAAAGTCCTTGAGGAACTGGTGGAATTAAATCGAGGGGGATGAGGGAGGATGAGCAGAGGCTGGACAAGGCTGCTGAAGGTTCTCTGCTGCAATTCCAGCTGCCCAGGGGGTCACATTCAAAGCCCATCTGATGGACTGAAATCCTGCTTCAGCCTTTGGGAACATACACAAGCTCCTCAGGAGATTAGAAGAATCACCAGCCACTGGAGGTGTCCAAGATTCTCAGGCTTTTTCAGCTGGATTGCAGTGACAAGATCAAGGAAATGCATTCTTGGCACTTGAGCTATCCTCATCCACTGCAAAGCCAGTGGGAGAAGCAGTAAGAAATGGGATGCACAAATGTTACAAGAGGTACCAGTCCCAGCACGCTCCCCCAGTGGTTCAGAGCTTGCACTGGTGTGGAAAGGGTTCTTGCTCCCAAGGTCAATCAGGCCAGGGGCATTTTGCTGCTTTTGCAAGCCTCTGAGATGGTTCCAGGTTGAGGAAGGAAGGATATGGGCAGTGCTAATGTCTCCTGGGAGGCGTGACCAGCCTGTGGGACAAGGAGACAGGTCTTGCTCACATGCTCAGGGAACAGCTGATTGCCAGCTCTGGGGTCAGGAAGGAATTTTCCCCTGGGGAAAATTGGTACTGGTCCCTGGGGGTTTTTTGCTCTCTTCTGCAGCATTGACCAATGACCACTTGTCAGGCCTCATCTGGTTCACATTGGCTATGTTACTGCCTGCTGCTCATGCACCAAGAAGATGGTCTGTCATGCCATACAGCCAAGGGTGGGAAAGGTTTTTTTCCCCTGGAGTGGGGCAGCAACAGTACCTGGTGATTTTTGCCTTCCACTGAAGCACTGAGTACAGCCCCTTGCCAGGGCTCCTTTCACAGAATCACAAGGAATCACAGAATGTTAGGGATTGGAAGGGACTTCGAAAGATCATCTAGTCCAATCCCCCTGCCAGAGCAGTAACACCTACATCTTTGAGCCGTTTTGGCTAGGTGCCTCCTGCTGGTACTCCATAAAGGTAGACTTTGTGCCATGCATCTGGGGGAAGGAAGGCTTTTTTTCTCCCAAGGGCAGACTATCACTGGTCCCTGGTGAGTTATTCTCTTCCTCAGCAGCATTGAGGCCAGTCCCTTGTCAGGGCTCCTCTGGTCCATTTTGGCTCAGTTTTTGCCTGTTGCTCTTGCATCACCCAGGCACCACTTGTGCTCTGTTTCTCTCTGTCTCCCTTTCCCATTGTAGGTTTGCAGAGAAAGTGAGCTCTGCTCTTCCCTTGGCTCCATTTCCCCAGGGGTTCTGGCTTGTGCAAAATAGCCTGTGTTTAGAAGGGCTCCAGGCTTGCTCCTTTCATCAGGAACTGCCACTTTTCAGCTCTCCTTGCATGCAATACAAGCACTGAGCAAGCACAAGAGCTCTTTTTGTGCATCACTGGCCAAGAAGCACAGCAGAGCAAGTTTTTGAAGGCAAAAGTATGCTTGTCATCAATACATGTCAGGTGACCTGGGGGATTATAGAGACACTGAGTGTGCAGCAACAGGATAAGGAAAGCCAAAGCCCTGCTGGAGTTGAATCTGGAGAAGGATGCACAGGGCAACAAGAAAATCTGCTACAGATATATCAGCAGGAAAAGGAAGACTAGGGAAAACATAAGCTCACTGATGAGGCAGGAAACCTGGTGACAAGTGTGTGGAAAAGCCTGGTAATGCATTCTTCACCATGATCTTTACTGGCAAGATGTGTCTTTAGGCCCCCATGACCAATGGGAAGGGAAATCTAGAGGAAGGTAGAGGAAGATCAGGTTAGGGAACATTTAAACAGATGGGATGTACACAAGTCAATGGGACACGATGTAGTGTGTCCATGAGCACTGAGAGAGCTGGCAGATATCGCAAGCACACTCTTGATTGTCTTTGAAAGGTCAAGGCAACTGTGGGAAGTTCCTGAGGTCTGGAAGAAAGCAAATGTTACTCTTTTCACCAGGAAGTGCAAGAGTGATTGAGGGAACTATGGGCCAGTTTGTCTCACCTGGATCCTTGCGAAGGTAATGGAGCAAAATCTCCTGGAATCCCAAAAATATTAAGATGATAAGGAGTATTCAGCATGGAATTGTGAAGGGGAAATCATGTCTGACTAACCTATAATCTTCTACAATGAGACAACTTGCTCGGTGGAGGAGGAAAAAGCAGTGACGTTTATCTTCACTCCAGGAAAACATGCAACACTTGTCTCCTATAATAGCATCTTCATAAAGTGCTGAAATATGAACTAGATAAAAGGACAGTCAGTGAGCTGACAACTGGCTGAGCTCAGAGGGTTGTGATCTTCTAGCACAAACCCAGTTGAAGGCCAGTCAGTAGTGGTGTACCCAAGGGGTCAATACTCAGGCCAGAGCTGTTTAATATCATCATTAATGACCTGGATGATAGGGCATAGTGCACCCTCACCAAGTTTGCAGATGACAGAAAATTGGGAGGTGTGGCTGATAGACCAGGCAGTTCTGCTGTCATTATGAGAGACTGTGACAGGCTGGAGAAATGGGCAAATGGGAATCTCATTCATTTCAGCAGAATCAAACGAAAAATCTTGCATATAGTGGGGAGTAACCCCATGCAATACATGCTGGGGGTCAACAAGAAGAACATTTCCAGTAGACTGAGGCAAGGGATCTGTCACCTCTCCACAACACTGGTGAGGCCACATCTGCATTGCTAGATCCAAACCTGGGATCCTCCGTGCAAGAGAGACGTGGACATACTGGAGAGAGTCCAGTGAAAGGCCGCAAAGATTATGAGGGGCCTGGAGATATGATATAAAAACAGAAGCTGAGACACTGGAATTGTTCAGTCTGGAGAAAGTTCAGGAGGATCTTATTAATGTATATAAATACCCAATAGGGGGGAGTAAAGAAGATAAAGGCACACTAGTGGCCTTCTCAGTAGTGCCCCATGAAAGGATGAGAAACAACAGGCATAAATTGAAATATAGGAAGTGCCATTTAAATATAAGATTTTTAATTTTTTTAATTTTTTTTTTTTTAATAATGAGTGTGATCAAGCACTTGAATAGGTTGTCCAGAGATGTTGTGCACCCTCTGTCCTTGGAGACATTCAAACTCAGCCAGATATGGTTCTGATCAACCTGCTGTAGCTGACCCTGCTTTGAGCAGAAGCTTGTACTAGAAAATCTCCAGGTGTCCTTCACAACCTCTGTGATTCTCTTTTCAGCTCATTACTTATAGTGCTTACCCATGCTTTTTTAGAAGATTTACACTCTACTTTGTTCACAAAAGGATTTAGAATCTGCCTCATCTTTAGATAAACTTTCTATGCTTACATAGGTGTCTCAGAGTGAAGTTCCATATTTTAGGTTTTTCTCCCGAAGAGATTTTGGAAGAGTACATTGTGGCATTACTGACTACAAAAAAGAGCCAGCTACTGATTCTTCAGCCTCACTTCCTGGAACAGATACACTTTCTGGGGTTGTCATATTTACAAAAAATGTCAAGAAACAACACAAAACAGGTCAGCTATGGCAGATATGCTTCTATGAGCAATATAAAATTAAGCTTGAGTATTTATATTTCCCCATTACTTCAAGATGTACTCTATCTAGCAAGAACTGAGAACGTTAGAAACAGCAAATAAAAATCAAATACTTCTTACAGTCTAACTTACAACAATTGTTTTTTCCACCTCAGAATAATGTTCAGGTTAATATTTTAAAAATATGTATATTCTGAGTTACTGATAGAAAGGCAGTAGCTACTGAAGAACTATAGGGAAGACCATAATAGTATGGACTTCAAAAAACAGATTAGAGGGAAGGCAAGAAGAGAAAAAATTAAGAACAACCAGTGCTTTATTACCAAAGCTTACAACTCTTACGAGATTTTTTCATGTTTCTACATCTTTTTGTCATGAATAGGGCAAAGGGTGTCCTATTGTACATTCAGTATTTCTTACCTTTTCCAAACTTTATTAGAGATTTAGCAAATGAAGAAATAAGACAACACTCAGAAATATCTAGATGGTTACAATATTATTGTAATCAAAATTCCATTATGTATTTCAGGTAAAGAACTTTCTCTGAAATGAAAAACTGAAGAAAATGTTTATTTATATGCCTAGCTTGAAGCAGCTACTGAGCAATGTCTGCTCTGTTCTGTCAGTGGTTTGGAAATGTGATGTTTCCTCAGTGCAAATATTTGTGTTCTATAATGTCTCAAATCTCCTCCCAGCTCTACCTCACATCCTTTTTTTCTTTTCTTGTCTCTTGCATGTGTGTATATCTTCATGTGCATGTTGAACTACTATTCCTAGAAATATCAAGCCTGAAGAAGTGGCATTTCCAGGAAACGACATCCTGCTTTCAAGTATATACCAAAAGCAGGGAAACAGACTTAATCTGTATTCTTGAATGATTTCATGAACAATGACTGAAAAGCAAAATATTTAAAAGCAAGATGAGCAAGGCAACGTATAACCCCCTAGTAAAGGGTGGATATACTGGTGCAACGTTGGTGAACCAATCCAGTCATTCACATTCCTTATTCCTTAGCTGAGTAGAACTGGGTGCCTAAGAATGAGATTTACAGCAATCAACACAGTGAATGAGGAAACAGCTAAGGCAGGCCGCAAGAACCTTGACAGTTAAAGTCCTACACATTTTCTGGTCCTGAAGCCATGACTCAGGCAGGTACCTACATTGCTTGAATGAGAATCTATCCACCTAAAAATCTTCTAAAATGTGAGGGGAACCACTGCCAACTGCTATTTCTGGGTTTCAGTATTTTATTTTTAAAAAGTGAAGGGTGCCATTTTGGCCATGCTCACTGATGTCTTTGTGTTCCAGGCATGTGCAAACATCATCCACGGCCTTGGGCCTTTGACACAGTAGAGTCTGTCAAAGACACTGAAATGTTCTTCTTGCAACAGTGGAGTTACATTTAGCAGCAAATATTTGTGTGTCCTAGTAAATACATTGTATGCACTTTCAGCTGAAACAACCAGATTCATCATGTGGTTGGAGTTAGATACCTATGTAGACACAGAAGTTTTACATAAAGCTTAGACATGTTCTAAATCCTTTTGTCTAAGTTTTCTAAGTTTGCACAAGTAAGAATCATTACTAATTACTTGAAAACAGAATCACAGAAACATGGTTGCAAATAATGCAAAAGTGTCTGGAGAACCTCTACTACAAGTTTCTGCTCAAAGTTTGGGTTTGAACACCTCCAAAAATAGAGGTTCCATAGCTTCTTTGGCCAAGTTGTTCCAGTTTTTAACATGTTTTGATGTGTTTTCACTCATAAACTTAATACTGAAGAACTGAGTCAAGGGTTCTACAAAGAACCTTTTGTTACATCTTCAGTATATTCCATCTTCATTTGAGATAGAACCACACAACAGCAATTCCGTTGTTTTTTTTTTTTTTTCTCTTTCTCAGAAATTCATCCATCTTCTCTGACATAAGATAGTATCAGGATACTTCACAATTTTTGATGCATTTGTCTTCACAGTATCCTCGGGCTATGAAAGAAATATAATTACTTACACCATACACAGAAATTAAGGGGACTCCAACAGTCATTCAATAAGACTATGACAATGTAAGAAATGGATCGGTTCTCTGAGCCTTGACAAGGATCTGAACCAGATGATTGCATTTTCTCTGCTTCCTTTTCCACATTCTGTGTCTCAGCTGATCTGTCCATTTCTTTTGGGAAGATAAAGAAAGCAGGATTTCACTCGGATAAATCAATAGGAATGCATGGAACAAGAGAACACAAGGAAAGAAGAAACCTGAAAGGAGCTTAAGTAAAAAGAAAAAATGTGAATGAACTCTTCTTCTCATTTTAAGCAAAAAGATGCAGCATCAGATAGGGAAGACCACAAAACAAGACACAGTGCGGCTGTAGCTCTGTTTACGAAGAGACTACTTGCTGTGGTCTCCTGAATAGCTACATGACTGAGGAATGAGAAATGACAGTAAAGAACGTAATTTGCTTAGTGGTGAGCCACATATCTCAGTTACTGTGGGGCAGTGCACTTGTTATCAAACAGCATTCTTCTTCTCCCCTCTTAATCCTGGGCTTCTAAGAACCAGTATAACTCCAGTGACAGCTATTGCTTCACATCTTTGCCTTGGTACATGCAGTTTGCTTAAAGACACTGTTGAATTACAGCTTGCCAGTCATAGCTTCACATTCCCTGAAGTTCCTGATGTGTTTTCTGTTAGTCCCTCATTTTGCTGAGATCATAGATTTCTGTCTCTTCAGAAAAACATTTCCTAGCCAGTCATTTTGTGCTCTACAGTACCCAGAAATGTGGGTGAATTTACAGGCTAAAGAGTAATATTGAAACAATACCTAGAACGTCATAATGAAAATAGGACTTTTTTTTTTTTTAATGCAGATTTTAACAGAATAGCGAAAGGTTGCTCTGCTACTGTCCTCTTTGAACTGTGACATCTGCATAGATATCCTTTTTCTCTTTAGAAAGACAGAACTATAAACTAATTTTAAACTTAAGATGAAGCTAAAGTATGAATGAGAATGTTAACAAAGCCTATATTAAATTCTGCATGGCATTTTTAATATTTTTTTTTCAGAGGATTAAGGCATTATTGTATCATCACTATTTTTCATCCATGTATGCAAATATAAGAATTTATTTGCTAGTGTTTCTTCGTATTTTATTGTAAAAAATCCTAATCCCTTCTCTATGGGTAACTTCGAGAGGAATTTTTGATACAAGGGCTGTTTATAATTTATTTCAAATTAAGAAATCTCTCCAGAAATACTTCCCAAAGGTTAGATTTCACCCTAGCATTCTTCAAAATAACCATTCCCAACCTAATGACTAATACACATGTGCCATAGCATAAAATGATTTAATATTAAAAGGCTAAAGAGCCCATAAGAGCTATGGCGAAGTACATGATAATGGAAACAAAGATAATCTCTGATGTGATTGGCTACTTTTTGGCCTAGGAAATATAGCTTCCAATTTGTATTTAGAACGATATTTTTTTCTGCTTTCCTTGACCAAAGATGGCCCAACAGTAGCAATACATATGTCTATATACAATCTAATTTCAACAAAACACTGTGCTGTAATCAAAATCTTCACACTTCTGATCTCTGCTTTTACTCTTTTAACTCCACTGCAAATGCATTTCTCACACAAATGCTCACCAAAACTAGTCCAGACAGACACAAATCAAAAGCACACCGGGTTTATCTGGGCTGAAACAGGTGTGTTACTCGTAACTATCTACAGCTGTTGCACATGACAGAAGGTGTAAATAAAATAAAAATTAAAAAAAAAAAAAAAAGCCTCTTTAAACTCTTCTGCAGCTGCAGAGGATGTGGGACCAGATTCTGACAAGGAAAAAAAAGTAAGTCAAAATTCATGATACACATATTCAGGGGAGATTTTTCTGGTGATTGAGACTATGTTACCTTTATATCATCTTTACTTCCAGGTCTCTCTTGCTAGGACCCTAGCTACATGACAGGCATTCTGAATCTTTTCTTTGAATGAGTATAACACAGTTATAAATCCCACATTTTAGCTCCCTGACTAATGGTGCTATTTAGTAACACTCATTTCTTACACCAGGTAAACTTAAGCAGATCCAAATCTCTAACAATTCTTTGGGAGTGGTTTGCCAAGGGGCTCTTCTCATGGGGCTACAGGGAAAAGCTGTACTGCTCAAAGTGTGTTATGTATGAAAACCTGTGCCTTATAGCATGCAATTGCTTCTGTACTATGAAGAAGCTACCTGGTTTTGCTGAACAGCCACACTGATAACAAGGAGATAGAGCACCATGAGAATGACATCCAGCCTAGGATTATGGATCATTTAGTGGTAGAATTTACAGATACTGAACAGACAGCTACAGTTTCATACCACCTTGTGGTAAACAGACGTTATTGCAGTATTGAAGAATGCATTTTCTTTTAATTAATCCAAGCATCTGCGTTTTGAGGCAACTTATCCTCAGAACAGGTCCTTGGCGCTTCAGATGATTGAAGAAAAATCTCAAATATAAAAGTCAATGTATGCTTCCATGGCTTTCTTCTTCACTCTGTCCTCTGCACCCAGTGACATACCTAAACATAACACTAACAGAAACACTTGAAAAGTCTAGTAAGCTTACCCATGCAAAAATCATAGTTCTTCTTCAGAGGGAGTCTGAACATTTAATATAGTGGGACTAGTACAATATCAGTTCTGAAATCTACCTTTATTTTATTATCACCAGGGTGAGCTTCCCTTGCTAGATTTTTTTCTTATTTTTCTTTGACGATCAGAGTAAAAATGCAGAAGTGTCTTTTCCACTGTGTTTAGTTTATGTATTTACTCTAACCTCTATAGACTCTTCCTAAGTAAGAAACATACTAAGTTGGCATATAGGGCTGCAACATGTTTACTCACAAATCAAGAATTTAAAAATTACTCTTCCCTGAAAGGTCAAGGGAACAAAGAGAGCAGTCAGTTGGGGTTTTGTTGGTTCCAAGTTCAGAGCAGCAGTGGGAATGGAGCCCACAGGGAATTCTGAAGGCTGCGCAGAAAGATTAACTATCCATTGCTATACTGTGTCAGCATTTGTTCCTGTAAGACTGATTTTGTTTTGTGTTCATAAAGAATAGGAAGTATATTTAAAACAATTACTTTGTTGTCTTGTTGTCTGGGGTAAATTTTAAGTCAACCAAAAAGTTATTGAGCGTAAATGGTTATAACAGAAAGACCGAGACAAGTTAAATCATAATACTGAAGAACTACAAAGAAAATAACATAGAATACCATATAGTAAGAAAAGGCTGAGCATTTTGGGGATGAATATGATTTAGACAGATGAGAAACTCCTTAATGTTTTCCCAGAATTGGTGAGCTGTGGAATAGAACAAGAAATATGGGAAATCAGGAACAGACTGTGTCAGAAGATCACTGACATTCAGACCACATTTTGCAGATGTGCAAAGTGCTATAGGGTGAAAAACTATAATGGGCTAAAATTTTTAGAAATCCCCGAACTAATTTAGTAATAATGTGCTGTTGTTGTCTGATGATGATTAAAACATTTTGTGTTTTTCTAAGGATGAATGTTAGTTATACAGGAATAGGGCTTAGCCTTTCCAAGGTAAAAAAAAATGTATTTTCTTCACATGTTTGATTTTCTCAGTGTTAATATTGAGAAGAAAATGAAAACATGCTAGGCAGGGGGAAAAAATAATCCTCTCCTGCAGAGCATACAAACTAAACACAAATAACCGTGTGATGCAGCATTCCAGTTAATAGCTGCCTACATGCAAAAGCATTAATCTCATTTTTAAAAATTCACAGTTGATTTCCACAGCATCTGGTGATCACAGATTAAAATCTGATAAGTGCTTTAGTCAGATGATCTGGCTATGTCCAGTCAGGGCAAAAATTCATTTAGATTCTTGGAAGAAAAGTCTAAGAAATGGGACCAGTAAGAGACTCCTTTCTTTAAAATAATCTGCTGCCTTTTGGTAATAAGCAGGTTAGGGATTCTGGACTTCACAGTACTTCATTATGTTTAGGAGCCTAAGATTTATTTACTTTCTTTTAAGTTGCAAAGAAGCCTTTGGAAACTTTTATTTTTGACATCTAGAAGAACCTATAGCGATGTGTTATCCAGTTTAATCACACACTGTCTGAAGAAGTACTTCTACAGCTTGTTTTAAACTTGTCAGATGATCATTTCATTAAAGTGCTGCAAAGTTCTTGTGTTACAAAAAGTGATGAATGTCTTCTCAATATTCAACCTTTGTGATGTCATCCATAGTATTATCCTTCCACAGCTGCCACTTTTCGAAGCTGAAGAGGCCCAGTCTAATACCTCACCAAACAAAAGCTACATCATAGCTCTTCAGCTCACTTTTGGGCTTTTGTTGCATTGTTTGGGTTGTTCAAGGTGCATCATAAAAGTATTTCTTTTTTGTTTTCTGTTTCTTTTGAATAGTTTCAAACACTTTCTTTAATTTTTTGACCCAGGCAAGAAGATATTGTTCACTGAGAATGACATGATTTTTTCTGAAGAATACTCATATATAAACACATTAAAAACTATCTTACACTTCTGTATGTTCCTGTGGATTACTGTTAATTATCTGGATTACAGTAGGCCCTCGCAATATGTTCCAGACTTTGGCCAGTGGCTTTACCTTTAGGAGCTTTTGTAATGTTTATTCTACTACAAATGTGAGCATTAAATACTGCATTTGATGAGGCCTAGTACTACGTTTTATTGTCTTTTCCTTCCAAAATATCTTCAAACATTAAACTGGCTTTGGAATATTAATCCTTTTGCCTATGTGATAAGAAGTCAAGTTCATAGGAGCTGGAAAACATCTAGAACATAACAGTCACAGGTGTCGATATAGTCAGTGTAATATAGGTAGCTATTAAATTTGAAAAGAAGCTTGCTTGATAAGCAAACTAATATAATTTTATAGGCTGAGTTTACACAGGAACAGTTGCAGTTGAGATGCATGCTGCCTGTTTTCTGCTGTCCTAATTATTTTATCTTTTCCACAGTATGGTTCCCTCTAGTGATTTTTGTAAGGAAAGAGGCTACCTGATCCCTTAATCCAGCTAGCATTTTACAAAAGAAGATCCAAATTAGTTTTGCTTACACCAGATGCTTTATGTGCAATTGGGTATCAGACAATGGTGGCTGATATATGAAACTGGTAAATTCAATGATCTCCTTTGAAAGAATCTCTTACCTGGGGGAACTAATGTGAAATGAGTTGTTTGCATACTTGTTGCCACTCTGCAGTCCTGTCTCCTCCCCTTATGCAAACCAATGAATGTATAAGCTGATTGCCAGATATCCCCAGTGTCAGACTCAGTAACAAGAACTGCAATGACTATTTGATGGAAGAGAAACAAAATCAGATTTAGCAGACTGGTTACAGCAAGCAAATATGTTAGAAAATGAACATATTATGCCTATAATCTTGAATGTGCTGTGGTAAGGGAGAAGTTTTACAGGTAACATCTAAGAGAAACAGCAGAAAGTACAGTTACAAAAATAATCCAGTAATTAGCTATGCTATTGACTTGCTACATGGTCATCTGCAAGTTATGCAACTTCTTACCGTGTTTCAGTTTAAAATGCTATAATATTTCCCTACAGTGCCACACAAAGATTTGAATGCCTCGTTGTTTATAAAAGATCATATACTTCTATGTTTAAAGAACATACACATGAACATTTCCTGTGAGTCACCAAATGTATGGTGATTAGTCAAACTACAGTAACTTGCTCCCAATTTAAAGAAAATAAAACTATTGAATATACTGCTACTTTTCAGGTTCCTTGTCTTGTATATCAGCTTTGAGATGTTATGGGTCTGCTCTGTTATGAAACAGGAAAAGCATGTTTGTTTGGTTTTTTCTTAGAGTCATAAGACCATAGGAATAAGAGAGAGCAGGCCAGAAGTACCACTTTTCGCTAATGCTGAAGGGCAAGTAGGAAAAACCTTTTTTTGGCAAAAGATAGCTTTACTGGACATGCCTATTGAGTGAGCAGCCAGCTACCAGGAGTTACACATAGAGAACCACAGGATACTTGTGGTTAGATTGGGACCAGACATTCAGATTCCAGACTGAGCCCTGGAATCTGGCACATCTCTCACAGGCCAGACACTGAGATGTGCACACTGCTGTCACAGACATGGCATTCAACATTTGGATTACATTCTGTACGCAGTGCCTTGCATTTTGCTGGAAAACTAATGAAGATTTTGATGTATTCACGAAGGGCAACAATCCCAGGATCCTGGAGTCTGTCAGCCTGCTAATGCCAGGCAATAATATGGCTATCTGCTGGTAGAAGATGTGACAAGTATGACTGTAGCAATATCTTCTATGCGCTTCAAGTGAAACTGTATGCTAACAATATGCTGAGGAGCAGATATGTCCTAGAAGAGATCACAGAACCTCTGCATGGCTATGATGTTCAGCCTGGAGTGATCAATGCAGGCCTCAGCTGTGAGGCATAAGAATATAAAGCAGAGAGAGACAGGTTATTATTTCCACCCATCTGCATTCATTCATTTCCCCTAAACTGCAAGTGAGATGGGAATGCATCAGAACAAACATACTGCCTTGTTTCCAGGTTATGTCTCCAGCCTGCACACAACCCTTCCTGCCTTCTCAAACTTCCTTCATTGGCTCTTTTTCCCCCTCGGGGCTAGAAAACAACTACCCTGCTAACCTTGTCCCTTTTCTCACCAGGTCCCCGTGCTATATGCATTCAGTTCTTTCCTAAGCAATGTGGCCAACTGCCTTATACTAATTTATTTCAAACATCCTGTGGTAAATCTTTCTGTCATTATCACTTGTCTTTCTCTACTCAGATTGTTCACGAAATCAGCCCACATACATTTGGGCCACTTATCCACAGATCATTGAATGTCACTGCTACTTCAGGACATTGAGCTGTGCCTTGTCACAATGAGTTAATCAGGCAAAGATGAAAATGCAAAATCATGGTTGGATTTAGACAACTGCAAAACAGAACCTGCACGACATGAGATCTGAGCACATGCTAGATATTCATAATCTCGGGAATGGGTATAATAGTGATGTAAGAGGAACACCTCAGAACTTCAAGGCATCTGGATGTAGCCAGTAGATGTAGTATAGAGTGGCAGAAATAAAGGTCGATAGAGAAGATGCAAGACAGATCACTGAAGCCTTACAGTTCAAGGTTTCTAAATTAAGAGATGAATCTCAGTTTAAATGATCTAAGTGGTGAACTTATAACACAGCATGGCTCAGTGAGCAACGCAGCACAGGAGATAGTGTCTGTAATGTAAACTATCACTCTGAGGATTACAGTTTTCATAGTTAGTCAATGTTTTCTGAGCATTTTCATGTGACTTTTTGTTGTCTTTTGTGCCTGTCTGTCAAATTCACTGCTGTGTGTGGTTTGGATATACACAGTATCACTGCATTTCTGCTATAGGCTGTTGTTAGGTTTCCTTTATGGTGTTGAATGGCTGATGTTGTCCTTCATAAAGATGAAAACGTTTCTGTTATGGATAAAGTGAGTCCTGTTTAACATGTACCTGTCATAGAGACACATTGTGAGGCTTAATGTTATGTTCGTAAAAGATTTTGAGATCCGCTGATGAAAGGGACTCTAAACATAAACAATTATATTAGTAATGATCTTATTTTAACATACCAAAACAACATTGCTCAGCTGTAGCACAGTAGAACCTGGAGACTCCAAGAAAAATCATAGCTCCACTAAATGTGGCACTTCAACATGACGTAGTAAGATCTTGTCCAAATATCTTAAGCACTTACAGTCTAAATAAACAAAGAGTGGATAAATGGATAGTGCTACAAACATATTGCACAAGGTAAGAATGCAGAAAAACTGAAGGCAGATCCCAGGCTTTGGAGTCCACATCCATGAATCTCCTCAGTAGAAAAATTCAATTCTCATTTAAGCATTGTTTCCCAGGGTATGCTCTGAACTAGACTTCTGAATAGGCAAAAATCTGCCCTCCGGAAGTCCAGCGTAGAGGTTTTGTTAATGGTTCTCCCATTAATAATCTCTCCCATTAGTAATCTCTCGCAGTTAGCAATAGGACAAGGGGGCATGGGCTTAAACTCTACCAGGGGAAATTTAGGCTGGATATTAGAAAGAAATTCTTTACAGAGAGAGTGATCAGGCATTGGAATGGCCTGCCCAGGGAGGTAGTGGACTCGCCGTCCCTAGAGGTTTTTAAACTGAGATTGGACATGGCACTTAGTGCCATGATCTAGTAAACGGACTAGAGTTGGACCAAGGGTTGGACTCGATGATCTCTGAGGTCTCTTCCAACCCAGTCGATTCTGTGATTCTGTGTGATTCTGTGATTTATACAGGCTTTAAGGATTCAATTGTTCTTTTAGTACAATAGTGCAATAATTATTTACAGAGGCCACAACAGAAAACATTCCAGTCAGGTTCCTCCTCACAGTTCTCTCCTGAAATTTATACTTTTTCTCCACATTCTACACAGATTGCTATGCTAGAAAGATAGCTTATTTCAAAATGAAAAGGCTTGGAAATACTATCAAATTTCACAGAACATGTAATAGAATTGTTTCTTCATGCATGCAATACTATCGTAATTAATTATACTCAATCTTCTTTAAAAAATATTCAAAATGCTTAGCTCCTCCAATGTATTTTCTCCATGTTACCTATATATGATAAAATTTGCAAACTTGTCTAAGAATATCTAAAGCTGAACATTTTTCTCCTGTCTACTATCGGAAAAAAGTTGCCTCAGTGATCCTATCAGGCTGTCAAATACAATGACTAAAATGTAATCTTAAGCAATCTCTGTTCAAAGAGTGGCGTGTCCGCTCTTCATTATCATACATCATGACTTTTTCGGGTAGCCCTCTGGCAGCTGTGAACAAAGCTTTCCAGCCTCTTATCTATTTCAATCACAATAGGCTGAATCATCACCATCTCTAGCTAGAGTTTTAACTGTGCACAAGATACATAATACAAGAGTTTGCTAGAAAAATGCAGATTTTACCATCCCAGTTTTTAAAATTTTTACTGTTAAATTGAAAATAGAAAGTTTATTTGGGATTTTGCATTGAAAGTATTTTGTCTTTAGTCATTGGAAAGATTTTTTTTCTATACTTTTTCTAAACAGATTGTACTAAGAAAGATACTTCAATCCTCTTTTAAATAATCCATAAATAACAATAGACAGATGAGAAGACCATTTCTCATCAGGTTGTCCATGTTTCCAGCAATAATTACATTAACTGTGAGACAGAGCACAACTGAATCTTTCTATTTCTGTTGTGATTTAGGATATGTGTTTCTTTAAAATACTGATGTCATTGTAGACATCACATAGGAAAAGACAAAGCATAAGATCACCTGAACTTGTATTTTCTTGTACTTGACCTGTATTTGATACTTTCAAGATTAAGGAAGTCTTTGAGGAGTGGATGGGAAAGCATCTTGTACTCAAATTGTTGAGGCCTTTGCATCAGCTCATTCTGCAACAGAAATTCTGAAATTTAAGTAAAAGCAACAACATAAGTTAAAGTACTTCAGGCTTTGCAGAATGAAATTAATGAGATACAAAGACTTCGTAAACCTTCCAGGCTCTTTACTGCATAGCTGTCTGTAAATCTGGGTATCGCTAAGTATCTAAATGCTACAAGGCATGGCTGAAGTTTAAATGGGAATTCCAGAACACTTTCTCTGTGGTCATTATTTGACAGGAAAAAGGGGTCAGTGCTTCATGGGATCACTGAGAAGTTACATGGAGCCTGTAGTAGTCCTGGTGCAGGTTTTGGTAGTGAACAAAAGTCTCTGCAGGTGACATTGGAAAGCTTGGTTTTAGCTTGTTCCCATGGGAATCAGTAATGAAGACCTTGTTCTGCTTAATTCAGAGAATTTTAATTTAAAGCAATGGTTTATAATGACTTTTTCTCCGTCTTATCTTCAGCCTTAGATATGTCCTTACTCATTATAACTTGCTACAAGTACACAAGGTGGAATAGCCTTACCAGTTTCTTTGTAGGAGGTTTTGAAATAGGCAGTAGAGAAACCAGCACTGGGGCTGCAAATGCACCTATGCATCCTGAAGTATTGGACATCAATATGCAGAGGGCTTGATGAACATTACAGTGATCAGGGCTGACATCAGTTCAGATGCAACCATCTTTGCCACTTGGACTGTCTCCTCCAAAAATATTCTGAGTACTTCATCTGAACTCATTTTTATCACAATCACTGCTGTGGGGGACGAATGTATGTGTTCAGAGTGTCCAGTAGCTGTAGTTTGATCTGAACAACCCTATACTCCTGACTTCTAACAAAAGGGAGTTGCATACAGAGTTCCTAATTGCAGTGTGACTCTTTCCCAAGCAAATTTTTATGTTATGCTTCTTCCTAATTGTTTGTCATTGGACAAGACAAAATTAACACCTGATATTCTGTAATTATCAGACAGTTATGGGTACAGTTCTTTGCTTTGTTGTAGAAGCTGCAGATTGTTTCTTATTCCTTTTGAATGAGAATAGGGTAGGTAAACATTCTTTATAAGAAACATTTAAAAAGGACCTCTTAGGATTTCTGAAGAGAGCTGAAGCTCATCCTTGCATAAAATCACACAGAAGCACAAGGTGAACACACAGCCGTAAGAGCCAAAGACATTCCACAGCCTCAAGCATTGCACACAGATGTATAGATCCCAGCACTGGGATCCTCTGTGCCAAGAAAAAATAAGGATTTTATACAAGTGCTCATTGGCACATAAAAAAGAAGTTGCAGCCCTAGTTCAAACTATGAAAGCCTCACCTGGATAAGTAATAATATCCATACTCTAGTCTCCATACTAATTTTCTTTATAAATTAATTATTTAACACATCTGCTTTTTAAAGAGGTTCTGTGGCCTCCAGTTGCTCATTTGTGATGAGGAAAAAACATCATACTGAGATCTCAAGTGTTGCAGCAATTAGTAAAATGAGAAAGATGCTGTTCTAGGATTTTCAGGGACATTGTACTTCACAATCTTCAATTTTACAATTAGGGTAACTTCAAATGTGTTTATGACCTTAAGAATGTCAACATGTTTCCATTATCTACTGTGTACATATTATTTTGAACCTACTTCACACAGCAGAATATATTAATATATTTATTTAGATTCTGATAAAGTGGTCCTTCAGACACTGTTAAGGATTTAAAATCCTCATAGAAGTCTTGTACTGATAAGTATTTAAAAATACTGAAAAATCATTAAATGTTAAATAAAAACTTGCATATATTTTCATTGGTTCATTAGCACTTTTTGATTAAACAAACAAAAAGACATGCAAAACTTACAAAGAGAACACTAAAAGGCTAATAGTCTCTGGCACTTAATAGTTCTTTGGGGTGTATTTTTGTATCTTTCTTAAAAATAGGTAAAAGAAAAGAAAGAATAAAAAAGCTTAAAAGAAAAAGTGAGAATGAAATTTATTTTATCCTGCTTTGAACATGATGGGCAGACATGGTAGATGACAGCTCTTGTACATTCACTGTTTCTGTCTGATAGAAGGGTCAGCCTCAAAAAGTGACCTACCATGTAGGGATCTGAAAAATGGATCTCAGGGGAGTCGTGCCCTTTTACATTATTCTGAAAATGTCCAACCAGTAGTGCCCAGTCTCTCTCCCTCCAGCTTTCAGATGACTTCAAAGTTGATATGGCTGGCTCCAGGCTGGCACTCATTAAGCCATGTCTGTAAAACTTCTTGAAATACAACTGTCTTCTGTAAAGAAATTATGTAAAAATAGCATCTTGCTTACTCCTTATCCGCTTATCTTTTTACACTTAGAGCCACACTGTGTCCTTTTTTTTTTTTTTTGATGATTTTATCATTAGCACATAAAGTAAAAAATTGAATTCTCTTGGACAATAGCAGTGCTATTATGGCAGACAGTCACATGCGGGCAATTAATTCTACTGCCATCATAATGCAGAGATCAGATATGCTGTAGCACATGATATGACTTTCATAATTGTTTCAGTCATAGGTTCTGTCTCTCTATTCTGAATTCAAATGCTCAGGTCCTGTCTGCTTCCGGGTATATATATTTTCCAGGCCTACAAGGGATTTTAATCACATTGCCTTTTATCTCTCATTTCAAAAAGAGGGAAAGAAAATAACTGACTCATTGGATCAATCTCTTTGCATGTCCCAAAACAGATAGGACAGAGGGAAGATTACAAGCACTGACGAGAAAATAAAAACAACTCAAACATCATCTTATTTGCAAGCTGAGAACATTGTATATGAGACAAAACATGTCATATCACAGTAACAGGAGCTTTTAATTCTTGTATCACACCATAGGTACCATGTCACTGATATGTGTGATTTTAGACTCACAAAATCAAAAATATCACCACAGTTTTGTGTAATAAAGTTCTATAGATTTCAAGTGAAGAGAATGGTCTACTAAAAATAAGTTATTAAATATATCTCTTATTTTGTTTGTTCAAAAAAATCTTAAGCCTTTCTTTTATCTGAAATTACCATTCAGATTTTTTTTTTGCAAAGAATTTTCCCCCCGTAGAGAGCAAAAATTGCACATTCTGGTGCGTTTAGACAGAAATTTGTCAGATCCACATAAATAATAACACTTGTCAATATTTGTCTAGGCAGTAAGCAGCACAGTGGGAGGTGAAAAGTAACACAGTAGGAAATGAGGGTGCTCACCTGATTCTTCTGGTATTAGATCTTACTTAGCAGAACCAACACCAGTTGGGAGCTCACACAGAATAAAGTTATTTGTGGAAAATAAAGTCATCCGTAAGGTCAGTAGAAAATATCTTTTACCAATTAATTCCAGTGCCATAGATTTAAAAACTTTAGTTCAAATACAGAAATGTACCCGTGAAAAACCACAACTTGATATTATGTAATATTTTGAAAGTGGGTTTTTTTTTCTGTTTCTTATTCATTTGAAATGACTTATTTGCTTTCAAAGAATTGCTTTTACGCTGACAAAGCTAAAGTATCTACTGTAAATCTTAAGAAAAAAAGGACACTATATCTTCTGACTGTTTCAAATATCTCCTTATGTAGGCTACTATGCAGGATGATACTTGATTCATGCAAAAGTTAAAGCCCTGAGTAATTCCATTCAGTGTATGTTATTACTCATACCTTTTAATGACTATACACATTTAAGTATCTTGATGGTTGTTTAGAATATACAGGGTCAATTAGTGAATTAGGGACTTTTCATGTGGGCTGATCACCAACTTCCCCTGCTCCTCCCCTACCCCCAAAGTCTGTTTTTGAATCATCGAAGACTCTTAGAATTTTAAACAACTCATAGGAAAAAAAAATAGTAAAAGGCCAGAAAGAGAGTGAGTTTTAAAACCAAACCCTCCTATGTTGATGAACTATGTGGCAGACCATGTAGGACACTGTGATGGAAAAAGAGAGCAGACTGACTTACCTTTTCCTAAAAAATCTATTCTGCCTCGCATCTGTGTGCCCAAGTCCCTCTGGAGTTTTAAGAATGTGATGCATAACTAATTTTAAAACCAAACAAAATTACCATGTCTTTTTCTGAATGTAATTTGAGTGTACACTTGTATAAGTTTGGGGCTGCTTATTTTAAATGGCAAATGGGAGAGAGACCCATACTGACACCACAAAACACCAAAGAAATCCCCTGGGAAAGGCCCAACATAGGTCATTACACCCACTGTCCCTCCATCTGGCTAAACAGAAGCAAGGAAGTTTTCTAGTCTGCCACCTAATTAATAAGAGCACAATTCCAGAATTCATTTGCAGCTCAGTACTAATGAGTATATATTGACAGCAAGAGTTTCTATTTTAGACATATTAGTGAATATAATTGTATTCCATTCTCAGTGATTGGCATTTTGGATCACACATCATAAAAGAGGGTGGAGATAAAGTTTTTCTCTCTGAAGAAATTCAGTGTTGGATACCAGAGTTCCACAATAACAGCCAAATCAAATTGTTGGAACTTAACACTGTGAAGCACTTTTCTTTCAAATCACTTGATGATTTTGAAAACCTGAATCCATTTCTTACTGTCTGTTTTTTAATCCATATGGAGCATCAGTCCAAACTAAGATCTAGAATTAAAGCTACTAAAGCACATTGGAAGGTCTTTGCACAAAAGGAATGGACAAGAACAAAAGTTAATTATTTAAAAAAAAAATCATTTTCCCTCTGTGTATTTATAGGAATTGAGAACTATAAGCTGTATTTTTCCAGAGATCTATTAATTTTTCAATTTTTATTAACCTGGGATGAATTTAGACCATGTAATGTCTTAAGTTGTTTCTGAATATAAAATAACAGATAGTGCTTGACAATAATTAAATGCATTTTATATGAATAAGCAAAGAAAAAATGCAAACATTCTGATACTTTCAAATAAAGGGCCTTTATCAATTCCAGTATTACAATAGTTCTTCTCTACTTCTGTGTGCTGTCTTCAGACATATTAACACTGAAGGACAGGGAAATAGCATTGCAGTTTGTGTGATGCTCATCAACAAGAATTTTAAATCCCTCACTAAACGTAGTATTCCAGAGAATTGCATCACATTACAGTGGAAAGAGATGTTAAATGCCAATATCAACACAACATCCAGAGGCCCATTTAAACATGAGTGACGGCAACATCAGGCATTTTGAAAGCAACAATTCCTTCATACAAGTTTTCAGACTACCTTAAAACCCTAAGCCCTCTGATAAGATGGAACCATTATCTGTGATGAAGCATATGTGTGTATCACTTCACAAGTGGCAAAGTTGGACAAAATGACATACAAGACAGCTGAATATTTTAAAGCATATTCATGAAGGGAGATCAGTTAGGGAAACAGAATATATATGAGTTATCAGTAATAACATCCCTCCCTCTGACGATTTACAAATTTACATGTTAGTATACAGTGCCAGTCATTAAAGTATTTAAAATTGCCACTTACAAGTACTGTAATTAAAAATATCAAACTATTACTGCAGTATTTTCCCCTAAGGTTAATTACATATAAATGGCAAACGTGAAGTTGTACAGATGTGACCACTGTAATTGGAGATATACAGCACAATTCACAGAAATGCACAGAAAGTACATTATTTAAAATATTTTTTTTCTTACAGAGCATTCAGAGTCTGTGACTGAGATCTGAGTCTTGCATTCTTGATTGCATGTGTGTATGGCAAGAAAGTTCCCAATGAATTTCCAATTCAAACACAAAGGGTATGAGAAAAACGTCCTTATCACTTATCATGGTGCCCTAGATAGATGAATCAGCTTGCCCTCACACAGGCAAAATGAGGAGCTGATTAGAGCAGCACACTTCCATGGGACACCCCATCAACCACAGTGCCAGAACCAGCACTGCCTACAGCAGGCCCTGACATCAGGCATCAGCATCAGTCTGCAGCCAATAATAAGTAGGTTGGTACACTTAGGGCAGGGTCTAAACTTAACTTGCAGCTACTAAATTTATGTATGGAACTGGTCTTTTGTAGCATGCCAAATTGGCTTGGTCTCTCTCTTAAAGCTGGGATTTCCTGAAGATAGTTCTAGTGCTATACAGTGTCTTACATGATGGGAAATCAGAGCAAATAGAGTCACAAACAGATTTTTCACGAAATTTAGGTCCTGATTCTGTCTTCTTGCTTACCTGTGTCCATACCTACCTGGAAATCTGTTAAGTACACGGACATCCACAGTGTCAACAAAACACTACAACCGAATATAAAACCATAGCCTCTAAGCTAAACTTTTTCATAATCTCCTAATATATCAAAACACTGATACTTGCACATGAAAGTATGAGCATATTGCGGTATTTGATGATTTCATGACACTTATGCCAGCATGAAAATGCACTAATTTGCATGCTAGGAGACATTATGGTAAAGATAATCAAGGATATAGACATATGGATGCAACTAACAATCCCCCTTCGATGCAGGTATTTTTTTGTCAATATGAAGGCACATTTGTAGGTTAGAACTGATGTTCCCTATACCAAAGAGAATTTCAATCTACGTGGCTAAAGCACAAACCCAATTTAGGTTTGCTAGGTTCAGGATTTGCTACCAAAGGGAAAAATCAGATTTGTTTGATGCAGCACATCCCTTTTATCTTTAAAGTAAAGAAAGAAATCTTGACAGTCACAAAAAAAATGTCTTTTGTAACTTATAAAATAACTACACATATACTTATTGATCTGAAATCTTTAAAATAAAATATTCAAATTATATTTGTGTAGGAAAAAATTAATACCTATGAACTCAGTATTTTTATAAAGCATTTTATCTCACTGTAAAAATAATAGAACATTTAGAAGAGAACACTGAAAGAAGCAGCATTGGTGAAAGCTGCGGTTTGTAATTGCAAAGTTAATTATCTTTCCTAAACCATCAGTTGTCACTTAGATAGACCAGATTCTAGCAGGCTCTCAGGGGACTGACTTTATTTCATTCCTAATGGCTTGGGACCCACCATTTTGCTGTCTCTGAACATTTGGTCACTGAATGCACCATTTATGGAGTATTGTTTAATTAAGGACAAATTAAGAGAACTGTGCACAGAATTTAATTTCATATCCTGTGTAAATTCTTTTAAAGAGGGTACTAACTATAGGCATTATAACTTTTCATTATCCACTGCTTCTACAAGGTATTGACAATTTATTGTTTGCAACAGTTAAGAGTTTTGTTTACCCTTTGGGGAATTGTGCTGGCACTGCAGTTTTTTGCCTCATCATTCCCTTAACCCCCTATATGCCACTTTAACTATTTTGTGATGAGCCATATATTTGAAAATGCACTTTTTTCACATATATTCAAATATACTTTCACAACAAAACAAGACAAGGCTAGAAGATGTACTGTGTAGATGTGTGATCAATGGGAATTCCTACGGGACTAGCATAGAATATATTGTAGGCAGCCAAAATTCACTGAAGCTCCTTATGCCAATGGCTCTGAATAGAAAGTGAGAATACACATAGAGGATTCATTGCTGTGCAGAACCTCCTGGTCTCTTTTTGGCAGAGACACTTGCACAGTTCGGATGTAGCTTCCATGAAGCTTCTGCAACTACTGAGTGTGATCTGAGAAAAGTTGCTTTTCTTTCTTCTTCATGCTTACCGAGATCTCCTGCTTGAGTTTCATGATCAATTTGGACTTTAATGCAACGCAATGTATGGAATTTAACCAATATAAAGAAATCCACATTTATTGAAATCAACTATGCATTGTCTAGCTATATTTGTATTTACGAACTATAAAATCATTGCATCTGGAGTGATAAAACAATTCCATTTTATAATCACAAAAACATACAGCTTGAAAGCAGATATTGCTAGCCTTCGAAAACAACAATCTGTCTCCAAAACAAAGCAAAAGCGTGTTTCTAGAGTATTTTAGCAATCACAAAGATGAACACTCTGGAGTAAAGGTATTCCAAACAGTACAAAGCACAGCTTATTCCTTGCAAAGCTAGTTCTAACCTCTAGCTGGAGCACAAGCCTGGAGCACAAGGAACTGTCAAACATGCTTTGTGTGTTTTAGAGAATAAGTAGAAGTAAACACAAATGAAGGCTCCTATCAGCAAAGAGCTCTTCCCTGTGAGGTACAAACAGTTGTCAAAGCTCAAAGACACCTACTGTCCTTACACCAAACTAGTGGCAATACCTGATTTGCACAGGAAGATTATATAAATATAAACAGAGAGCTTAAGTCAGCAACAATAGTTACAGGTATGCAGAAGGAAGACCATGTGTTCATTCCACTGTAAATAATCTTTGCTTCACTTCAAGTTACCCGCTCTCACTTCGGGCTGTGGCTACTTTGGCTGAAAGAACTTCGATATTCATCCCTCAACCCCTCCTTTGACCACAACCAGTGTATGGGACAGGCAGCTGCTCACTGATTCCTTCTATTCATCACTAACAGTTTAATAGAAGGGCTTTCTAGTGCACCTCATTTTTTTTCTGTAACTTTTCAGAATTATATTGGCTAACCTAAGTCACACTTATAACTGGTTTAATCTGAGCAGATTTCTTTATGTTATCTACATCTATAACTAGCTACATCTACCAGGTCTGCACACCCAGTTGCTATTTAACAATTTGGCACCAGAATTAGAAAAAAAGAACTGATATAAACATCTTCTAGAAAAACACCCCCTAAAAAACCTTCAGATATTTTTTCTCATTATCAAGAAAAAAATATTAATTTTATTTTATTTTACATGTTTTGTCTTTTCAGACTGAAAAGCAGCATCTCTTTCATCATGTTTCTGGTAGTTTCAAGAGGAGAAGAGTAAATTGCAAGGTTTGCAAAGTGGTAACAGCTTCAGCAAGTACTGACAAAGCTCACCAGCAGACAAGTATTCCAGGTTAAATTGCAATCTTTTCCATATTTCAAGAAAATGTTTTAGCCACTGTTCTAGGATTTGCATGTGACAGAGGACAGCAGAGGAATCTGCTTTCTGTCTTATGTAACTAAACCTGTGCTAATCTTTCAGTCACTCACTTAAGATGTAAGATTCTTGATATACACCAATACCGCAAGTAAATTAGAATAGAATCCTAATTAAAATTAATGCTGTTTATACATCTTTACTTCCTAACTTATTTTTAATAATTGTGCCAAAGCTGATACTGTAAATCATTAGTATATATTTAAAAGTTCAGAGCATAAAGCATTGTTGTTTTTTTTTCTCTCAAGATATATCTGCTTATTTTTGAGGAAACTGGATCTTCAAAACCTGTCTTGGAGGAGAATGAAACATTTAATTTTTTTTTAAGGAAGCTTATTTGTCTGCTCAAAACAAGCATTTGAAATTTCACTGTGAAAGCAATTATAAGACAAAATTAGCACTAAGAATGAAAGGGCTATCTTAATGATGACTGTAGCCTCACTGGTGTGACATTATAATACTGTAAGAATTATATAGCATCCAAAACCTGTCAAATGAGATTTAGGAATATAGTTCAGAAGTTATCCCCTATTGAGTTACTGTCCATAATCCTGATATGAATCCTGTAAAGTGTTCGTGTGAGGTAGTCCATATGCTAAGGGTAGAATATAATTTCAAAGCTGTCAGTTTTAATTTCTGTTTTATTAATTTTCCCATAAGTCTACAGACATACATTTCAGAGGCTATATCTCAAGTCCATTGTATCAACACAAAGAAGCAAGACAGCTATGGCTTATTCTGATGGGCTTCACCATGAGGAGTTCACACAGCGGAAGGTATAAGTGCAAACGTTACATTTTGAGTAATAGGTGGGAAGATTTTGAAAACCTGGAGGACGAAAGATGAAGGGCAAGGGCATGAAGCATGGATTTTTTTGAACATGCAGAGGGAAAACAGAGGGGAGTATATTTGAATAACAGGTCTGCCCCTGCTCCAGTTTTTCAGTCCTACCTTTACATTCTCTCCCTTAAAGAAAAGTTATGACAGTTAATTTAGACCTTTGGCTGAAAAAGCAGCTATGACCACACTATCTGGAAAAGGAGAATCCCTAGATAAAAGGCTAGGGATTACCCCAGGCAAAAGGCTATGTGTGACTGACAGATTTCTTGAAAGAGGAATGATGTAGGAAAAGACAAATGAAGAGCTGATCCAAACCTTGTCTTACAGTTCAAAGCAATCCAGTAAACATAAAAGTTTGCAGGAACCCATTGCCTGTTGCCAGTATGATGGTTTGCAGAGGGTTGTCATCTGCTGCAGCAAAGCTCTATCTGAACTAACCCATATAATACGAAAGCAGTTGTCTTTCCACTATGCTACAATTTACATTGTAAATGTATCCTTAAGCCTTATATCTAAGGGGAGTGATTGTGCAGACTCTCTGAACCTTGAATTTCTGTACATCTTTGGAGAAACAGTAGGACAGGAAAGCTGGGTCAGTGGCTGATCCCATATAGACCCTCTTAACCTTCCTTTTTCTCATCTTTAATTCCTATGCCAAAGACAAGGGAACTCAGACACAGGCTCACTGGGTACATCTACACTGCCAAATAAAATAGGGCAAGTGACTGAAAACTGCAATCTTGATTGTTCACAGTGCTGAACTGCTTTCTCACCTTTGGCTGTGATGGACTTCTTCACTTAGCCCCAGATACCATCCCAGACATAGTTCATTCTCAGGAAAAGGGGTATGTAAACACTACCAGGTGTGCTTCTCTCTATCCTACATTATAAGCTGCTTTTTCAGCTGTCCTTTTTTTCAGCAATTCCACACCCCCCAAAAAAAAACCCAAACCACAACTAAAAAAAGTCATATATAAGGCCTGATAACACTGCAGGATATTATAAATGGCAAAATTGTAGGACTAGCCTCTACTCTGACTTAGATGTTCTTTTCTATTTCAACTAACTTGGTAACACAAAAACTGAAGAAAGCAGTTTTTTCCAATAACATCACCTGGCTTCTATTGAGCATTTCTGATGTGAATCACTGAAATAGCTTAATGGTAGAATCAGGTACATTTTTAGGTATCAGTGAATATAACAGAGATGATTAGATCATGTCTAATGTAAGATTGGTTTTAAAATTTGTTGGCACCATGAATCCAATTAAAACAAATGTTTATATTTAGGTTAATACTGTATGAATAGTGCAGTAAGTATAATACCACTGTAAAATAAATTAATGTATTGAAGATAATTATGTTACAATGAAAATGGGTCTTGATAATTTACTAAAAATAAGTGAGATTAAATCTCCCTATTTTTTCAAGAGCAATTCAAAGTCCCACATCCTTTATTCTTTCCTGTCTTTCACTCTCCCTCTGATAAATGTTCTTCAGAGTAACTAAATAGTAACTATATCTATGTGTCAGCTCTTAGATTCCAACTGTGCCTTAGACCATCTTGTAACCACAAGCATAAAACTGTCGTCCAGCGGTTTATCTCTAGAAACACTGAGCCAGTGCTCAAGATCAAAGCACTGGCTCTCCATAAGGTACCATATGGACTCTGCAGCTAAGTTTCAAACCTTGGACATGGCATGGTCATGTGAAAGTCAATCACACAAATAGCTGCTGTCATTTTATTTCTCCCACTTGCTTTTGACTGTTTACATACAGCACTGCCCTCTCACTGTCCTAGTATCTACTGAGGCAGACAGACACAATGAATGAGAGCAATTTCAATTAACACAAGAAAATAAACATTTCCATTAATGACCTTGTCAACTACTTTCTCAAAAACTCAGTTATTTTCAAATAATTTGTACACATCTGATTTTTCCATCTTCTAAAACACCATCAGTAAGCCTTGTCAGCAACTTACTTCAGACATAGAGAATTGAATTCTTAACATCAGGAATCATCTGCCACAAAAATTTGGATGCTTGATCCCGCAGTTCTAGCCCCATGACTCAAAAAATAGATCTAAATAGATACAACCGTTGCAAGAGTACATTTATTAAACAGTGATAAGAGTGCTTCACAAGGATGATGGAGATCTTTCTCCCAGGCTCTACAACCCATCTTTTCCAAGGTACAGGTTAGAATGCTAAATTTGTGAATGAAGAAAAGGTCTGTTCTCTCATGACCTCCAGGAAAAAGATGACTTACAGTCTAGGCCTAAAATTCAAAACTGAGAATCTCAAGTAGAAGAGGCGTCATTCTGCTTCTGAGATATAACTCAGCTATCCGTGCAAAGATTTAGGCCTCGAAATTTCACTCTTTTATTAACACTTCTTGCTTATGAACTAAACAAATTTCAGCAAAAATGCTTCTACGCTTCCCTCTCTAGATCTTGGTCACCTCCTTCAACAGAGGAACCACAATTCTACATTTTCAAATCTGGGTGGAAAGGAATCCCAGTTTAACCATGATGGTAAGAATTGTTCTGAGGCTGGAGTCTTCCAATGGTATCTCAACCTAAAGCTTGCTAATAAAAAAAAAGGCTAATTTCTAATGTGATTTTTATACTGATCATGTGTCTTCTACTGCAGAAACATTTATAGTACAGCACTCTTTGAAACAAGTGGAGTTGTGGAGTTATGGAGGTTTTTTTATCCAACTAAAACAACAGTTTACCTGACTGTGTTCTCAGCCACAAACCATGGGAATGCTTCCCTACAGCTTGGCAGGTGTGATTTGGAGATAATTGCAGCAAAGGGAGGGGGCCATCACAGGCTTGTAATTCTCCTAGAGAGACTGCAGGACTTTTTTGCTTCTACATAACCTTGTATGATAATTATTCCAATTCCACCTGTCTCCTAAAGTAGCTCTTACAGTTGGGTGTCTGTGGTTAATTGATACTGTTCTGGATTAGTGTAGGTTCTGTACTAGTCAGGAGGAACAAGCAGAAATAATTTTTAATGTTAAAAACTAAATCTGGATTCAGTACAATATCAGCATTTTGCTTCAAAGATTTGCTAAATGATCGATCTGATTGCTATCCTTTTCAAAGTGTTCAGATGTGTGATAAGTTTTAAATTGAAAACCACTTCTCATGAAGAAATATAGATTTACATACTGCAAAATTTAAAGCAGAACTTAAAATGGAGTGGAAAATAATGAATTTTCCAGTAATCTCTTGACTGTTATAAATAAAGATATGATAAAATAGTCAGGGTGACCTTGGCAGTTTAGTGCAAAAACTTGCTTTCAGCATTCACTACGTGGATTTAGAAGCAATAGCCCTAAATATGTCCACAGACTGAGAATGAAGTTGAATCTTAGATACAGATCCTGTAGCTAACCATCTGGATTATTAGTTCCCAAGTTTTGCAAGGAACTCTAGAAGGTGCCTAAATTTATATTTTAAGTATTCATGGACAAAAAGTTAAGAATGTTCATAGGAACTTTGGCTGAACTGCTGGCTGCATATTCAGACAATAAATCTATTTATAGACACACACATATATAGGCCATATGACACCAACGATCCATATTGTATATGCTAACTCAGCTGAAGAGTTTTCAGCAGTGTAGGCAGAATCATTTTCATGGAAGCAGCAATATGGGTCACAGCAGATGGGAGAAAGAGGCTAAAAAGATTCAGTGGAGGCTTCAACGGACAGAACAGATGGGTTGTAGGGGGAGAGAATGGGGTTTCTGGAGTAAGACTGGAGCTAGCAATTCAGAGGTCAATGAAGGTCTCTGATATTCTGGGTACAAAGTGATTGAGAAGGTTCAAAAAGCTAGAGAAGATGAGTGAGCCTTTAGTGGGGCTGTGGTTCAGGGTGATGACAGCTTGTCTCCTTCTGCTGTTCTGAGAACTTGTCCCTTTTCATGGGTAATCTTCTTCCTCACTTTCCTGAAGCACAAGACTTCCACCTGCCACCCTTTGGTTGTCAGCCATGGACCTGTCTTCATCTATTAGCCTTTCCCTGAGAAGAAGGCCTGCAGTATTATATCCTCCACAGAAGCAAGGCCTGTTTCCACTGGGATAAGCAGCAGCAGAACATTGAAAAGGATGAGTGTCAGAGGGGATTTTGCTCCTACACCTATTTCAAGGAAAGATAGACAGAAAAGTGACTATCCTTTCTTTAAGAAGTTGCACATCCCCAGGTTACATTCAGTGTTAGCAACAAGAGGAGAGGAAGACAGCTGTATAAAGCAGAAAACAAAGACCTGCTGTTCAGCCTAGAAAACCAGGCCCCATCTTTGACGTAGATGAAGCATAGAGTCTGCTGCTGTAAGCATGTGAGTGTGAGTGCTGTGTATATATACATATGTGTGTATGTATATAGTTTAATCCAAGAAATAATGATAAAAACACAATAATGAGCTTCCAAGTATTATAAAGCCTATTAAGCTCCAAATAGTTCATTGAGGACCAATTTCCAAGTGCTAAATAGTACAGCTAGATTTTGCTTTTATGCAAAAATCAATTCAAACACATGAATCATTGAGAAACATGCTGCAGCCTTCCAAAGTCAGTTTCTAATTAGCAATCCATTGATCCAAATAGTTAGTACTACAAATAACACTAGGAAAAAAGCGTTCTAGTAAGTGCATGGAAAAAAGAGTCAATTTTTTTGCCCTTTACAATTAATTTCAGTTCTTTACAGACTGGAGGAAAGTGCTGAAGGTTTGCATCCTTGACACTATTTTCTATGTTCAGCAATGTTCCTTCTTTTATTTTGTCCCGTCAGTTAGAAGACTTATTCAGATTGTACATGAGAATAAACCTAATAAAGAAAATAGATGAGGGAAAACTATGCTTTCCAGGAATGTTTTTCTTACTTCAAGATTTCTCCACTTCTTGGCAGAGGGGAATTGTCCTAGCCTGTATTATCCCACTACAATAATGTACATTTGTCCAGTTATTTTGATTTGGAATCAAAACTAACAAAGGCTTAGACTTTAAAAGGTTTTGTTTATTTTGCATGCAGTACAAAAGATGTTAATATGTGTAAATCCTTTACAGATGACTGTCCGGAACTTGCAGAAATGTCTAGCTATCTCCTATAGGAAACTAGAGTCTGATGCAGTTAAAAGTCACAGAAATGTCTTTCAGAAGTCAAGAAGATCACAGATTTCACCACGAATAATTTTTTCAATGTAAGAAAGGAAATCCTAAGAACTTTGTTGGATGAGACCCCCTTTTCTGTGCTTTCTGAGAAAACTAAAGAGTATTCTAAGACTGAACTGAATCCTACACAATGTCTGAAGACAATCAACATAAAGTTAAATATTGCATATTAGCTTGTCTTTAAATCTTGAACTTTTTCTGGTTAAAGGATGAGTGATCCAGTATTGGTTAAAATGGAGGTCTGCTGCAAAAGAATGATTATTCAGTCTGTCTTCAGTGATCTTTGGGTCACCATCAGCCTGTATATGGTACTACATATTTGGTATTGTTCAACACCTGACCTATATTCACCTTCAAATTTCAAATCATGTAAAGGCTTAAAAGTAATTGCTATGCTTCAGGGTAGATGGAACTATTTTTAAAATATGTTAAAACTGTGATTTTCATTCTATAAAGAAAACCACTCAACTTCGGTATTCAAAGAAAAGGACATAATGGTGCTATCTGAAGAGAAACATCAATATCAAAACTCAGTGAAACATACCATTTAAATGAAAGTTTGAGATACATTTTTTAAAAAGCTGGGATTTCCCTTTCCATTAATATCCACACATTCATCTATTTGTTTAGGAAGTAATGGCATATTTGGAAATCTTAGTGGAGTATTTCCAACAAGTACTGAGCTTATTAAGATCAAAATCTTCATCACCAAACAACCTTTACATCACCTCCAAAATATATGGCTTCTCGAGAAATTTGGAAAACTATTTTAAATATATTTTTTGCTGGCAATTTTAAATGTTAAATATCTCTAATTTTTGACATGTTTCCATGTGTCTGGTCACAAATTAATTCCAAATCTTAGCTGAACAGAATCTTGCATAGGAGTGATTGTAACTCTATGAAAACTGATGAACCAATTAATTAACAAGAATGTATAACTGAAATTATGGAGAAGTCTTGGAGCTTAGCAGAAAACACTAAAAGTAATCCTATCCCTGAATCTTTATTGCCATTGTTTATCTAGTGTAAATATAGTGCAGTTCTATCCTGAACCCAGGTATAATCACATATAGTGAAAATGGAGTCAAAGAGTGATAGAAGAAGTTATAATATGGCATAAGAAATCTTAGCTGAGCTGTAACTTGTTTGCTGTCGAGACTGATTGCAGTGAATTAAGTCAGACTGATCAAAAGCTATTGCTTTGTTTCTGTGCTACATCTTGTAGCCCTGCTCTTAGACACTGAACACAGTAAACAGGCTCCACGAACTATATTTCTGTATTGAAATTTGACAAAACTCAGAAATCTTTGGGAAAACATAATTTTATATTAAATCCCAATACCTTTAACAGAATTTCTGTACACCATGGCATCCCTCTTTCACTCTATGTAGCTTTTCTGATGATGAAACTAATAACTGTATGAAAACAGTTTTTATTTGCTGTTGGTAAAAATAATAATTTTAAGTATTTTCTAACAGATATTTATTAAATTATTATTACTCTGAAAAACTCTTGTGTACATAGTAGGCACTAAAGGAAAAAAATTGTCTCTTTTTTCACTTCAACTTATACATTCTCAAAGACAGAAAAGTGAGGTTCAGTGAAAGGAAAAAAAAGAGTTGCATCAGCAGCTCAATAACTGGTAGGACACTAGAGAGATAATTAGTATATAGTCACTCAAATGTTCTAGCAGTCTGATCTTAGCAGCGATGAAAACATCGCCTGTTTCTGTATTTAGGAATCATCAGAAAAATCATCAGACCTGCTAATGCATATAATTCAAAATAACACTTGTAAATTTTCTCTATATTGTTGTAACCTGGGTATGCATATAACATTTCTTTCTGTATTCATCTTTTGCTCAATCACAATATAGAAAAACTTTCTGTGCAGCCTTGTTTTCTGTAAAATCTACCAAGGCCATACGCTTAAGTTTTCAGTTTACCACCCTCAGTTATTTTGATATAACATTGCCTAACCTTCTGATGTGCTTTCAGGATTCATTTGTGTTTTCTAGTTTTCAGGAAGGCAAAGCTGAAACTGTTTTAAGAAGCAGCCTGTTGGTCTAATGAGATATTTTGTATCAGGATGCTTCCAAGCCAAACACTGGGATGACATTTCTATTGAAACACATAATTTCTGTTTGTTTTCCTCAACTATGAAGCACAAATGCAATTAACCCTGAAAATCTCCCCAGTGAGTAGCTTCCTTATGAATTATTTGGGAATCAGTAGCATCTTCTCATAGTAGAATTGCAGTGGCCACTTTTCAAAGCTCGGCATTTGCCCAGAATTGTCTAGCAACCATCTACAATCGAGTGATGAAAGCAACAGGAATCAGAAAGTTTTAATTTCTGAAAATGTAAAGGAAAACATTTCAAATCTCTTAGCATATGGCTATTCCTTGTTTTAAACACAGAGAAGTGCAAGAATCTCAATTATTAGACAAATTGTCAGTGCAGACAAGTTCAACAGTGTGTGGACACCATTTACATATATGACATATATGCACTTTGTGCCTTCAAGTGTTGTGCATGTCTGCCCTCTTTCAAGTTCCCAAAAACACCAACGCTGGGCAAGACTTTGCACTGAGCTTTAGAGGTGGCAGCTGGAAGCCAGTGATAGTTGATCCATGTGAAGTCAAGTGAACTTGCTATGTGTCTTAAATATTATTTTAGCAGTAATCCAGAAAAGCAATCTAGTTTCTCCAGCTACATCTAAAACTTATGTCTCCCAGTTTTCAGGCAACTGTTGTAGTCCTGAGACTACAGTACAAGACATGAGTAACTAATATTGTCATTGTTTGCAAAGACAGAGAGCCATAGTGAAATCACAGAGCACATCATTGGCATTTAAGTCCATGAGAGTGCTGCAAACCCTGAATTTAGGTACACAGCACAGCAGAACAGGGAGAGGTTTCTCCAAGGATGATGTTGTTCCAGGCACACTTGTTCCCTGAACATTCCTTCCACATTGCTTTAGCCGACTGCACTTGGGTGTGCAGGGTATTGTAATCCCACTTCAGTGTCAAATGAAATTTCATTTGCTGTAAAAAAAAAAAAAAAAAAACCACACATTGAATTCTGCTCCTGGATGCCTCAACTTTATTCCATTTTCTAAATTTCTTTGTGGATTGAGCCTTAATATTTATTAATGTCATAAATTCCCACTGAACGTAGGTGCTTGATGCTTACATATGTATCTGTCTCCCCACTAAACATAAGAAATGAACAATATTAATTCACTTGGAGAATATGTCTCACAGGAAAAAGCATTTTTTTCTTGTTTAGAAGGTAATAAATAAATAAATAAATAAATAAATAAATAAATTCTATTAATAAATAATGCAAGGCCAAATAGATGCACATGTGTCTGATCCAAAACACATTAATTTTCTATTGAACATTTACCAGGAAAACAAAGACGATGGTTTCAAGTGTATACGAAAAAAAAAAAATAAAACTAAACAAAGTTTTCTTTAGAGACATTTAAACATTAAGATCAAAGAAACCGCCTGGTACTGCTCCTAAATTACAGGGAGCCAAGATTGTTTTGCAAGCACAATATTCACAATGGAATTTCCAATACTTTTTTGCCCTGATTCAATGCTCTAAGAAGCTTGTTATTTCAAGTCTTAGCTGCAGAGAAGTTATGCGAGACTTAGGCTGGCATTGATAATACATTAAAAAGCTTAGAAGCACATTACTACAGCACTTACTTATAGTAAGATATTTGTAACATGAAACAAAGAAAACTCTTGAAGTATTCCTGCCTTTGACATCTTTAGCCATCCAAAGCTGAGAGAAAAAGAAAAAAAGCAAATCTTGTGGTAAAAATAATGTTTTAAAATGTCACATGAAGAAGAGACTTAGGATTATACCTTCCCCTCTGCCGCTGCAGTCACAAAGGAATAGAAGCAATCAGCTCAAAAGTGGGAAAATGGAAGTTGTAGGATATGATTTGTTTCCCAAGCCTGAGGAAGCATCATAGCAATTACAGACAAAGTTCATATTCCCTCTCCAGCTCAGGTAATAAATAAAGAAATAGTGCTGTCCTTTATTAGAGACATTAGCCAAAACCCTCAAAATGCCAAAATGTTTTTAACAATTGCATGTTCTTCACAGTACAATATACAGCCAAACTACTTCTGTGCTTTTGATAAGTAGATATCTTCTAACACATGCTTTTGGGATTATACTTTTGATTGAATAGCAATGCTCAACAAGATGCTGGGAGTACACAAAAAAGAAGAGAGATCCAAGAATTTTCCATAATTCAGTTCAACTGAAACACGAACAGAAAGTGAGTTTTTCAGAAGGTTTCAATATCATCATAAAAATGCACAAAGTTTTATGCATGGGGCCTCATGGATAGTGTCAGAAGAATAAGCTGGCATGTTTTGGCCAGGAGTAAAATTATTTTGGTAAATAAAAGACATTTCACAGAGTAACAGCAAGCAGCACCTAGGACCATCCTTCAAGTAGAGCAACAACAGCAGAAAATATATTTGATAGATCTCGATGCCTTTATTAAGGCACCATATGATGTGTTCCCTCTGATAGCAGGGGAGTGTCCCAGCACCTCAACTTTTCTTCACTTCTCCCTTTACCTTTCCTTTCTAATTTTGTTTGGCTGAAATGTGCACCAACAGCCCAAATAACAACCGAACAGCAGCATTTGCCACTGCCGCTGCCTCCTCAGCAGTGTCATGTGTATAGAGCAAAGCAGAAATAACAGAGAGAGCTACTACAACACAATAGTTAAAATAAATGTAGTGTTCTGTTATTGAGAAGCCTAGCTAAGGAAACACTGTAACAAATGACAGTCAGGAGGTAGCTGACCTCTATATAGTTAAACTATATTTTTTTTAAGTGCATATATATATATATATATATGCACACAAGATTTCAGAAAGCATCAGCTGGCAAATCCATTTAGCTATTCAAATAGATTTTATCTCAAATGTTGATTTCTCACATTTATTTCTATTCACTGTGCATGGAATTGTCTGCATTATGCCAATGTTTGCCATGTTAGCTATTTCTAAAGGTTACCAGATACGTAATCATATATGACACAAAAAAGCACTTGCATTTCACCGCCCAAGAAACTGAGTTCTGAATCATTGGTACCTCCTTCTGCTGTAAACTATAAGTAAAAAAACACCCCTCAAATGTACATGCTAGAGAAAGAAAAAATGTACTAGATCAACCATTCTTCTTCATTTGTATATCAGAGAGCTGCAAAGATGTTACTCTCTTTTGGTTGCAAGACGGTGCTCATATGCCCTTCTGCAAAAACTTTGCAGAAACATCCTGACCTCTTCAGATACCCTTTGTTTAAGTGTTTTCAGCTGAATAAAGAAAGCCAAATGATTATGATGCATCTCCTAATTAAGACAAACAGCATTCATTTCCATTTTTAAATGCTATGTATTATTTTGCCTCCATCTTTCTTCTTTTTTGCTTTTCACTGTATTCCAACCATCAAATGTAAGACTTCTGATTCTCCTGCAAACAAAGGCCTGCACAGCTGTTACTTTGCAACAAGCACATTGTGGGCCCCATCCAGAGCTCATTGAAGTCCCAGTCTTTCAATTGACTTCAAAAGGCTTTGGACAGACTCCTTTTTTAAGCTATATCTTAATCTGTGATGCATTTTTAAAGCTGAAAAACATTTAATGCACTGACATTTCTGCAGTTTGTTATAACAGGAGATACTAGAAAGACATACAAACAAAAATAACTTTGCACAAAGTGTTAATACAAAATGTACTCTTACAATACTGCTGCCAGCTACTTCTAATATCCTAATAATGTATTGTTACTCTATGACAATACACAATAATTTTAAATCCCCATTCATAAGGACTCCAATTATAATCTAATTCAGCTCAGATTAACTACGTTTTGATGGCAATTTCCTTACACAAAAAAAATAGCCTAAGATAATGTGCTGCAAATATAGTTTCAATGCTAATAAGAGGCAGTTTAACAGCCTAGAGAAGTTCATTCTGACTATAGTTTCATTGCAATGATAAACAGTACATAAAGCACCTAAATTACATATTTAATATAAAAAAGAAGTTGTAATATACAATTTAGTCAAACTACTGTTAACTTTTCTTTAGGTAGCCTACTCTTTCCATAAGCAAAATTGTCATTTTGCCACTTCTACAGAACTGTGACAGAGTTGAAATCAGTGTTAGCAGTGTCACTACAAACGCATCTGCTTCATATCATGATTTCGTTGCTATGAAAAAACTACAGTAGCTTTCATTGTTTAAAACTGCAGCAGCTGTAAGTGGGACATTTTAGTTCATTACTGCTTCAGCCAAGCTTTATACTGAAAATTATTCAGTAAACTTTCATGACAGCTTTTGATTTTTGCTATATCTTACAACACACTTTTATTGCCATAAGTTGTTTTCTTGTAATAAATGTAAAATGATATGGAGCTACATTGCCTATGCCAGCTGAAGATTTGATCCAAAAGCTGATTCTGACTTTAAGGCCCTGGCACAAGAGCAAATCATAAATCTAAATGAAAAATCAGAATAAAGATATCTGTTGAAGGTTTTAATCTCAGTGAAATCACTAAATCAATCCCTTTCACCACAGTGCAAGGATTACTATGCCTATAATCTTTAATATTAATTTTTGGTTAATATATTTTTCATACATCTGAAAAAGAGTAATCATATTCCAACCTTTCTCTGTTTTTTTAACTGTTATTCAAAAGGAAACTCATCAATGAGTGGAATCTTATGACTGATACATAGCAATGACAACCAGATCTTCATTTCATGAAAAATTCTGTTAGGATTTTGTATTACAGATCAAACAAAAAAAAAGCAGGTAAAAGGGAATTTCTCTTTAATTTTTATGCAAACAAGAGTGACCAGAAAGTAGCCTCGTTATGACTGACAGCTGTAACTAAAGGGACCTCCATGGAAGTTTGATCTGTTTTATATCAAGCATTGGTCTGCCTTATCCTCAATTAGCCTGGATAACTAATTGCAGGAACAAAATCCCATCTAAGAAGTTGTTCTGTTAATTTTCAGAAAGAAATATTGGTTAAAACAGATTAACCCTACAGCATTTGTAAAGCGGGACTGAAATTTCTCCAAGATACAGAAGACCTAGGTCTGAATTCCCATTCAGAATGAGAGACATGGAGCAGGAATTTAAACTTATATCTTCTCTGAAAAGCATCTTAACGATTCCAGTTAAGATGAATGGGTTCTTTCTGACACCACAAATTCTGCCACTGACAGAGGAAATATATTTAAATGTGGTTAAATATAACACTCTTTGCTCTTGATGACCTGAACCAATCCAAACACAAACACAACTCTGTTTCAGATGAAAGACTCCCAGTTGTGTATCAGAATGAGCGTATGCTATGGTCAAGACGTGTTTACACATCTTTTCTTACTAACAGCTCTACCTAATGTCTTAATCTGTGGGAATCGCTCTACTGAAATTATCACGTTTTGAATAAACATTGGGTTTGCTTAATCTTTCTGAATCGGTGATTGTCCCTCTTTACTTTTCGAACACTTTACTTCCTTAATGATTTTCCTAAAAAGAAATGTTGCATTTTTCTCCAAAATTGAATCGAATCAGTGAGTTTCATTTTTTTCCCCAATGGTAAAGATCTAATCCATTTTGAAAAGAAAATAGAGATGCTAACGATTTCAAAGTAATTTATTTATGTTGTAAACTATGGAGTGTTTCCCTTTGGTTACTGTCATTTTCAAAGTACTTTTAGTATCGGGAATGAGATTTTTCACATTAATTACTCACTGATGACAAAAGAGAGAACAAAAGCCTTCTGGGATTCGGTTGCTACGCCCCTACTCTGGGAAGGCAGAGGGTCGTACCACTGACCAGCAGATGGAGACACAGTATTCTTCTTGGAAGATCAGTTGCAGCCCCAGGTCCAGGTAGTCTTAATGTTCTACTCATTTTGACTTTGCAATTCATCAGTTTACCTGGTCAGTTCAATCCAAATCCAAATCCTTCCTCAGGGTTTTTCTCAACCATACATTTTTCTTGATTGTAGTTGTTCCTTCTCTAAATGCCATAATTACTTGGATAGTGGCAGTTTCGATTTTAAGCATATTTTTTTGATGTATTTGTATAACAATGAACTAGATAAATGTTTATTCCTTTATAATCTTTCTATGATTAATAATTTCTCAAAAATGACAGAATATTTTGTAAATCAATTCATCTATGTGAGTTCCAGATTAATTGAGTCACATTTGCTAGATTCTCACTTGCTCATGTTTTTGAGCCTAAGTTTTAGGAATCCAAATACTTGGGGTTTTTTGCTCAGCTGAATACTACCAAATAACTTTATTTGTATATCCCAAATGAATACATTCAGTGTGAGAAAACCCACCTATTCCAGTTCAAAATTCAACTTCTCTCAGTACTCCTTAACTTCAAAATGTTTTTTCCACAAATATTCCCATCATAAATTCAAGAAAAGAAAGGGAGAGGAGAGGAGAGGGAGAGGAGAGGGAGAGGAGAGGGAGAGGAGAGGGAGAGGAGAGGGAGAGGAGAGGGAGAGGAGAGGGAGAGGAGAGGGAGAGGAGAGGGAGAGGAGAGGGAGAGGAGAGGGAGAGGAGAGGGAGAGGAGAGGGAGAGGAGAGGGAGAGGAGAGGGAGAGGAGAGGGAGAGGAGAGGAGAGGAGAGGAGAGGAGAGGAGAGGAGAGGAGAGGAGAGGAGAGGAGAGGAGAGGAGAGGAGAGGAGAGGAGAGGAGAGGAGAGGAGAGGAGAGGAGAGGAGAGGAGAGGAGAGGAGAGGAGAGGAGAGGAGAGGAGAGGAGAGGAGAGGAGAGGAGGAGTTTACTCTTATGCAATTAATCAACCATGACTGTTCCTCTTATGGTTGGAGCAAAACGGCTCTTCCAGGAGGAGGTCTGACACAAGTCAGGAAATAGCTAGAAACCCTAAGGATCAATAGCAAAAAGGGTTTTTCAAGGTGATTGGACTGAAATTCCAGAGTTTTTTATTCATAAAGGCTCAGTTCAGCTTTAGGGCACCAGAACTCAAACTATCCATCACTAGATAGATCATACTGACATGAAGTAAGAAGTATGAGAGAGTACGGCTTGTGATAACTGTCATAAGGGGAGGAAAGCCTACAGATCAGCATGCTTCTGAGCACGTAGTAAAAACTTTAACTTTCTCTTTTCTATAAAACATTGATTTGTTTCATGACAAAAGAGCAAAAAGGAGCAAAAGTCAAATAGAAAAAGTAATATTTTTCCAAACCTGGAAAGATCAAGCTCTCATCAAGAATTGAAGTGTGGAATCTCCCTGGGGATGATTTCCTAAAGCAGTGCATATTATCCATCATGCTTCCATGAGTCAACATAATATCAAAAACAAAGCCATGTGGGATTTAATGTTGTTAGCTTCTGTAGAGTCCTCCTGTAGCATACTGCCTAGAAACAAAAAATGTAGTCACCATGAAGCCCATGACCTCTGAAGTCTACAGCAGCTCTGGAAGCTATGACATACCCAGCAACATTAAAATCTCAGTTGTCTTTGTTTCTCATGACTCTTCACAAAAGTATCTTCCTTATTCTGATAAGAACACCAAAATTAAGTTAAAGTCATATACAACACTGGTGATTATCTTCATTACCTTACTACAAGCTCATGCCCACAGTTGCTCTTTCCTACCATTTTTCAAAAGCCACAGGTTTTCTTATGAAAGGGAATTTTATGTTTTTGTCATCTCTGTTCTTGAAATCCGTGGGTTAACACCCACTGCTTATGGCAGTTTAGGAATCTACTGGCAGCATTAATAATATTAAGTGGTATGGCACAAGAAGAGAAAAGATACTCATCCAAGTAGAGTTGGTGTTGACGACCTGGCATCCACACCATATTAATTTCAGAATTTCAGAATAGCTCTAGTCTGGCCCCATACACTCAACACCAATTAGTAGCTGAAGCATATTGGATATATTCCTAGGGTTCAACTTCCACTTAAGTTTTACACAAATTAACCCTTTTTATGTATGCTGTGCCACTTAGCAGTGTGAAACATAAGTTATGTTGGACAATAAGAAGTTTCATTTCAGCAGTGCTCTACCTAATCTGAACTAGAATACTAATGTAATTGTAGCTACAGGTTACTTGCCACACTGTCAAGATAAATATTATTTTACTGTGAAAAGTCTAAAAGAACATACAGAGAAAAAGTTTTCAAGCAAATTAAGGTAGCTGTTTCAGTCAGAGAGTAAAGAAGTTTGTATCAGTGTGCAGCCTTACAATCTTCTAGCAACATCTCAACTAATGAGGTCTAATATCTCCACAACTGAAGGCAGAATATAGAGCAAACATTTTTTGCTGTTGTTATCAAAATCAATTCCACTTTAGCCAAGCTGAAAGTTATGTACACATGTTCATCAGAGACTTAGCAGAACTTCAGAGTTTATTTTCTCAAGGACTTTCCCTCAGTATAGGCTGGCATGAATTACAGTAAGGACCAGGAATGAAGAAATGGATTGTGAAAACACTGCTAGGAAACATGCAGAAAATAGGCTTGAAAGCTAGTGGGAATGGAAAAGTGAGAAAGAAGTAGGAGTCACGGTAAGAATACTGGGATTCACCAAACAAATAAACTGTGACTAGAAGCTACAAGAAGCCAATGGAAGAATAAAAGACGGGGCTGGAAAAGGACAGGATGGTAGGGATTATGAAGACTACAAAACACTCTTTGCCCCTCTCTTTTCTACCTGAGTTTATAATCCAGCTTTCCAAAGTTCAAGTGTAGTGTTTCAGTGACACACAACTATAGTCTTTTTGGATGGCAAGTGATTCCGTGCACCCATATCTCCTAAACACATCAGAGATGCAGAGAGGAACTTATAAAGAACATTAGTTTACATACAATATTAGTGTATGTCTTGCAGTTTCTGCAAATTTTTTAAAAACTTCTCAGGAGACTGAAGATAAAGAATAAGGTATTCTCCATCTTACTTGTATAGTTCTCTCTTTGTAAAAGTTCAATATTTTTTTCTTCAAAATCAATGATAACTTTGGCTAGGCTAAAATGTTCTAGCTCTCTTTGGGGGAAAGGCATGTGCATAGTACTTTCTTTAGATTGGATAAATAAAGGATTCAAAGTTGTATCCTTTTGTTACTTCATTAAAACTTTGAAAATAGTAACAACAACTCTTTGAAAGTCCTTTCTAAACGCAAAAATAATGTTCATTAGTAGACACATTTCTTAACAAAATGGACGCAGGTGGAATTTCTTCTATTAATATTGAATATTGAAAACAGTATTTCATCCAAGTCATTATCAGGCATTGAATAACTGGTTTAAGTCCTGATAGCTCATAACAAAAGACATTCCACTTTTACTACCATCAGGTTCTAAGATATTATTATTGTTGTTGTCATTATTGTTATTATACTAATTGAAAGATTGATGACCACTGCTAACTACCACAGATCTTCAACAGATCCTGAAGAGTACTGAAGTGTAATAGGAACTATGCTTTTTGTATGCTGCATGTTTTCATTTTAGCTTTTGTCCTAAAACTTCATCTGCTCTGTGACTTCAAATATCTAAGCCAACAATTGTTTTTTCATTATATTCTCTACACATAAGAAGAGAAAAAAAGGTGATATAAAAGCTATGACAGTGTTCAGGTCATCCATGAATTCTCTAAGGGTAGGGAAACCTCCAAAAACCAGCTGTTGGTGGAGTGGAACAAACAGACTTAAAGGACTGGTGAACCTGATTATATATTTGCTGCATTTTGCCTTCAGCAAATACTACTGAACAAATCTTTTTTCCCCCAAAAGGGATGACTAGAGCCGGTTTTGGTTTGAATCAATGTCAATATTTTTACTTCAGACAAATAAAAGTGATTAAGCTATGGTTTGAATAAGTTTGTCAAATCAGTCTTAAATGATAAAATGAATTCTGAGTTATTCAAACAAACATGTGAAAACAGAGATAGCACTAACTTCTCGTTTTCCTAACATTTCAAGTATCTTTTTAGTCTTCTTAAAAATATAAGGAAAATTAGCTTTGATGCAGCAGCTTCAGCATGGAGTACATCTGTATTTATGTCTACATTTTAACTCTTTAGAAAGGGTTAACAGTGAACATTATGACCAGTGATGTTTAAGAAAGTAGTACAAGTTAACCTTTATGACTGTCAACACAGAGGCATTCCTCGTTCTGTGGTCACACTTTAGTGACAATAAAACATGCTTATGGAACACGTAGTCAAAACTTGTTGTCAATTATTTAGTATTCCCATAAACCATTAGATGGTCAAAAATATCTTTAATTGATTCCATCTCTACCTACACTACTTATTATTTATTAGTATAACAAACTTCTCCATGGGAACAGCTAATTGTACCTCCCTAGTGGCCACTTCAAGTGGAATAAGCATTGCACAGTGCTGCCTAAGATACTGCTGAAAGGTCTTCAGCATTTGGGATTTGATTAAAACTGTATTACATGTACACATCAGCAACCATTGCTAAAACAAAACACTAATTTAAAAAATCCTTCTGCTATACTGCTTAACACAATCGAAAAGCCTTGCATGCATGGAAAGAGGAGGGTGGGAGAGTCTGCTATCTCTTTTTTTTTTTCCCCCTCAGACAATGATTTGGTAACAGAAATAACACAGCATTCTCTTGTACAATGAGAAGGGAAAGTGTGAACCCCACCAGCTGCACTGTGGGAGAGACCTTTTCCTCTGACATATATGTAGCACAGCTAGCAACTGCTGTCTAAGCTGCATGGGTTTTTTTCCCATTTTGTTTTTGTGTGTGTGTGTTTGTGGTTTTGTTTTTGTTTTTTTAAGACATAATTGTTAATCTATTCTATAGTAGAAAAGACAGATGTTATGGAAATAGTATACCACACTCTGCTTAGATTTTTCTATGACAAGACATTCGAGAAGCAATGTTTCACAAAGGAATATTTGGACAACAAAGCATCCATTTTGAGACATGCAGGTGAGTTGTAAATACTACTGAACGATATCAAAAAACAGCATTGCAAGCATAATATAACATTTAGTTAAAGTGTTCAAAACTCTAAGTAAGAGGTAGCAAATAATTTCTGCAATGAACAATATACACCAAGGTTTTACAAACATATATTAGGCTGATTATCTGGCTAAAATTTAAGAAAAAATAAGTAGGTATTTTGTTCACTTAAAATATTTTACGCTCTTTCATCACACCCAGAGACCCTTTGCTGGAATGAGCAATCTCTGAAAATCTCCAAAGATGCAATTCAAAATATAGCTGGCTTATTCAGATTACTCTTACCCAGGTCTTTTTTTTTCTCTAAGCCAAATGGCATATCTAGAAGTGATCTTTCAGGCAATTGTTAAGAAACAAATTTCAAAAACTGGATTCTAACCCTGCAGAAAGGACACTCACATTCCTTTCCGATTCCCAGACTACATATCTGAAAGTGGATTTACACTATAAATGCAGCATTGGGTTTAGGTCATAGGAAGAGCATAATGAGGAAATTACTTATCCAGAATGGCATCATGAATTTGTTCAGAATGGTCATGAATAACACAGTTCAAATGACCTCAGAGTGTCAGTAGTCTTAAAGGGAAAAAATATACTCTGACAAAATATGGATGAACCTGCAAGCAAAAACCCTACTGTTGTTTGCAATTGGAGGTGTCATGCCCCAAGACACATGTTGACCACTGACCAGGGTACATTACTGTCTATACATTCCTTCAATTCAAATTGCCTTCCATTGAAGTTTCCTACTTAACAAATGAAAACAGCTTTTTGCTTTTCTTTTCCTAGTGTTTAGGAAATAATAAAATAATGATACATTTTATTAATCTCCCCAAATAAAAACATTTTCTGAAAAAGCAAATTTTTGACAATTTTTTTTCTTGTTAAGGATTTGGTAAAAAAAAATTCTATTCTCCTTATGTAGTAAACTAGAATTAAAGCTGACAGAATCTATCAGACATTAAAACTAAGTAATATGGAGCAAAGAGATTAAAAATGAACAAAAATTCAAGTTAGAAGTGCTGGCAGACAAAGCAGCTGAGTTATCAGATGTGGTGGACAAACATCACAGAAGCAGAAGCAAAACCAGAACATTAAGTGTTAGACAGAGCTAAGATAGAAACAAAAGCTATTTAATAGTCATCAGCATGAAGTGACAGGAATAATGAAGTATTATTTTTGAGAAGGAAAGAAGGAAAGAAGGAAAGAAGGAAAGAAGGAAAGAAGGAAAGAAGGAAAGAAAGAAAGAAAGAAAGAAAGAAAAAGAAAGAAAGAAAGAAAGAAAAAGAAAGAAAGAAAGAAAGAAAAAGAAAGAAAGAAAGAAAGAAAAGAAAGAAAGAAAGAAAGAAAGAAAGAAAGAAAGAAAGAAAGAAAGAAAGAAAGAAAGAAAGAAAGAAAGAAAGAAAGAAAGAAAGAAAGAAAGAAAGAAAGAAAGAAAGAAAGAAAGAAAGAAAGAAAGAATTGGTTTATTTTCTGCATATGCACTTAAATGCAGCGGTTTGATGCAAATACTTGTTCTATATGCTAGCTGAATGGCCTTTATTTCATATATATAGTCAAGACCTATACAACTGGAGAATTAGGTTCTCAGCAGTTACAAGGTGACACAGCTTCACTGAAGTCAGAGGTGTTTCCCCGTTGGATGGTGTGACTCTCAATATTCATGGCACAATGTCGCTCACTGGGACTGCAATAGTTATCTAGTGTGTGACACTTGCCATGCAGCTGTGATTGCATTATCTGAGTGTCTCCTAAGTGCAGGAAGGATCATGGGGTGGCAAACGCTGAGACTGTAATGGTTTGCACAGTAAGAAAATTAGAATCTGATTCACGTGGAATCATTGCTAATACCAGTCGAGGAAAAATGGAATTAAATGTGATGTTACCTATTGTCCTCGTAGCTCCTCTCTCTGACAGGGAAAGCTTGAGTAGCTGGGAGGTGATGACTGATATTTTACACTACCTACACATCTAGGTAGAGTTTCTGCTTATATGTAGGTCAGCTTCACTGGACATACACTGTAGAGTTGCCTGCATATGCATAATGCTACCACACAGGACATTTACAGTAGGGCTGTCTATACATAGTATTGAACTTTTTGCATTGGCTGTGGAGTATCCTTCAAACTGGGTGCCCCAGCTTCATCAGATCACATCTTGAGGTTGCAGAGGCCAGTGGCCAATGTAGCAAACAGTTCTCAGGGGCACCACAAAGGAAAAAGGTTATTTTCTTAGTATTGCTAACATAGCTTTAAATGAATTTTAGCACTAATATTCTACTTTATGACTTTAACCATTTTTAAAAGAATATCGGGCGTTTAGATAATTCTGTTACCTTGTTTTATGCAAAATCTTTCAGCCTAAAGTTGATGCAACTTATTTTCCTTTCTGTAAGAGGCACCAGAGTGTAACACATACCTCCATGACCTAGTGCCCATACCTGTTGCTGTTCTCCTGATTTATCCTATAAGAACAGTGGCAGCAGTGATAGGAATGATGTATAAGACACAATTTATTTTTACCACTATAATGGGTGGATAGCTTGCAATAATACAAATCTGAAATAACTTTCTGATTCCTTGGTATTCACCAAGAATTAACAAACTAAGCTAAGCTTAGAATCATGCCTGCTTCTTATTTCTTACTCTTTGTGGGTTTTATCTACAGTAAACAACCCTTCTATTAGCTTCCAAAAATGTATGAGATATGTAAAAGCCTTTTAACAAAGTTGGTTTTGAATGACAGTCAGTGGTTTTCAACATTTTTAGCAATCACTTTCACTCACTGTTTTATTTCAAAATCTGTTAAAATCTGCTGGTTTATTTCAATCATTTTTCTCTCAAGAGAAGGAGGAGATAAAGCACCGTTTTGTAATTGATCTCACTATCACCACTAGGAACACTGTTTTGACAACAGCAGACTGACTCCACCAATACTTACTAGATGATCTTTGCCACATCTTTTAGTTGCCACATGACTAAGGCAATAAAAGTAGGATATTAATATATGTCTCCACTGTAGATGTTTTATGAGGTATAATTTTATTAGCTTGCTGTAAAAGTAAAACTAATCAAAAAGAACAGAATGTTCATCCTATAAAACTCAAGCATAACAATGTATACTTTAACCCTGTCAATATGACAATAAACTACAAATACACAAACATGTTATGAAAACAGTCAGTTTTTCAGATTCAAGATGCTTATAAATCAACACGCTTTCCAGTGAGAATGAAACAAAAGAATCACTGAAAAGGCATCTCTGAAAGGGTTGATCTTTAGAACTACAGAGAAAATGTTCTCTTCATCTTGACAAGAAGCCTAAAATCATAAAATCCTCTAGATTATTACTTCGTCAAACAAACTTGTTTTCTTGAGCTATCAGTTAGTTAAAAACTTTCTTGTATAAACTGAAAAATGCAACTTTGTGTGTTCTAAATACCTAACAATAAGGGAAAACCTCTGTAAAACCCAAGCAAACCACTTGATTTTGTACAGATTAACATATCTGACTCAATCATAATGGCAGAAATATGGAAACCCAGAGGGAATTGTTCTGCTGTTATCAGGACTTGCTATAAATAAAATATGAAGCATATATTCCAAGAACAAATCTCCATTACGATTACAAAGAGGTATCTAAATGGAGAGAGAATCCTCTTCCTTGCAGAGCATAGTGAAACACAAAATCATCATAAACATAAGCTTTATCAACATAACTTTTTCTGAAAGTGTTAATGAATTTTACAGTAGAGTATTGTTTTCAGTCTTGAAAGACCCAGATCAAATTGATGCCCCAGATAGTCTCTATATTAATTTACCTCAATATGTGTTTTAATAAGGATCATAACACATCAAGAATAAAAGAAGATCTGATTAAATTTTTAAAAAATGCAAATAAAAAGACAGAGAGAAAAAACACACAAACAAACAAAAAAAAACACAAAAAGCCACCCAGAAGCTAGCAAGACTAACTGGCAGAAAAGTAGGGAAATGTGGATTTTGAAAACACACAAAAACTCTGCTTAAAAACTGTATCTGAAAGTCCTTCTTAGGTTTAAAACACTAGTTACTAACACAACATACAGAAAAAAAAACCAACACCAACCAAGCAAGAAGAACTAAACAGTAGGTTTGCTAGTTAACAAACTAGCTAATGACAGATTAAGTGTTATAAATTTTAATAAAGAATCTCAAATACATGAATCGATGACAACCAACATTTTTGAGTAAAAAATCTGGATTTTTTTAAAACTAAAGACTGATTTTTTTATAGATAAGAATACTTCTATCTCGACTTAATATACTGTACTATTATTAATGTTTAACAAATTGAAAACAATCTTTTTGCTATAACTTCTGAGCTATTCCTCAATAGTAATACCAAAATCAAAAACTCATTGGTAAAACTGTCTTGAAACAAAACAAAGCAAAACAAACACAAATGCAAACACAAACACAAACACAAACCAAACCAAACAAACAAAAACACAAAAAACCCCCATAGATTTCCCAAATCATGGCACTTCCTAAGACACTTTTCAACTTTCTCTGCCCAGTGGCCTGTTATGTCCCAGCAATAAAATATTGTGCCTTATCAAATTAGCATCCTAGTTATGACCAACACAAATTAGATATTCCTGTCTGGAAGGCCCCTTGAAACAAGAGGAGTTGCTTCTGCTATTCCTGCCTCTCAGTGGCTGCAAAGTCCCCAAGGGTCTCCAACTCCCTACCAACATCTTTTCCCTTCTCTGGGCAACTTCAGAGCAGCAAACACATTCTTTCCCATATTCTGAGGAGCATGAGAAAGTGCCAAGCTTCCATTTCTTCCTAATCCAAAATTTCCCACTTAATTCATTTTGTGCTTCCCAGCCTGGCCTGGGGTCAGATTATGCATCCATTTAACTAGTTTTTTTGCCAGTCATTTGTTTGCCACTTTTCCCTCATCACACCGGTGCATCTCCACAGCTGCTTTTGTCACCTGGAAATTGGATACAGCAAGGCTTAAAATCTTCTCGTTCACATGACAGGAGAAATCAACACAATTTTTCCACATAAATGCCCTTTCCTTAATAACACCTCAAAATCCCCTACTGAGAGAGAAAACAGAGATGAGGTGACCTTAGATGAAGAATCCCACAGCTAAGACAGGAACTGTCAATCTTTCCATTCTGTACATGCACAGCACATGGGCACATTCGTCCTTATGTGTATTTGAATACTATCACTCCAAATACAGGAGAACAATAATAATTACCATTAGTAATTAAAGAAAGCAAGATACAGAGTGGGCTGGGTTGAAAACTGCTCATCATTAAAATCAGAAAAAAAAATAATGCCAGCATTTTACTTGTACATATGTTAAATATACTAATAAGTCTATAAAGATGTAATGATGACTTTCAAATTAAGCTAGTTTGGTTTTTTTTTTAACAACTTCAGAGTTCCATTATCATGTTCAAATGTTTAATGGAGAGTTTACTGTTACTCAGTCCTTAAGCACTTTAAAATATTACTATATTTTCTTTTTTTGGGAAAAAAAAAAGTATGTAAGTAATATGAATTTAATTATCTCACTGTTCTGGTGCAGAATGTAATAATAAATACCTAGAATTTTCCATTTTGTGAAATCTTACCCTTTTAAAACAATGATCATAAAAGAACATTAAAAATGTACTAATGTAAAAATGTTTATATGTGTACATATACTTATATAGTTGTGTATACATATACACACTTATGTATTCCTCTCAAAGTCTAAAGATTACAGTCTATGTCTTCTCCTTAATTATGATCTGCAATGAAAGTGTTTTCATTCTGGATATGACCATGACTGTCTCCCTTTCATTGACTTACAGGAACCTCAGCTGCCTAAATAGTTGCAGAGAAGCAAAGGGAGTGTGGACATTTCAGTGTCCATTATTTTTTTGAAACTCAGCTGTGTGACGTAACAAGAACAAATCTGCTCCTGTTGAAAAGAAGCCATGTACTGCAGTTAACTTGTCTAACTGATGGCTTCTAGAGGATACAAAAATACAATAAACAAGGCTGAGTTAAACTACAGAAAGCACAGGGGAAACTGGGTAGAGATCTACCCCTTGATTGTAACAAGTGTTATCTCACATCCATCCATCCATCCATCCGTTCATCCATCCATCCATCCATCCATTCATCCATCCATCCATCCCTCCCTCCATCCACTCTCACAGAGGATATGGCTCACACATACCTAAATTTATTCAGAAAATTTTGCTAGATATCATCATTATCAATCAGCCTTGGAGCCATAAGGATAAAATCTTTTCTCTATTTAAAGGAATGCTATCCAAACAATGTAGCATAACAATGTTAACCAAATAACTTATAGTGATAATAACAGATCAAAAACTATCCTTTCATCTACTTCTGGGCAAATACTGCTTCGGCTTCTCAGTTGCCCAAAATGTATCCAGAAACACACCTGTGAAGACTTCCACACAAACTGTGAAAGAAGTAACTCTGTTATAAAATAATACAGGTAACATTCTGTCTGTTCTATACAGGTGTTGACCTCCATCCCTGCCATGAGAAGGAGGAAGAATAAACAAAAATGTAGAGGAGAAAAAGCAGAATGGTTCAATAGATTACTATCAACAACTTCCTACCTGCTCCCTTCAGAACACTTTTTGACTGCAAGAACCTACCTGTACTGGAAGAGGGAATGGTTATTGGTTTTTTATACATAAAGTAATGAGTGTATTTTGTTTTAAAGTGTCTAAGACCGGTGTTTAGCCAGATAAGCATGGTTTTTAACTAGTCTGCTGAGGTGATTTTCTCTTTTCCTGAGCAGCAGTAGCATCCAACTAGAGAAAGTCTGATAGAATCAATTATTGACTACGTTACTGACAACATTCACCAGTAAGTTACAAAAAGACATCCTGCTTATCCTTTCTTCTGCTATATTTGAGTATATTTTCTGAAAGCTGTGTTTCAATTCCAGGTTCATAATTTGTTACCCATCTACCACCTTGATCACAATGACAGAGACAGATCCAGCCATGCTGTGAATGGGAGCAGGGACACAGAAATGCAGTTGCAATTGAGTTGGGTGACACAGTGCATGAACTATACCGCTGCTGCTGATGGGAAGGGCTGTGACTGATTTATCCACCCTAAGTAAATCTTCCTTTGGGTAATCCCTTATGCTGTGTCCAGCAGACAGGATACTGTGCAATAACTTTTTACAGAATCCTGAGAGTGTGAGGTAGGTTTGAGGAAGATATTTTGTTTGGTTTATCATCATTGAACACTTTTTCTCCTGACCCCACTGGCTTCATGAAGGAGCTTTTATTGAGTAAGGTTCTACTCACTTACTGTGAGTAAAAGCAGCAGAATCTGATCCAAAGGGATTTAAGAAATCTTGCGGTTTTTCTTATTGTTTGAGTCATGTTTTTACTGCTTTCCCTTTTAGCACTAAGTTTAAATTCAAGTGTTGTTTCCAAAGAAATAGCTATGATAATCTGTGGGGAGCTGATTAATAGCACTTACGCAAATTTCAATGACCACAAAGTTGTGAATGTGTCTGTGTGAGTGATCCACTTCTTATAAAGTAAATGAGTCTTCTTTCACGTATTTAATAATACTCAGAATACTCTTCTCCCCCTCCTCCCCTCTGCATTCACGCTGAAGTCCTCTCCTTCTCTCATTTGTTGTTGTTGTAGCAAAGTTATTTTTTTCTTCACTATTTCCACTCACCCACAGTTAATCATTTATGGCCTTTTCCACTGCAAACATGTAGAAAACACGTAAAAAGGAAGCCTGTTATCACACAATCGGCAACTCCGATTACAGCTTGATCAGAACTGACATCACTGTGGTTTCATTAGTGATATTAGATAAGTGCAATCTATTTTCAATCTCTTTTATTTTTTTTTTTCGTTTGCAATGTCAAAAAAAGACACCTTGCCCCAACTGGTTCTGCTTGACAGTGACAGGACTGCATAAAGGATTCCTTTCACTTATCATCTCAAGACCATTTTACATGCCAAACAAATCAAATCTGCACATCTCTCACCATCTTTATGAACCTGCCCAGACAAAGGGTCGGAAGCATTGCAACCTTTGACTTGTTAACATATTTTTTTCTCTTCACAGCCTAAAGCAACTCTAAAAATGTAGAGGATGTACGTGCAAATAAGTAAGTTTTGTAATATAAGTACTGGGGCAGAGAAATTCTCCCACTGACAAGATCTGCCACTGCAGACAATGTTCTCCTCCTTGTGTTTCATGCTACACATTCTATCTTATGTTTGGCAGATATCACACCTAAACCAATCGTTGCAGAGAAAGATAAAGTAAGTACATATCCCAGGAGATTTTTATTTTATTCTTAATATTTTTATTTTGCTATCTCTACAGTTCCAATAAATGAATGAGTCAGTGTTCTCAAGTGGGGAATACGGGATCCCTTTGGAAAACAGCTTTTTGCCTAGGAAAAATAACATCATGATTTTAAGTTATCTATTTTTCCTTCTAAATTACTTCTTCAGTATTGTTAAAAAGACATGGACCAGACCCTGGCCACAAATATGATTCTGCAAATTTCCTTTTATTATAAGAATCTTTTTTCTCCTGTTGACATTCATGAAAACTCCTGCCGTCCTGAGATCCAGCAAGAGCGTTTTTTCCTCAGATGTTTCCTGATAGACTGAATCAGGAACATACTTTCACAGAATTACAAGAAGAAAGTATTCTTCTTGAGAGGAAGCTGAGAAAATCCGGAGATACTGGCAAAGCCAAGGGAGGTGAAACTTCATTATTGTCTTAGGGCAGGACCTGGAGGAAGTTTTTTAAAGCTGTATAGGTTCTTAAAGAGTGCACCTACAGGAATGTTAGGATAATGAATGTAATAGTTCAATATTTGATTAAGCTACTATATGCAATGATCTGGGAAGACAGATCAGGAGAAGAAATATTCTATACCTTGACTAGTTTCTCATCTGTATCCCTGGGTGCCTTCTACTGGTCCCTGTCAGGGACAGGATATGGGATTAGAAGGAGCAGGTATAAGCTAGTGCTGTAGCTCTTCTGGGCTTAGCCCACTTGGACTCCAAAGTTTAAGATCACAAGGAAGGATATTTGTAGCTGCTGCAAGATTTTACACTGAAGTTGTACCTTTGAGACACAGAATTAAAAGGAGTAATGGATATTCTTGGACCAAACAGGCTGGGAAGTGAGTGGCATCCCAAGATAGGTACAATTTAAATAAGCAAGTGGTCATGCACTAGGCAGTCAGCCTCACGTATAGTACTTATACTAATACTACTTACACTAAAAATAATTACACTGTTAAGTGAAAAGAGTTTGGAAAAGATGACTGTCTGGATGTAAGGTAACATTAGGTTTTCATATGTATTATTTGGTGCGATATTCACAGTGAACTGCATATGTTAAATCTTTCATAGAATCTATATTCTTTCTACAAAGAAGAGAGGGAGGGAAAGTTGCTTCTTTCCATAAAAGGAAGGAAAGGAACCTAGGGAAGATGAAACTGGTTCTGGATGAGCATACAATTCAGTCACAAATGCAAATGATTTAGAGGTAGAGGAATATTCAGTCTGGGTAGGTAGCAGCATGCAGAAACCAGCTCTCCTCCAAAACAGTTGTAAAGCAAAACAGCAAAACACACTTCAGCTCATCCTGCCTTGACCAGGAGAAATGCCATCTGGAGATTTACCATGGGTACATCTTTTTCTTCAAATTGAGGGACTTGAAATACCAGGACAGATGAAGAAAGGAAGTCTAGAATCCAAAAGGCTAAGTGAAATTTAGTAATAGCAAGTTAACACTCGTCAAAGTCAAGACAGCCACATCGAGTCCTCTGCATGGAGGCAAAGTGAAAGCCTGTAATCCCATTAATTTTGAAATTTCAGCTGGATATACTGCCTGTGCAGACATTGCATCTCTTCTGTACTCACACATGTATCTTTCCATAATCACCTCCTTTCATTTACCTATAACCTCTATTCTCATCACAGACACACCTATTCTTTGATCTTCATTCAGGTCTTTCCCCCACTCACATACGCTTCTCATTAGCACAGACAAGATGCATTTGACCAGAATCTGTCTGAAATGGGAGTTCAGCTCTGTGAAGGAAGAGGCTGGTCTTTGGGAGAGGAGATTAACATTTTTTTTAACAGTACAGTGGCTTTGGGAAACAGATACATGTCTGAGTGGGGGAGGAGGTGGGAACAGTTAAGCGGGAAGATCTACAAAGATATTTTCATACAGGTGAAGATAAACACAGTAAAACCATTAAAGTCTAATTTTGGAAAATCTTCTTAGAAGCCATTCCCGGCTAATTATTCTCCAGTAATAAATGAATAGAATAGTAAATGTTATTAGAATAATTTACTATTCATCAAGAATAATAAATGAATAGAATAATTCATTATTCCCACATCCTCGTTCTTTGCAAGCTCTGGCAAGCTAACTAGGGCACCAGGAGGAGTGTCTCAAGAAGAACAGGGAAACAATGCACACAAAACTTGGAAAAGAGGCTTTAAATTTAGGTGAAAAGTTCACATATCCAACAGCATTTCACAACTCTGTTACTGACATGAACTGCCGTTTGAGGCATATATGTCTTACCATAGTCTGTAAAACCTATTTGGCTTGTTATTGCATAGGGATCCAAAATTATGGAGTAAGACTGTGATCTTTTCATTTTTTGCCAAAATTATTTCATTATTTCCTGGTCATATTTTGTTAGCATAAGCATATTAAGCAAACTGATATGGCATTTGCACAGGTAACAGAAATCAAAATTAATATAGCCTACATCTGATTCTCTTGTCCAATTTCCTCCCTCCCCATATTTTATACAGATATATACAGTATATATTTTCTATTTTCATATATATGATACACTGAAAGACTTTCTTCCACCAAACAACATACAAACCCTGTCTTTTCTCACATGATCCCCAGACATCTTTCTCTGCATCATGGGCCCAGGTATCTCCATGGACTCACCACGTGCTATCTCCCACAGCTCCATTTACTTAATGCTCCATTTACTAAGCATGTTGCTCTCCACCAGCAGCCAAAGGTCACAGCATAATTATATCAACTGAACTTGTCTAGAAGGTCTATGGATGTAATGGGGATTCATAACAGCAAGTTTCTAGATCTTTCCATTCAGACAGAGTTTACTGGTAAGAGCCAGGAAACTGCCCATATTAAGGCCTATATTCTGCTTTTGGCAGGTTCAAGGGCTTTTGTGTAAGCAGATGCTTCTTCTATCAGATCCAGTTTATTTGATGAGATCTGGATTTCTGGTGTTTCTGAAGGGGTCATGTTAAACACATTAAAAAAAAAAAAGTGAAAGGATTTTTTTTTTTGTCAAATGTGGGAAAAATATCTTCTTTCATACTAGGTTAATAATGTGTATTACAGAAGGGTAAAATAATAACTGAGGGTTGATCAGCTTAGGTTAGAGCTGTAAGTGTCCTTATAACCTTGGGCAAGATATTTAATCTTTCTATGACTCATCTTCTAAGATGTAAAATAGAAAAAAATCTTCCTTTATCTTACTGCCTATCTTCCATTTTTGCCCTCAGTTTAAGCTTCAAGTTCAGTGAGTTCAGGACATGTATCTCGTAAACGGACAGTCTTGCAAGGGTTCTGCAATGTGCATAGCTCACCTCTGTCCTGGGATGTATCTGTGTTTTGCAATGTTTTACATAGCAGGTAAGCATCAGCCTTGTTCCATTTGCAGACCTCACTAGGCTATGTAAGAGATAATACAAAAGCCTAAAATAATCCATATGTATGTTTATAATATGCATTGATCACTAAAAAAAAAAAGTTAAAACTCAGAGAGCTTGCATCATATTTCTGCTGTAACCGTATACATTGGGTGATATTACAGTGTTCTAAGGCCCTGTCTCACTTTTTGCTGTGCGTAAGCTTGTGGAACTCTACTAAAGATTTAAATCCAGGGAAAATCTCATGTCCTCTCTGAAACTGTAATATAAAATAGTGATTCAAAGAAAATCTTCGAGATGCTGTGGCATAAACGAACATTTTTGGACTGTCACGGCTAAGCCAAGCATCTCGTTATTGTAACTGGAAAATGAGAGACAGTAGAAAGAGTAAAGAGAATGCTGACATTAACAAAGAGAATTTCTAAAGCAATGTTTGAAATGCATGTGAAAGGGAACAATATGTTTCTAGCGAACATGCAATAAGAACCAATTCAAGGGCTTTAGGTACATATACCTAAGAAAGGCTGTTTCCTGTAAATTTTATACACAAATTCTGAAATCTAGAGAGATGCTCACAAACTTCCTAACACACGATCTCATTTTGTCCCAGCTATAAAAATGGGGTCTTTTTAGAGTGGGGTGTATATTTTTTACTGGGTTTTGCAGAGAAACTGGCACACCTAACTCACAGACCTTTTTTCAATTTTGAGAAATGTTCCTATCCTAATCCAGGAAAAAGAAAAAAAAAAAGTTGGTTCATTAATGTTTTCATTACCTGAAACACCAAAAACCTTTCATATTAGTAAAAATATTTTGCTTAGTCTTCTCATTTAAGAAAAAAAAAAAAAAAAAAAAAAAAAAAAAAAAAAAACCATAAAAGTTAACTTTTTACTCTAAAATGTAAATTTGGGATGTTTCAGTATTTTATCCTTTAAAAATTTTGAATCAAGAAAGTGTCTAAGCAGACTGCTTTGTAGTTTGTTCTCATGAATTGTCACCTTTTGGTAAAAACAAAGTTGGTTAAAAAATTTCCTATGAATTGAACTGTTTAGCTAACTTCCCTTATCTTTGCTGCACCGTCTGACCTATATTTTTATTCTGAGCTTCACAGAACTTTCTGCTTGAGGGTAGACTAATAATTTTTTTGATACTATCCCTAATGTTCTCACTACAAGGATCTAAAATTTGATGATACTTCCTCTTACTTTAACAGTAGTTGAATACCTTATGAAATAAAGGGAGGGGGCAGGAAGGCTGAGGCAAAGCTTCTTTCAGCAATACTCTTAGTCTTGGCATATACAGGAACTTCCATAACAGTTTTTATTATACTCCTAAATACTTGAAAATAGTAGGGAATACAAAATAAGGGCAAAAACTAAGGAACATCTCATGAATTGAAGTTGATCTCATCTATATCAATATTCTCCCAGCTAAAAAAAAAGAACTGCCAATATGAACATAATAATTAACCAACACCAGACAGTATGAGAAAATGAAAGTCTCTCACACTATCCTTGGGGGGAGTTGAACTTAGAGGCAATAGACAAAAAGAGGCAAGGTACAAAGTGTGCCATAGGTGTGGATTGCTTGAAGGTGTACTTCATATAGCCATTACACTTGGGAAGGCAATTCTCATAGTTTTCTTCTTGGAATGGGTCGCAACAAATGCGTGACTAAAAGTACCCACACATTGTGTGGGAGAGCGAGGGAAATCCCAACTTTGGCAGCTGATGGTCAGTCGGTACAAACTCAGTATGTTGCACATGAGGTTCTTTTGCTTAATGAGTATCTGCAGTCTGATTCCAAAAACCAAGGCTTGGAGCTGACTCCTGGTTTTGTTAATTCAAGTTCCAGTACCAAAAAAGACACCACTTACTGTTTTACAAGCTTGGTTCTGAACATGCAAGGATGCAGTGCACTTTTTTATTGTCATTTAAGTAGAACATGCCATTTCTACTTTTTTTCTTTTATTTATTTTAATAGAGATATATTTTGCAGTCCTCAAGTCTGTGAACACTAAAAAAATAAGGACTACACCAACTTGTTTATCACAGTTATCAGTGCACTTGTTTGTGTGAGATTTCCTGTGTTAACAGAAAGGAAACATACTAATAATAGACAGCAAATACATGGTTTTGAATTTGTGCAACTTGGCTTACTATTTATATTTTGTACACATTAAGTTACTGTGCGCTTGGAAAGAAAACACTAAGAAATCCAAATCTGAAGTGAAACAATGTGCCTGTCAATAGAGCCGGCTTTCCACCAACAACTAAATTTCACTAAAGACAAAGAGAACACATTTAGACACCTGCAACTACAACATCAAAATCCGTTAGTTTTGAGTAAAGGTCAAAGATGTGCTTCAATAACTTCAGAGGAAAATGTCTTAAAATAAACTTGCAGTTTAACAACAACAACAGAATCAGGTAAACTAACTTTAGGAATTTTTTCAAGCTGCTGTTTGGGAATAAGTCATCAAGCATTCTTTTTTCTTTCCTAATATCTCTGTACATTCACCGACAAAAACAGCTTATTTCCCAAATGCATACAATGTTCTCCCTACTAAATAGTGCTAATAAATATTTATTTCTTAAGTGCCATAGGTGTATTTATTTTTGAGTGATTATAACCATGTTTTGTAAATGTGCTGAAGTGTAATCTTTCATATGAGGTTACACTTTGACATTTAACCATTAACCATTTAACCATTTTACTTCTCTCCCCTTTAGACTTAGCTGGACACATTTAATCTTACACACACACAAGACTATTCTCATATAGACTGAAAAAGTACTGTTATTCACCTGTAGTTGGACATCCAGGGATTTTATTATCTGCAAGGGAGAATTTGGGAGTAAAGTATCCTTCTTAACTGACACCTTCTAATGAAATACTTCCTAAGCCAAATCAATGACATCTAAGTCAAAAGTCATTGTAAGATTCTATGCTAATTGTCTGAGAAATAAATATTTTTTTTATTCTCAGGCTGGAAAAAAACCTTAAGCCAGATTTTCTATTTTAGACATGAATACCTCATACATACAAATATATGATATATGCATGCAAATCAGATCTTTACATATGCCTACTTCAGAGTGTAGATATTTGTGTATATATGTGCAAATAAGCAAGTATCCAGGACTAACACTGAAAAACAAATAAACTAAAAAGACATCCATTTCCTTAAGTATGAAATAAATTATGTTATACATATTATCCCCTGTATTTTGGGCAATATTAAAAGCTGATTTGAGGATTTTAACCCAGAATTGAGGATTGTGGGAAATACCTAAGACTGGCTCTGTTGTTGAAACTCCGGATCACGTGAGCAAGGGGGATCTTGACTGCCTTATGCAAGAGAGAATTAAAATCTGTGGGACCAGACTAAAAACTAAATGCACTAACAAGAAAATAAATAAAAGCAGGCTCCCTCTGCATGAATTTTATCAAATACTTTTCTGGCTGGAATGATAACCTGAAAAGCCTAAGGAAATATATGTAGCCATCATAAAAATGGTCATTACTCAGAATATACAGTTTAATTTTTCATAAATATTCAGGTTTTTGGAATTTTTTGAGGGAAGGCAAGTCTTTTCACAAAATCTTAATGAAAATTCTGAGAAAAAGTAAACTTTAAGACAGGAACAGAAAAAGCACCTGTACTTGACAGGTGAGGGGACAGACCTGCACACAAGTCTATGGAATCAGTCTTTAATTTTTGCCAGTAACTGTGTATACTAAGCATATCACCTGTTAATATCAAGTAAATTGCTGGCCAGCAAAAATCTCTTTGTAGGGTATTTTCAAACGAACATTTCTGCTTTCTTTAAGGTTTTTCCCAGCCAGTCCAAACATGACCAAAAGGGACTAAGTCCTCCCATTACATTTCTGAGGAACAGGAATAAGACTTTCCCCTTTAAAAGTGTGGTCTGGACAGTGGAAATAGCAAAGATTATTTCTGGAGAACTCAGTAACCTTTCAAGCCAAGATAGGCTTGTCCTATTGCTGTCTGCTTTGCTCTCCTCTCAGTAGTCCCTTAGCCCAGAAGAAATGACTGTGAAAAGGTAATAGAAATTAAAACCAGCTCTCAAAACATTTAAATAGTAAAAATGGCATTTGAACAGCAATACAGATACAAAGAATGCTTCTGAGATCTATCTAATTGTGGTAAAGGCTTTTTAATGAGAAACAGTATGTCTCTGTGCTGCTTCATAATTCACTGTGCCATTCTAGATGCCTCTATAGCTTAAGTATAATAAAATTTTAGTAGTATTTTGAACAATCCCTAAGTTAACAGGTAAGTCAATTTAATGCCATAAAAAGAGATGTAACTCTAGAGGTTTTAAATAATTTAATCAGGTATAACTATTTCTTCTAAAGTTCTGTGATATTTTCTATCCTGCTAAGAATCACTACAACATATCCAAACACATGGCTACAGACAGCAGCAATGACTGATTTCATTTCATGTGCCTGTTGCTGAGCGGTAAAGTAATTCCACACAAGCAAACACAGGCTTGGGAAAATCTACAGAAACCTCTGCCTCTGCTCAGATTTGGCTTTTGTGAATCTACTATAGCAAAACCACATAATTTTGATGGGAAAGGGAATAGGTTTTCTTTTTTATATAAGTTTTTAGACTACTTCTAGGCTGAAATAGTGACTTGTTTATACTCTCATGCCTACAGCTGAAAGTTTACCATCGATTTTTAACTAGAGATCACAGATTTTTCACAGTCTCTTATGCATACATAGGGACCAGCTTGAATGTTCAGAATAAAACATACCTATGAATCCTTGGATTTGGAGGGAAAAATGCCTTGATCAGATTCAGCCTGTCTCCCTTTGATGGAACCACCATAAGATCCTCTAGCAGTTGTCTGCCTTTAGTGATTGACTAAATAAATAAAACTCTGAAACTACTTTTTCCATTTGCCCTGCAATATGTTTTGCAGCAGGCAAGAGTTATAACTAGTGCTGCTCTAGTCCTTAGGCCATACTCATTGTTCAAGGCTCACTAAATACAGATCAGTTTAGGGCTTTTTTCCTCAAATGAAATGAGCTTGTGTTTATGTTGTACTCTATTGTGCACCCTCCTACATGCCCACCCACTATTTACCCCATGTGGTAACACAGCAGAAAAACAAGGTTTGCTGCTGCCCTGGGAGTTTATTTTATGTTATCGCTAGTTTGAATTTTAATTAACTGGAGCCTAGGGGAGACATGACATCGCCAATATTTGCAATTTTATTGTAAGTTTCACAATATTTAGCCCTCTTAGTTTGTGGGAGAAAAAAAAAAAGAGCATGGGAATGATGAAATCTCAAATACTGGAAGATTAGTCTAAAAGAATATACATGAATACTTACACAGAAACCGATGTATTGCTTTTTAAAAAAGTCATGCCATTTTTTAGCTGATCCCATTATTTAAAAGCCTGACTTGTTATTTTTAACACTTGTGGTTGGCAATATGGAGCAGTTTAGAAGAAATTTCCTGGGTTGTATTTCCTTCCACTGGGGATAAAATAGAGTAGAAGGATACATGATTTGAATAAAATGGGAACATACAGTAAAGTTAATCTGAATCCTTTTAGAAATCTCAAGTTTTTTCCATATTTTCCTTGGAAAACTCCAAACTCTTCTAGGTTTACTGGGCACTAAAAACTTATTATGTATACTGAATTAAAGTTAACCTTATCTTTCAAAAGTTTGCTATACGTTGAATAGGCTGGTGGATAGCCATATTTTACTCACGTTCTTACCCCTTCAGTTTCACATTTGGAGTTTTCTGCCATGTTACCTTAATTACTTTTGATGAAACAATTTTCCAGCAGCAGTTGTTCTGCTTTTTTAAAGAAAGGAGTTTGATTGGCATTTGTAAAGGAAGGTAGATTTCAAACAATATTTAAAGAGAAAAAAAGTCTTATGTAACGAAAAATCTAAAAATGGAAACAGTTTTTAGTTATTAATATGGATTTTTTAGAGCATGAAACAAATGGATCCTATCATGCATGAATCAGTTTGAAGTACTGAATATACCTTTTTGTTCATTGCTGCATAAATATTCTGTGACTGATTATGATTTGTAGTGAACTAAATAAAAAATCAAATGGTTATACAAACAGAAAAAGATGTCTGGACCTACTGGTAAGTCTTATGTATATTCTCATGGCATGCCTTGATACCAGTGAGATGGTAGCACGGAACTGTTGCTGGTTTAGTAGTACTGTGGTTTGGTAAGAAGCTACAAATTTGACAGAACACCTAGAAAGTACCATTTGTACCTTCTAAAAGACTTTCCAATGTCTGTTTGGTTGCTGTTTACTCATGTCCACATTTCTAAGTTTTTTCTTGATCACTAATGAGGAAGTAAATCTACAAGGATGAGCCCAATGTGCTCAACACCAGCTGCGCAGAGCAGAAGTGTAACACAACCACTGACTGTACTTATGAGACCTTTCGGCTTTCTCTTGAGAGCCATGATCATCCTCAGACATAAGCAAAGTGAAAGAGCCCCAAGGTGAAGCGAGTCTGTCTGTGCTTATGCTGCTTGACCTAGGCACGAGTTCCTTCAGACATGCTGATTATTCCACAAGCATTTCTAGCACCCCTGAGAAATCTCAGGTAGCCCTTGAGTTGTATCCCACTTGTGATCCTTCAGGCTGTTTGCCATAAGGAATACTGTTTGCCTCTCACCATTATCTACCAGTTCTTCTGATTATCAGGAAAATGTGGGAAGGAGGGAGAGAACATGAATCCAGACCCCTAGGCTATTAGCCTTATCCAGTTTCCAAAGAGCTGTCTATACCTGTATCTGGCAACAAACAATAAAACAGCATAACAAGTACCTGCCTCACAGGCTTAGCCTGCCTGAATCCTTGATGGAACATGATGGCCTTTCCCACTGGAGATGGGACAACCAGCATATCCCACAGTCACCCTCCATCACTCCCTACCCAAACACCCTCTTGAAGAAAGCTTTACAGCTTTGCGTTAGAATAGCAGAGCCCACAAGGGTCCTCAGCAGGGCTGGGAGAGATGGAAAACTTTCACAAAGCTTTTCTGTGGAATTTGAATGCAAGGTACCTGCAGGGGCACAAAGTGAGGAGATAAGCTGTGGAAAATTGTGCCAGCATGGCAACCAGGAGCTTTATAATAAGGAGAAATACAGAAATAGGTTGGATGATATGGGACAAGGTAATGAGCAGGGACTGTGTGGCACTGTATCCCAACTATAAATAACTGCCCTTCTCTCTTAGCACATCTCTGGTTTTGCGTGAAGGCTGTGGTCAGTCACACTTCCAGGCTGTCTCCGTGGACTCTCAGGAGAGATTCCTGGCAGTATGGGTGGAGGTCATCCTGCCCAGCACACAGGGTGACAATACCAACAGCTGAATAAATTTACAGTGTAGGCATTTTTATGTGGTAGTGTATAAATTCAGGGGTACTGGGCCACGAAGTAACCCACCTCACTCTGTGGAGCAGGTAGTGGCAGACTCAGGCTGGGGTCTGGCCAGGCAAATGGTGAAGATAGGGCTTCCCCACAGCACCTGAGCCACATGGCTCTGAAAATGTCCCTCAGGACCACAGAAGACTGAGGGGAAGGACAGCCAAGACCATGGGGAGGTAGGTAGCCAGGCAGCTTGACATCAACGGGTTGGCTGTGGGGTTATTTTATAAAACAATATAGAGGCAACCACAGAAATCCAGATATTAAGACTAGTAATCTAGACATATTCATCTTTTGGGAGTACCCACAGGCATTGTGCAAATGTAAAGAGAAAATATCTTCTCTTTCCATGGGGTGTAAAGAGCAAAGTAAGAGGTATAGAGAACAGTATACAAAGTTTCCTTATTCCTTTACCCACTGAAAACTTTACATATGTAACATAGTATGGTGTACATGCTTGCAAAACATATATTTACATCATTTGTCATTCACAGAATAATGAATTAATTAAAATCAGAATATTTCTGATTTCAAGATGGAGCAGTCTTGTTTGTGTTTTTTTGTTTAAAGGAAAATGCATAGGTCACACATCCTATCTGGGATAAACATTAGTCTCTTAGTTTCACACATAGATTAAAATCTTAATACTTTGTGGCTAAATCTTACTACAAAAAAAAAAAAAAAAAAAAAAAATCCCCTTTATGCAGTCTCATTTGTCCTTCATGCTTTTCATAAATATCATAAAATTCAGACCTGGTCTATTGTTATACCTCTGATAAAAAATATACAAGCAGAAGATAAAAAGATGCTGAAGAGCAACAAAGAGCAGCTTTCCACTGATAGTTCATGGAACACTCCTATGAAAAGTTATGCCAGACTCAAAAATAGCTGTTAACACTTTTCTACCACTACTAGTGAAAGGAAGAACCCATCATCTATACAACCCTACAGTAAGGAAAGTGTGGCACATGGACAACTCCACACTGCTCCATGCAGAAACTGTCAACCACTCCAGCTGTGACAACACGCCACTGTTTTTTTTCAGACCTTCTGTAGAGAACGATAGTTTTCTCTAGTGTAGAATATTAACGTGGATACAGTAGCTATCAGTTCTTCTGTACATGCTGAACTCTTGCAAATGAGCAACTCATGAAAAACAAAACTCTGCCAAACAAAGAAATCTGGCAGCATACTAAACAAAATATAGTGTAGCTTTTCCACAAATCAAAGAAATGCAATTGCTAATAAAACCCTAAAAGGATGGTTTTCCTAAGCGTAGGCAGATCAAGCCTAAAAAAGGAAATATTTTCTTTCCTGAAAGTCAAGAGGAAGAAAAAAGATGGAAACAAAATATAGTTCAGGCAAGGCTTTTACAGCTCTTTCACTCTCAAAGTACATGAGACATTAGGCTGTTGCTTTCTTGAAACAGACAGATGATCCCAACAGGTTTTTTTCCCTCTACCTAGCAGTTATCTCAGCTGAATTCTCTAGAATAAAATTTCTTCCCTCTTCTAGCATTTTGCTATCAGGTAACCAATTTATTGGTGCCATATCTAGTTTTTGGTAAAGACAACGTAGCCCAATATTTTATGTGTGAATTGTATGAGTCTTCATATCTGCATCTAGGTGGATTTAACACATTAGTAGCAAGGTAAGGAGTAGGTTAGAAAAAATAAACTGAACTTTGCTTACAAAATATATGCTTTATCACCTGTTTCTGAAACAAACTTTATTTTATTAACTAAAATACGATCAAGGTTTTAAAATCTCATTGGTCAAAGTGTTAAAGACTTTCCAAAATTGAATTACTTTAAGGGTTTATATGTGGAATTAGTTGGAAAACTTCAAGAGAGCTATATTATGCTATATCTTCTTGTTAGAAGTCTGTTATCCAATAAAAACTGGATATTCTCATCCAGCATGAATGATGATGGTACCTTATATCACGTCTTCTCTTGGCTTCCATGTATTTGTCTTCTAGTTCTAAAGCGAAATAATTAATACTATTAAAGGAAAACTATTTATTTCCCTGGATCAGCTTTTTCACCATTCATGAGCATAAGAATTGTATTTGTCACCCTTTCAACTTATTATCACGAGCTTGGTAATATTTACTACAAGTCTTTGTTACCACACCTACAATTATATGTTTTGGGGTTTTTTTCAGAATCAAAGGAGGGACATTATGTCCACCTTCAACTGGAGTTCAGTGATCTCCTGAAGCTGACAGTTCTGATTTCTCTATCTTTATTCTAATGTCAATCTTGCCTTTGGTCCTGATGGTTAAAGTAACCTTCCCAACTTAAAACAAAACACCGCTCACATTACTGGAGCCGAATCTTGATGATGTGATGTCTTTAACCCCAATTCCTGGACCTTGCAGCCCACCTTTCCCTTCCCTGCTCTCATCTGTTTTGTATAAACTGAATAATTTTTTGCCTGAAGATTCTGCCTTTGAGGCAGATAAAGATCCAAACCACCATAGAAAACTTTGTAATGAATGCCAACACCTTGAACTACACTCAGGAACTGATTAGCAGTTGATATAGTAACAAGTCAAGAAGCTGTTAATTCACACTAAAAAAAGTCAAGTCTACCTGAGTAATTCATTGTCAACACACTCATTTAGACAGATGTTTACAACTGGCGTGCACACATAGTACCTACATACACACACATCTGTCATGGACTGTATATACATACATGATTAAATCTACGGGTAATACTATTTCATTGAAGTACAACAATGTATAATTGCTTGAGTAGAACTTTCCCCGGTTTAAGAAAATACCACTTATTTTACTGGGAAAGAAGAACAGGCAATGGACCCATTCACTGTTAGGATCCTACAGGAATCACTACTCGAATGTCATTAGGGAACACACTAACTACTGTAGGTCACAGATCCAGTTTACATCTTTTTTTTCCAGCAACCAAAAGGAGTCAGTCTTCCCTCATGTCTCTTTGAGACGAGACCATCTCCATGAGCAATGCATGCCAAATGATATGGAGATAATACATAACAGGATTTGCTGCATTAGTGTAAAAAAATTGAGATTTGTCTTGTCTTCTCATGACACTCCCAGTAGGTTATGCAGGTTCACTGTGCTATAGTGTTTCACTGATAGCAAAGTTACTGCTTATAATTTCAGCTAGAGCACAGCAATACTTTTTAAAAGTCCTGTGTACTGTAGTTAAGAAACCCAAGGAAGGTGCCCTCCTCTGCTGCCATGCTCCCTGCTGCTCCACAGACCCTGGCAGTTTCTATGTACAGTACTCGGAATTCCCTTCAGAAAGCAATGCAATTGCATAGCTGTACTGGTTTGACTGAAAAGGAGTCAATTTTACTTCATGCAGTTAGAAATATTTCTTTTTCATAGCTAGCAGGGTTGTTTTTCGAATTTAGTTTGAGAACAGGAAGATAAGAACCTGGGACACAGTTAATGTTTTAATTGCTCCAGTCTGGGAGCCAAGCCGTCTGAGCTTTGCCCACAGGTGTGAGGCATCGAGGAAGGGGGGCATAGATGGTGCAGACCTTGTCTGACATCCAGACTAACCAATGAGAATATTCTATGCTATTAGCATCATGTTTCATGTTTAAGGAGAGTTGGGATCTTCTAGCAAGGGTGTTTTCAGAGCCAGGACGGACACGTGTTTGGGGGAGTTCTGTTCAGAGTTTATTTAGTTTGGCTTTTTGCCATCCTGCCATTTTGCAGAGGCCTCTGAGCCTTTCTGCCTTTTTCTCTCTTCTCTCTCAGGACCAGGGTGCTGCTTCCTGGGACTGGCTGCTCAGTGTGGATGGAGTTCCTGAGGAACTGCATTTAATATATTTTATTTTATATTCTACTTCCATTCTATATATATATTAGTAGTAGTAGCAGTATATTAGTGTTATTTTGTTATTTTATTTAACTGTAGTTATCTCAGTCCACAAGTTTCTCCCTTCCCTTTCGATGGTCTCTTCTATTCAGGGGTGGGAAAGAGGCAGGGAGTGAGCAAGCGGCTATTGTGGTTATATTGCTAGCTCGAGTTAAACCATGACAGTGACTTAGGATTAGGATAGATATTTCCCATCATTCTTTTTACTTCCTCTGTGTTAGCACCATTTTCAAAGAGCTGCTAAGTAGCATGGAGAGAACACCAGTGAATGTCACAGTCTCCCTGAACAAATAAATCACCACTAGCAAATCTGTAGTCAAATGACGGCCTGTATCTCAGGGCACTTAGGGTTTACAAGATGGCTGAAAACACATCATTCCTCCTTCTTCTACATTATTTTCTTCAAGTACACGTACTGCATGGTATATTGCTTTCAGTCTCAGCCAGCAAGATCTGACTAGTGCTGAAGGTAATCAGTCTCAGATCTTCAGGATGTCAAAAGTCTATTTCCTAGAACTGTGCTGAGTTCCTCTTGGAGTGGTAGCAACAGAAATCTGCATACGAGTTCCCCTCAGCATGAAGAATCAGATGGAAACCTCTCAAAAAATATTTTGCAGCTTATCAGTAGCTAGTCTGGTGCTTAGGTTGGTGCAGGCAGACAAATTATCACATTTTTTTAGTGACAATGAGCACAGTTCTGAAGAAGATACTTTCCTCCTACATCATGAAATGTGGTAGAGAGACAGATGTAGGTCCACACATAGGTAGTTATGAAAGTGTTTGTGTAGTTAGGGTTATGTAATTATGCTGTAATCACTGATCCAACACAGACATTTTTTAATATCCGTTCCTTGTCTTTCACAGATACATAAAGGTGGTGATCCATGATACTGCAAGGCTTGATTAATCAGTACTAGCTTACAGTTCATGTGGAGGTTCTAGAAAAGTTCTTCACAGAGGATTTCTAGAAGGTCAATTTTTTTTTTTTACTTGAGAAATGGAATTTCTGCTATGATGTCAGTAGCACTAAGGCATTGTTCTTTCCCCTAGTCACCCTGAAGATCCAAATTATCTTTTGTAATCTCGGTTCATGAAGTCTTTGCTGGATACTTGCACAGTTAAGAACATTTGTATCAGGACAAACACCTTGTTTCTGACAAGTCCAGGTGCCAATATTCTGCAAAGAGTATAAGAACAAGACAAACCTGTAGTACTACTTCCCCTCACAGCTCAAGTACATCTTGATGCTAAAAAAAACTCAGTGGAATCTTATTTCATGCATTTGTCCACTTGCCTTTTGAATTCCTGTGGTATTTTAACATCCACAATGTTTCGTGCCAAGAAGTTTCACATTTTAAATATACAACATGTGAAAAAGTATCTCCTCTTGATTTGATTTCAGTCTGTTATCTACATAGGAATAAAAAAGGTCTTTACACCCCAAGTGACTGTGGAGTAAAAATAGTGTATTTGAAAGATTTAGGAATAAAAGGAAGATACTGAAACTAGAAGTGGAAAAGAAGTACTTTTCTATTTTGATATGAAATTGCTAGACGGGTTAGAACATTCTCAGAGCAATACAGGACACTCAGGTAAGCAAAGAACTGACCCCAGTACCCAACAAAGTAGTGTGGAATAACCTAGGAGGCCTCAGGCATCTATTAGTTGTTCTATGATGAGCATATACCCTTTTGTACTTTGCAGTGAGTCTGTCTAGCCTACATCTCAGTAAAGCTATTTGCTAACTTGGTTTAGTTATCTTGCACTAAAATGCCATAAGATTTGCAACAAATAAACATTCTATGTGAAGAGAAAGCTCTTTAACATGAGAGGGCAAATATCAAGTGTACAACGGACCTTGCAAACCAGAACTTAATTATTCTGGTGTTTTCCCGTCAATAATCTGACACACAGACATACTGTAAAAACAAGTAAGAAGGTCTGCGGCTTTCATCATTGCTACACAGCAATTCCCTGTTTCACTCCAAACATTAGAAAATAAAAGGTAATATAGGTAGAGTAGTATATTTGTCTATATGGCTAGCTGTATACTTGGTCAATACAATATTCCCTTTATACATATTAGCACCATTTGTTTCCTTTGTTGATATGATGATTTTGTTATTGATGCTGTCAGTAGCAAGGGTGATAATGGATCTGTTATTCATGGAATTATCTATCTATGACTGGAAAGCAGACCTGACTTTAGCACTCATATTTCTATAATATATCTGTAATTATGCATTCGTGAAATTTGACAGCAAAATGTCAAAACAAAAGCAGATTTACTCTGTTGAAGGTACTTGAAGACAAACAGTATTACATCAGAAGCTTGTATCTGGTTCAGACAGTCTATTTATGCAACAAAAATATAGCCTTTTGAATTACTTTCAGCCTTCCATGCCTCAAATTAAAAGGCTACTGTGGTGCTCTGTCACTTACTTATCAGCAGACAAAGATGAACAGTAGTCACAAAAAGAGTTAAAGGAAATTATCACTTCGATAGACTGATTTCCTGTAGCTTTGAAAAGTGAGTATTTCCTTCAGTAGCATTTAGTAGTTATAGCTGAGTACATCTCCTACCTTACAGGCACTGCTAATGCCCATGGGAGGCATTCCTGATTTTCACGCAGGAGAATGTCTACTTACTTGTTGAAGCTACAGTAGTGCTCGCAGGAGGCTGTACCAAGCTCCAAATAGAAGCAGGGATAAATTCCCTCATTCTACGTGAGGGACAACATATTCCTTTCCCTTACCCTCCAATACTACAGTCTGACAGCTTCATACATCAATGTTAATGATTCACCAAACAGGCAGTGGGAGTTAATTCTACGAAAAAATTAGAAAGTGATACATTTCAGATTACAGTTGAAAGTGGAGTTTAATTGTTTACCTAAGAGGAAGCTGAAACCAGAGGAGTTTTGATCACCAAAAGGCTTTAGGTTTAAGGCACTAAATTTTTCAAAAGATACAATTTCAATACTGCTATTTGCAATGCGTGTAACAAAATGGCAATTAGCACTAACATCAGGCTGAATCTTTTGCTAGAATCTTTTACAGAGGTGATAAGAAAAGACGGACAGGGAAATTAAGGTTTCTTGCTACAGATGCAGGTGTGACTTCTGTACCTGAAATCGAAGGTTTACAGCAGATCCATGTGTAAAGAGACATCTGAGCATTCAGTCTGGAAAATCTATGGTGGCTGTCACACAGCACTCTCTCTCTTCACCTTCTTAAGTCTTATTTTGCTTTTGACAGTTGGTAAATCATCTTTTTAATGCCTCACCACAGTTTTAATACACAACTTCAGACCAAATTGTTTGAAACCATGACTTAATTCATGGAATCTATTAAAAAATGTGTTGACAGCCTTCATTCCAGGAAGAAAATGTTAATTACTTGTATCACAGTAGCACTCAAGATTCAGGCCATATTGCCCTAGATTATAGATATGCGTAGTTCTTGTATCTAACTGTTTTTTTCTCAAAATGGAATTGACTGATGTGAAGTACTGCCACACTTATTTTGCACAATACGGAGCTAGCTGTTATTATTGCATGGGTGAGGAATAGTGCCAAAGGCATGTTAAGTGAACTATTGAAGGTCACAGAGAGGTCTGTGGCAGAGCAAACAATCGTGCCCGTGTGTCCTGAGTCTTTGGCACAATAAGAAAGAATCACCTTTCCTGAGGACATAACATCCATATGATACCAGAGAGAGACTATGATGCAGAAATACAACTTTTAAAAACTGGTTGTTCCTACCTGAAGTTTTGTGCTCTGAAGCTCGATTTTGAGACATCCTTGGGTTTGGATCTCAGAAAAAAATAGTCTGCAAGTCCACCAAAACCAAAATGCTTCCAACTGGGCATTTAAAATCTGGGGCACCCAGATCAGTGGCTGTTTGTGAACATTTGCTCTTGCAACTGTGATTTGACCTACATAAGAGAGTAATGCAGAAAATGTCTGGAGTCTTATTTTGTTCAACAGATCTGTAATTGATATGGGCTAATGAAATATCATTCACCATAGTTCCTAGCCAGATTCACAACTTCTTGGTCCATCTGTTCACTGAAGACACAGCATTTTACATATCTCTTTGTACCCATATTTGTAAAGTCTGTATTTAACTTTCTCCACTATATTTATGTTCCTTTCTCAGTGAGAAATACAGAAATGAGTGGATTCAAGAAACAGAAAATAATATAGATAGGGTACAACAAGAACATAAAGCCCCCTCTCAAAACAAAAACAAAACCAACAAAACAGAAAAAAAGCCCACTCCAAACTACAAAATCAAAACCAACATGCTGAATTCTTTACTGAATAATCTTTTGCTATTCAAAAATACCTATCTATGTGAATTCACTTCCGACTTCTTGCTCTTCTACCAACAATGAACCACAAATAGCTAAAGTGAACAGCACATGAATAACGAATAGGCTAAATATTAATCATTCAAAATATTCACTAAGTACTTAGAATTTTTAACTGTTTTAAAATAACAACCTTGGCTGCTAATGATGTTTTAAACAAAAATGAAATGAAATGAAATGAAATGAAATGAAATGAAATGAAATGAAATGAAATGAAATGAAATGAAATGAAATTAATAAGTAAAGATATTTTTTTTCTGCAACTTCTGTGGATGGTCATAAACGTATATATTTTTCTTATAGATACTGGATACATGTTGGAACAATAACAATATATTTTAAATATGCTGCTCACTTATTTGGTAGAATTCACGATGAATAGCTTGTGTTTCTCTGTTTACAAGATATAGATAAAGGTAAGGACTCCTTAAATTAGTTTTTTCCCAACAATACAATTAATGTGTATGCAAATCAAGCTTTAACAATCAAGAAAATATGCCAAGTCATAAACATTAAAGTTTTGTATTAGTTGAAAAGATCTGCATGAAAGAGTTAAGTTTGTCTTCAGCACTGTGGTTGTTTTCTTTTATTGTCTTAACTGCCAGGAAATGAAGCCTGATTATAAAAGACTGATGGAAAAAATAAGTTAAAGGAGCCCATGTTTCATTTATGAATTTTTAAATAGAGAAATGCACAGGTAACTCTCTTGTTTATACCTAGACAGTCTTCAAACACAGTTTGCAAATACATTAACTTACAATGAACAAAAGCGTGAATCTTCAAAGTTGTAGTGGCCCACTGATTTATTTTTCTTTAGTATTTGAGTAATAAGCTATTGGTTTAAAGGGGTTAAAGAGAGTTTCTAAATGAAAAAGTGTTTTATTGTGTCAAGTGTCAGGAAGTGAGTAGAGGTGCAAAGGAAAGAGAGAGCGAGAGAATAAGATCGTTAGAGCTGATACCATGAAGTGTAACACAAATTCAGAGATGACAGAGCAGGTGAGGTCTTTAAAATGCAGCCATCACAACAATGTCACCTACAGCTGAGAATCCACGGAAGAATAAAAAGAAAAAAGAGAAGAAAAAAAAGAAGAAAAAAAAAAGGAAAAAAAAAAAGAAATAGAAGAAAAAGAAAGAAAAACATAACTACAAAGCAAATGTGATCTAAATACAAAGCAACAGACCTTACTATATGAAATCTACTGAAACAATTTTTCAAAAAATCCTTTCTAGTAAGCATTGAGTAAAATAGTAAGGATACCATGCAGACCTTCCATAGGAAGTATGTCATTTCTCTTTAGCAAATAACTTTTTTGCAGTGCCAGATTCTGTCTTATAGAATCAAATTAGAAACATAAATTGCATGAACATTTGGCCCTACACATATTGTTACTTTGACTGTTCCTTTTATCTTGTCAGATACCACAAACTTAGACAAGTTTATTTGTGCTCACTGTGATAAATTCTCTAGTAGTGCACATAAGTGTACATACTTGCCCCAATAGAGAATGTTATCTTATACCAGGCACACGTTTGTTTTCATGTAAAGCTTCTTCACAGATATCCAAAGAAATACAGGAAATTTTCCCTCTATTCTCCTAGTGTCACAGTATTTCACCTCATGAGGAACACATTACTCATCTGTTTCAGCTACATGCATTCCGTTGGTTTTGCTGCCTGAGAGCAAAATCCTGCAGTCAGGATTACTCAGACAAAGCTCACACTGAAACGAATAGGAAAGTTACTAACATAAGGCTAAAACCCCTTGTCTGGTTGTGCAAAGAACTGATATACAAGGTGGGCCAAGTTTTCAGTCAGTATAAATCAGTGTAGCCTCACTACAGTGGAGCCCAGAATTAGTTCACTTCAGCCACAGAAATGGTACTACATGTACTACACTTTCATACTATAAAGGTGATATTTGTTACATCAGGAAACAGGGTTGATGCTACAGCAGCCTTGTCAATTAAAATAAAAATCTTAAACTAAAAACCTACTCCACAACTTTTGGACTCCTTCAGTCCAAATGTTGCATCTAGTTATGATAAGAGAACATATAACAAACCATATTTCATCAAAGAGCAAACTTTGTAGGGCTCATACAAGATTCATTCCTGTTTACATTACATGTCAGATTCCTAGCAATTTCTTTTGCTGTTAATGTACTAAGAGCTGTGTTGCATCTTATGAAATCTATCTAAGTTTCAGAGTTGGGAAGAGGACTACAAACTTTTTGGGAAGAGGATTAGATAGAAAGGCACTAGAAGTCTGTGAAAAATGAGCACTATCTAGAATAACAGAGAGCATGTCAGACTGGTAAAGAAGAGAATCAAGGCATGCTGACAAAATCAAAAAGGAGAAAAAAAGCGCCTTTTCAAATATAAATATCTATGTGCTACCAAGTATTCTGAAACTTAAACAGTTTTAAAAATTCAACAAAATAGGAAGCTACTTGTCAAGCTTCTATAATTTATATGCCATTTGATAGATAAGAAAGTCAACACGGGACAATGGTCTAATAATTAACATTTAACTTGTCATGCATAAGCAATTACTTCAGTATCATCTTTTTCTATGCCACAAGCATAGTCTCATGCTTCTGGAAAACAAGGACACTGGGCCAAAGAAAAATTGATAAACATTTTCTAGAGTAGAGAATTTCTACCCATGTTTTTCAAACAGACATGATGAAAACAAGAGTCTGCTTAATTATTCTGTAAGACCAAATTGAAGCTGACTACAGCAGAAGATATTGGTGTAAAGCTTCAAGAAGAACAGTGCAGTAAGTTCCAGTTTGTTTTCACTGATGGCTGCTATTGATATGTAACGTATTTTCAAAGAGCTTTTTTTCAAAGCAGATATACCAACTGATGATATTTTAGACCTTCTCTCTAAACACTAGTCACCCAACATTTATGACACAGTTTTTTCCACAGCTTTTAACAGATAAATTTTACTGCTTTGAGTAGGTGAGGCTAGGCTAAATGATCTGTAGAAGTCTCTTGCAACATCAACTATTTTGTAATTTTGCCATCTTTTTAAAGGAATAACTCTGTTCTTTTTAGTATGTTCTGTTTCAGGAAGAGGTTTGATTCAGGTTTAAATGGTCTGAACTCCACCCTTGCTCTTACATACACTGGTTTTTTAATAGTGAGATGACTTTGACACCATGGAGTTGTCTCGTGAGCTTTTTCTTTCTGCAGTATTCACACTACTGCATTTGGCTAGGCAGGGAAAAATCCCTGAATAACTGAGAGGGATTCTTGGACTTGAAATCTTATACCCTGATTCTTTTATTTCCATTGCTATAAATTGTATTTATGTTGCATTCTATTTCTACCTGTACTCTTACTTGTATCCTGCTATTTTTTAGTCTGTGTGATTTCCACAGTAAACAACTTTACTTCCATGCCGTACTTTCTTCTCCTTGGCCAAGAGTACATTAAATTAATTTGCAAGCAACATCCCAAATTCTGGTAGAACAAATGGTAAAAAAGGCTCCCATTCTTCCTTAATTACCCAGCTAAATCTGTGCCTGGTGTATCACCAGGTTGCATCTTTTCCACTGCTCTTATCAGCTTTTTCTAATATATAGCTTTTGGATCCGACGTATGGAAGGAGTTGCCATATTGCTTCTCTAGTGGCAAAGGACTACTTAGTGATAATAGAGTGCATTAGATAAGTACACAGAGAAAGCAAAGGTTTGCTATCAGATTAAAAGGATAAAAAGACAGTTGAATTTAAGTTTTATTTCCTAGACAGAGTGTTGGACTTTATGCAGGGTATAAAGCTTGTCTCACAGCAAGGAGGGACTACCCTACATAGCAGATTTGCCCTCAGTACCCAGGTCTCTGAGTACAATTACCTTCTGCGGACTTCGTGTGAAAAGAAGCTCAGCTGGAAGACAATACAGCTCTTGCTGTTCTGTGATTTCTCACCAGAACTGGAGCAACGATGCTTATATCATAGTGTCAACTGAGCTCATAGCCCCTCTCTGCGACCTCATTTGTAGAAAATCTCAGCTAAACCAGAGACTATTATTATGCAGCCCAGGGAGCATCATGGAGCAGGATGTTATATGGGCAATAGCCATTCTTGGCCATCTGCAAGCACGTCTTTCTCTTTACAAAGGAGCTGGATGTTGTGGGGCTGGGTACCACTGACAGGCTTCAGCTCAAATCTCACAGATTAAAGCAAGGGATGTACACAAAATCAGTTAAATATTTTCTGTAATGACAGAAATTGATAAAACAGTGAATGAGAAGGAAACAGATATAGTCCTCTGTAGAGTGTTTTATAACTTGACTTAAAGGTATCATGGATAGCAGGGACTTTACAGGCTGTCAGCATTAACATTAGCAGTTTTTAACCATGACCTGAGCTCTGACAAGCTGTTTCCACACTGTCAGTCTCTCTGCTTGAGCTGGCAAGTCATATATAGTAAAACTGTCCAGACTTTATCTGTGCAGTTACTTAAAAAGCCTATCTGGTGCATTTGCCTGTCCCACCAGTATGAAGAGAGCCTGGAAAAGTCTGAGTGACCTGTTAATCTGAGCAATCTCATTGGATAGTTAAAAACAAAACATCAACTTGCATCGCCAGGTTGACCTGAGAATCCTCACTGCCTTTCTATTTCAGCAGATTTTCTAGAAAATACCTCACTGCTGCTTAGCACAGGCATTAAAATACTGTTTATTAAAGAGTTAAATAAAAGGACTTTTCCCACCTGACCACTAAAATGTTCATTTAAAAAAATTTGTTGAGTAGAAGGTACTAATGATTTAGGGGTATGTTTGTTCTTGATTTTCAGTATCCCCTGGACTTTTTGCTATGCCTGTAAATTCAGTAGCACTTTTCAAATCCTAGCTGTTGGCATGCTACTGTGCACTTGGATTTTCATAGGAAGGAGATTTGAATGTGTAGGATCGCAAGTGAGTTGCAGCATGGCAATCTTGCCAGGTCCCCAGTCTGGACAGTTGAGACAACAGGGAACTCAGTTGCTCCTCAATCTAGATACAGGAAATAGTGTTTAAAGACCTTCACAAATTCTGCACTCACTCTATTGTGCCAGGTTGTATCTGAGTAAATTCCTTCCTTCCTTCTTTAACTACAAGCAGTACTGCATTTCCTAAAAGATCCTGGATTTTAATTAAGAATAAAATGACTTTTGTAATTTCTAGCAGCACAAACCTCTGTCTGAAGAGTGTGAACAAAGTTTGTAATTTAATATGGAAAACCTGGAAGAGTCAGACTAGAAGGTGAAGATTCTGGGTAATGAATAAAATAAAATGTCTGCTTATGATAATGTCAAAACAATCAACACTACGTGTTTATATTTCCCTTTCAATAGCTGGACCTTAGAAGACTCAAACCAGAAACATGACATTTTTCTTTCCAAGTACGTATGGTATCATTATTCTCAAACGGAGTTCTTACTATTGTGTATACAAACCATTTTCTATACATAAAAGTACCCATCCCCTTATCCAGCTACACCTTAACCCCTTGGCACGCAGCCCCTCTCTCCACTTATAGAACTGATGCATTAAGCCAAGTATGAAGTCATTACCCACTTGGACAGGCGAGTAGTAAAGAAGAACCACAAGGCACTAAGACAGGGAAGTTTTTCTCGCCTTCCCCATTTAAAGAAACAAATCCCATATTTATAATTTGTTTACTAAGTAGATAGACTGTGACTACCTGGAGACCACTGAAGACAATCCTGAAGACCTTAGATCTGCAGGCAACAACTTTATTGAAATCTGCAAACTAAATAAATATGTGAGTGCAAACCTGAAGCTAAGGATCATGTATATGAACTTCTACGTGATGATTACTACATACATATATTGACTAGTAGAGAGTACAGTTCCCCAATACAAGTCCTGTTCCTTCTCAGAATGGAAAAGTTGAAAGCTTTATATTCTTTAAGTCTTGATGAAACAAAATAATCTTGGAAGTGATGTTTTCTAAGCTCTAAGGTTCTTTTGCTACAATCCCAAATCAGTCCAGAGAAAACTAAAATAAAAGTTGAATATATTGCTAGTGACATTTCAATTACAGACATAAAAAGGCAAAATCTGATCCTCCACCTATAAAAACATGAAAAATCCTTATTGAATTTAATTGAAGCAATAGATCCAGTGCATTTTTTTCAAAATACAAAAGGTTTCTCTCATTTTGATTATTAATTATTGAGCTGCAAATCTGAAAGTGACTTATTTTCTCGCACATCTAATAGATTCATGGCATTGTTTGGTAAGTTGTTTTGTTTTGTCCAAATGATCAATGAGTGCCATCAGATTCTAAGCCCAGATTTTCTAAAGTACCTCATATGCTGAAACACAAGATGTCAACTGTTCTCATGTCTGAATTTCCTATGTAAAACAGGCAAACTCTTATTATTATATCTGGACACCATTGCCTGAAATGTAATGTTTTGAAAGCCATTTTGAATGTGTAAACGGGAAGTATTATAGAATTGCCAAATTACAAACCACTAATTATTACCTAATAGTGAAGTGACACAGTGTCACCAGATCTAAAAGCACTAGCCTGAAATATCGGATCTTGATTTTCAGTTCCTAAATCTAAGCAGAAGTTAAGAGTTAGGAATTACCTTTATCTGTCTGTAGTCTGGAAGGCTAAGTAAAATTATCCATGAAACAAAACCTCCTGAAATGCAATTCCATCTGCAAACTTCAGGGTTCCCTCTTAATTCAAAAATCTAATGTTGAACTCTATGTGTATGTACAGTGGAATGTAACAAAAGAAATAACAAATGAACCATTTAAAGCAACCATGCAGAAAGTGGATAGAGCAGATATTCAGACTTGTCCTGAAGTACATTCTTAGATGTGTGTGCTGTTACTTCTGAAAGATAATCTACTAATTATCTCAAAGGTCTTTGTGTCCTCATCCACCCAAACAGTAGAGCAAGCAATTGACAAATCTACTAGGCCCACATTTCTTCACATGGAGAATTATTGGCAGGGGAACGTAAGATATGTGAGGTCTGCTTTTTCTTTTTATGTCTTGTATAGTATATGTGTAAATCTAGTTAGATTTGAGAAGCAGTTTTTATTAGTTTTACTCTGCTTTTACTTTTTTTTTCTTTTTTTTCTAGGATTACTCTTTTTTACTGTGCACACTCAAGGAAAAGAAAAAACAGTGGTCTTGAAAGGAAACCACTGGAGGGGAAAGGTTTTTGAATCCTAGGGTTCCTTCTCCGTGTCATTCCAGAGTTAGTACGAAGGTCCCTTTTTGGAGATGGCTTTTCAGCCATCAGACTGCAGTGAGACAGTAAAGCCAAAAGATCACAGACAAAAAAACAGCTGATACTGGAACTGGTCACAGCAAGCTTCATGCAGAGGTCATTGTTCTGAAGAGTGTCAACTCACAAACACTCTGAAATCTGTATTTGCTGCTTTGCAACAAATTTTTCACAAGAATGTCCTTTGCCAGAGCTTAGGGAAAGGGGACAAACAAAATTCTTACTACAGGCCAACTTCCTCAACTTGTAAATAGAAAGGCAGAAACGGGCTAGCAAATTTCTGTACCCTGAATACTGCTTTCCAAGTGAAGGACAGTAATTAGCTGAAAAATGCAAGGTTGCTGAGCTGTTCTTTAACATTTCTGAATTTATTTACAGTGAAAAAGAGTGTGTTCTAAATCTCAATAGTAGCTTATATTAATGAGGGTTCCTCTAATCTTTTTTTGTGGTAGTAATAAGGTGTTAAGAGTCCTAAAATGAAATAGTACCTAAAACACAACTCAGTCATTTTATTCATAGTTCAAAGTTATTTGCATAAAATATATCACCATTTACAAATATTTAGTTTGCTATAACCAAAGACACTGCAAATTATATGTGATGGGTTTGAACTCCATCTTTCACTCTTGTCTTTGAGTCTGTGTCTTTCACTCTTGCTGGATTTCAGAAAGATGAAGACAGAAAGATAATGTCTTTCTCAAATATGATCCAACATGGACTTCAAAGGGAAAGGCCTGAATTCTACCTATAAAATTTGATTACAGCCTGATTAGAAAGATAGGGGGGAAAAAGAAGCTGTATTCATGGGCTCATTACAAGCACAAAAAGGGGATGCTCGTGCAGACCATAGAGAATTTAAAAGATTTATTTATGATGTATTACTGTAATTTTTAATTTAGACATGCAAATTTTTTAATTTGCACTGACTGCTTTGCCTTAATGGTTTTGATTAATACTTGGAAGTAGTGTTTGTGAAAGAGATTTATACTGTGATTCATCTGCAAAATAATCAAATCATTACCAGCTAATGACAAAGCTGTGAAAAATGATATAGATATTGTGTAACTCCCAGCTACTGCGGTGCATGTGAAGGCACCCAGTACTTCCAGTAAATGTGGACTTGTGTTAATAACTGCTCAGAAGTTTGCTCTAGGTCACTTCTGATTTGGTAACAAAAAACATTGATCTTAATAAAGCTGTCTGATAAAAGTAGTGGAGATTAACATCCCTGAACCCTACATTCTAGTGAACATGACAAAGTTGAAAGTAACCCTTCTCTAGGCCCAGAAAGGAAACCCCATAGAAATTTCTACCTGTCTCTGCATCTTACTTCAGTAGTCACAAGACATAAGGTCTTGTAACAGACAGGAGAGTCCTCAACAACAACAAGAGTAGATAATGTCTTTCATTATTTAAAAAAAAAAAGAAAAAAGTTGCCTGTAGCTTTCTAAGCATTTTGAAATTATATCTCTCTCGCTTCCTATCATGGAATTCTCCCTTCATTTTCTTTTCTGATAAATATTTTACTGTAAGATTAATTAAAGAATCACTGAGCTGCTAAGATACAAATTTTTTTTGCAACACAAGTGCATATACATAGACATATATGCATAAACACTCATGCACACAAGGTCCAGAGTTTCAGAACTGTCTTTGGTTGGAGACAATTTCAAAATAACTCCACAGAATTAGCCAGCAAGATGCTCTTTTGCTTGATTTCAAGCTGCTTTTAATGGATTTATAGAAGATTTTCCATTTTTTTTTTTCTAAAGAGTAGAAAAATCAGAACTTTATGCTGAAAAACAGGAAGAAAACAGGAAACTAGTTGCTTAACAGCTTGCAAATTTACACCTCTAAACCAATCTAGAGCAACAGATATAAACTTGAGTAGATCTATTAAAAACAGTAAAGCTATATGGCTTTAAACCAGCTGCTAATCTGGTCCCATTGGTTCCAAGGATCTAAGGATGTAGTTTTGCCTCAGCACTGATATTTAATTTAACTGCATGTTACTGCCTCTCTCCTTTCCCCTGCCAAAGCATACCTTAGTGATATTTCACTTGTATTCAGTGCTGATTCAGTTCAGTTCACTGATCTCGCAGAAAACTAACAAAATTTAAGAAAAAAAAAAAAAAAAGAAGATAGTTTACTGATGTTTCTTCCTCTTCAGTTGCACAATTTCTATAGTTGAGACAAGGGAAGTTAGGGGAGCATGTGGGTGGGGAGGGCAGCAGATTGTCCTTTGGACATGAACCTTCTTGTTAAATCAGGTCAAGCAATAAAGTCCCCTTTATTACTACATGGCATATGATGAGATCTCAAGACAAATGCAAGTCCCACAGATGACGTCCGCATTCTCTATGCTCTCATTCCACTGTCAGACCTCTTCAGGATCATAAAACTATCCTCTGATTTTTATTGCTGCACAATTCATGTTTTCTATCCACCTTTCCTCAACAGCCAGATTATGGATTAACAGTTACGTTTTTTCTGCCAAACCCTCCTGTAAAAATGCTTGGTTGTCTGATATAGTGATTCAGCTATTATCACTTGAATATCAAAACCTAGCCAACTCTCTGCCTTGGAGGAATGCCAGTCTGTGGTGTATATGCTCAGTTTTTGGATCCCATGAGTCTGTACAACTTGTATATCCTTTCTGAGCACAGTCTCCAACTGCCTGAGTTAACATATCAATTTAGACAATTGAAGGGTGAGCAAACTCAATCCTGACCTACTGCCAGTCAAATAAATTCTTCCTTTGTAGGCAGGGTTCAAACCAAAGGCAGTCCTGTACCACTGCAGACTTTCCCCATCTGGAGAAGCAGTCTAGAGGGTGAGGAGAATTCTACCTGTGAGTAGCCAGGAAAGCTGAGCTTAAATGTGAGCTTAAATCTAAATCAGCATGACAGAATAGCGTCTACCGAGTTGCTAAATCCCTTCTGTTGAACTAGAGCTACGCTGCACTCAAGAGAACTTCTTTCTAAAGCGCGCTGTCAGTTGTGAACAGCAAGTCTGGCCACTTTACCATTGACTTTAAGACTCCACAACTCTGCTTTCCTCAATGCCTTTTGCAGTCCCCCACCTGTTTATTTGTTCTTTCTCAGCCTCTGCATTACTGTGGTTGCTCCTACCCTGTTGCAGTTCTAGTTAAGAAGAATTCTACAGAAACAGAGACTTATGGGTAAAGTGGGGTAAATGAAAGCAGGAGAACAGCCTGAGGTTTAAAAAACATCTCCACAAATGTGTCAAGGAGAAGTATGTTTGTTCCACATATACATGCAGTGACACAATGTGAGTTACCTTAGGAACTGCCTAGATGGTGCTGTGGTGGCTGGCTGGCTGTGTGGTGCTGTATCCACTCAACTCTTCTTCCTGAGAATGTCTTGGAGTGGAAAGCTGTTAGTAACATTGTGTCACCTCTCATTTTCCATTATTTATTTGGGCTACCAAACAATTCATTAGGTCTAGTTTCAAGTATCCATCACATTGCTGATTAACACTTTCATTGAGGTCAGTGTAGTGTCCTGCAATTACTAAAAAAAGCACTCATTTTCTCTCATGAGAAAAAAAGATGGCCTAAAGTTACTGATCTCTGACTTCATGAAACTCACTGTTTTCAATACCTAGCAGTGATTTGATTCAAAGGACTGTGTGCACTGATTTTTTTTTTTTTTTTCCCAGGCAACCTGCAATAAAAAGGAATATTTACAGTTCAATTCATATAGAGCTGGAGCTAGATCTGCAAAGCCATTTGACAAATGCTAAATGTTGCAAATATTCCAATACCTAACTTTTAGACACTGTGTTACAAAGTTATGCAGCCTGGCTTGTCTTCCTTGCAGAGAGAATTTGGCACCTAGGAATAGGATTTACAGAAGCCAATAAACTAAGCACAGAGCTGCTGAAACAAATGCTGACAGAAAGAAATATTTGAGTGGCATCACTCAAACCCAAGGTAGTTCTGTCTGGTCTGGCTTCCTGACCTTTTTGGAGATAAAGATCTAAGCAAGCTGCATTTGCACACTTGCTAATGGCATGAAATCTAGGTACCATTATAAATTCAGTAAATCAAAGTTAGGTGCCCACTACAATTAATGAACTTTCAGGGTTGGGAAGCACCTGAACTTTAAGTTTTAAGGATCTCAGTCTCTGTCTGTTTTGATGTTATTCTCAATTACATCCACAAACAAGTTACTAAAGGCTGCCCTAATTCAAAACGCAGAGAAAAGAGTGGAGTTTTTTAAATCCAACCACTACTTTATTATTCAAGCAAAAATAGTGCTTAAAATATGTAACATAATATATACATTTTAATAATTAATAATGTGCATTATGGTTTCTTTAGCCAAACTTTTTACAGCATTTGGGTATGTAACCATTTCTTGGGAGATTTTTATACTGGTTAATATTTCATATATGAGGAAACCTTAAAATGAATGCCATTTTCAACTTTACCACAGTAGTCTCTACCATGTATCCACCATTAAAAAATAAAAAGACTTCATCCCAATAACGTATTTCCAGGATATAGCCTCAGGTTAAGACACTTGTGAAGTTGTGAAGAGGGTAGAGAATTATTGACCTAAGGTGTTCAAATCTCAGTTGTTTTTCTGGGGGAAAAAAATTCCCCTCCAAACAGACCTGTGTTCATTAGCCTCATCTTTGCATAACAATTTGACTTGTTATTAATGATTTCTCCTTTGAAATATTTATTGTTTTATTTCCTTATCTCTAGTCATACCCACAGGTGGACACACACACGCACACATATATATGTAAAACACAGTACTGTTATCCTCAATACAGGTTCATTTTAATATATGGGGTTTCTAGAGCTTTAAAAATATTTTATCTGCATCTAGTGTGCTTTATATGTCAAAAAAACCCCATCAATTAAGAAACACAACCATCATTTTCCAGAACCAATAAAATCTTCAAATTGTGCAAGACTTGAAGACAGCTATACTGGAACACTTACGAGGTAACTACTGAAGCCAGTAAGAGTTGCAAGTATCCAACAGACTTCATTAGGCAAGGCACTTGCAAGACGTTGATATAGCATTTATGAGGCACAGTGACAGCGGCAAGGGACTAGAAATGTATTTTGTCTTCTTTAAAATAATCATATAGGTATGAACAATTCATTAAATATTGTTGCAACTGGATGGAGCTTCAGTCCATCTAAAACATCCATATGATTTTGTGTCATTTTACAATTTGAATACGAGATTTCAAACATTTCTGCCGAGCATAATGAATTTATACCATTGATAAGCAAAATCCACTGGTTTCAGTCTACATGTGAATGAGTGAATCTGTGTGGCAGATTTGTTTCTCATAGTTCACCAATCTCCTTTTGAGTCTGTGAGAAGTCAAAATTCAGTTTGAAACTTAGACTTTTCTCAGATTCATTGTAAAACCACTAATTTACAAATGATTCACTCTGAGAACGGCCAGTTCTGAGTTGTGAAAGTCTAACTGTCTTCAGGTAAAACTTGTGTTGGAAATCAGACAGAAAAAAATACCATGAAAAATTTTCATATATCTTTAGTGGTTTTTCCAACATGTGTGAAACCCCAATCAGTTTAGTTTTGGTTTTCACTACCAAAAGAAAAAAAAAAAATAAAAGGATAAAAGATTAAGACATCGTATAATTTCACTTTAAAACTGAAGGGGAAAGTTTACAATAAAGTAACAAACACTTCATAAAGCTCTTTTTCTTTTCTTTCCAAAAATACATGTCCTATATTATTGTAGCTGTTTTGAACTTGTTCAGAGAACTGCATATTGTCAATATCTTGATACAAAAGTTCTGAAGAAAACTTCAACCCAGCAGGTCACTACTGGTACCAGCCCACCTGCAGCATCGCAGTGGTCAGACATTTGCAAGCACATGAAACCTGAAGCACCATCATTTTGTAGAAGTCCAGTACTATCAGACGCAACCCCACAGACAAACTATATTTGAAAGATTTCACATAACCATTGTGTCATGTGTCACCAGGCTCCATGAGCCACCAAAAGCTTCCTTGCATCCTCTAACAAAACACCAGTTTATGGGAGAGGGAGAGGGAGAGGGAGAGGGAGAGGGAGAGGGAGAGGGAGAGGGAGAGGGAGAGGGAGAGGGGCTCCCTCCAATAGCAGATTGCTGAGGCTTAATAAATCACCTTGGTGAACCTAACAAGCAAATCATACCTAAACTTCAAAAAAGGCAAAAGAAAGGCTATATAATGCTGCCAAACTGACTGTGCTGGGGGAGAGAAAAGAGGGACAAGTTCTGCCTAGGAAGGGAGGAAGCAAGGAACTTGCTTTCTGGTCCCTTTGCGAGGCCAGTAGAAATTCTGAAATACAGTATGTCTGTAGTATGAGGAGGATGTACACAAACTGCAGTTCAGGCTCTTGTCAGACTCCCTTGGCTACAACACCACCCTGGATACCCAAAAAGCTTGTATTGCAGTTTTCCTGTTTCAGAAATTCAACTGTTTAAGAACACAAGCTCTTTTCTTTTATATGTTACCATATTCAAGTAATTTCAGTTCTTTATATCACTGTTATATGGAGGGGGAAAAAAAATAAAAACAAAAGCAAACAAACAAAACAAAAACAAAAAAGAAAAAATAAATTTAAAAGCCCTCCAAAAGTAGTTAGAAATCTTCTGCTAATATCCACTCTTTTTCATGGTAATTTTATAACTATTGCTCTTGTGTCACAGTTACCTTTCCACTTAAATAACTGTCTTTAACACTTACTCCTGAATATATTTCTGAAGAAACATCCTATCCTCTCTAAACCTTTGTTTGTCTAGGCTTAACAAACCACCTCATCTAATCTCTCTTCACAAGATTAATTCTCCATTCCTGTAAGCATGGAGTAGTCTTTCTCTGCTTTTGTTTTAAGGTCATCTTTCATGAAGTGACCAGAATTTTATAGAAATTAAATGACACCTTGCCAATGCTTTAAACCAAGAATTAACATGAAAATGTCTTAGATGACAGTGCATTTTATCATTATAATAGACTTCACAATTACAATACACTTTCAAAATTGCTCTGCATGGCAAATGATAGTCATCATCCAGGAAAACTGGCATGTCCATGCTTTTTTCCCACTGTCTTGAACTGATGTAGACATATTCTATGCTCAACAAAAAAAAAACCACCTAAAAAAACCCCAAAACACACAAACAAACAAAAAAACAACAAGGTACTGGTCCTTAAATTACTCTCCTTGCAAACTATGCTGTCAAGCTTATTCTCATCTCATCGCTTCTGTCAACAAAGTAATCTGGTTCTCCTTGCTTGCTGATCCAACCCTTTGTTAATGCGAAGCTTACACATTTTGTTACCTGTACAACTCACAGATACACACAGAATCATAGAATAATTTTGGTTGGCAGAGACGCTTAAGATCATCGAGTCCAACCATAACCACCATGTACTACTTAAAATTGTATCTCCTGTATCACTAATCAATATATTAAATGGGATCATTTCCAAGACCAACCACGAAAACATTTGTGCTGGTCTCTCCTTTTGGAAGTTGCTTATTCTTTGGAGAGTTCTCCTGCAAAAATAATTACTATCTTCCAGAATAAAATTCAATCCACTGTAATTGTCTGAGGTATCTATTGCTTATTTAAAAAGATACTGGGTTTATCTAAAATGTTCTACCTTTGTGAAACCAATGTTGTAATTAACCTGCATTCAACTTCTCTTCATGTTCTTTCCTTTAAAATCCATCCTAAGTCTGCATATTGCTGAAATCTTATTTACAAGTCTGTAGTTGCCCGGATCATCTTTTTGCTTCATTTTTTTAAGTATAGATGCTATATTGGCTGTTCTCAGTCTTTGCACAGGACTTGTAAATATGCATATTAAAAATTTCTTGGTACTAGGCTTGTATATGTTGTCAGTACAAAGACTGGATGCTGTCCAAATTCTCTGATTCTGAAGTACAGAAACCAAATTTTTGCTTTTTGCTTGGATATAATTTCTATTGCTCTATCCTAATTTTTTTAGATACTTTTTGTTGTTGTAGATTGAAATTGTTCAAACTAACCATGCAGCTCTGAAAACTCTTCAAGTTCAGAAGGCTTTTGGAATGTATCATTGAGTTTGTTATATTTACCAGAGTAATGAAAAAACTTCATGTCACTAAACTTCATGCTGCTCTTGTAGAAAGAAATGTGGAAACTTGAAAGCCTTAGAACCATTGCTTAAGAAAGAAAAAAAACCAACCAAACAAACAAAAACACACCCAAAACAACAAAAAAACAAACAACAACAACAATCAACCAACAAAAAAAACAGAACTGGGTCTATTGTAATACAAAAACTTACAAACATGAAAAAAAATTAAGTGATGGAACACCTTCTGATCTGCATTAAATGGCAAGTATTTAAGTAGGGCAAGAGCTTGAACTTGTGACTGAGTTTGGAAAGAAAGAACAGTTGTGGTGGATAGGCATAGAGATCTATCATTGTCATCTTTAGTCATCATCTTTACTGAAATGTGATACAAAATATTTATTCAATACTTGACCCAGTCCTTCATTAACCTTACCTCCTTCCTTGACGCTCCACTGTCAGTGTATAGAAAAAAACAGTTCTTCCCAGTTTTTTTTTATATGATTAACAAACTTCAGCCATTTATTTGCTGTGCTAATTCAGAAAGACTTGAGAACAATTTAACTTGATTTCCATGGTGTCTGATAGTTTGAAGATGAACAAACCTCTTAAAGACTACAGAGTTTACAAACAGAAAATATTTTGTTCATCTGTGGAATTCTATACTCTTCTCTCCAGTTTTTCCACTTATCTTTAACAACATTATTGCCCCTTTGAATTAAAATAATTCCACATCTGATAATGATCCTCAGTGTTTAAATTCTTAAGCCCTGAATCCAGCTCCTCAATCAACTAACTAAGCTTCCTTTACAACCCAAACTTGACTTTCTAAAATCCCAAGCTTTGATTACAGTCTTTATATTGTAGTAGCTAAGTATCTCACAACCACTGATAAATCCACCTTTCAAAATCCTCTGTAACAGAGGAAAACACTATCACTATGGTACAGGAAGTAGATAAGGTAAAGTAAGTGGTTTGCTTACAGGATCCATGGCTGAAGTAAGAAACAAACCCTATTCCCAAAAGAATCATTTGTGTGATAATCCTCATTCAAATTTGATGTGAATGTGGTATAAAGGTATGCACTCACCTAAATACAAAATATAAAACTTAACCTACTAAGTTTCTCTTAATTGTACTCCACTGATTAGTTCAAGATATGGGTTTTTTCCTTGATTCTCTCTGCCTATTTAACAAATACCATTTTTCCCTGCTTACGCAATCTGGAGCAACTAGAAACTTCACGGTGTATGCTAAGTGCTTCAAAAAGCAGGTATGTTCAAATCAGAACGTGGTATAAATGGAAGCATGCTGATACAGTTGCTGATGTATTTTGTTTCTGTCTCTGTTTCTTGCATAATATCAGTGCTTGGGCTCCCCTCAGTTCTTTGGAAGGTATAGTTCCTTGAGGCCATGGAGATAACAACAGTAAACACAAACCACCTGGAGACAGTATTTAGTAGATGATTAACCCAATGGTGAATCAGAATGTTTGAAAGAGAAACAAGAAAACAGCAGGAAATAACTTGCACTGCATGGCTGGGAAACTGGAGTGAAATCCTGGCCCCATCAAAGTTAATGCCTAATGCAGAAATTCATTCTTGATATTTATGATCTTTCCTGAATAGTTCTAATGCCATTTATTTCATTTATGACAAAGTTTGAGATGAGAAAATGATATGGGACACTGTATCAGTTACCATAATAGTCATGCACATACCTGTTTGCTTCTGTGTATTTGCGTTTGTTGGAAATTTATAAAGATTCTTTTTTGTGATAATAAGAGTAAGAAACCTGCAGAAACTTACCTCTTCTTCCTTTAATGCTGACTTGATTTTTGTTTTCTTGGAATAGCCGCACAAACTGAACAACCAAGGTGGGAGAACAATAAAATTACTCATTGTGGCTTTATTTATTGCAAAAGCACCAAACAAGAAACCAGTCTCAATCAAATCTTAATATCTGTTGCTAGGAGAATAAATTAGGAGAAGCTTACAGCATTAAGCTTACATCTGAGGATGTTCCCCTGGTGTGGACACAGAGAGCATGCTCTGTGAAATCCACCTGGCTTCATCAGGGCTGGCAATCTTCCATATTGCCATCAGGGAATCCTGCAGTTCTGGGTTTCTACTCTTTGAGCTGAGGAGAGGATGGAGATGGCTGGAAGGTCAGAGTCTGAGTGGGCTCACAAATCATAGCTAAATATTCTCAATGGGTGCCAACATTTAAGAGCCCTGAAGAGCCCCCATGGACAACTTTCATGGAAATGGAGTCTCCACTGAGTGGGGCCCCAGATAATTCTTAATTTGTGTATTTGCCAAATTTTCTTATCTTTGTTTGATCTCATTCACTCTAGCAAAGTTATGTATTTAAAGGAGATCTGAGATTTGCAGAGGAGAGAGGTGGTGTGTCTTTTTTTTTTTTTTTGTAAGAGACAAACACATAACATCAGTAGGAAGAGGACTATATGAGGAAGAAGAGCAACAGGAAGTAACATAGGAACTTTTAGTATTTTCTATTGTCATCTGGATGATATGGGCTTTGTCAAGCCTAAAGTCAAGAACCTATCAGGCTCCTTCTGAGCACAACCTTAAATTGAAACACAATTGTGCTTCACTGTAAAGTCACTGGGACTACTCATGATGATCCACATAAATTAGGCATGTGTCTAAATGTGATGCGGGACTATGAAAACTCCATTTAGAAAATACCAAGAGGTTTTGGAGGACGTTAATAAGTGAAATCTTTGTTTTATTTTTTTATTTTTTTAATGAAGTTACTGTGCTACTTTTGTAACATTAGAAAGCCTTCTGGATTAGAGGTCTCTGGCAAAATTCTGGGGGAAAAAAAATCCTTCAAGGCAGCAGCATACTAGGTAATGTCAAATAAAAAATAAACAAACAAAAACCTCCAGTAAAAAAATCCATAGCAAATCAAACCGCATTTCTCCCCATTTCAAGGGAGGATTTTTTTCTTTTTTTTTTTCACTGAAACTATTAAATAAATATGTTTGTATTTTTCAAGTGTGCTTGCTGCAAAAAGTGCAATCTATTTGTGCAGCAGAGAGAATGAAGGACTCACTGCTTAAAGGCACAAAAAGGGTGTGTAATAGGATTCTGGCATCTTCCCAGACAGCTTGCAGACAAATTCAGAGACGAACAGAGAAGTATCCTTTTTGAAGTATATTTGGCCAAGGTCTCATTCACAAACAGATAAAACCAACACATTTCTGCATGATAAGGGTCAACAGAATAGCGTATTAGTTCGAGAAGAGAACCCATCTGCAATTTTCTTATGTAAAAATACACGAGGACACAACAGGAAAGCTGTCAGCATGACAGTTGGAGGATTCTGCCAAGGAGCCAGATGCTAGTGTCAGAAGAACATGTTCCACAGCTTGGCATCTGGGTTCTCTCATTGCCCTCCAAGAAGGAAGAAAAGGAGGAGTGATAAGATATGCCTAAATGAATAAAACTACAAGCAATTGCACCACCACCCCCAACATGCTCAAGTCACTACTTCTTTTAGAAAATCCTTAGATACATGTTCTCCTACATCTTTTAAATTAAAATGGGAGGTGATAAATTTAACTCACTTATGTTTTAGTATGTTTTAAAAGCATTTACAGTTCTGAATATGTAAGTCTCACATGGTTTTAACTGCTCATGTGTGTAGCTGTGCGCTTTATTTTATTATTTTTGTTGGTTTTCCACAATTTTGCTACAGAAAAAATTTCAAGCTCAATTTTTAGTCCATGTCATTCTTAGGGAGGGTATAATACTGCATTTATGGTTGAGAGCTAAGAATAATTACAACTTTATTTTTTCTCTGAGCAGTTACTAACTGTGAAAAGCTCAGAAATATCTAAGGCCAAATGCTAAGGGCCAGTTTAAGAATCAACAAGGTCATGAAGCACCATAGGGAATCATCACATTATGGGATGTCTGTAGGGAATAGATGCGGTTCTTAAGACAGCTTTGAGAAAGCCACAGTTGCAGACCAGCCCCCAGAATTATTCTGGCCATAGAGTAGCAAGGCTAGGGTTATGTTCATGGTCTCAGGTCCTTCAGTCACAGCCCCTTGCTATGGGCAATTAACTAAGCTGTAGCATTGTATCCATATTCCTTTCTTGAGTTTGTCTGAAAATGCCAGCCTTGACTCGATTCTCAGGTGCTGCTGAATCTCTGCCTTTCTTCTGCTGATCAGCTCTGATTATGGAGTATGGAACAGTCCCCTTCCAAGCTGGTTAGATCCCATGTGTAAAGCTTTAAAAATGAAGACCACACTCCTGAAGTTTTTGAGATCTCTGTAAAAAGAGATGAGAAGACAGGGATCACATACTTTCATCTGTCTTGCTAAATCAACTGGCTGCTCACCTCTGAGCTGATAGAAATTTTCAAGGTTAGACATTTCAGAATTACAAGTGGCATTTGCCCCCATACCTTACTCTGTATAGATGTGTTGTAGCCACCACTTACACTTATCTAGAGGGCATGGGACTGGTTTCCACCTTTAGGAGTATTCTTAATTCAGGTAAAACAGCAGATGATCGGTCTCTCTCTGCACTTATTTAAAAGCACTTTAAGTCACCCCCAGTAGCAGTCCAACCCCAGAATGCTGAGGCAAGGGAAATGAGGCAGAAATACTGTAATTTATAAGAAGTTTCATTCCCTCTCCATGCAGTAATGCCTGGCATAGCTGCTATATTTGTTTTTGAAAGCAATGACTGAGCCCTTTCAGGTATCACTCTTCCTACCTCTCTTCCAATACAGGACCTACAAAAATGATGAGCATAAATGCTTTTTCAAGTAACAGAGGGGAACTCAGAAAATAGTATTGCAAGCTCCATCCCAACTTGTTGACAGAGTCTGTTACAATTCACTGTGGGGACAGAAGGAGAAGGGAAGCAAACTATCACTGTTACTGTATCACCTATTCTTTGGATGCATTATAAAATTAACACTTAGGATAAAAACTTTTGGTGCTTGACCCTCAAATTAAGAAAGTGCTATCCATAAAAACATAGTCAAAGAAGATCAAAATCAAATTTAAAATTTAAAATCAAAACCTATATCTGAAAATTAAATCTCCATATTTATTCTGCCTAAGTGACTTTAGGAACACATTTGCTCAGCTCAGAAAACAAAAGGTGATTTTAGTCACCCTCTATACTTTAAAATCCATTTGGGATCTGAAAATCGAACTGTTCTTTCTGCCTCTTCCACCAGCACTGGCAATAAAGTGTTTGCTGTTAGAACTGTTCTGACAATGGGATGTGTGACATGAGGTGAAAAAGATCTCAGCTCAGCCTTCTATGTCTGCCACTGCCTCAGCAGAGCTCCCAACATAGTAGGAAAACTTGCTTTCGATCAAGTCAGTGGATATAATGCAAAAGCACATAGGAGAAACTGTCGAGGAAAAGGTCAATTTCTGCACTAACACTTTCTTATTTTAATTTAATTTTCTGGGCCAAATTTGAGATACATTATAGTCTGACCCAAAAAGGAAAAAAAATTCTCAGTTACGCATTGCTTCCATTGTCATGTTTGAGAGAACAAGATATATTCAAAAGATGTTATCAAGTCCGTTTTTTATTTTAATCTCCTTTTTCATTTTATGAAGTGAAAAAATATCTGACATTGTCAAGCCAAGGCTGCTTAATTCTATTTTAGTTTACTGCCAGGACAGAAAAAATGCTGATCTTGACACCTCTTGGAAAGACATTAGTAAGAAGAAATCTAGATCTACCAGCTTTTATTATTACAAGACCACTAGAACAACCTCATGAAAGAAAATATTTTCACTCCGAATATGCAGCAGAAAGATCTGTGCAAACGATAAAACAGCAAGAGACTTTAAATGTATAAGTGGTACTCCTCTGATCAAAGTTTGGGGACATTTGTCATCAATATACTGAGATCTTTACAGAATTGATCTGATATGGAGAACTCTGCATGACCTGAAACATTAACAGAGCCTCAAACAAAAGTAGACCAAAGCAGGAGTGGGATGGCCTAGAGAAAGTTAATAAATAGGTACAGTTTTGTTTTCAACAAAGTATTAGGCCTATGTTTCTTGATTCCCTGTGACATGATTCCAAAAAACTTCTTCCCAAAATCCCTGGGGAAAAAAAAATCTTGCAGCCTGAGTAAGAAATCTGAGGAACTGTGCAAGCATCATGGTGGTGCTGGTGAACATGAAACGCAGCTCTGGGGAACTAGGGTACCTAGACAGCAGAGTCCAGGTACACTCAAGGGCACAGACAAGAGATCTTGTTGCAGGCTAGAAATCTGCTTCCCCCAGAAGGCCAGAATCAGTGAGCAAAGAGGCCCTGAGATACTGAGCTGTGCCCATAGAGAGATACAGTAACTATAAACTGGGATATTTTGCACTCTGAGGTCTGATCCAGGAATGAAAGCATTCTGAAACAACCTAAAACATTTTTCTCAAGACCTGTCCTGCTGAAATAAAAGTCAGAAGTGCTGAAAATCTCATAAGACTTCCAAATTATCCAGTAGTACCAAGGAGTTCTGCTGACACACAATGTAGTTTGCAGCAGCAGACCCACCCCAGCTTTTCCAGTGCTTTGCGCAACCTTCAAATCTTCCCAACTCCCATCCATGACATCCATGATCTGTTTGTTTCTACCTGCACAGAATTGTGTATTTTATGTGATAAGTTATGGAGAAATCCATCCAAAAGGAAAGTTATAAATTCCAGTGCTGAGTTTCTTTGTTAGGTTCAAACTGCCAAGAAATGAGCAAGGAGAAAGTGAGCATAGGAGTGCTGTGCTTGTTTCATGCTTTTTATGACACTTTGATTCACGAGAGGCAAACTTCTGTGTATGTTTAAAGACTTTAAAGATTTATATCATTAACAAAACAAGGATTTTTACAATCAGTGAACATTTGTTTAGTTTTCCCCTCGCCTCCTCCCTCCCTACCCGACCCCCTAGCCAGCACACACAATTTTAGGAGAATATTTTGTTGGCTATAATTAAACTATGTGTGTTAATTAGGATTAGATTCTAAATGCACTGCTTGGGGAGTAAAAAAAATACAGGATCTGAATGAGCCCAAATTGAGATGACACTCGAATTTTCACAGATGCTTCCATAATCCTAATTTCAAATTGATTGTACTTCCTGAACAGTGAGAAGCCATTTTCAGTTATTTATTCAGATATGAGCTACTTTTTCAGTGGGTATAAAATATCCAGTCCTGTAGTTAACTCCTTAAAATAAATGGGTACTGAAGAAGATTTTGACTAGCAATAAGTAAGTGGTTCCAACAAAAACTGAAGAGTATCCATATTGGAAGGAAGACATCTCCAAGGCTGTGCAGAATCTCTGGTTCATAAAGATTATTGCTGTTGTTGTTGGAGGACGCAGGAGGTTGATCCATTGCACCAAAAAGTGCCACCATATATTTACACTCCTGTGCTTACAGTGAAGATATGTAGAATCTATCATACAAAACCAACACAACCTTGCTCTACATCAGGAAAACCTAAATTATTCATCATGAAACCAAGTAGAGCCTGAGGGCTACTTTGACTTAATGGCAGCTGGCAATGGCCCCAGTGGACTAAAATAGAAGCCATTAACACATGTACTCAGTATTTTTTCCTTCTCTTTAATCATAATTTCTAAACCAAAGTTGGGGAAGCTTGGCATCTCATTCTCTACAGGCATGATCTCCTCTTGCTTGGCAGCTCCTAGAGTCTACTGCAGCAATGGCATGGCACAAGAATGACCTTCTACATGACCAAATTCAACACAAGAACTTCATTCACAACAGTACTATTGGCCTGGGAATGTTGGACCCAGATCTATAAACTTGCTGCAGAAAGGGGCTTATCACTATGATTAATGTATGTTCTTCTGGTCAGATCAAGCCTTAGTATTCTTGCTGAAGGAATTCATGTAATTCAGAGCCCAATCCAACCTGATTTGGGAATAGTCCTAAATGATGTAACTCATAGTTTGTTCCTGGCCATATCTGTGGTACAGAATGTTCCGAAAACATCAGAAAGGATATGTCTAAGCAAGTTATTAATTTTCTTTCAAAAAATTTCTAAAATAATAACTTTTAGCAGTGAGTTGGGCTGGGCTTGTGCAGACAGTTTTCATACAATCTTCTCTACACTGCTGTGCCAGTGATCTGTAACGTAACACTAACTGAAAATTAATCTCTCTTTTCACAGAAATCCTGTTGATTTTTTTTTCCAGTTTTATTCTCCTCCTTCTTTACCCATTATACAGCAATGCTGGATCTAATGTGAATAATTGGGATTAATTTCACCAACCTGTGAATATGGAACATGACAACAGAATAGTATGACTTTGACTCTGGCACAAGTAATTACTTTTACATGTGGTTTATTTATGTTTCTACACTATACTAACTATGTGCATTTTCTTCCAAATTTAAGTCATGCCATTCTGATTTTACACTCAGGGTAAATAAACACAGACCAGGGAAGCTCTGAATAAATTACAACAACCAAAGATAGGGCATTGGAATCACATTCTACAAATAACATACCGCAGAAAAATACCAACTATTTTCAAGAAGAAAGGATGGAAGGAAAGTCCTGGTTGGATCAGCTGGCCCTTAAGAAAACTATTTTACTTCTGGATCAAAATCAGGTGGACCTAATATGAGTCATAGATCCATACTGCCTTTGGGTTAACATTTGCAGAGCCAAGCAGCTTGAGTCAGTTGCACCTATATTGCCTTTGAGAAGAACCAGCCCTAAATCTGCACCTGAATTGTCTGGGGAACTTTTGCCTCTCCCCTGACTCAAATCAGACTGAGAGGCAAAAGTAGACACTGTGAACAGGCAATGAATTGAAGCATCAAGTGTGAGGCTGCACTCCAGGCTAATGGAAAGCCAAACTGCAGCACCTGTTGTAGGACTGCAAATCAGGACCCTGTGCAAGAGGCATATATTTAAATAGCAAGTATCTGCAATAAAAAAATAGCATGGATATATTTTTTGTCCATCTCATGGCTTCTTCTTATCATTAGGAACACAGGCAGCTTTTCCCAGCTTGCCTAGGAGCAATCATTCAACCTAGAATGACGAAGACAAGAAACTCTTTAGCAAATCCTCTATTCACCACCATCAGCAAAAATGCCACCTTTGACTCCCATACAATTGATTAAATTTTAAGTCCATAAAAACTGCCCTCACATCACATTTAGTGTTACTTATTTCATTAAATGTCAGATTAACTGGTAATTAGTTCAATAGAATTACTTAATATTATTACTTCATATAAAATGCTCCATAACTTTTCTCTACATCAAAGCACGTGATTTACACCAAAATCATTGCATGTCAATACTTTGGCACACCAGTATAAAATCAAGATGCCATACAGTGTGTTCAGCTATAATAAAATTAAGTCCCGTTTGTTGATTCCACGTCTTCTGTTTTTCTGTATATGCACTTCAGTATTTCTGAGAATTCTAGGCTACCCGTATCTGTGGTCTGAATGCTGCTTAAAATAGAGATCTTCGGATGCTATTCTACCAATACAAGCAGTAATAACAACAAAATACCTTTCAGTGCTCGTATAATTGTAAACAGAAAGGCTCTATCCTGCCTTACACAGCCAACCTATAGTGACTGCAGTGGGAGTTATGTGAAACTGAGGTCAGAATTTGTCCTACAGTTAAGGAAGTAGTGCCAGCAAACTGTTTCCACCGAAAAGTCAAAACAAGTTTATCAACTAAACAAAGTAGATTTCCTGAAAATGACAACAGGTATAGGTGTAATTTCAAGAACATCTTGAGGGTTTCATCAGTCCTCTCTTTTTTCTCTCTCTGTCTTTTGAGAAACAACTCATTTTATCAGAAACTGCATGTGTGTGTGCTTGTATGTGTGAACATATAGTCACTACAAAAGTGAAGTGGTAACCAACCTGAGGTTTTTCTCTTTGGCTTCCTGGCTGTGTAAGCCTTTTTTTTTTTCTTTTATTACTGTAATCATGAAATTATGAGAGGGAGCAGTATGTTGACCATCATATGCAGGATTGTTACCACAAAACTTTATTAGTAGTTTTTCACGTACATGAGCATATAATAACTATAAATGCCCAGTACACATATGCACACACAGATTATAGTGCTGTGATGTATCTGTATACGTGTATATGCACACACAGACACACACACATAGAGCAATACACACACATACACATAAATATATTGTGCTACAGCTAACTGCAAATAACTTGATGTAGTTTATTCCATAAACATATTGCAAAAGCAAAAATTAAAGAAAAATTCACACACATGACTGACAGTGGCTTTATCAGAAAATACAGTCCAGTGTTTGATAGCTGTAGGCTGTAAATACTCTAAAAATGCAAGCTTTATAAAACATTTTAAAATCTTTTAGTAAAATATGATCTATACTGTGAAACACTGGTATTACTTCTAAAGTCCGCATTAACTGAGCCACCTTTGAGGTTAAAAAACACTCAGCCTATCCCTTAAATTACAAGTTTGTATCTGTTATTGTTTAACAACACAGTAAAATGCATACTAACATTGGAGTTTAACCTAACAGGTTGATACCTCAAAGGAAGGTTTTTGGTTGGTCTGTCATGTCTATGTCTGCCTGACAAACAGTTCCAGGAAGGTTATTTGTATTTAACAGACCTTACTGAGAAGTTGTTCTTGATGCCATAAATTTCTTCTTTTAGTAAAAGTTAATTAACGAATCAGGAAGTTGCTGACTTTCTGGAAACTTCAGTTGAATAAATCCACAAAAAGAAAAACTGTAGTTTAGTTTGAAAAAAAAAAAAAAAGAGTTTGGTTTCACAGAAAAGGGAGTTTTGTCAGATACAGCACTTTTAAAGCGAAGGTAAAGTCACAGTCTAACACCTGACCTAAATACCTTGCTTACATATTAAATAAGTGTCTTGGTGGAGCAGGTCTCATGATAGCTTGCATAATTTTACAGATAGTGACAATATGGGAGAACCCAAATTTGAATCCTTTATCATTGGCTTCTTTGAGCACCAGCAAAACACTTCTTCAGCACCCAGCCCTGCTCCTCCTCCTGTCCCCTGGTCCAGCCTTCCTTCCCCGTCTGCCTCTCCTGCCCCAAAACCTGAGCAGAGTCTTCTTCCCAAGGTTGTTCCATACACAAAGATACCCAAGTCACTTTTATCCCTAGGACTACATGACAGAAACACATTGTCAAATCTACCGACTAAAACTGTATCTTGTCTTTGTTAAGGAAAATAAGGCAGTGCTGAAATTTTGCCTTTGTATCTCCTTTTCTCTGGAGACAGCCTATGCACGAGCATTGTAGGCTACGTTTTTGTGCTCAACATGTGGCACCCTCTCTTGTTTAGTGTTCTCTTTCCTTGTTGGTCACAACGTTCTGGGGTGATAGTTAAGTTTGCAGCACACACTTTAAATTGCCTGGCTTCGGTCAGCTAAAGTCAGATTCCTAAAGTTAATCATGGTTTCCTGGAAAAATGTAGCATTAATTTTAAATGCAAATTATTGAAATGTACAAGTATTAATTCATATTTTCTAATTAATAAATATTCTGTGTATGATGCATTAGTACTGCTATGAAATATTTATCTATGGATGAAGATACTGTGAATTATAATAACTCTAAAAGGGTTCTGTTAGCTTTTTTCAAAGATAAATAAAACTGAAATTGTGATCAATATAATAAATACATGATGTTAAAATTCCTCTTGCCTTACAAAACCATATCTGTTGATGTGTTTTATGAACAAATGTAATAAAAATGTTAGCAATATTTAAAAACAAAATATGTTAAATAAAAATAAAATCTACTATGGAAAGTAAATGTAAATATTTAATGATATAATTAAGTCTTATTAATGTAATGTTCTTTATTTTTTCAGATTAAAAATTCACAAGAATTGTCATCCTCTTTCATCTTAATCAGATGGTATGTTTATCATAATTATTTGTTATGTATTTTCATTAACATTTGATGAATATTAACTTTGTGAAATAGAACAATCTTTTTCCTGAACAAATCAGCTGGAGTGATGTAAGGCCAAGTACCCTGTGCCTCGGAGGCAGCAGAGTGACAGCAGGATCCTCATCAGCTTCCAGGACTTTTGCATACCCAGTCCATTGCCAGGTGCTCCTTCATGCATGAAGAAAAGTATTATAAGTTTGGGTCCTCATGTCCGATTTGTATTTCTGGTCCAGATTCTCAGCTGCAGCAAACTGATGTAGCTTCATAATTACCCCAGTTCAGAGAGGGTGAAACTCCACAAAGTCTCTCCTTGGTCATCCTCTCCTGTTGCTGCCTCTCCCTGTATGCCTCTCCAGAGTCCAGCTCACCATTTGGCCTCTAGTTACAGCTCCAAGTACAGGACAGGTTCAGCAGAAACTACATAGGACCTTCAAAAAGGCTTCAGGATTAACTTTCCCCTGTTTTCCAAGTCTGCTAACCATTAGACCCCTGGAGAATGATTATCTACAGTCAGGGTTCAGGCCCTGACGTGGGTATAGTGCCACTGCAGTAGTGGGGATGACCAGAGATGGTAAAAGGAGTGGAAAACTAGATCCTCTCTCCTGAGGGCTCTATTTTACCTTCTGGCTCTTTTACCTGGTGCTGCTCAAATCATTGGGACCACATGTCCAGTAACACACCAGCACCATGGGACAGCTTTTGATGAAGTGGTGACCTTCTGCACCTATTTCAATATGTTATTTTTTATAGTTCTGGAACATTTTCACATATGCACACAAGCTTGTTACCTACCTGAGCAAAGCCACTGTTTTATCACCTCATGACTGTTAACAGGCATCTCTAAGACAGCATTAAAATATTTTGAGTTGAATAAAGAGAAAGCTAAAATATTATCAGAGACTGGGAACACAGACAGCCAGTCCTACATTCCACCAATATTGTTTACATAAAACCGTGGCATCAGATCATTTTTAAAGACTTGATTTTGTCTCCTCTTTAATTATGAAGGATAAAATAAAATTGAGTGACTGAAAGGAATAAATAGATAATGAAGTATCAGGAATTTTTTATATGGAAGCTCCTTATTAAAATGACTGTTTCCTTCAACTGCTTAGTTTAATTTCTCTAAAGCAGGTTTTTACTTGTTTTGCTCATACTAATGTACAGGTATCAGATGTGTTAATATGACACTTCATGGGTCACACCCCAAGCTTGAAGAACCACTTTAACCTCTTCATTGCCCTGTGGACATAGCCTGCATCTCCTCCCATGGGGCTGCTGGCCCTGATCCATTGAGGTGTGACTTGCTGTAAAAGGATGCATCAGCAATCAGGAGGCATCGCAGGGTTCCTCTGTCCTCTATTTCCCCTGCACCACTCCATGGGATACTTCTACACAGCTCTGTCCACTGTTACAAGCTAGGGAGGTGATCATGGTTATCTTTGCCAGGCCAAAATTAAAGCATGACTTCATTATCTGTTGCCATTGATTTGTGCAGTGTCCATTGAAGCTAATGGAGATGAGGCATTGCACAAGAACTTTTTAAAGATGGAGAAAATGCTCATTTCCCCTTCAACAAATCTCTGACACACACATACACTATGTAAGTATTCACAATACTTTCAAGAAAGCCATCAAGCACTGAAATGATCTGTATCCCCATGAAAGAGCCAGTTATCTGAGGACTTGTTTTATAGTATGATTAGGGCTGGAAACAAATTTTATCTGAAGCTGGGAGGAGTGGCTGACACGCCAGAAGGCTGTGCTGCCATCCAGAGAGACCTGGACAGGCTGGAGAGTTGGGCGGGGAAAAATTTAATGAAATATAACAAGGGCAGGAGTAGAGCGTGCATCTGGGTAGGAACAACCCCAGGTTCCAGTATAAGTTGGGGAATGACCTATTAGAGAGCGGAGTAGGGGAAAGGGACCTGGGGGTCCTGGTGGACAGCAGGATGACCATGAGTCAGCACTATGCCCTTGTGGCCAGGAAGGCCAATGGCATCCTGGGGTGGATTAGAAGAGGGGTGGTCAGTAGGTCAAGAGAGGTTCTCCTTCCTCTCTACTCTGCCCTGGTGAGACCACACCTGGAATATTGTGTCCAGTTCTGGCCCCCTCAGTTCAAGAAGGACAGGAAACTGCTGGACAGAGTCCAGCACAGAGCAACAAAGATGATGAAGGGAGTGGAGCATCTCCCTTATGAGGAAAGGCTGAGGGAGCTGGGGCTCTTTAGCTTGGAGAAGAGGAGACTGAGGGGTGACCTTATTAATGTTTACAAATATATAAAGGGTGAGTGTCACGAAGATGGAGCCAGGCTCGTCTCAATGACAACCAACGGTAGGACAAGGGACAGTGGGTTCGAACTGGAACACAAGAGGTTCCACTTAAATTTGAGAAGAAAATTCTTCCCAGGGAGGGCAACAGAGCACTGGTACAGGCTGCCCAGCAGGGTTGTGGAGTCTCCTTCTCCGGAGACATTCAAAACCCGCCTGGACACCCTCCTGTGTAGCCTCATCTAGGTGTTCCTACTCCAGCAGGAGGACTGGACTAGATGATCTTTTGATGTCTCTTCCAATCCCTGACATTCTGTGATTCTGTGTGACTTGAAAAAAACAGAATCAGGAGAAACAGGTAGTCAAAGACAGGGCCATGACTTGGGTCACAGATGGAACAGCTATTGAAAAGCACAGGCAAGGGGCAAAGCAGCAGAGGAAGCAGGTGGGGGACAAGGACAGGGCACATAATGTTGGAGAAGAAGCAGATTATGAAAGGATCAGAGGCAGGGGAGTTAGAATGGGATGCAGGATGCTTGTGTAAACTTTTCATGTTATCCACACATTCCCACAGTGCAGCTGACTCACAGGACAAAGGGAAGAGGTGATTTATAGGTAAACTACAGGAGAAAACAGTAATGCTCTTGTTATAGTCACTTTATAGTAAAAATATCTTCACTGGCCTCCTTCCAGTTACGAAGTCTGCTATACAGATGTGTGGGAGCAGAGACAATAAACTGCCTGACTTTGTTTCCCTTTAAATTCATATGGAGACATCTATCCACTGTGTACTGTTTAGAGCAAGCAGGTAAGGGTCAAGGAACTCATGTTCAACTCCAGTTTTGAACCACTGGCTCACTATGTGAGCTGGAACAAGAAAACCAGAGAGGCAGAAAACTCCCCTCACTTCGCCAGCATTACCTTGTTGTGCCTCGGAGCCTCTTGCTGTTTAATGGGAACAGGAAGCATTTGGTGGGATGGTCTCAGATCAAGGATGGAAACATGCTTACACTATGAAAGGTTAATTGTCTTTCTGCTTATTATATATAGGTGCAATGACTTCACAGGCAAGTTTGAGCATTTTTTGTAATTAGGCTCAGAAACAGTCTTTTGACTCAGCAGACCTCTGAAGATAGAAGCTGGTAATTTCAGGTGGACAGAGCATGCACCTGCCAGAGATCTCTCTCTGTAGTTGTTGAATTTCACCAGTAATTACCTTTTCCATTTCAGCTTCCCTTTGAAAACTTGCAGGTTTTATTAACATAAAAAAGCCTTAGGAAATTTTGTGGGTTGTATTTTATGGAGAATTCTGACACAAGATAAGGATCTCTTCCAGCAGTTAACACCTTCTCAGAGTCTGTTGAGACACATGAACAAAAGAGGCAATCCTCACAAAGGCTGAATTTCTTACAATCTCTTTAACTGAAAACCAAACCAGTAAACCAGATCTATAGCTAAGTAAGTGCCTAGGATCCTGAGGACTTTCATTAAGGAGTCCTTGTGTTTTAATCAAAACATTAAGCTCAGGCAAACGTCAGATCTCCAATGTATTGTTTTAAGCCTTCGGTAGAATTGAGTGGAAGGGACTTTATTTTCCAACTCCAATCACACCTTCAATATGAGTTGCAAAACCAGAAAGAGCCACAAAAAGAGTGGAGCACACTCATACTGAGTATCAATTCCTCGACTTCCCTCTTCAGAAGATATAAGGGGGGACAGAGGGAGAGAAGAGGACAGAGTGCACTTTTTTGATTCATTCTTCCTGCTCTGAACCAAACCAAGCCCAGAACTCTAAGCCAGCCCTTAGAGTAAGCCTGGTGCTGCCCTGAAGCTTCACCATGAAATTTTATGAGGGAGGGGTGTTAGGAAGACACATCTCTGTTTCTTCTTCCTCTTAGTACACAGATTGTGTAAAAAGCAGTTACACTTTCCTTCAGCTTTTTTCCTTAAACAAAATTTAAAAATAAGGCATAAAGTAGGCTGGCTATTCCTACGGGCTGTTTAGCAAAGCTGGGCAGCAGCAGAAGAGAAATATACAGCACTGTTCACTTTCCCAGTGAAAGTGAACACTCAGAGGAAATGTCTCCTGAAGGTTTTTATAGTATTGCAGCTCCAATGTACCTCCAACAAGGCAACAAGATATAATCTAATCTACAGTGAACGATTAGTGAGGTAATTAGAGAAAAAGACAGACTAAAAGAAAAGAACACAAGTATATTCCCAGGCTTTTGATGTGATCTTTTGTGGGTATTATTCTCCCTTTGACACCTCGTAGATCACCCAATGACATTAAAAGGAGCCATGTCCATCCACTAGTTACTAATAGAGTACATTATATTATTATATTTCAGAGATTAATGTTATTAATTAGAGGTATAGAAGAAACAATAATCACATTTTAGCTGAGTCATTTTGCTACCACTTCATCTGTAATTTTATTATCACTTCACCAAAAAGCAACAAAGATGTTTGAGTTAATGAAAAGCTTAAGGTGTGTCAAGCAATTAATAAGAAAGAGAATTCCAAGGAGAACAATGCCTTTACTGAGGTGCAAAATACTAGAGTCCCAAAATTACTTAATTGCTACAGCCAGCTCAGTTTCTAGTGTCAGTAGCAGTGAAGGAGTTAATACTGCGTGCTAATCAGACAGAGAATTTCTTTGTGACATTAAGAGCTTGTAGATAAGCAGCAATATGCCTTGTTTTACAGGTTTTCTGTAGCTGGGGCAAGGTCCCTTGCTGCACAGTATATATTGAGAAAGATGGATACACAGAACAAGGGTAATAGCTTTCCATGTCACAGCAATATAAAACAGACAGTTTTTATAAACTCCAAACATGTTTTAATAGTAGTTCTATACCATAAATACCTCTATGAAAACAATAATATAGATGGGAATTTTTTTTTTCTCTTCCTAACCAGAGCTAAAAAGGAAAGCCAAGCAACCCACATAAATCTATTGTCAAGCCTCACGGGAAACCCCATAGGTAAATTATGAGTCATAATAAGAATTATTTCTTGTACTACTGTATGCAATCAATCAGCAATTCAGACATAGAAGACTTTTACCCTCTGTCTCTATCAGATAAACCCCATAACCCTTTCAGAGGACTTTAAACCAGATGTAAATTGATGTGAAGCATGAGCAACTCCTAATACAACCACATTCAGAGCAATGCTTTCCCTCCTTCAGGGGTTCCCAACCTTCCTCCACTCAGAATATCAAAGCTACCAAAATAGAAAATTAAAAAATAAAAGGATTATCTTCCCATGCTCCCAGATGCACAGTCTGATAGTCCATGGACAGATGGAAAATCCTGGGAAAGGAGTATATAAGAAGCTGGGGGCTTACAAGGGATAGTCCTAAAAAATAGTGAATGGCAAGGTTTTCCAATTATGTGCTGCTGAGGAGACAAGACACTGGCAATGTGCGTGTATGTGTGTGTGTGTACTCATGTCTTCTGAACCCACACAGACTTTCAAATGAAATATGAAGTAAAGGAAATATTCCACAAAGCAAACAGTGGAGTAAGAGTTGAAATGAAGAAAACAGAAGACAGCACAATTCCTAATTTTCCCCCTACTCCTTGCTTGTCCCAGAATCTCCCAGATATTGGACAGCTATCTCCCAGATATCTGAAAGTTCAGATATTACAGACATTTTTATGCAATGCTCCAGAATGTCAAAGTTGAGACTCTGTATCTCCTCGTCAAGGAGAACATATTCTACAACAGCATCTCTGCTACTACATATCAATTTATATTTTTCTCTAGAAACGCCACCACAATTTTTGTCATGATCTTCTACAGCACAGAGGAGGACCTGGAAAACACTGAAAAAGCAAGTGATTCAATCAATGACAAAATCCATTGAGTCTGGTTGTTTACAGGTTTGAGTTTTGAGAGTATCTAAACAAAAAGTGTGCTCTAAACAGAGGGACTACAAAGACTGCTATCCAGGCTCTGATTCATAGCCTTGAGATTTCTGTACTTTGGCTGAATCTGTGTGAAATTTGTCAAAGGACTCGGAACCACAGACGCAATGTCCTCTACATAAACCCCAGGGAACCCCAGCCAATCACAGCAGCGATCTCACTAAGAACCTTCCCCAGTTCATGCCCAAGGGCAACTTCATAGCCCACAAATTCCACAACCGTCTGATCACATTTGCATTTTTCCAGCTTGGCAAACAGGTTATTATGGTGGAGGCATTTGAGGACAAGCTGAACATGCTAACTGTGTTGTTCCTGGGTTCCCAAAATAAATGTGGGTGTCATCCAGACATGCTGCTACATCCTAGTCTAACATCTTCCTCTGAATGTTGTAAATAAAATGCCGGAATGTTGCTAGAGCATTAGAAAGGCAAGGAATCGGACAGGATTTTCCTGTACCAACTACAGAAAGAGATCTGCTCTCAGCATCTTGTCAGATGAGTATATCCTCCCTGAAAAGGCACGTTTGTTCAAGAGCTTTAAATAGTTTATTAATGAGATGCAGAGGCTACTAGCTCTCAACTGTGGTTAGAACAGAGCTCAGTCACCTACAAAAAGCTGTAAGAGGCCAGAGCTTTTTTTGACAAAGTCATGGCCATCCACTTAGGGTGTCAAAATGTGGGAATTCCTTGGCAAACTGAGGAAGTCCCATGCAACTCCAGCTTCTGGGTCAGACAACAAATATCTTCTAGAGCTAAAGGAATCACTGCTTCAGATCAGAGATTAACAGGTGGAGAAGAGTATCTGCACTCTCCTATCAAAGGTATCACAAAAACTCTTAATTTTTCACAGGCAGGAAATCTGTCATCAGCTTGCAGCTCCAGTGTGGGGCATCATTGATCACAGCAAGCTTTCAGTTTGTTGTGGCTTGTTATGAAAGAGTCCAAGTCTCTCAAATATGATTGTCAAACTAAATCCAACTGCTACATTCTGAACTGAATCAAATTCTGTGGAGAGACCAGTTGATGAACCCAGAATTGCTGGACATCACAGTGCAATATGCAGTATGTACCAATTCAAACATTTTACTATGGCTTTCAATAGTGAATCACAAAATACAGGTCTCAACATTCATAGGCATGACCAGAATGGAGAGCCATCAGCTGATTCTATTGCCACACTTGAACTGAAGATAGGATAGCATAGTTTAGACAAGTGAAATCCAGAATTCAATCTAGATTTATAAAGTTCCTGGATAGGTTGAGGTTTGCCATCAACCAAGCCTAGGTACCTTGTCAGATTAAGATTTGTGAAATGAAGAATCATCAGTAAAGGGCACCTTGACTGAAAATCAAACTCTTCTCTGATAACAGAATTAGTTGCTATCAGTCAATCACAGAACTTTTGCTATAGGACCTATGAGGGTTTACTGTTTACCTAGTGGGTGGTGCTCCATTAATCAGAATCATGGCAGTTGGGTGAGTTAGGTAGTCAATGTACCAGTCAAAAATTACAGTAGTACTCCTTCAGACATTTGACTGTAACTGTCAATGAAATTACTCCAGCTTGCATCAGATGTGCAGAACGAGACAAACTTTGAATGAAGAAAGAAGATTTATTCAAACAAATAACAAAAACAAAAAGAGAATATGCTGAAGATGAGCAAATACACAATTATTCATGTACTATATATCCATCACCTGCCTTCCCATTCCTAAATGTCCTAATCTAGGACCGTGGCCCTTAATCTGAAAAAGCCACAAAGAACTCAGTTTCTTTCAGAACTCTCAGCATTTGAAGACTAGCAAAAATGAAGATACAAAGTTATAATGACAATCTGAGATAAACCAGTAGACAAGTCAGTATGGAAAAGGAAGAGTGAGATGAGGTTACTGTTCCCACAGACAGATCTTCCGTTGATTATAGACAACAGGTTCTTCCCCCAAGTCTGCAAATATTGAACCCCAGGCAAAAATTTCCCATCAGCTGTTTTCCTCACCACCTCCTCCTTAATTACCTCTGTAAATACAGGTTCAGGTGAAGGCCATTTGAGGTACTGGCAACTGCTTGCAAAAGAGAGGTTACCACTAGCTTCCCATGGCAGTGTGCAAACCCTGCTGGAAAAGAGGTCCAAAGTTGTGCTGTCCATTTGTCCCTTGGTGCAGCCTCCTTTTTAAACTCACTGCATTTTCATTTCCCCTGCCTCTGAGCCATAGAAGCAAGCCATGCTCTTCTCCATGTTGCTGCTCAGGTAGGACACACATGCAGGGTAGTGCTGCAGGCTCCACTATCCATCAGAAGACACTGCTCCACAGTGTCAATTTTAGCCAGGGCCTATCCCTGTCCAGGTCTACTTCCTAACTAGACTGGTGGCTCCGCTTCCACTGGGATTTTACTCTTGTCTCTTCTATACATTTGGCAATGTCTTATTTGTAGCCCAAAGTGAGAAACTGGTCTGAAGGAAAAGGCCCACTCTTACATGGAGAGCTGCCCTTGCATGTGAATGCTCACACCAAACAGTGAGCACGGGGCTGTTTCGCTTCTTATGAAACACAGAGCCTGGCATTTCTTACAGCTAGGCCATCATTTCAGAAAAACCTACATCAGTACATCATGAAGGTAAATGTACCCTCAACCCTGACCCAGTCAGGGCTTCCAACTCCCAGCTAACAAAACCCCATATTCCTGACAAAACATGCCAAGAAAAGTACAAAGCTCAAAGACGTTACATATGAATTTTACAAAAAGCTTATTAAGATAGCATTCATGTTATCAACCTTAGCTGAATTCACGGTGGTAAATCAGAGGTGAAATGTTTCATTTTGCCACCAAAAATCCAACCCGTTCTGAAGCAGTATATTTTTATTAATAAGTTTAAATTCAAACTCCCTGTTTTTGAGGGCATTCCTACTGGGCTGTCCTGTGGTACTGAATTATTCTGTAAACATGTTTTTAAATATTCTGTTCTCTCTCCATTAACACCTCTTCCTTACTCTTGGGACTAAAGGATCTTTTCTCTGACATTTTAAAGCATTATAAGAGCTCGAGGGCTAAAGAAAACATTTTTCATGTAATCTTTGAAAAGTTTAGTTGTCAAGGAGACCAAGACCTCAGCAACCAGGTATGGAGGCCTATTCAGCACACTAACATGCTTGTGAAAGAAGGTGCAAAGATGCCAGTATACCTGGAGGCAAACATGCTTAGTGTTTCAAGAGCGCCTTGCTTCCTGACATACCTTTTATTACACAACAAAGCAGTGACTCAGATTTCCTTCTCTTTGCATGGTATCATCTAGTCAGTAAAAACACGGTTAAAGGACCTTACTTGGATGATATATTGCCTCCATAAATCACTGGATTAAGGTATGATCTGGGAACGTCATTCACAGACTGCCACTTTCCAGTGAAGAACAGGTCCAAGAGTATATTTTATATAATTGCAGAATAAATGACAGCAAGTAACAAACTGGAAAGGTGCTCTCCTAACTCCAGGCAAAAGGGACACTATCAAACGAGTCTCTCTCTGATATAACTTCTGCTGTCAGGACAGGGGAATGTCGCATGATGCACAGGCTGAGACAGAGGAAGACAGATGTCTGGCATTTTCAATTTATACAAAAGTCAAATTTTGTTTGTAAATTTTAAGCCTGTCTTTAGTCTGTTTGCTAGCACTGGGACCTAGAGAAGTGGATAGCCTTGCACAGGAAGCAACAGTATGCTTTCATGAGATTAACCACTAAGCCAAAATATTTGTAAATATTATAAAAATATATGAAAGAAGAAACATTTGAAGTCTGAAGGAGCCATAGAATTGCACCTTAAATACACTTAACATTGAATAAAACATTATAAATTACAAATATAAATAAAAACTCTTTTGTCATTAAATGCTTAACATGTGGAAGGTACACCGGTACAAACCTCAGGAACCCCTAGGGATCAGTGACAGAACCAGTACTAGTGAACATCTTTGTCAGTGATCTGGAGAATGCGTGTGTGATAATACTGGGACTTTTTTCAGGTAGTCAAATGCCACACTCATAGTAAGGAACTCCAAAAGCCACACTGAGTGGCTGTGCACAACACTCACGGGCAGGTGAGCTTCCATGGGGATCACTGTGAAGTAGTGTATCAAGTGAAAAATAACCTACATTTGCTTACTTGATCTATACTCAGAACAGATCATTTCCATTCATGGAAACTCTACTGGAGCCGTCAAGAACAGCTCTTCAAAATTCTGAGTTAAGTTTGCAACACCAGATACAAAATATTGGGTGTCATTAGGAAAGATAGTTGCAGCAAAACAAAGATCATTTTGCCACTAGGGACACCTTGCTCCACCCATATTTTAAATATGTTTGCCATTCTAGTCTATGCATCGTAAGAAAGAATAGAAATGTAGACAGACTAGATTTACAAAAAAAATCCACAGAGAAGAGGAACTAAAGTGACTGAGGGGGTGTACTGATAAATTTACAAAGAAAGGATAAAGGTTTAGGATTCCAGTTTGAAAGAATACTGCTAAGAGGGATAATACTGACATTCAGAAAATCATAGAGGTGGTAGATCACAGCACAGAGTTGCCCTTCATGAAGGCCTGCAGTATTGCATCAGCGAGTACATAGTGAAAATAGCACAAAATGGGCTTAAAATAGGTGGAAAGAAGTATTATACTTTCTTATACAGGGTGTGGCAAATTTCTGGAACCTGTTGTTATGGGAGGCAGGTTTTATCAGCAGTATGCAAGTTCAAGGACAAAAGATCCATTGGCAGATACAAAAGTGGATCAAGCAGGGATGTATCCCCTGAAATCCCTACTCCAATGATCACACTCACTTGGGAATATGACAGACTGGGGAGAGAGGCCAGGCTCCTTTGTTTCTTTGCACAATGTATTCTGCCACTGCTGGAAATGGAGTCTTGAGTTAGACAGACCACTCTTTTGTTCCCACAGGGTTTTTCTGTCTTCTTTCAATTTTACACGTTGTAAGTCGTGAGTAACCTTTTGTCTATTTTCTCATATCCATAGAGGACCATATAATGGTGCCAAATTGTGTCAAATATGGGAGTACTTGGACTTCCAGACATCCCATTGCAACTCAGCCATCAAAAGAAGATGTGCTGCAGAGGGAGGATTGCCAGTGACCGTGCCTGTTAAACCCCACAGTGCCCAAGGGTGGTGACAGAGCAGTCAAGGACCGCAGAGCAGTCAAGGACTCTGATACGGACTATGTCAGATGTAGTCTTATTAAATGGGCTATCTTCTACCCAAATAGCTGTGGCATGCTACATCTCAGAATGGGTTGCAAAGCTGTCAAAAGAAGCTTAGTGTATACTTTGAGTATTGTAGTGGGAGCTGGGTATTTACTTGATACAATTTACAGAACCATTAAAAAGAACCAATTCACTGAACTGCAAAAAAAAAGAAAGTTCTAAAGCTTTTTTGCCTTTTTTTTTTCCCCAGCTTTTAGCCTTTTTCCTCTGCATTGTTTACAGCATCGTTTTTGAGGCCTGAAAATCACTTTTTCTCTTGACATTGATGTATTCCCAGGTGTGTTAAATGAAGATGAAATGACCACAAACATATTTGCTTAACAACTAGAAATTCAGCTTCTGAAGTGCATCATCATGCTAAAGCATCTCTGTTTGTGTAGCAGCATTGACTGATGTCATCACAACACAAAATGAAAACTCTTCACTATTTGCTCTGCACAGGACTGTAAAGGAACACAAACCAGCATGGCTGCAGCGGCGGTTCTACAAGAACACTGGCTGGTCTTTCAAGGTATCTATATAGTTTTTGAAGTCATGTACACCCACAAACAAAGAGAATAAGGAAAATATATGAGAAATATACAGTACAAAATTGACATACTAAACACCATACTCTTATGTACTATGTGAAATATTGTGGGTTTTTTTTTGTTTGGTTTTGTTTGGTTTTATTTTTCTCTGCTTGCTTATCACATTTCTTCTAAGGAAGTCCATTGTTTGGGGATCTAGTTTTAGGTGTACTTTTAAGATGAAAAAATTGCAGACTTCAGCAAGTTGTTACTCTGCATGAGTGCTAATAAAATGCCTACCTGGCAACAACTTCTTGTTTGAATAAAATCACTCTTCTATGTACACCACAGCCTTGCAACCACCGTGCTTGTCACATCATGCCCAGTAGCAGTGGCCTGGAATAAATATGAGGAAAACTTTGAGTTAGTGAAGAATACAACCACCAATACTGGTACATGTTTCATTAAAACAGACATTTCCAGGAAGAGGGGAGAGGTATGGTAAGTTTAACTCATGCTAAGACAGAGATGACAGCTCCTTCTAATGCAAGGACAGAGCATTTCTTAGCTGAAAAGCTTTTGGGGGTTGCTTAAATCCCCTGAAGTATGTTGAACAACCACAGTCTGAATTCTCACTTATCTGATCAGTAACATTCCACTCTTCTCATCCTTCCTAGTTACTTAGTATTTCTACACTAATACCTACATCTCATCTTCCCAAGAGATAGCTTTCATGCTACAGTTTTGATATGGCAGCTAACAGAGTTGTCCACATTCTTCTTAAGAATTGCATTTTCAAAAATATTAAGTTAGCTTGCATTTGTTTTGATTTTCCTTTTATTTTAAGTACTATTAACTTCTGCCTTTCATTCAAAGCTAAAGAAGTTCTAGCTCTATCAGTTGTTTTGGGGGACCATTAGCTGCCTGGATTATGTCCAAATAGCAATGACAAGTTCTTTTTGCAAGGAAGAGGTGGCTCAATCTTGATTTTTGTTGAAGAGAGTTTTGATTGTTTCTTACTTATTTGCTAATTGGTTTTCACATTGGAAGTGAGAAGGAAAGGGCAAAACAAGGTCAAATGATAGTAGAGGACTATCCTTCATAATGATTTCATTACACCTTTGTTCAATAATACAGAAGTTGATCAAGCCAAGCTCAGCAGCCCTGTGTGGTCAATCAAAGAATTTCCTAATGGAAATTTTTATTTTTATGTATATGAATTCATGCTTCTTGCTTCTCCACCGGTGTATTTGTCAAGTGCATTTTACTCAAAAAAAAAAAAAAAAAACAAAACACGATCTCAATAATTTAATCTAAAAATTAAAGAATTCATACACAATCTACTTTTATGAGTAATAGATCCTTTCAAGCAATGTTCCCTGTCTTTCATCTCTTGTTCAGTGAGCAGTCTAGAGGAGATCACTTTGACTAATACCTTCATTTTGTGTTGAAATGTGCATGCTTTAAAAAATTTTTAAAAATACATTCATGGCTTTTACATTAATTCATTGTTATTTTATGATAGCATCAAACTAAGAAAAGTGCTGCTTAAAATGATAAGGTTCTGGGTTAAGGAGAAAACCTAGAACACACAGACACAGAGACCCTTGTTTCCTTGAGTTGACATGACTTTATACTGAAATAAGGATGGTGCGCATGAGTAGAAGTGAGGAAAGATGGAGCAAGTATAATTATTTTAAAATAAAGACTAGGTTTCTACTATAGTTGACATTCCCAATCTTCTTACAAGGATAAAAAATGATGTTCCAACCGCATCTCTGTTTAATTTTCCTCTTCATTTGGAGGACTAAAAGTGATATTGGTTTTTGGTCCTTATTAATTATTTTATTTTTTTTTTCCTAGCACCAAATCAATTGAAGCATCATAGCAGTTTTCAAATTAATTATTAGATTTTTTTTTACCCTGACTCATTTCAGAGACTTTTATTAGAAAAGTGATTGATACATTAACATCATTAGTTACTTATTTGACCCATTAATTTTGTGAATCTTCACAGACCTAATTGAAACAGCCTACACTGAATCTAGGATTTCATTTTACCAATCAAAAATTAATTTTTGGATACTCTTGGCTGCTGAGTCTGTGTGATGGTGAATAACACTGTTCCCACCTCACACATCTGTTCAGTATTCCCACTCCTCTTTCTTAACCCCAAAAAGACCTTCAGCCTCTGCTCCTGGAAGATTCTACAAGCTTCGATTTCTTCCCTCAATAAACAAGACGATCTCAATAGGCCTCCACAAATGACTGTTCCCGTTCATTTGACATAATTCGCCTTTCCACCATCAAGCTAAATTTCTTCAATAGACTCTTAATTATTCTAAACCCATTATCTAATGCTATTATAAATGTTTAAATAATATTTTATATAATCCTGGTCCCACTGAAGTTAATGGGAATATTGCTGTTGCCTTAATTAAGATCAAGATAAAATTTATATTGTTTAATTTGTCACATATTACTGTTGGGTAAAAACAACCTAGTTAGTATTCAGAGGTACTAAACAGACCCAGCTCCCAGACTAGAACTGGCAGGGCCTCAACACTTCTCAGGAGAAGTCCAGGAGGCTGCGCTGCACCGTGGGTGGGTGGAGAAGGGAGCAGCCGCAGGGTTGTGCACTGTGCTACGTATCGGCAGCCCCAGAAGGCTTCCCGCGCTCTGGGATGCTCACAGACTTTAAATGGAGTACTTGAGTCAGGATTCATCAAAAGGACAGGAAAAACAGAGAAGTGAGAAAACAGAGGAAAAGCCTTGCTCGATGTGAGAACAAACCAGATATGTTTTTCCAAATTATTTGATAAAAAATCTGGACAATTTCAAGTGAAAGGTTTTAAAAGATCTTTGGCAAAAAGAGTTGTGTGCACTGATCTGATCTACTTCAAAAAGAAATACATCTTTTAAAATAGAAACTAAATTTTATTAACATGAAGATTTTTGGCTGGTGACCATTTAGCTTTCATTAAAATTTAGAAAATAAATTGCAAGCTTTTTTCAGACTACCAGTAAAATACATGGTTATTCTTATACTGCGAATAAAGCAAATAATTTTTTAAAATGGGACAACTAAACCACAATTTAGATTTACTTACATTTTTTTCAATGTGTCCTACAGAACTAGTATAAAATTCTGTTCTCTTGTTCAATGCTAACTTTAGAAGTCAAAACTAAGAAGCAGATTAATTTGTGACATCTTTGTTATGTTCACTGCCAACATGTGATCACACCTACATTACAAAATCTCACAGTGCGTTACTTCCAGACTTCTGTGAAGGTCCCTCACAGGAGGGTCTGGCTTACTGGAGTGACACATTCCACTGAGACATCCAACATTCCTACTGAGACCTCGGTTCTGTTTCCCCTCACTGAGAAAATTCCCCTGGCCACTTCCCCGTTTGTTCACAGCTCTACTCATCCCAGCATGCTGCTGCCTTTTAGCACTATAATCAATAAAGGCTGCTTGGTGGGGCTGTTTCACCTCCTGTTTTGGGGAGAGAAAGAGAAAAGCAACACATAACACACCGGCACTGCTACAGAAGGCAGAGGGGCAGAACGGGATATTGAAAGGAAACACAACTCAAATAGCTCCAAGTGCCAGGCAGTCATTCCCAACTCTTCTCAGTTCCACCCTGTCCTCTCTTCACTGTTTGTAACCTGTTTCTAACTCTGTCATCTCCTAGGAGCCTGAAAGCAAGCTGAGCTCCAGCTTCTTTCCAGGAGCCAAGGTACTGAGACAGTAAATACTGCAGCATGTCTGGATATGACAAGCACAGCAGCAAAGTCTGTAATGCAAGAAGAAAGGTCACAAGTGATTTCATTTTAAAATACACGTGCAAAAAGAAAGGACCAAATTCCCCAGTGGGTTCATTTGCCGAGATTTCAACATGTATCTAGAGCTACCACGCTGGAGCCCTGATCATGAGTTTATGACTATCAGAACTGGGAAACCTAAAAACACAGTGCCTCAAATCCTTAGTGATTCTGATTTATTTTTTTTTTTATTAAGGCTCTGGTCCATCCAGTCATTCAGCTCCTCATGAGTCTGCACATGTTGCCTTGCTCCCTCTTTCTAGATCACTGGAAGTATCTTAGCAGTGAGCAGTATCTTTCCAGTGCGTTCAGAAGTAAGGTTGCTTTGTCACAGAGCTCAGACATAGGATGTCCTACAGGCTGAGGCACTAAGAGGCTCCTTTCTGTCTCCTTTTCATTGATTGACAATATTCCATGACGCAAAAAAAGCATCTGGAAGTCTACTCTACATCACTAAGGAAGATGCTTGGAAACTCTCCAAGAGCTCCCAAATGATAATGCTGGCTTTTACTGCCCCTTGTTCAAGCCAAAGGTGAAATGACTTCAAGCTGGTCCCTAGAAACAGACTTCAAGACCATTGCCAGATTTCTAAATTACTGGTAGGATCATCTAGTCTTAACTGCCTGAATGACTACAAAGATAGAAGCTCATTCTGCAGTTCAGAGCCCCACTTTACGTTTGAGCTCCCATCTATTTTTTAACTGGGAGGGTTCTGAAATACTGTGTTGCCCCTAGTGTTCTAGTCCACTGTAACATATACTCAGTAATTAACATTTGTGTCCCAAACCAACATACCTATTACAGTTGTTTACATTAGCCCTAAACATAAGTGTAGCAAACAAATCAATAAGGAGTTTGTATGCCTCTCCCAGACAACGGGTGTCTTTGACAGCAACTAATGATAATACAACATTTCATCATCTTCCTAATCTTGTGGTTATATAACTTTCGTCTAGCCTGGTATTTATTAATGTTGGAAGAGAATAGCAAATACAATGCTACAAAGTGCCTACTACAAAGCAATACTTGTATATAAAAGCACTTTCAGGCATTTATAATATTTACTGTAGGTCATCAAATATATCCCCTGCTGTGAAAGAGCGACTTTGTTGTTCTTAGGCTCTTCTTCTACTTGTTTCATCTTCCACAAAAAGAAATACCCTTATCTGTGTTTACTCACTCTAACACAAACCGTAATCTTCAGCTTTTATCTGTATTGTTCTTGAGGAAAAATACATCATTCCATATGAGCAGAGATAAATCCAAGTAAAATATGTTACAAATGCATTAATCTACAGCAGTACAGCTTTTAAACATGTTTTGGGCAGGTTTCAAACCTCTGCATTGTTTGTCAGAGCTGTAAACAGTGTATGGTGATGCAAAAAGCTTGATATGAAATGGGGTTTTAATTTACTTCTTTAAAAAAGAAGCACATAAATAGGTATGTTCTTAATGTTGTCAATTTTCTGCCATGACACTTTAAAGAAAACTCTGAGTAAAGCAAAACCTGACTGAAAGATAGCTCTGCTTGTGCTCTCCAACTGCAAATCAGCATCCATAAAGCTCACATGCCTTGAAGCTACAAAAGATTATCCTTCACCTCTCTCTGTGCTTTGGAAATGCTAACCTCCTCTATATAAAAACTGCATATCCTGCCTGGTGGAAAGCATCACCAAACACCTCCAAATGGTTTTCCTCTGTGTTAATTTCCTTTTTGGCAGCCGCTATTTTTAAATGCTATTGCATTACACTTCCACACTGGAGCTCATGTGTAGGATCAGATTTTGCATTCAAAAATTCAACTCAAGAAAAAATTATATTAAAAATTGTGCCTATTCCATGCATATTGTTCACACCTGACACTCCCTGACTCTTGAACTGAGAACTAAACCAATCTCTCAATAACATTAACTCAGGTTGCTTTAAATTCAGCTGCTTGTCATCAACCTGCATGGACAGCTGGGTGTCTTGGAAGAGAGGGGTGTGCTGACCATGAGCAGAGCTACAGCAGTTCTCAGCACTGAGCAAGACTAGAACTGGTGGGAACCTTCAGTCTTGGCTTTTCCGGCTTCCCACCATCAGACCACAGCCATGGACTGGGATATATGACAAATTATTGTATAATATTTTATTTAACATTGTATTATTTAAAGGAAACAAGCATGCAAAGCCAAAACCAATAGTATGGGAAGTTCTGTTTCAATAATGTTTCTAGAGAAACCACACTTTTTTAAATCCTCAAATTTTTGTAGGGTGTTTAAAGGACTGTTGAGCTCTTTTCAGGATTATTCAAATTGTGAGTTGTGAATATTTTGCAAGTTTGGAATTAAGGTCTTTTAAGGGTCTATAATCTAGGAACACAGTTTAACTCAGCCTCTTTCAAAAGGGTAGGTGTTTGGAGGGAGGAATGGAGGGATTTTGATAGCTCTGTATAAATGAGCTTTTCAGTGGGCATCTACCTGTTTGTAATTTTTCTTAACTTCCAAAAACCTTTCAAAACTTTTTTGACTTTTTTATATGGCCTTTTTAAAAAAAGATCATAGCGGTTTATAAACCAATAAGTTTGTACTGTTCGCACTATTAATAAAAGAAGCATCACCTCAGTGGCTGCTTGTCTAATCAAAACATATGTACTATAAATAATGGAAAGAAGGACATCTCTTGACCTCAAACAAATAAAGCTTACTTTCTAACTACTGAAAGACAGAAAGCTACATTCAGAGTTTACTCTCAAGAGTTTACTGAGGGTGATTAAGCAATAACAGAGAAAAGAACTAATCTGAGAGGGTCTTCTTGTCCCATAGAAACCATCATATCTTCCTTTCCGGAAAGGCCTGAAGAGATGGGGAAAGAGGAGGGAAAGGAGCCAGACCTGATACTGGGAAGTCTTTCCAAATAGATAGGAGCTTACACAACTCTAAATGCAGGTTCAAGAGGAGACAACCTGGAACTGCTTCACACATGCGGTTTACCTGTGTGTATGCAGGCAGTCTAAGACAGGATGTCTCAGGCAACACTGTGCAGGCACAGCTACCCCAGCACATCCCAAACATGCCCAGCTTACCGTACACACAAAGACTGATCGATGAGTCAGTTCATCACATCTGTTGTTTGTTATCTATGTGAAGGCATAGCAAGTTTTCTGTGAGCCCACGACCTGAAACTAACCGCAGCAAAGTAAAAGATCACCACCCAGAGCAGTAGACAGTAGATAACCATGGGAAGGCAGTAGTTCTACTGTCAAGACTGGTAGAGTTGATAGACCTTAATTCCTGCCTGGATATTTGAAGAAGCACTATTTCAGTTATTGCTGGAGTTATTATACTATGTGTTACTAAAACCAGAAACATGAAGGTGTGACTATGTTTAATCCTACAAGGTGCTGAGCAATCTAGTCTTAAATCAGATGTGACTTAAACATTTGAGTGGCCTACAAACAGAAGTCTTTTTGTCTAAAAGGATTAAACCTTTTCTTAACCACAGCAGCTAAGCATGTTGAAAAGAGGCAGAGTTCTTTAATTAAAGAAGAGAGTATATTAGGAAATAAGCTTTTCATTGCAATTTCACAAACATCTAATAATATAAAGAGAGTACTACATATAAAAATAACAGTGTTACCATGATACTATTGATCATTACGTTCTTTTTTCTTTGAAAAGAGCAGCATGCAGTCTTTGATTAGTTATCTTAGCATCATAGTGATGGTAAACCATTCAAGTCATGTCCTCGTTTTCATGGCTATGGAAGCACATCCGTTTTGTTAGAAAAGTGAAATACTACATTCTCCCAGTACTTTCTTTTTCTTTTTAAGCATACAATGGAGTAAATTCTGACCTTGGTTACACCCATATAACTTCAGAATTGTATGAATGAAACTAACAGCAAAATAGGACCTATTTTGTGAGCCTATTTCTACATGTGCTCAGTTGAGCTAACCAAGCAGGACAAGGGTTTGTGTACAAAGGAATTTTGTATTTGTCTTTTTATTGTAAAAACACTTTTTTTCCCATCTCCGCCTCACTCCTTAAAAAAAAAAAAAAAATAAAGATGAAGCAAGCAGGAACAATGCTAATTACATTTTATAAGCAGTTTAAGAATGGGCAGGAGGATGGGGAGGCATGGAAAACAGGCCCCTGCAGAAAATGTGTGGAGAGAGAAAACAAAGTTCTCCTGAGATGGATGTAAGTTTCTGTTTCACAGACTTCCAAATGAATGGTTCAGATGTTGTGAACACAATGGATAGTAATGATGATTACTTTTGCCAATGCCTATGGTGATGTTATAAGCTAATTATATTAGTCATTTACGCAAAGGCAAGATGCCTTTGATAGCTACTATTTGGAGCAACAATTCAGCATGTTGAGTCACGGTTAAGTCACTCTTAGAGCCAGACTCTGATTCCACTTACACCCAAATAAGTCTTCAGCAACTTAGTCGAATGCAGCAGCTTTACTCTGCATTTAAACCTCGATGCAAAAATCCAGTCCTAGCTACTTTTTTCTGTACACATTGCTTTTAATTTTTCACAGATCAGTTTGAGCTAAATCACCTAGTCCACACTTTGTGGGATTACATTACTGCATATTCTATATCTGAAGATATTTGATGTCCATAAAAGTGATTAGTCTCCATTTAGCTTTATCTATTTTGACATTTACTACTCTGATACTTTAGAGCCATTAATTTCTCAATAAATGATAGGGAATCCAGATGTATTACTCAGCAGGGAATATAGGCATCAAAATACCATTTGTATCACTGAAAAAATTTATCCTTTAAATCCCTCTTGAGAAATATAACTAAGCACCAGATTTCCATGAAAACTTAGAAGTGCCCATCCTATTAACAAACCAGGGTTATGCGCACAAACCTCATCAAATTCCCACAGGGTGTGAACAACTTTTCAGAGAGAATAAAAAGCAAAATTAAAGTTAATTCCTGATGATTTTAGAGGACTTGTCTCCAGAGGCTCCTAGATGTTCTTGTCCAGAACATGTCCTGTATCATTAGAGGAAGACAGATCTGCCAAAGAGCAACATGTTTTAACATTCTAACATTCTGACTTCTGTAGCTCAAGATCTTCTTGTTAAGAGTGAGGCTGTGAGAACATTTGAGCCTCTGGTCTTTAGACCCATTGACCCCAAAATGGTCTAGACTGAGAGCAGCCAACTAGCTGTTTTAATTTGACTCTTGGCACAGATGCTTATGAAGGTGTTTGCCAGCAAAGCTCTGCTCTGCCATAGCATCCCAATAAGCTATGTTGACTATGTTCCACCATCCTAACACAACTCTATTATCCCCAGTGCACCCTTTCTGTTGGGAAATAGAGGGCTTCCACCAGCTTTGTGCTAACAAGTAAATCTCCACTAGAGAAGTCAGTTCTCTTGTGGTGGTAGGGCATAAAAGGGCCCTTACTCAAGACAGGACCCTTTCTTCTACAATAGATCATAAGTCCACAGGTAGACAGGCCCACAAGTGTCACAAACATCTTCTAAATGCAACATAATTCATGGCTGCGATGGTAGTAAAGTGAGATTCCTGAGCCCTCACGAGTTACTGTAGCTTGGAAGTCAATAAGATAAATTGCAATCTTCATGCCCATTTCAAGAGCTGCGCATACCACACATTGTTCCGGTTTTGACTGATTTATCTCCTTAAGGCTAAACCCTCCAGAGCCCGCCCAGTCAGGAGGTCAGAATTATCTCAACCTCGTAGCAAGTAAAGACTAATTTCTGCCCTACAGATCATCTGGGATTCTTTATGTGTTCATGAATCTGATTTCTCAGTAGCTGTATGATGATTTTTAGTTGCAGAGAAAATAAAATTGCACCTATGGTGAATTTTCTTTGTTTTCATTTTCTCTCCCAACCTTCAACATCTTGTTCCATATTAACCCAAAGCTTTCAAACTTTACTTACATGACAACTACTGTGACTAGAATCCCATCAAGTTTTTAGTAATAACCACTCCACACTTAAATGGGATGTTGTGGGAAAGGTCAGGACTGTCATCATTGTATTATATGCAGAAAGTAGAAAGCCTGTGGGATTTTCAGTTAATTCTGTCAGGCTTCCCCAGACTCAGGTCACTTGAGGTTTATATTGTTGTTCTTCAAGATGGCCTTCAGTAAGAAGAAAGAGCAATTCACATGACAAGGATACAAGAAATAAAATTCAGAAATCATTATTGGTCTCTGTTCACTTCTATGAGTCAGTAATTTTTACAAGTTACCTTTATTGTACATTTCCACTTCATAAATCATTGAAATTGTTTTCAAGCATAAAATTGGAGGGGGTACTGTTATGGATACTATTTCTACTAATTCTTATATTAGTTAATTCCAAGCACCCTGCAAGTCTCCTCAGCAAGAAAATGCTTGTATTTATAGATGCTATATGCACAATAAGTGTATTAATTTTTATAACACAATTTATTTCAAACTCAGTAATTATCAGGATTGCTGACCACACAATACTCTTTGCTTCATGGGAGCCTTCACTGTCCATTTCCTAGTATTCAGACTGGCCCTGGTGCTGCCGTTACTTTTTTTTCCTCAAGGGATCATTGTTTGATTCCTTTGAACTTTGCTTGATGCCAGGTGTTTAGAGGTGGATGAATAGTGACAATAGCTTAACACACATTTTGTGAAGAAATGACTTTTTGAAGGTCAGTTCAAGGTGCTCGAGTTTGAAATGCTACCTGAGTGAATACGGATTATAGGAGATGACTTGATTCTTGACCTATGGGCTTTTTGTGCTTGCTAATTTTGAAAGACACTTTAAAACCTCTCCTGTAGGATCTTTCTTATTTGTAGTATGTTTTATCTAAAAAAGCATTTGATGTGACTTTTTCTTCAGAGAAATCACTTTTTTGAGTCTGAAAGTGGGAAGTAGATTCCTCTGTTGGATTGCTTTGTTCCTGAGTCTTTGTGACTTCCTTAACTTTCAAACACTAACTGTTCATATTTATAAATCTGTCTTGTAGACAAGAGTGTTAGGTGTTTTTTGAGTAGCCATTATGCTGTGAAATTCTACCTGACATTTCTCCGGGTAACACTGATGGCCAGCTGTGTAGCTGCAGCTTGAGATCCATCAGCCTTTAAAATTCAGTCTTTTCAAAGTCTGTCAAGACTTCGGTTAGTTACAAATTACTTCCTTCACAAATACTATAGAGTCAGTGTAAAATTTACTTCTTGCAATTTTTGTTGTTTGTGTTTTGTCAAATAAGTAATGTAGAAATAGAAGAGAAAAAGTAAAATGCAGAACAAAACATAAAACAATATAAAATGCTCCAGTTTGATCCTCTTAGTTTGGCAGCAAAGGGAACATGCTAATTGGCACAAAGATGGTGCAATGACAAATCACATGTGATCCACTTCCTAATACAAATGGTTTATCATCTTATTAAAACTTACTATTTCTGAGCTAAATTATTCTGAAATTAAAGTGTGCAAAAACTCATGAGGGCCAGAGTGTTATGGAATCTGAATGGGGAACTGCAAGTTTAGCTCTCTTCAAGGGGAGTTCAGGGTGCATTTTGTTGTTGTTGTTGTCAGGAAAGGGAGTCTACACTTCTGTATTATCTTTCACAGAATCACAGAATGTTAGGGACTGGAAGTGACCTCAAAAGATCATCTAATCCAATCCCCCTGCCGGAACAGGAACACCTAGATGAGGCTACACAGGAAGGTGTCCAGGCGGGTTTTGAATGTCTCCAGAGTAGGAGACTCCACAATCCCCCTGGGGAGCCTGTTCCAGTGTTCTGTTACCCACACTGGGAAGAAGTTTCTTCTCAAATTTAAGTGGAACCTCTCATGTTCCAGTTCAAACCCATTGTCCCTTGTCCTACCATTGGTTGTCACCGAGAAGAGCCTGGCTCCATCCTCAGGACACTCACCCTTTATACATTTGTAAACATTAATAATGTCACCCCTCAGTCCCCTCTTCTCCAAGCTAAAGAGACCTAGCTCCCTCAGCCTTTCCTCATCAGGGAGGTGCTCCACTCCCTTCATCATCTTTGTTGCCCTGCGCTGGACTCTCTCCAGCAGTTCCCTGTCCTTCCGGAACTGAGGGGCCCAGAACTGGACACAATATTACAGATGTGGTCTCACCAGGGCAGAGTAGAGGGGGAGGAGAACCTCTCTTGACCTACTAACACCCTCCCTTCTAATCCACCCCAGGATGCCATTGGCCTTCTTGGCCACGGGGGCACAGTGCTGACTCATGGTCATCCCACTGTCCACCACGACCCCTAGGTTCCTTTCCCCTACACTGCTCTCTAATAGGTCTTTCCCCAATTTATGCTGGAACCTGGGGTTGTTCCTACCCAGATGCACACTCTACACTTGCCCTTGTTTTATTTCATTAAATTTTTCCCCACCCAACTCTCCAGCCTGTCCAGGTCTCGCTGGATGGCAGCACAGCCTTCTGGCACGTCAGCCACTCCTCCCAGCTTGGTGTCATCAGCAAACTTGCTGATAGTACACTCTATTCCCTTGTCCAAATCATTGATTAATATATTGAATAATACCGGCCCCAGTATTGGCCCTTGAGGCACTCCACTGGATACTGACCTCCAATCCTTCTCTCAAATAACTTCTGAATTCATTTGCCTATTTCAATCCAACCTGAAATGCTGAAGATAACAACTATGCCTCTGTATAACTCGGGAGAATCGAAAGTGGAAGGAGAGCAGAGACAGGCTCAGTCTCTCTGCTAAGGGGAGGCACAGTTTGTCTCCCTCACCCTCCATTTGGCCATCCGGGCAGCTTGCACCTTGCCCTGCGGCCTTCCTGCCCCTTGGGGATGATGTCACATGGGAAGGGAAAGAGATTAATTCAGTTCAGGGATTAAGAAACAAAGCATTAGATCTCATTAGCTCTGCTGCACTTGAAACAACAACCCCTCCTCCCCCGCCCCCCCACCACCACTACGCCAGTCAGCTTTTCTTTCAATATACAATAATATTAATCCTTTATAGTTCTCTGTGCTATCTGGCAAGTCCTGAACTTTTTGATATTGAGGACCAGTTTGTGATTATTTTTTCACTCTTGCTCTGATAAAGAGTTGCTCACTTAAGTAGACTCATTAACCCCAGTATTCCTGTAAGCCACCTGCTGTTTCCTTGAGCAAAGAATGCATAAAAGTGAGCAAGAGCTTTGGGAAAAGTAAAATTTCTACTTATACAGTTCACACACCCAGTGTTGCATATATTGTTAACAATGGCACTACAAACACTTCCCATAAAAGAACATTTGGGACCAGATTCGTAGCTTTTTAACTCAATAAGAGTCTGATTTCAACAGAATTTTGGATCAGGGCCATAAAAAGCAAACTACTTAGAGAATCAGCCTTCTACAAAGTGAACGATTGCTAGTAGGTGTATCACCAACCTTCAGTATTTTTACACCACACCCTAACATATGCGATTATTCATGATTCTGTGGGAAAAAGACCTTTATATGTAAATCCTGGGAATACAGCAGATTAAAATCAGGTAGTGTACTTAAACACATTTGTAATAATTAATAAAAAATTACAAACAGGTGAGAGAGGATAACTGCCTCTGAAACATTTATTCTACTAGTAATTTTATTACCATTGAATTCTTGCCAGCCAGGAAACACCTAGAGGCCTATGTTTCACACCCAGTATTGCAGAGGTGAAAAGGTAGAACATTCTGCCTTAACAAGTATGCAAAGAGCAACTTCAAGCGGAAACAAGTTTAGCACCCAGCTTGTACTGGCTCAGCCACAGAGAAACTCTCCATAATAACTTGCTTGGTCGTGCAGCTTCTGCTAGATTGTGAGCTTCTGCTTTGCATCCTGGCTGCGGGGAGGCATGTGGCATGCACACACATTCTCCAAATCCACCTGCCTTATGAAGGTTTCCACTAACTGGCTACTTTTTCCAGCCTGACTCTGTGCTATTTAAAAACATAAATATATATATATATATATATATATATATATATATATATATGTATATATCTCACCAGTTTATATTTGGAAAGAGCTAGCTAAAGACCTACATTATAATCATGATGGGTACAAACTACATCTTTCCTAAACCAGCAATGACAAAATGCTGTAGTGGAATAATTATTCATCTCTTAAAGAATAAATCCTTCTGTTGTAATATACTATACAACCCAGAGGCATAGTGATCTCTCCAGACGACAGTAATTCTCACTATCCTTATCAAAAATGACAGTTGTTCCTTTGAAGCAGATTGCCATGGTAAGGCACTAGCTGAAAAGCCAGTTTTGTTCTGTCACGATAGGAACCTGTCCCAACTCTGCATAAGCTAATATCTTCCTTCTGTGAAAGCAAATAGAATAAATCTTTTCCATTTCTCCCTGAGATTTGTACTTCTGAACATTGTGTGTGAAGTTGACTGGGAATCTAGATACACAGAACAGAGCAGGCAAGGTCGATTTAAACAAAGGGAGCACTGAAACAGTCACTCGGCTTCAGCCAGATACCTCCTTCACCTGCAACTACAGGATCTTAGACATGCCTTTATTTACTATCCAGAACTATCCCTATATAATTCCAAACAAGCACAAATTAGGTATTTGTTCATTAATTTTGATGCATGTATTTCTTCAGTACATGTCCTGTAATGATGACAGAAAAAAAATGTGTACCAACATACTCATCAAATGGCACTCAAAATATTTCTGTACTGTGCCTGCCATCATCTCCGCCATAAGGAAGGAATGGGTTTTGGTTTTTGCTTTTTAGATACAAGGCCAAAGCATTGGCATTAATGCAGATAAAAATATTGGCAACAGTATTGACATTACTGCAGCTAGTACCACATAATCTTCCTGCTCAGGGTACTGGCACAGATGCAAGTAGATACACCTTGAAAGGAACTGGTTACAGACTGAAGTCTGGCCGATTTGGCCCAGAAAGAACAAGGTTTAAAATAAGCACTAGCAAAATGGCATTTAGAATGCCAGTCCGCATCATCTAGCTCTGCAAACTGCTCTTGCAGTCTTTCCCTAGGCAAAATGAAAAAGTGGAAAATGAACAGGCTCTTGGGTATGATATATTCTCATAATGATCATAGTCAGAGCATAGAAAGTCGACACAGTTAAGAGGGAAAAGGAAAGCCTTCTATTAAACCTATGGTAGCATGGAAAAAAACAGATGTTTTAGGCACAAGAACCTCTCTTAAGATAGAAATAGAAGATTTATATTTACATTATACTTGCAATCGTTCAGGCAGAGCCTGGGAGAAACACCATACTGCTGAGGTGACCAGTGACACCACATTGAGCACATCCCTGTAGGAATCTGAAAGCTCACAGTCATTCTTCAGAAAGACTTAATGAATCACACACAATTTTTACTTAAGAAAAATAAATAAATAAATAAATAAATAAATAAATAAATAAGTCTATTCACAGATAATTCGTAGAAAAGGGAAAGACAAACTAATAAGACAATTCTATAAGCTATATACACGGGTGAGAGAGAGTGACTTCATCTAGCTGCATGTGTATATTCATTACATCAATCAGATTTAATTTGTACCAAGAAGAAAGGAGGAGTCTTATCCCCTATGATCTTGCACATGATGAGATCATTTTCATCTGCACAAAGAGAACATGGGGTCTTACTCCATCAGAATTCTGCATTCCCATTTAAGCATTTTACATCTACCACACACTGGTCTAACTGACCAGACATATTATCACCTCAGGCATATTGTCAGCTTGCGTATGGAGCTAGCCACGATTAGCTAAAAGATATAGTTGAAATTATTTTTATAAATAGGAAATGCATTGCGGGGGGGGGGGGGGGGGGGGCGGGGGAATGGTGGCTTATGATAATAAAGGCAGTTTAGTATTATGTATATATAGGGAGAATTTATACTTTGTTATAATTTGTTAGCACTCTGGACACATCATTTTTCATCATGTACTTTGAATGAGAGAAAGATACACTTTATAAGAATCCTCCATGCTTATATTATAGCATCATTCTCTCTTAATAGCCTTCTGGCTATCCACATGCTTCATAGTAGAAATTATCTGCCAAAATCACTTAATGTTGAAGATATCATGGGACTGCAGGAAAAAGTCCACATTATAGTTTGTCTTCATTTCTTCTTCAATTTCTTTATTTTTCCATCAATCACAATAGTTGATTCCTTAATAGTGCCCTTGAGAATCCCTACCAAGAAGGCAGAAAGTCCACAGACTCTCTCTTAGTCAGATGTTTCAAGTGTACTCTGAGGATCTTGTAAATCTTCTCTAATACAGAATGGATCATTCAGATCTCAAAATGTTTAATATAGTCTCTCCTTCAGTCAGCCTAAGAGACCGCAATCCTCAGGGCTGCAGGCCTTCCCCTAATTTTCTGACGTTTTGAAAATGTCAAAGCTAATCTTAGATTCACATAGGGTTTTTTAAAATAAGTTGCTTGACCTTTGTGTGTCATAGATATTCTGACTGATGCAAACCAATTACAAGGAAAGTTTGTCACCATTTTTCTTTTCCTTGGGATATTCATGGTCTTTCCCACTACTGTCATCCAGAGGCAGCTTTTAAGACTTGTGAAAATCTATAGCTATTGCTGATCTGACCTCAAACCATTCTGTAGCTACAGATTATCTGTAGCTACAGCAGCTGCAAGTTTCCTCCTGGCTGCATGCTGGCAGAGGAAATTTCTTCTCTCATAACCTAGAAGAATTGCCACAACAACAGATCAGTAGTAAGAATAATACCTGACTCCTCCGAAATGCTTTTCATTAACTGCTTTCATGGAGTTTTATAAAGGTGAAGAAATATTATTTTTATTTTTAATGGGAAAACTCAAGCACTGGGCAATGCTCAATGTTCAAGGTCATCCAGTAGGTGAAGGGCAGAGCTGGAGATACAAACTTGGTTTTCTAAGGCCACATGTAGGATATTATCCTTATTAACACAAGTCAGTGTTGTTCAGTAGATTAACCAATCAATCAAATACTTTTTCCATTTTCCATTTTAATACTGGGTCTGACACCTAGTCCCTCTAATAGCCTTGGTTAAGCTTCTGAGAGGAATCACTTTGAATAGGCTGATGTCAAGGGCTTTTTACCCACATATGCAATTTAGGCTTTCATAATTTGTTTGCAGACTCTTATACTTGCACAAGGATACACAGATCTAATTTTTAAAATTGTGTAACTTAGGCTGACAAGTCCTGATTGATGCAATCTCTAGATTTGCACTGATAACAGATTTTAAGTTTCAAAAACAAGCCTTCCACCTTTCCAGATCTAAATATGCATACACAGGAAAAATACCCTTCAGAAATATGACCTAAAATGATGCCAGATGATACATGATAGTTGCTCATAAGTCTCTAAAACTCTATCTTATTTTAAATTGTCATTTAAATATCCTAAAATAGGAGAAAACCTTCACAGACCACTTTATGAATAATATATTGTAATTCAGCTAAATTTGCCAGGAGGCTTGGAGGAATTATTTAATTGACCCAAGATCCAAAAGTAGTCCTCTATTTGCGTATTCTGGCTGAATATCAGACAGTTACATGTACAAAGAATACAAATAAGTTTTTCAAGCATTTCACAATATTAAGGCCTGAGCAGGGTCTTTCAAAAATTTTCAGTGTCACTTCCATATTCTTCTATTACATTATTGTGTTCTGGCAATGGATACTTGTGCACATGGAGCAAATGTGACTCAGCAAACTATTTTTCTAGATTTCAGTGCAATTAGCTTTTGATGGAATTACACCCTTGATTATGTACCCACCAGCTGTGACACTGTCATACCACTGATCCTTAAGAAAAATGTCTGCAACAAGTTATAAATTCTAGAAAGGGTCACTCATGTGATTTTTCCCTTTTCAGATGCACCACTTAAATAGGCAGAAGGATAAGGGCTACTGGAAGAAAATCTGAAATATTGCCCAGTATTCTAGAAACATAATCTAAATGTGATGGGATTATCTAAAGGCTCTCTCAATGAGAACAACTTTCCTACTCAAAGGTATAAGAACACCACTGATATTTCTGGAAAATCTCATCAACTTTTCTCATTATTATTCCTATTCTACTGTCAATATTGAGCCTGAAAGCTAAGACAGTGTTTGTCAACAGCATTACTAATGTGGCCATTACTGTAGTATTTCTAGGCATTAGATAAGGTTTGGATCTTTCTTTGTGTTTTCATTATATATGATGGAACTGATGGACTAAAGTCTTGCATCTATTTTGTCTTAATGAACATACCTTGGGACACATTATTTTCAACAGGTATATCCTCTTGATTTCTCACTCAATATTTTCAGTGGAGTTACTTGAGAAGTGGCACGTAGCCTCCCAAAATTTCAAATATAGTTCATCCCTTTTTAAGAAAGGCTGTAAATACAGAAATAAACACCTGTGCAAAAAGCACAGACTGTGAAAGGGGAAATATCTTTGGTAGGAGTAGATTTTGAAAGTGTTCCTAATCCTATTACTTTACAGCCAAAGTTACTAAGCCATCATTCTGCAAAGGTGTAACACCTAGCATGAATGTCTTGGAGAACTGTGAATTTTCCTCATACAGTATAGCATCATTACAGAAACACCTGTGTTAAAAATAACTTCAAGCTTATCCATTCTGAAGTATTCCTTAACCTTTAAAATGTTTCCTTTCTTACCTGATGCTTTAATACTTGCATTATGTCCAGACCACAGCTGTGACAGCAAAAGCATCATCTTTTTTTTCCTTTTCTTCTGACAAAGTATAGTACTTCTCTTCAGTGACAAATAATTGCATCTACACCTGTAGTAAACACACACAGAAGTGTGGCAAGTTGGGATGAAAATACCCTCAGTGCAACATCTATTCATTTTGTGTCTGTCCTCACCTAAGGTGTAACTTCCATGACCCCCTCCTGCAAGTGGCACTGTGCTGGTCTGCAGCAGTAATACCCCCAGCTGGGGGCAGGGAGGGGGAGACTCACCCTTCTCCTGGGCACCCACTTCACCCCAGTGTCCTGCAACACTGCTGGGTGCAATAGTAAGCCCAACATAAGTCCCAGCATGCAAATGAACTGATTCTAAAGAGGGGAGTGAGTTGTTTCCCAAGGAGGATGAACAAGAGCATGACAGAATTGAGCTCAATAAACTTAAAAATATTTGTCCATCAAACAAAAACTTGGTGACCTAAATAGACTCACTCTATCTGCTACAGCTCATGCAGGAGCACAAAAGGACAAGATTCACCTTGCAGTGGTCTTCATGAGAGTTTCCTCTTCTGGGATATAATTGTCAGCCAGCAAAATTCACACATCTGACTTTTATATAGCTTTCTTTACCCATCTTGGTACAGCAGACATTTGAGGGGTAAGAGTGATGAAGAGTATTGAAAAAGAGAAGAGTCCTTCCACCTACTCACAGCTGCAAAATGCAATCAGTTAGGGCAAGTAAAGCAGCAGCCTGAGGCAACTTGAGAACCACAAAAACTTTTACTGTTTGCCCTTGTCCTGGTTGTTAATGCAGAGTAGAGTCTGTCCTACAAAAGCTTTTCTATGTGTATAATATAACATTTCTTTGTAGAATCAGTGATAACTCAGACCAAAGAAAAACCACCGACAGTCCCCTTCCTAGGAAAAGCACATTCTTGATGCTCATTTACTACTTTCTCTGCCAGCTGTTTTAACTGATTAGTCAAAGGCACACTCCTTGTTGACATTAAATGTGTGGCAAAAACAAGTGTATAAATGTATAATTATTTCCAACACTTGCAATGAGATTAAGCATTTAATGGATTAGGAAAATAACAGGATTTAATGGGGTCATTTATGCTGCAACTCTAGTATAAAAATGTACAGTGTATGCATACATCTCAGATTACTATCTCTGTAGTCCATCTAGCTATAACATTTTAAATATTTTATCTATCCAGCACTAATACATTTGTGGTCTCTTCCTTTTTAATACACTACAGGTGAGTGTCCTTGGGCATCTCTGTAGTGAACACGTGGCACAGTTGTTATTGCCATTAGTGAAATAGCATTTTTCAGTATGAGCTAATTTTGGTATCTTATAACTTTCCTACATCTGGGGAGCTGCCTTTTAAGCCTCAGGCACATACAACAAATGCCTCTCTCATTGATTCTCCCTCCCTATGTTGCTGGAGTCATCACAAGCTCTACCAGTCTTCATTGCAGTGTCCCTACAGCTTCCTGGGAAAAAAAGAAAGGAACAGCAAGCAATGAGGTGGTGAACCCACATATGTACCACTGTGTTGGTTGTATTTGGCAAGGTTTTGGTGGCAGGAGGGCTGTAGGGGTGATCTTTATGAGAAGAAGCTGGGGGCTGCCCCATCAGAGGTGCCTCTGTGACAACATTCTTGGAATAGGGCAAAACATACTGGTCAGGCAGAAAAGAAGTGGGGGGGGGGGGGGGGGGGAAGAGTGAGAAACAACAGAGGAAACACCAAGGTCAGAGGATGAAGAAGAAGAAGAAGAGGTTTTTCAGGTACCAGAGCAGATACTCCCCAGCAGCCCAAGGAGAGGACCACACCAGAGCAGATGGATATTCATGAAATAACTGCAGCCAATGGAAAGACCACATTCAAACAGATTTTTTATTTCCCGAAGGATGACAGCTTTTGGAGAGGACCCACACTTGAGAAGGGGGAAAGTGTGCGGAGGAAGGAGCAGCAGAAAGAAACTGCTGTGTATTGACTGTAAACCACAGTTACCATCCTCCCTGCGACACTCAGGAGGGCGATGAGAGGAGTCCGGAGTGGAGGTCTGAAGTTGAGCCTGGGAAGAGGAGATGTTGTTTTATGTATGTATTATTGTTTCTCACTACCCAACTCTATTTAAACTGGCAATAAATTAAATCAATTTTCCCAAGTTGAGTCTGTTTTTCCAGTGATGGTAATTGGCATGTGATCTCCCAGTCCTTACATCAATCCACAAACTTTCTCATTCTTGTTTTTTTTCTTATTTCCCCCACCCCATCCTGCTGAGGAGGGGGAGTACAGATGAGTGGGCATTTGGCTGCTAGCCAAGATTAACCCATCACACCATTGGAAAATTCTAGATTGATTTTTCAGACACTATGATCTAGACGTGGCTTCATGATACAGCTTGCATCTCTTTCCCAGGCTAATTTGAAAAAGAACGATCCTGAGTATCTGTCCCTTACAGGTAAGGTCAGTGTGGACATCCAAATGGTGGAACAATAAGCTTCTTTTTTCAGTCTAGATTGCAGAGTAATGAGGCAACCCTGATCTAGCATTGATCAGGAGAGTCCAAAGCTAGATGGTGCTGGAAATTGTAGGAGGATCAGAATAAAAAGCGGTGTCCACACACACACACACGAAAGTCTATCTGCATCCCAAAGAATACTCCAAAGAATACCCACAAGTGTAGAAGCAGTCTTCTTCACTGAGAGGGTGGTCAGTCCCAGAGTGCAAGGAGCATCTGGACGATTCTCTTAGTCATATTGTTTAGTTTTAGGTAGTCCTGTACAGAGCAGGGAGTTGGATTCAATATTCCTTATGGGTCCCTTCCAACTTGAATACTGTATGATACTATGATTCTAAGAAAGGGAATAGCAGTAGGAATTCCTCTAATTGAATTACTCTCTCTCTTTTGACTTGTCTAAACTGAAGGAAGCTTGATTTGTGTGGTATCTGCATTCTGCCTTCTATATACTTAATCTGCTATGAGTCTTTTAGAAAGATGTGCCTGGATGCTTAAATTCCTGGAAAACTAGTAATAATATTGGCTGTAAGATCCAAACTTATAAGTGACAGAAAAACAGCTGTGTGATTATTGATGCTTCCATTCACAGGACATTCAGATAAAATGAAAAATGTTGAGCAAATCTAAGGCTTTTTAACAACTTTTTAAACAGCATGAAATACTTGGTGTAACCTGAAACAAAAATTTCATTGTGATTTTGAGAGTTTCTTTAATTCTTTAAAATACATTTCAAAGGAAATTGAATATGTACAGTATTTTCAAACCAAACAATGATACTATTTATTTTAAAGTATTGCAATTAAAAAACAAACAAACGAACAACAACAAGAAAAACATGTTTTCCAATGGCTTTTTAGGGGTTTAAGGAAAGTTACCTTTTGTTCTGTTGTTTTTGACAAGTAACTTGATAAAATGAAATTAAATTCTCAGAGTTGTTTGGTAATTCTGAACCTGCCTTTTTGTGTACATGAAAAATACATACACTGTATCAGATGAAAAATATTGACAGACTCTACCTGGAGCCAGACACACTCCACCTGGAGTGCTAAAGCTCTGGAGCTGCCATGAGGGAGATGTCTGGGGAAGGCTGAGGGATGGATCAGTGTTTCTTATTGATTTCAGTAAAGTTGCTTAGGTCTTTGAATACCAGAAAAGGCTATAAAGCATATAACAAAACTAAATAAACAAAAGAACCAATATGCCCTTTGATGTTCTTTTATTTAGGTAAAGCTCCCAACAAAGTAAAAAAGACTGTATCTTATCTCCTTGGAGAGTGAATATATCATTTAATTAATATTTTTCAATTTTTTAAGTTTTGTGAACAAAGCAAAAAGCCTGGCCAAGAGAAGCAGACAGCATAGAGTGACAAACGACCATAAATCTGGATTCAACAGGTATAGTCAATATAAAGAGAAACCCTATTCTCACCAAAACCACCTTCCCCTCTTATTGCTACAGATGACACATCTCTCGCATTTGAATTTTCACAAAATCTGAGGCTGCAATGAAGGCAACAGCTAAAGACTGGTCCCTGCTCAGAAGCATCTATTTACCTTTCAGAAAAGGGACAATCTTACAGAGCCTAGGGAAATACTCTCATGCTGAGATGTGAGCATGTATCTATCCTCACTGTGCATTCCTGTCAAATTCATGTCTCTCACATGCTTATTAAGTATCACGTGCACATGTTTAGACCAGACTGACCAAGAGGTGATCTAGAAGAGGTACGCAACTCTCCTTTGGCAGCCTGACTTTTCCACAGATAGAATGGGTGCAGCTTTGAGGGTAGAAAGGCACAGCTGACTGGGATCACCCAGTGACTGCATTATTGCAAGGAAATAAGGAAGGAGGGTGAGAAGAGGAGGCACAACCCCTGCCTGTACACAAACCCTAAAACTTGCTGTCATCTTTGAGGGAGGGAGGAAGACAAGCAGCAACACCTCTAAGAGCTCACAGCCAGAATGGGTGGAGAAGGAGGTTGCAGAGATGGAGGTGCTGCCATGCTTTATCAAAGAAGAAAGAAAGAATGTGGGCCAGGACACAGACCATCTGATCACCCAGCACCCAGAAATCCAGCAGAAATCCTGATCTTAGAGGAGGCCCCCTAGTTCTCCTTAGTGGGAACCTTTCCTGGAGATGTCAAGACTGGACTGTGCTGAACTGGGATGTGACCTCCTTCATACGAGGTCTATGGACCTACTTAATTCTCATCTTATTCCCTGTGACACAGGATTTGCATGCACTGACTGCAGTCAGTACTGAAACACACATCTCATCTATGCTTGAAGTAACTTTGACTGGATCAAATTTTCTATCTTTCCTTGCCCAAACATAAGAAGCTTAATTTTGTGAAAACCTGGTATCTTTTTCTTTTTTGATTTTGTTGGTAAAACACGATGTTATTCTTAAAAATAAAACATCACGTAGCCAAAGTCAAAAGGAATATTTCCATCACTTTCTTACACTTCTGTATAAAGTGCTATGAGGTGTTCTGGCTATCAGTATACCTACAGTGTTAAATAAAGCCCACAATCAGTTTTCCTAAGGAGAGGAACACAGTTATGGCAACTGGTCTTCTACCGGTAGAAGGCAAAATTGCTAACCAGGCAGGGCTCACAGGACCAAGTGAAGCCACCAAGGTGCCAAGGTCATGTAGCAGTGCAGGATCTCCTCTGTCCATGATGTGAAACGCTTTCCCCCCTCCACCAGACTCTTCCACTGATAAACCCCTAACTCAAATTTGTGGACAAAGCCAGTTCTACACTGTTTAGTGAGATTTCCTGACACCAAATTCCATTGCTTCTGGGTTTTCTTTTTCACAATAAGAACGGTGTCTTGGACTTTTTATACTTGTTCCAGCACTTTGTATGTCAAATGGATACAGATGTGCATGTCTGCTCACCTTGTTTATCTCCAAAAAAATCTCACCACATCCATCTGGTCCCTGACTAAATGAACTGACTGCATTTCCCCCATCTCAGGATCAAATCAGGAGGGGGTATTTTGTCTTATAGTCGATTCCATATGACTATACTGGACGGTACCCAGGTCCCACTTCTATTATTTGTCTTTGAGGACAGAATTACTGTTATCTAAAAGGAGGCAATGTATTCTCAGTAGTGTGCAAACATTGGTTTAAATACTTTAGGTCTTTAACTTAACACAAATACATTCTTCAGATTGAATTGTCAAATCTTTCCCCTTTTCCTTTTTAAAATCAAAATTAAATATAAAATATTATGACAGTGTGAATTGTTTTAACTAATAAATTAGTCTTTTAACCAAGACTCACAGACAGAAGTTGGGAAATCCATAGTCGTGGTTTCTGCGACTGAACTACAGCAAGACTTGTCATAAATCCCCCCTAGATATCCAATGTTTAATGCATAATGCTGTATACTGTTTTGGTAGATACATTTAAACAACAACGAAGCAAAACAAATTGAGGGGGGGTTTTGCACTTTTAACTCTCAGTCAAGATATTAAATGGACTTAATATTTTTCTGTTATGTTTGCCTATTTACATGTGCATTTGCTGTGCAAAGCCAGGTGATGCAACTTTTATGAAAACTTCACTATTCAGTAAATTCACTATGTGCTTTTCTGCTTATATACACACCACACAAACACAAAGATGTGCACATACAGTCATTCTTATCTACACCAGTGACCAAAGCTGAAAATAAAACCATTTTTCATATTGCCTGTGCCTGTCTCACACTGATGTTGCAAAGCTGGGACTTGAAAATACCTTCCCAGTTTTCAGCTGTCTTATATATAAGGATTCCTGAGCTCAACATGGGATTCACACTATTTCAGTTTCTTTTTGTTCCAATAAATACAGGAAAACAAACAAACCATTCATAACTCAAAATAATTTGGTCTAACTTTTACTTATATCTTTCATCTTTTCCTATTTGAAGACCTTCTATAATATTTTCCTAGTTCTTTTCCCTTTTTCCTCTTTACTGAGCTCCTCACATCTATCCCCTCCCAAATGTTTCCCATGCTTTTAATCAGATCATCCATGCAGAGACATACCACATTCCTCATCAGACTGATGAGAAGAGGAAATATTTTGAAGACATCACCATCACCCACACAACAATGTCTCCCTTTCCCAGAATGTTTCCTCTCAGATTACTACAGATGGGCCCAGTCTCAGGTTTCCTTTGAACATCTATCCTTGCATTCAACTCATCCTTGTTTTCAGAAATGCTTTCTTCACTCTGTGAATAGGGGATCGATTTCTAGTTATAGTAATCCATACATATTTGATGGCCAAAATTCACAAGTATTATTCAAGTATCCAGGCTTGAGGCAGCTAATCTCAAGAAAGCTGATTTAGATCAGAGCAGCCTCTGTGCTGAAAAGACATCATACCATCACTTAATTTCCTCCACTGGCTTCCTTTTGAAGACAAGGTCATATTCAAGATTTTAGCCTGCATTTTTCAATACATATATATGACTAGTCTGAATTATGCATGGGATTGTTTTGTCCTTTGCGATCATGACACTTTGCATCAGCTACTCTCCAGATGTGAACCAAGTGTCTCTTCCAGTGCAAACATGTTAGGGCAGGAGAGAACTTGGCCAGCAGCCGGTGCACATAGCTAGAAAGGAATTCACGTCCGGTATGCACAGGAGGACCACAGACTCATCACATCGAACACAACGTATATCCCACCATATACCCCACAACACACATCCCGCTGCGTATGCCTAAAGCAACACTTCACAATAAAACAGCCCAAAACCAAAGCCAGACATAAAATGTATGGACACATAGATGTCCAAATATCTTTCCAAGTGTAAATGGCAGACTAAAAACATGAGTTGCTTTATTCACAAAGGATAAAGCTTTAGCAAACATATCACAAACGTATTGCTAGACTGCTTAAACTGCTGGCCTAAAATGGTTGACATGCATACACGTTGTCATGCAGGTAGTGTCCACACTGCCCACACATGTGCACATGTCTATAGGCCAACCACAGGTCAAACACATCAGTGTGACACTGAATGAATCCCCACCCCACTGCGCACATTGAAAGTGCTTATTTATATATTGACGGCTTCTGTAACTGAAAGCAGGTGGGATCTGGACATAGATTCACACAATTTTGCTTAAAACCTCTTACACAGGTTTTAACTTGTGTCTTAATTCCTGGTTTCATATTCATTTTTCACTAGCTTGAACATAAGAGCAAAAAAAATATGAGTCAGTCAGTAAGAGTATGTTCTTTCACAAGTAGGAGCTCAGATTTCAGACGCAGGTTCTGCTTTGGCTTTTGTAGAGTCTGAACAAATTTACATTAAGTGACAAGTGATGTCATACAGCTGAAGGACATAAATGCCAGTATTTTATGTATGGTTTATAGAGTCACAGGCTCAAAAAAGAATGGTAACAAGGAAACCAGAGTGATTATTTTTTCGATACCCCAGAGAATCTTCAGCCCTCATTTATCTCATCAGGTGCTACACATGCTCTACACTTTTCAGAATCAGGCCCCTATAGCCCTATTGCTGTAAGGACAGAAACACCTGAGCACTCTCCTCCTTCAGATATGGAAGGATTTATTCAAAATGTTTGTGAATCAACCAACTGTCTTAGATATTTTCTGCCTTCAAGAAATGTACAAAGCAATGTGTAAGGATGTATAAATGACTGGCTCCTCATCAGCTGTGGGATTCTGTAGCATCTTTCATGCATTTGGAGGATTGAAGATGTTTGGGTTACCAGTTAAACCCACCACAACCAAACCAGTATGGTGTCAGAGTTGGAGGTTTGGAAACTATCAGCAAAAAGGAAGTTTGCTGTTCATACTGGGCTGCATTATCTTCATGGTATAATTTCCACCAGTGTATATGAGGAGAGGTCTCCATTAGCTCTTTCTAGCATTTTCCACCCCAGCTCACAGTTTCAGCCACTCAGAGAATCGTTTGTGTGGCCTACAAGAGATATAAACAGTGTGATGATCATGAGTCCTTCCACCTTCACGGGAAGGGATGAACCTAAATGGAAAGTCTGTCTTTGCTGCCAATATGGTGTGTACAGATTGTCCTTCAGATAAGACTTTGAATTATGGCTGAGGGATCTCACTTGCACAAGCTTTAGACTTCCATGCTCACAGTTGTCCAGAAGGCTGTTGCCCTTTGAGATCACATCAGACAAAATACACTGACATAAAACTGGTTTCTGCCCTGAACCACTTTACAGTTTCTCCAAACAATTATTTTGCTGAACTCAATCTAAAAAAATGACCATTTATTTTAAAGTGCATACAGTACCTTCCTTAACGCTGCATCCAAAGCAAGGATCATTCATGTGTGAGTTTTGAAGACGATTTTATGAATTCTAAGTTATTAATAAATTAGTCCTTTCAATACAACCAAAGTAGCAATGTAACAGTGGAAACCCTGTATTTGGAAAAGACTGAAAGGTAAGACTGCCAAAAGAAAGTAAAAAAAAAAAATTACCTAAATATCACTAGTATACAAAATGGTACAAAACTATAATAAAAACACAGCTATTTAAAAGAATAGGACATTTGTATGATTGGATGCAGAAAGAAAACTGGTACACATGCATATCAATATGATGTTTAACCTCTTGGAAATCACTTTAATCAACAGAGTGACTGAAACTGTTAGTCTAAAACGAAGTATTACTGCTTCAAATGCACAAATAGGCAGAGTGTGATAGTGGAGCTGCTTCTCTGGTCCACAGGTTCTTGCCATACTCTGTACTTTAGGGTTGCTTGAGCAAAGTGAACTGATACAGTGGGAATACGAATGCTTCATCTCAAAGGCAACTGTATTTTTAAATATATTTTTTAGCACTTCGTGATGTATTTGCCTGTATCAGGAGACTTAAATATTTAAACAGGGTGACAAAGTTCATTTCAACCTCAATGACAGTCAACCCCCCTGACATCCGCCTTTTGTAATGTGAGCAGAATTTTCTTCATGGAAATAGCCTGCCTCAAAGGAGTAAGGAAAAAAAAAGAATCTTCTGTTCCAACTTTTAAAGCCCTGAAAGTCTTTGCAATGTCTCTCTCACCTTTACCTACTTAGTCGACCCACCCATTTCCCACCAATAGCCATTGATTTTGCTAACAGAGCTGCCAGCACATTCGCAGTGGAAAACCAGCTGCCCGCTCCAGCGCCTAACACAGAGGCGAGGGGAGGCTCGCAGAGTCCATTAATGACCTCCCGGAGTACCAGGCGTGGTTCAGTCTGATTTCAAGCCTAAATTTTCCCAGGCCAGCCTGGGCGGCCTTTCTTTTTCCCCAGCGCAGCGTTCAGGTCTGCTGGAGGGGTGTGTCCGTCCTACAGCAGACCCGGGGATGAGCAAGCGCCTTGAAAATGTGACAGAACAAGAATCACGGATTTGTTTTCTCACCCGGCGCTGCCCTCTGGGGTTTCGGCGGGCGCCGGGTCAGCCCGCACGGAGCCATCTCGTGGTCCGCCCCGGGAACGGCAAGCGGCGGGACCCCTCCGGCTCCCGCTCCTCTCCTTCCCGAGGAGATGTCACCATCCTGCCCCGTTTCGGCTTTCCTGCGCCCGCACCTATCTCTGTATCCGCTGGTTGCTGGCCGTCCCCCGCGGCGCACCCCACTCTCAGATGTGCACCGTGAGTTAGGCAAGAGCCAGAGGCAACAGCAGTGTTGATGCAAGTTGTTAGCTTTTGTAGCTGAAAGGCTGAGGGGAAAACAGCAGTGTAGCAAAGAAAAAAAACCCTCTTACTTGGATGGGAAGAGCTAATAGTTGTCCTCAAGTAAAGCACTTGGCTCATATTATGGCACTGTCACTAGCAGCCTGAGAGGAGAGGCAGGACAGAGTTCTCACAAGCCCCATCCTTGCACCATCCCTTATTTTAAGTTCTCTCTACCAGTTCCACCTGCCGCAGGATTGAGTGAGCACCTACAGCTGTCCCAGGTATGCTGGGAGTGGGAGCCACACTACACAAGCAAGGGGAAAGCTCCCCTTTGCCTTTCTGACACTGGGGGGGGAGAAGGGAAGAATTAGCCCTGGCTTAGAAAAGACCATTCAGAGAAAAGAAAAGGTATTTGTTAAGTGAAATACTTTTTATGCTGAATAATAGAAGAGTACGAAGAAGGTAGAGTAATTTGTATAGTAAGTTAGTAGCAGCCATGCTGACAAATATTAACTCTAAGGGGAAATAACACCTCAAGAATGGCTTGGTCAAAAGGAGTTTAATCTGCTGAAATGGCTTACTTGGGAAATTTTTATTACTATTATTGTTATTTTTGTTACTAGTAACGAGGGGCGGGTGTGTGGAGGGGCTGAGAGGAACAGGGCAGGAAGAGAAGTGTGCAGAAAGGAAACAGAAACCAACCCACTTCTAGGCACACCTGGATGTTTGCAACCCCATTCTTCATGTGGCGAATTGAAAATAGATCTGCTTTTCCAGCACTGGAGGTGTAAAAGATTGTTCCCTATACACTGCACAGCTGATACAGCAGTTCCCCAGACCCTGTGTCTTCAAACAGGAGAATGATTGAAGCAGGTGATTACCCACTATTTTGACATTTATGTCAAGCTTGACCTCTTGTTCCTCCTTCCTCCTTAGCTCCTTCCTTCCATCGTCAGCCAAAATGGACATGGTCATCTACACAGTGGACAAGATTTTAATTGAAGCAGTTGCTGTCTCCCCACTGTACATCTGTGCCACTGGCCATGGGAGTGAGGGGGGAGCAGAAGCTGCCTACCAGGGACTTCAGCTTCCCGTGCAGGCAGGGAGAAGGTGAAGAAAGTTTCTCCTTCGCCCTCCACTTTGAACTTGCCCTATGCAAGTGTGGCTAAACAAGAACAAGAGGATCTTGTTATTCCAACATATGACTCTAGAAACAAAGCGAGTCTGACATGTTCCTACCTCTCTCATACTGCAGATGATTTAAAGACCGTATCAGTCTCTGCCCCCCCGTCGTGCTTGTGCAAGTGTTTGTGGGGCTGCTTAGTAAAGCAGTGACTGAAACAGCAGAGTCTAAAGAAGTGCTTTGAAAACCAAAAAAAAAAAAAAAGAGTGATTGTCCACAGAACATTTGTGTCCATTGTACTGGCTCATAGAGCTGCTGGAATAAGCAGAAAGACAGCGATCTTCAGCCAGCTTTCCCAAGATAAAATGTTTGCTAGTCTCCACCATTGTTGAACTGTCAGAGTCACAGTTAATAGGAAAAATGCTCCTTTCATTTCATGTGTGACACAGAGACGCGGGCTTCAAGACCCTGCTTGGTGACTCTCAGGGAATCCTGCAAGCTCCACAGAGCCTCCAAAAAGCAGCTTCCCTGACTGAGACAGTAAGTAACCAAGAGACTGTGACACATGCTGACATAGTTAAAATGGAGCCCATAAAAGCACAGGAGCTAGAAGTTTCTCTGCCAACCTCAGGCAAGTGGTTCTGGGGAGGGTTTCTGGCTCTGAGGGATGGCACAGCAAGTTAGCACAGGGCAGCTACCTCAGCCTGGCACTGTGAGCAGCTCATCAGCTCTTCTGAGAGTTTTCTCACTGCCCTGGGTCACATCTTTCTCACGAAGATTTTAAAGGGATGTCATAACCATACATCCTCCCATATGTATAGTTAAGAATTAGAGCTTTCCTAACCCTGCATAATTATTAACATGAGAGCAATTAGATAGAAAGATCAAATTGATTGTTATTAAAAGGCCAATGAAGAACATAAAAATCTACAAATTGGCATAAGAAATCTTGATTCCAGAATACTAAAACCCATAACCTGTGGAATGTTTTGTTTAGGTCATATGATTTATGTTATGGGACGTATTTTTCAAATTCCACCTGTCCTGTGCTATCTATGAACAGTATAATTCATCACGTCAGTCTCCAGGTAAAGGAGAAGTTACAGCTACCCTTATTGGCTTTTGCCTAATCCCACACTTTTATGACCTGACCTTAGAATATTATTTTAAGTTCAGCTAAAACATTAATTGGAGATACTGATTTATAGATGGCTTTTTTTTCTTTTCATCACTGAACTGATAGAGTAAGCTATGATGAGAACTTTCTGGATGATAGATGTCATTTTCCTGAGCATTGCTATTAGCACTTGTCCAGTTCCAGGAATATATATTAAAGAAAAAAAAGACGCACATATGGCTTGGTGTAATTATGTAGCCCTTCACAGTAAAAGAACTATTTAAGAGAACACAGCTTCATAAAGCTATGTTTATCTCCTTTTAATTTCTATTACTTTTTCCAAGTCTGTCAGCTTTACGTGTAATTTTACGTTTTGTCAAATGAAGTTGATAACACTAATTTCACAGAAATAAAGGCCAACATTCATAAACTACAATAACAAGCCAACACATGCCTGTATCTGTGAATGGGAAGGGGGATAAGAAAAAGGCCTTGTTTGGTAGGCAAACAAATTTCAGTTTGCATTTCACAAGGGATTATCATTAGTCTTGAGCAAACTTAATGTCTGTGAACATTTTATATTATTCTTATGGTCCACAGGTTTTGCAGAACTAGCTTGAATCGAATTTGCAGACTTTTCTTTGATGCAATTTAAACCTTTTTTTAGTAAGAATTAGGACTGTACAACAACTTAGCAGCCAGGAAATAGCACACAGCTACCTAATGTGCCAGGTATTTCTTTGGACTGTGGATAGAGGTATTGCTAGTATTCCTTTCAGATCTTCTGTCCATACCATTTAATCCATTATTCACACTACGTTTGTATTTGTTTTCCCATGCTGCTTTCTTCTCTTCTGCTTCCCTTATTTTACCATTAGATATTATTCTATGTGATCATCTCCTAAAAAGAGCAAGAAGCTAATAATATTTCATTATTAGAAATGGTCTTTGAATGGGTTTGTAATGAGGTAAAATGAGTTTACCCATCTCTAGTTGTTTTGTATACAATATTATCCTAATAGTGAGAAATACCTTGACAGAATTCGCTTAATTTAAACATTCAAAAAACTGAGAGCCTGTGGTAGCTGGCTTTATGGATTTACACAGTACTGTACCTTAAAAAGTCTAATTTTACGGTGAGTTGGTGTGATTTATGCTTTCTTTAGCCCAAAAGTATTTTATACCACCTTCAGACTTACTTAACAATCTTTTATTTGCAAGCAACAGTAGGTTTTGCAACTTTTTTCATAACACATTTCTTTAAAGTGAAGACATACTAAAAACCACTAGAAGAAAGTTACTTTCCTGTTGGAAGTTACTATGGCTCATCTGTGGGAAAAGAGATTTTCATTCACTAAGAAAAGTCCAATAGAAAATAAGATCTTGTAAATAAACAAAACAAGAACATTATTTCATTGTAATGTCCATGGCCCTTAACCACAGATGATCTAAAATTTGGGATAAAAATTTCCTTAACTGGCATGAATGGTGTAAATCAAGCCAGAAGCACAAGCCTGCCAAAACATATACCAGACACTGTTTGTGAAAGTGAAAAGAAAATTAGCACATTGAGAAAGTAAAAACACATCTTTGATGTCAACCTTTCTGCAGACTTCTCTGTAGCTGTAACAGTTGCTATCCCCATTTTCCAGAAAAGTGTGATGGACAACAAGGAACCGGAGAGTGCCTGGAATAAGTGTAGCATCTGTTTGAAGCTGCAGGCAGCAGCTGGGCTGAGTTCAAATGAGTTCGTTGATGGTATTCTTGAAATGACTTATTCTTGGTGGTGTACTTTGATTAACACTTTGACAAAAGTTACACTTAGATTTTGTGAGGCAGGAACTGACAGTCATTCTGCAATAGCATGGAAGTTTGTAGTTTACTCAGCAAAAGCTTGCATGCTAGTGTATTCTAGAAACGTTTGTCACCTCAGTACTTGAGAATCCATTCTTGCTGGATTCTTTTAGTTCTCTGGAATGGAAATAAATTGCATAGTTTCAGAGTTTGAATTTCACTTATTATTCTTTGTATTCATAGAACCATGATCTGAGCAAAGTCTCCACTGTGCAGTTAAGAACAGTTATGAACTCGTAACAAGCTGTCCCTGACCCAGCAAACTTAGCTAGTTTCCTGAGTGCTACCGATGAAACCACCTGCTGATGAATTCAAACGATAGGGTCTTTGTTTTGAGAAACTGACACAACTGATCCAAAGCCCTCTAATGTCAAGGGAAGATCCTTCCTGACCTCAGTAGACTATGGGTCAAGCTGTAGTTTCAGGCATGCCAGAATAAAAGATAATGAAAAAACATTAATGGTCGTTAGTACTGTAACTTTAATATACCATGTTAAGCTTTTTTAGATGCATGCTGCAAAATCATTCAAAACACATATGTGTTCAGGATCATCAAACTTCAGTCATGGCCGCTGAAGAACTATAACAACTATAAAAGATACACGGCATAATCTTAGTCTGGAAGGAATCAAAAAGCTGCTCGCAACAGCACATGTCAGAGAAGACCTTGTTGGTTTTGTAAGGAATAGTGATGTAACTTGGTAACAGCTCAGTCACAGTCAGGTTTTTCCTTGACCAGACTGCATCTGTATTCTCATCTCAACCAGTCTTCTGTATTACTTCAGCTGTACACATTTTTGTTGGTGTTAAACTCACATTCCCAAATCCCTGCTCTATGCATTGAGGAACTAAGGTTCCTTATATGTATTTTCCACTGTCTTTTGGGAATGTAGGAAGTGAATAATATTCTTTCCATTATATGCCCCATGCCCACATCACTGGTGTTGTCAGTTGGTAGTAAATGCAGATCATTTAGCACAGTGTACTTCACCTGCCACAGGAGAATATGAATCTGGTTGAGCCACTTATATCACACTATGCTGGAAATGTCAGACAGTGTATCTGTATATATCATATGTGTATACTATGGCAATAGGAACCAGAACAGATCGAGCTGGTTTTGTTGCTACTGTGATAACATTGCTAGCTTGTGAAAGTTATTATGGGAAAATGCTCTTTGAATAATTTTCATGGTGAATCACAACCACTAGGTTTGGAAAATGATTAGGTGAGGTAGACCAGCATTTCTCAGCATTACAGTGGCCAGTAATACCATTGCAACATTTCATTACCAACATTCATTTCCACTTACATAAGGAAGAAATCAAATAAAATGAGGGTGATACAAATAGTAAAGAAATATTCACAGTTGAGTTCAATTGTTATTTGGTTCTAAATGAAAAGTGTGGTAGTGGTGCAACACAAGGAAGTCCTTGGTTTTTCAAAAAAAATATTTGTTAGGCTCTCTGATGATTTTAAAATGCTGAAAAACTGTAGGCTTGGAAATACTTGCAGGAAGTTAAGCAAATGCTTGAATTTTTGCATATTTGTGAGGAGCTATTTAAATGTCAAAATTAACTGATACTCTGCATTTTAAAAATAATGAACTGTGTACATATTTACACATTATTTTCATGGAGAAACACAGCATCATCTTCCTGTGAATCACTGTTTGCTGAAAGTAGTTTCAAGTGTCATCAGCAATTGATAAAATTAAAGTTTCTCCAATGTTTTGCAGCTTCATTTAAAGTCATCCTACAGGATCTCTAAATGCCAACGACTTTATTATTTCTTCTACAGGGAATAAATTTTGTGCTGTTCTTTTCTGAAAAGATCTCTCCTGTGCTTCCCATAAGCAGTGGTACTAAAAGTACTTTAGGTACCCAAAGTCATGTGTGTAATTTAAAAGAAACAGCCTACCAGGAAAAAAGACAGTGTAACAGCCAGCTGTTTGTGCCACTATGTGCAAAAAAACCCAGGATCCAGAAACAGATATTTTCCACTGTTTCACAGATGGCTTGTTCTCTGATGCTCATCACTGTTGTCATACATGTTGTTGGTTAAGCCATTCTTACGAGTTTTACTGCAAAATTTCTCCTCCAAATGTCTGTGAAGGGCAAATAGTGATTAAATCAGTACCTTTGAGAGGTGGAAACCCTGAGGCCACATCAAAATTAGTCTTGGTGACCAATACCTGACGACTCAGATTAAACTATGCTTCTCTGAGAACTGTATTGCAAAGCAAAGGCTTTTCTTTCCTCTTTGTCCTTATGGCTAAAAGTTACAGACAAAAAATGAATTACACTGTGATGAGCTTGTTAACGCGTGATTCATTCCCAGCAACCAGAGGAAAACTTTATCTGACCCTGTGGATGTGTGGGGAGAGCTGTGAAAAAGCGCGTTTCACTTGCGGTAGAGGCTGCGTCCTGACTGCAAAGAGTTTAATGAAAGTAGAGCCCAGGCTCTAACCTACCCACCCTGGTTAGTCCAGATGGTAATTTCATGAAAAAGGACCCTTGTTTTGGAGGAGACGGGTTTTGGTGCAAAAATATTAGGGAGGAATGCAAGTTGTCATTAAACGATACAGAGGAGTTGGCAGTGAAGAAACTTTCTGTTACCTTCTTCCCTCTCCCCACTTCACAGTTTGCTTCCCCCTGGTTGTGCCGATACAACTAGATGTTGGGCTGTGAGATAAATCAGAACCCTGAAATGATCCAAGTAAAAATAACCCTTCTGAATGTCTTACAACAGAAGTATTACTCTTGTGTAGCTCTTGGAGACCAATTTTAATGCTTATTTTATTTAAAATAAATAAGACAAGAATTATTAATTGTCTTATCAGGAAAACGCTACTGTTAAGCATTATAGAGCAGTGCGTCATGACTTTTTCAATTCATAGATTTTTCACAGCCAGAAGGGACTAAACATTATGAAGATGATTTTGACTTCATGGAGAATAAATCAATCAAATTTTGCGTGAGAAGTGAAAATTGACACCCTAAACTTACAACTGTATAGTCAGGATACCTAGAAATGCAATACTGCTTATTTTAAAAAGAGAAAGAAAGTGAGAGCTAACCTTAATAACGAGAGAACACACAAGACCAAGTGTAAATTTTTGGAAGACGAATTTATCCTGCTTATATATCACTGCTGTTTGCTGACATTGTCTCTACCTAGTTTAAACAGATTGTTGAAAAAAACTGCTAAATAAGAGAAATGAAAAAGTGTGTGCATTTCATACAAGTGGAGCAGGGAACAAGAGAATCAGCAGATTAGGTCATAATCAATGTCTGTTTAAATTCTTTGCAGGGATAACTTTAAAAGCCAGTGTTCAATGTCATGCAAAAGAGAAGAAATGGAAGGTCAAGGGACAGCTCCTTCAGTAAAATGGCAGTGGCATTTTGGTTGATAAGTTATTTGCATAAAATGCGCTGTATTGTAGTTCTGCTACTTTCACAAAATGCATTTAATGCTAAAATACTTTCTTAAACAGTTGTCTGTAAAACACAAGGCAATCAGATGTTACCAGAAAAAATCATTAACAGTTTGCCCTTATCAGTGCCCTGAGAGAAAGCGTAGTTTCAGAGGGGGTTTTGGCCCTTAACCTGAATGTTGCAACTTTCTGCTTTCAGTCTAGCATAGTTTCCTGGATTAGAGAGCGCAGTTACAAAACACTTATTCAAGGAAATCTCATTCTGATTCCTGCAGCTGAGGAAGCTTCAGCATCATTTTCTCACCTGCTTCTCCATGTCACTTACTTGGGCAACTTTCTCTCCTCTGCTTGAGTTGAAGCAACTTTTTACCAGCACGGTTCCAACCATCTCTTTCTTTTGGCTTCATTGCTATCAGATGGCGTGGTGTAGTACTAGCCTGTTTATGTTTTAGAGCTTCTCCTCCTACACGGTAGGTAGCTGGGACCACAGTAGGTAGCTGGGGTTTTGTTGGCTACAGAAAACTAGTGGTGGGAGGAGGTCTACCATTTTCTAGAGAGGTTTTAGAAGAGTGATAGATGCTTTAAATCTTTCAAGACAGAAAATAAGTCCAGATTTACTGAACCCTTCTAGATTGCAGGACATTTCTAAGCCTACCACAGCTTAGAGCAAAAGAGGAATGGAGAACTTTTCTATGATGCAATATAGTAACTAAGATGCTTCCCTGTTTAAGATTATGGCTGTTAATTCTTTTCTGGAACAGAAATATAACTTTTGAAAATGTTAGTGCCATTTGAAAATCATTTATTGCTGAGTTCTAATAATAGCTTTTTCTTTAGAGTGTCGTTTTACTCTTTGCATATTCATTACAGTCTTGTTCTCAGACATAACTTCTAAGACCTAATCTAACATGAACAAAACAATATTTAAATAAAAAAAAAATTTTGAACCAAGATTAGAGCACTTGTATCTACTGCAAACTCTTTACCTCAATGCCAGGTAGTATATTTCTCCTTCTGACATGAATACGCACATATTTTTATGAAGCAGTATGTGGCATAAACTTTGGCAGTATTTCTTTCCCACATCCATACTTACCAAAAATCTTTATAAAATGCTAACATAATCTGAAACTTTAGGAAGAAAATATCAAATAAAGGGACCATTTACAAGGGCTTAATTTTCATTTCAGTTTACTATTGGACTTTATTCTTTTAAAATGTTTAATTTTAACACCTATTATTTTAATCTGTGTTCCAGGCCTTTTGTGACCGGCACTACAGTTTGGAGAAAGAGGGTAGTGAAAGACTGGATGAAAAAGATTTAAACCACCTTTTCCCTCGTTAGTTACATCCATGTAATTATAGCAAAGCACTGGGTGGGTACCACTTTGCCACGCACCTGAAACATTTTTTGCTTGACAGTGCACTGATAGTTTAGTAACACAACCCCCACTGTGACTGACAGTTGGTTTTGGACTAAATCACATAAAACTGAATAGGAGATGGTGGCTATTGGATAGTTCAGCCAAAGTCTATTTGGCAGAGTATATTAAACTTCATGAAGCTCTGCATTATTGCACGGCTCCATGTGATGCTGCTATCTGCAGCACAGGTTTACCCTGAGCTTGGCTACTAGGAGTAGCCAAAGGCAGCGGGGCAGAAAAGCAGAGAATCACTGAAAAAGTTTTATTTAGCTACAACAAAGATTACATGTGTGCCAAACACATCAATATGGCAGATGACCTGACAGAATTGGTTGTTAATTCAGTCTTCTTAAGAAAGTTGTTCCTGGGGTAAGAGCTCAAACCTCAGCTCACTCAAAAGAAAATTATTCTGGAGTGTTGTCTTTATCTTTGACACTTTGGGAAGGCAAAATGAATAAATTAATACTGTTACTTCAACACTTTTATCTGTTTTACTCAGTGTTTTCCAAGACCCAGTTCAATGCCATCCGAATCTGTAAATTACTGAAATGGGAAGCATTTAAGGCTGTTGACTGGACAAAGAGCAAATATCCTCTTTCCGTTGAAGAAGCCAAATCTGAAATCGCATTAATATAAACTTCAGCCCAGAATCACAGATGAGCCTAGTCATCTATCACCAGGGAGAGATGAGAAAATAAAACAGAACAGTGAGAAGAGACTGGATGGAAATGTAAGTCCTGCCATCTGACCTCCACCAGCAGAGTACAACATAATGGGAGCTACTGCATAAGCTTTCCAAACCAAGTTTGTGCTCTTCCCAAGGGTGACAAGATTGCAAGATTATTGCTCCCAGCTGACCTGCTCAGACTCCGGGGAAAGAGTAGATCATCATACCACCTCTACGAGCATGTTTTACTCCAGGCATCTAGACCAGTTGCAATTCAAGGTAATTAAAAGTAGGAGTCCAAAATTCAATTACTTTGTTCAGAATTAAGCATCAAGTGCTTGGAATAATTTAGGGTAGGCAAGATACTAGCCCAAGGCTGACAGGTATAACACAGGTGGTACAGGAGAGCTGTGCCCTTCTGCTGCAGCAGCTGCCAGTTAGGTGACATGAGGTTGTCTCAAATAGTGCTACACACCTATGTTCAGGCAACTGATCTGAGAGCCTAATTTCTCTGTATAGCTCACAGGAGGATGTAGGCACCTGCATTAGCTAGTGCAGGGTGCTGAAACTAGACAATGTGATTACAGCCCTCAAAGGGAGTTTATAGAGGCAGGCAGCCTTGCCTGTTCACCCTTGCAGATACACATACTCTCAGCGTAAGTGACCCATCATCCCTGCCATGAAGACTAACATGGGATTGGGTCTACTTTTGGGGAATGGTGTGGTCCTTTTCCCTCTGCTGTCACCTGTTGCTCCCCATGAGGAAACTTTGCTGAAGTGAGGTGATGCCAAAACTTTGCCTGATGAAGAGCCTGCAGCTTCAGACTGTCTTAATCCAGGCTGGTGTCTCTTACCTCGTCCGCTTGGTCTTTCTTCTGATGCCTAAACAATTCACACATGATGGAGGAGAGATTTGTGAAGAGAATTGGGGAAAATCCCACCCTTGAAAAAATACTAGCATGATGGAAAGGGGATATCTGTAGTATATGAGCTCTGGCAGGCTCAAATGTCCAATTTGAGTGAAGCAAAATCAGGGTTTGCAGCATGGGTCTCTATCTTCCAGGTGAGTGTCCTAATAACCTCTAGGTTGCTGGCTTCTCTAGAGTCACCTTAGAACACTTGTTTCATCCTGATACAAAGAGGGAAATTTCTGAATTTTTGGCAGGATAGTAAAACCACCCAGCTACAGTCTCAAGGCATGCACCCTCTCTTCATGGGAGGTGAGCAATCACACTCCAAGCCGTTCCCTCAGGTACTGGCGCTGCTCCATGGCCTGATAAGGAGGGATAATAGGTCTATGGCCCCACCCCCTGCCTTTGCATTTTTGACATCCTACTTCCCAAATCTGAGTGACAACAAAGGCTAGTGCTGTACTTCTTGGGCTGCCTAGGACACCCACAAGGCAGCCTGTCAGGTCCTGCATGAATGCCAAGGCTTGGCTGAGAGCAGATCCTCCACAAACTGCTTGGGAGACTCAAATGCACTCACTTTTGTTTCTAACCACTGACAACATCGCCCTGGGCTACCTGAACTACTCCAGGGTCCAAAGTATCCTTTCTACCCTACCATTCCTCTCCTGTGCAACATGTCCCTTACAGATACTGGCCAAACCTCACCTGTTGGAGGGGTAGGAAGGAGGAGGAAATTAAACAGACGTTGAGAAGGCTCAGGCAAAGCGGAAATATAATGACTGCTCTAGCCAGTGCTGGCAATCACTGCACGAACTTCCCCGTGCAGCACTGCCAACGCAGCTCGCTCCTGACTGCGACACACCTGCTTGCTGCAAGCTGCGCTGCTCCCTGCCAGGGCTGCCCACCGCACCGGCTGCCTGCCGCGGCGGCGGAGGGGAATCAAACAACCCCCTGCACTCCACTTTGATATGCAAAGGGCCAAATTTAGACCCACAGCTCTCAGTCTAGACCTGTAGTTCTCAGTCCTGGTGGAGTAACCCACCCCTTCACATCCTTATTGCATGTGTACGTGCTATATGCCAAACCAGGAAGTGGCACTTTTCTGTCCATAGAATCCTCTACGTGATTTGCAGAACAACAGTGAGCTCATTTTAGGAGAATTCATTGCTGGAAAATGATTTTCAGTGAATGTTTTATTAATCAACACATGCCAAATCATATCTGCAGGGAAAAACAACAACAACAACAAAATGAACACCACCACCAAAAAAAAAAACCCCACACCCCAAACAACAACAACAAAAACCCAACAAAATAAAACAAAACTAAATCCACCAACTAAAATAAAGCAGAATAAAAATAGTAGAACAATTATTGCTTTAAAATTCTGATTGCCTATAAATTATAACTCTATTCAGCTTCATGACAATTTATGTTTTCATTTATGAAAACATTCTTGTTATTAACTTTCAATCTTGTTTACTGGGGGAAGTAGGAATACACCAAGCAGGCAAATCATTTTAAACCATGTCTTGAAAACCTAGGGTTATGGCACATGGGACACATTTATTGCCACTGTTTTAGAGCACATGATAAGTTTAAAATGGGGCCCTATTTCAAAAGGCAGGGGTTGGTTAGGACAAGGCAACTTACCGTGACCGCAGTTCCTAATGTAAAAGTGTCAATGTGCTTGGTATATTCATAATGTGTTTATTCTCATTACAGTTTTCAATTTGTCAGTGTTTTACTGGCATGCAACCACAGAGCATAGACTGCTATTGCTGGTTAACCTTGTTATTGCAGACAAGTTACAAGTCCTGACAAGACTTTGATAACTGTGCATACTTATTTTAAGCCATACACGAGGAAAGGGTAGGAGGTTCAAAGTAAGTTATGCTTTCCTGTGTGAGTCCCCATATGATCACTCAAAGTTACTGTAAATATAAAAGCAAAAGTGTCTGATTGCCATTTTGTCACTATGACACTAGGCAAGAAGGTAATAAAAAAACAGAATCAAACAGGAGGCTGTAAAACCCTGGAGCCTCAATCCTCTAAAGGAAACGTGTGGATTTAGTCACCTGTACAGGTGTTTGAAGGATGGAGGACTCCTTCACTTGCAAATAATCTCTCCTGGAATCTATATCCCAGAAGAAACAGTGACCAAACAGGTAAAGAGTGGAAATTACTATTTCTTATGGAGAAAATATGCTTTTTTCCTCCTCCTCCTCTTTCTCTAAACATGTTTACTGCCTATTCATCTGTCTCAGCCCCTTGTTATATCCTGTTGTAGACTTTGATTATAAACTTGCTGGGTCAGAATAATCTTTTTCCTATTAATTCAACAAAAACAAAACAGCTTGCAAAAAATATCATCCGGCCTTGATCCCTGACTGAGGCCACATATCACTGCTGGAATGCAAAAATAGTTTTACTATTCAACCAAATGCTCCACAGCAGTTAAATAATAAATATACAGTGGTGGAGAAAAAAATAAATTAAAAGTTTAGGCAGCTCCTGGAAGCGATTTCACAGATCATGGTAAATCAGCTAACGCTCTTACAGCTTCCCAAAAAGAGACACCTAAATAAAATTGTTTTGATATTCAGAGACATTGGCCATGTGCTGTTCTTTAAAAGCGAGGATTGTGGACATGCAGCCCTGCAATTAAAAGCTTCATTTCCTTTTCACATTTTGTCTTCTAAAGTACAAAGCCACCAAAGACTGTGGAAAAAAATTAAAGGAATAAAAACCACGAGAAAAGGTCTTAAAAGGAAAAAAAGGAAAAAAAAAAAAAGAAGAAAAAAAAAGAGAAAAAAGAGAAAAAAAGAAAAAATAAAGGAAAAGGAAAAGGAAAAAAAGAAAGAAAAGAAAAGAAAAGAAAAGAAAAAAAAGAAAAGAAAAGAAAAGAAAAGAAAAGAAAAGAAAAGAAAAGAAAAGAAAAGAAAAGAAAAGAAAAGAAAAGAAAAGAAAAGAAAAGAAAAGAAAGAAAAGAAAAGAAAAGAAAATAAAAGAAAAGAAAAAAGAAAAAAAAAGAGAAAAGAGAAAAGAGATTATCTATCTTTAACAAGCATCTGCCAGTGGCCATTTGCACATCAAATTCTGATTGTTGTCCTGCTGTGGAGAGAAGTGGTGCTGCCCGGTGTACACCTTTGGTTTGAGCAGAACTTCCTTATCATTAAGATCTATTAGTGTTCATTAGTGTCCTACAACATGAGCAGCTGACATATGGGAGGCAGAGCACAGAGAGGCAGGATTATGGTCCCAAACAGCATCTGACACACCTTGGAAATTCCACTTCTTGAGTCTAGGAGTATGCTGCCTCTGAATGGCAGTATTTTACACACTGCTTTATACCAATGGAAGTACATTTTACCAGATTATTAAAGATAAATAAATAAATAAATAAGCTAAACTCAGAGAGCTGTGAAGCTGCTGTAAAATTAAGACAATCCTTTTCTCACTCATCTTTTAATGTTTTCTCAAATTACATGGAGAGGAAAGATAGTTACTGGCTTCAGCCTCAACCTTCTCCACTCTATCATAATCAGAAAAGACTTATAACAACAGTAACTTCTCTACTATCAGACATCTACAAGTTTTTCAGTCTGCAATTTTAGCTCGCATGAAGAGATACTGCTGACCTAACAGGCTTCAAAAAGTTAGAACCATTTTAATGAACTACTTCTAATGTCACTACACTTCTGAGAACATGCAGTTCTTTCAAATGTATTTCCAAGTGAAATAAAGCTTCTGAGATTTATTATAACATGTATAGTTTTCCCGAAAATACAGTAGAATTATGCTTTAATTATTCTTAAGTATTTGAAAGCTAGTTATTTTCTTCTTTGAAGTCTGTTTTGACCCAAGCTTGGTTAAAAAAATAAAAGAAAATAAAAAAATAAAAAAGAAATAAAAAAATAAAAGAAAAATAAATGCAAAACTGTCCATTTCTTCATTTGTTGTTTGCAGTTCTATGGATGTTCTGCATTAGGATACTCCAATGCAGAGCAGAAATTTCTTATACCATTTCACAAAACTTCAAGATGGAACACCTATTTTTCTGATAAAATGTTTGTTTAGAAAAATCTCTTCTTTAGTAGAAACTCTCTGGTGCTAGTTTTGCCACCTTGGTAAATATTTATAGATGAGTCATAAGCCTCTGAACAAAAACTTTGTATTGGGAGCCTGAGTGAAGCACTGATAATAATAGGCATATTTGTGTTTCACTTGCTGACCTTGTATCTGCTACTTTTATGGGAAAATCAAATGCTTTTCATGATTATATTCAATATCTGGCCTACATTTCAAGGCATATCTTCTAAACTCTGCTTCTTGAGGCTCATGCTGATGTGTAAAGAGAATGTTTGTTTATTAATCATACCGAGATGTCAGCACCATGGGTCTTGAGTAAAGTTCACACACTTGTCAAACTTAAACCTTAAGGGACTTTTTGTTGGGTCTGTGAGAGCAAAATGGCATATTTAAAGTGATTCTGTTTATATCCAGTGCACAAAGGAGACTTATTTTTATACCCTGATACACCTCAGTATCAGAAGGTGAAACATCCAGAGTAGTAAGAAATAAAGGGGGGTCACAAACATTCCATCAAACCACATATACTTCACTGTATATGAGATGTCACACCCAGGTTAATCCCATTTTTAGCTCCATGGCTGGCAGTCCATAGGGACTGTGGTGTCTCCACACAGCCATGTTACATAGATGGTCTCTGTAACTGTCATTGGGACAGCAGATTCACATGGCAACACACTGTTTTGGAAAACATTGAAGTTTAATTAAGGTAGGTTGGTTGTTTTTTAATGTAGTGACAATGAGAATTTAAGAATTGACATGACATGAATCGCGTGAGGCCCATCGCCACATGATTCTTGCCCACATACTTCATGCCAGTCATTTCCCACTTTGAAAATGGAGGCTGAGTCTTCTTAGCCTGTTTCATCTCAAGACAAAAATTGAATTTGGACCACCAAGGCTTTCTGAAAGAAAAAAAAAAAAAAAAAAATCAGTTGTAATCCTTATATTGTTCTTGAGGAGGCCAAGATCATTCCATATATACCAACCTCAACCCCCTCAATGCAATTGAGGAGCCAGAGAGGTCAGGCACATCTCTGCAAATGACTGTTGGGGACATGAATTCCAACAGAAGTTGCATTCAGAAAATGAGCCCCCTATAAAAATACAGGGAATATGCTGGAAGGAAGAGACTTTTTCCCTCGGTCACATAAAGTAAAACCATAGCAGGTATTATCTTGCAGGTCTGTGAATAACTCAGACTTTTCAGGTGTCAGAATTATATACTTCCCTCTCTTACAGCAGAACAAAAATAAACAAGCTTTGAAACAAAGAAAAACATTCCATTTATTTTCTCAGGTTTTACATTTGGAAAGATGTGGCAGAGGAACCCCAAAGTTAAGGGAAAACAAGACAAGGGAAAACACACTAAATAATTAACATTCTTACTATTACAGTCACAACAGTTGATGGACCAAGGGTGGGGTATATAAGACACAACAGAGAAGGCTTCAAGTGGACAGTAATACAAGTATTACAGGGTAAAAAGGTGAGTTATATTCCCATCAGCGTGTGACCTGCTGACATGGTTTTAAACAGCACTAGTCTTACTTAAAATGAGTGTTAAAACATAGTAATTAGCCTGGATTGTTGCATAGCACATTTTCCTAGTGTTAACAATCAGGATTGTCAGAAGAAAAAACATGAAAAACATAAACTAAGTGCAAGCCAATATGGGAATGCTTCCATGGCTCATGGAGAGACTGCCCCATTTATTGCAAAGGCATTAACTGTGACATCCTCTGGTGGAGTTTGAAAGGGTAACAAGATTATCTTAGTAATATCACAGTTAAGAAAGTGTGCAAGAACAAGCTGATTATCAGAATCAGCACAAATATTTTATTTTCGTGACTGAAAATAGTTGAAAGCAATAGGAAGAAGTATTGGATGCCAAAAAAATAGGAATAATTTCACTCAAGCATGAGATTCATCAGCCAGCTCTCAAATTTGAGCCCAGACATTACTGACAATTCTAAAAGAAAAAGTTCAGTAACACGTTTTTAAAAAATACAAATGCTTCTGCAATTATTGTTTGCATCCAGATCACAAAGAAGAAGTATCAGAACATGAAGGGGAAGGTCTGGCAGTCCTGCTGAGCAAGATAAAAACACAACGAGAGCTAGGAGACTCATGAAACCAAACAACCCCTCCAAATCCTGTTTTTTGGTGTGGGTTTATTTTGTTTTGGTTTGTTTGTTTTTTCACATTTCCCCAAACAAGATATTAGGAAGAGTGTTCATATATTGAGGAAATTATCCCTAAGGGATTTGAGAGATTCTTCTCAATACTGATTATTAGAATATTATTTATTCCTGCTTGCTGAGGGTGTCCTCTCAAACCAACTGGAATCAAAGGCATATCAATGCAAACTTCCCCCCATATTTTCCAGGGCGGCCATGGAGAACTGCAAGACCCTCTGCTGGCAGGAGACGATCTAATCCCTGGTGGTGCCTACACCTGTTGGTTATTGTCGCAGGAGCGAGTGAGGGTCCCAGGAGGCCGCACAGACATCTCTGCCACCCTGGTACAGGAGCCACCGAGATCCACATGCCGACTGTGCGTGTTGCTGAGCCCTGGAGTAGCTGAGGTGGCCAGGTAGTGGCTCATCACCATTGTCCGCAGAGAGAAGAGATGGAAGAAGATGCCTGAGCAGTTCCCAGGGCGAAATCAAAGAGAGGAGCAGGGGCCAGGGCTCTGGAGGAAGGCAGAGGCACAGGTGTCCGCAGCCGGAGCGCCGGAGGGAGGGTCACCTCGCCAGCGTGGGCCCAGATGGCACTGCACATGGCTCTCCCCTGGCCAGAGCCGTGACCACTGAGGCAGCACCTAAGGTCATGGCAAGGCTTGGCAGAGACTTGATAGAGCTCCCTCTCCCCACATAGTCACTTGTATTTGGAAGGCCGGTGAATTTGCAAATGTCAAGCTGCTCTCCTCTGATCCAGGGAGGGCTGCCTGGTAACCTTCCAGAAGATGGTGCCCACCAGCCTTTGCCCTGGTATGGACGACCTGCCTGCTCCAGGCAAAAAAAGCAAAAGCAAAACAAAACACAGTGGTGCTCTTCCACTTACCCCAAAACTGCAGGCGCAGGGTCAGTCATTCCTTGCCTGAGAGGCCACTGCAGCATTGTTTGGCTGGTGATAAATACCCATGGCAGCTGAGAAACATCAGACCTGGACTCAAGGTGCAGGTCTCACCAGCCAGGCACTGCATGCCAGTCATGGTGTTAATCTGGTGCTTGTCAGAAGTCCTTGGCTGGTAGATATGACACCTGGTCAACCGGTTTTGATGCTCCAAACAGAACTGGTGCTTTCTACCTCATGCTTGAACATTATGTTCTTCCCCAGCCACTTGAGTTGCCTGCAACATATCTTCTGCAGTTCATATTGGTGGACAGGGACTCTGGTGCTGGGCCACGTGTGGGACCAAGGGTTAGAAGGACTTTGCCAGGAATACCACAGCAACTGTGGGAGTGGGGACAAGTCCAACAGCATGTCACACAGTATGACCCAGGGACAAGATTGGGACACTCCAGGGATACTGTAAGGGTACCTCTGTCATGAAGATATGACAGGTGTCAGAGGAGATGTTCCTTTTGGGGTCATCCATAGTTAAGGAAGCCTTGAGAGTGACATAAAGTGGCAGGATAGTCAAACACCTGCCCAGGACCACAAACTCCAGGAATCTTGTGACTTATACATAGTTTCTGTGGTTTTTTTTACAAGTTCCAAGAGCATGAAAACATGACCTAAATATAATGAATACAGTTACAACTATATTCACTCTGCCTGAAGCAAGAGAGAGGGTGGACTGTGCTATGCATCTCAGTAAAGTGTACCAGCTCAGCTAATAAAACATTCTTCGTTCTTACCCTTGTGTTTAATTTGTTGTTGCAGCACATGCCAAAGGTTGAGCATTTCAGCTCATTTAAGAAGTTATGACCCAGCACTGTGCCAGAGCTACCGTATTCCAAAAGACTGAACATCGCTGTTAATCACACCTTTCTAGCAGATCCAAAGAGGGAATACCATAAAATTGCTTAGTAACAAGTGCATCTGCATTGAATAAAGACAAAAGCTCCATTTGAAATATTTGAAAGAAACTTTTAAAGGAAAAGGTGTGAATTCTTATGACACTTTTCCATAAAGGTCTTTTCTGCTGCTATTACAGTGTACCTTCCTGGGATAAATGTGTGGCATCAACATTACAATGTATAACTTTTAGCACTCACACTTTATGCCCTAACACATGCACAGACACATTTTTTTTCTCCTAGATCTTCTTTTGGATTTCTTAAGGCTTGTCTACATAGGGGAAGTTAAGCAGCATAGCAATTCTGGGATAACTACTCTGTGATAGCTCCCTGTGGACACTTCATTGCAATAAAAAAAAAGACTTTATTTGGAAATAATTACTCTGCATTGTGAGTGGAATAATTATTCTAGAATAAAAATCAGCCTGATTTCAAGATAAAGTTTATAAACCCATGCAGGACTTTTTGTCTGTTTCGGGTTTGGGGTTTTTACCCCAGAATATGAATATTGTACAAGAATAGCTGGAACTTTTTTTTCCCCTGGAATAGCTATGTTAGACCATCTTTCTTTACAGATAAAGTTGTTATATCTAGTTCAATAAAATGCCCATCACCTGGATTCTTGTTAGTTTCAAGTGCAGTTCTTCTCAGTCCAAAATATTTGTATTGGCAGCCAGTAAAGGTTGATGGGCCTTTCCTTGACATGGTTTTTCTGTTCCTTAGTAAAAAGGGACTTGTCCTCTTCAGCATATTCTTCAAACAGGGAATCTGTAGCTGGAAGCAAAAGTTTTATGGATTTCATTTTGTGGGATCATGCTTGAAAGTATCTTCTTTTTTTGTACATCTCTAGCAAAAGAGAGCAATTGTCTCTGGCCCTTAAATCCAGAAAAGTCAAATCACGGCTGGCAAACTCTTACCTAATAGTGTTTTGTCTCTCTCCCCAGATGCAACTGGCTATTTATTTTAAGCAGTTAGGTAACAGACAAAGATCAGAGAAGGCTGTGATGGTTTGCCTATTAAGCAAAGCTGAGATAGCTCTCCACCTGGCCAAGACACAGACCAACTACAGACAACTCTCCTGGTCTTTTATCATTGATCATTCTCCAAGTTCACTCAAGCATCCCTTACCTCCTGTATTTATGACCTCTCCTGCCTTTGTATTTTAACTGGCTCTGCTCTCGGGCTGTGGGTGGAGTGAAATGTGTAAAACCACCTGCCCATGATGCTGTGTTTCCATTCAGCTTCAGGAAAAAAAAGGTTTATTCAGTAATTAAAAACTCTTCTTCTGCCTTTAGATGTGTCTAAGTGTTTCTAGCAGAAACATAAGTCATGCAAACAAATCCATTCCTCATTCATCTTGCTGGCTCGCCTTTCTCTTTTAAAGACATATAATTCTGTTTGAAGGTGATCTTCAGGGTCCTTAGTCCTTTCATAATATGGCCTTTCATTTCCCTCCTTACCCTTTAGCATTTTTAAGGAGATCTGGCAGCAAAGGCTGTCTCAGATACAGAATGCGTTCATGATACTAATAGTGTTTAATGCATAGTCCAGTGGAGCTATTTAAAGCATCACATGAACCATAAGGAGTTAAATTCAACTGACTTCAATATGAATCAGTTTTATGCGCAAATAAATTGCCAGGAAAAGAGCAAACTGCAAATGTTGCTCCTGATTCTGTGTACACCAGCATTTTTGGTAATTTTTAAACATTCTATATTATCTTTTAAACAACAGATGGTGTTAATAAAATTATAAACCACACCCCATAAAAAGGCAAACAGCAATAGCATTTTCCACGGAAATAATACAAGGTATAGGATTTCTGCATTTATAAAAAGCTGAGCGTGAAAAACATTCACATTGAAAAAGATAAGACCCAAAATACTCCTTTTAATTTCTTTTTAATGCAGCTTCAGCATTTTAATTAGTATCAATTACTATGAATAGAGTTTTGGATGTGTTTTAACTTGTTCAAAAGTTTCAAAAAAAGAAAGTTTTTTATTTGTTTTGTATTAGTCTCTCACTGCAAGTTCAGATGTGCAATGCAATGTAAAAAAAAAACAAAACAAATCTACTTTAAGAAATGTGGAGTTTGCTTTGAATCAGTTAAAATGAAAGAGATGGATAGTATGTTAAGTTTTCTGCAAGCTCTGTGTATTAAATTACTTAATAAAGAAAAGTTAAATTTGGCAACGCTGGGTAAGTAATCAAAAAATAATGAAAACACTCTTAAATAGGTGACAAGTCAAAGCTCTATCAAGGGCCAATTCTTATTCCAGGAAAGCTCCCATTAACTTGGATTGAAGTGAGAGCTTTTGGTACTTCCACAGATGGAAAAGAACACAGACTAGTTCACGTAGAGATCTTTATTCTACCGACATTTTTCAGAAGTTTATAAACTAGATGGAAACAGACTGGCTTTCCCCTTCAGAGTAAACTTCCAGTCTGAATATCATGCCGGGAGAATGCTATGGTAGTTTCTCAGCTACAGTATGAAGACATATGGACAAAACAAGTGTCTTCGGTACACGCAGGAGAATGCCACCAAGCCTGTCATCACTTGGGTCACTCAGCACTTCCTCTGCCTATTTTGAGCCCAGCCTGCTGCCTTATCACATTATGCTGGAGGGAGAATCTGTTTCTTCTCTTCTCCATCTCTCTTTTTAATATTCACGAGGCAGTCTTCTTCCCCCCAAAAAGCCCAATTATCATGGCAGCCCTGCTACTTTTCTTAAGGAAACGAAAGCGAAGTGTGTTTGTTAGAGAGCTGGGCAAGAAGTCTGGTATTGAGAATCTGAGCATAGCTAGACTGCAGCATGATGAAGTGTGAACCCAGTCAGACTCTGCACTTAATTATGGAAAGCAGTGATTATGCAGGATGAAAGTCCCGTCTCAGCCAACTGCTGCCAGGTCTACCTGTCTTAAGGAGTTTCAGCAAGGCGTGTGGCTAAATCTTCATAGCTCCACCCTTCTTTTGCAGCCTCCTGTGGCATGTGTGCGTCTTCATCTTGTAGTCTTCAGGGCTAGTCCTCTGAGTGCAGTTTATATGAGTCAAGAGACTCACACTTGCATTACCAAGATCGGGATCTAGCCATTTGTATGTCTGAGCACATATTCTTGAAACAAGTTTGTGGTAGTATATTCAGGAATGTTTCACACTTGGGTTCAGATCTGGTTCCAGCTGGAGTTCCCTTGTAATGTTCCAAATCTCATTAAGTTAATGAGAGGGTTTTTTTTTTTCCAGCAATTTCAACGGGATTCCCTGTTTCTGTGCCCACATCCTCGGCTCAGCCTTGCATACGGGAAGCCAGAGCAAGTGTCAGGAAAGAGGAGGTCACGCTCCATCCCTGCTGCTCCCTTTGCAGCAGGACACTGAGCAGGGCCATCAGGGTGGACATGTCAGAGGTGACCAGTAGCCACTTTCACCTGCCTCCCTCATACCTTGTCTTTCCCTGTTCCCCAGTTTTCTCTGTGTTCTGGTATGGTCAGAGATTTGGATTTAGGAACTGGAGCAAGGAAAGTTGGACAAGTAAAGAAAAATTTAAAATTAAACAGGAATTGTGTCTGTGTTACCAAGCTTGGGGACTGCATGCTGACATTACAGTGATGGGCAACAGTGTGACTCCCACCTATAGGTCAAGTTCAATCATTTAACACATGCTTTCTTCCTTTTCAAGTATATTATCAAATTGACCTCTCGCATCTGGCTGCCCTGCTGGCCACCCAAAAAGAAAAGAAAAAAAAAAGAGAGACTGCAGACAGAAGAGAATGGCCTCAGATGAACTGAGGGATGGCTGGAAACCTTGCATAGCTGGTGACAAAGCTGCAGCAATCAGGACAGTCAAACCAGTATCTTTAATGAGAACCAGAGTCACCCACACAAACAAGTTGTATAGACTCAAAGATAGGTATCTTCTCATATCCAAATCATATACTTCCTATTAGCACTACAATTATTATATAGACTCACTAAGAGAAGACTATTTTCCTAAATATTTATTTAGTGTTGATAGAATTGCTTACAAAACCTCTCTCTCATTCTGAGACTCTCTTACAAGACTCCCTTGTTCCCAACTTCATTATAGCTACTTATATTATTACTGTAAATCTTTCTAATGCCTCAAATGTTTGGCTCTGAAGAACATTTTTATAATGAGGGTGGGGCAATGCAAAACTTTTCCTCTCCTAATTCATTGCTAAATTGTATTTGCAAGTTCAAATGCCAGAGTGATGAAATCACAATATTATTCATTGGATTTTGTTTGATTATTTGGTAGTGTTGTAGGAATGTATCTATAAAACTACATGAAAAGCAAAGCAACAGAGCTTTAGGGGTTTTCCGGAACTTCTCTTCCGCACACATCAATTTTACTGTATGACTGTCCTGAAAGATTTATGCTTTGTGTTTTGAGGGCCAGGTTTTAAATGGCTTCACAGAATAAAAATATTAAAATTTAAATGCAACTTTAAAAATGTGTGTTGGACCTTTGGGCCTTCTGAAGAGGTCAAGTTCAAGACACTTATAAAAAGACCATTCCCAGAGAGACTGCATGGGAAAGCCTATTAACATTACTGCTTTCCCTTTATTTCCCCTTTGATCATAAAATAAGGTTATGGGTGGCAAAAGCTGTAATGGTGGGAAGATCCCAAATAGGATAGTATGATTTAATCTACTGAATATAAAAAAAAACCAAACCACCAACAACAATGTGGTGGGGTACCAAGCAAGACTATGACTACAAAGTGCTTTGCTAAGGAGAAACAAAACCAAAACCAAAACCAAAACACATGAAAAAAAGCCCTGCACAACTCCACAATAGGAATGATTTTTTTTCCTTTTTTTTTTTTTTTTCAAAAAAGGGAGATGAAAAAAGCATTTACATTCTACTTCTCATTCTTTAATTAAATCTCATTTTGTCCGTATGATCAAAAACATAACTTTTTTTAAGATGAGTTCCTAAATCCTGAGTAAAAATAAACAAGCTCCACATCTGGCTTAAGAAATAACAAAGGACAATTATCTGTTTATGTTAGGGACATGCCTCGAAATCTCCATATTCCATAAGGAGAATATCAAAGCCCTCCTTTTCCTACTAATAGTGACAGTGACTGATTTAGGGGAAGAGAGAGAGAATATACAAGTATGCACGAGCAGTTCTGGTCCCAAATAAACTGGCTTTTGACTTGTTATATATATTTTATTCTAAAAGCTGAGGACTTTTTCTCAGTTTTAATGTGTGAGGTAAAATTCAGAAAATATACTATACAAACTGTCTTCCATTCCTGCTAAGGCCATTTTTTACTTACTATGTGGGTATCAAAAGGTCTCTAGCATGGAACAGGCACAATCTCATTGATTTTAAATAGTCCCATATAAATAAAAGCAAAATTTGGCTCTGAAGACCTCTAGCAGAAAACTCTGTTACTGTCATGAATATCTTAAATGTAATCGTTTTTCTTTTAATTAACATTCTAAAGAGAAGAGGAAGTTGGAAATCCAGATAAATGTGTTATGAGTCAATTAAGAAGCCAGGATTAGCATATGCAATCAAGATGGGTGAAGCAAGATTTCATGGAAGAGTTCATGAGGAAGCAACCAGGATGCAGCATTTGCATGGGCAACCTCCTTGGTTTGTGTTCTTCTCAACCTCAGTATTGTTGACTTGACTCACTGCATGAATATTGCCAAGCAGTAGCAAACCACAATTTCATTTTCCTGCTTGCACAGATACAGCTTACCTTGTCATGTGGTTTTAAAGAAGACAAATCGTACGAACTATGGCAAACAGTAGAGGTCCTTTTCTTCTTTCTGCAGATACCCTTTTTTTAATAAAATATCTTTCTAAACCCCAGTTGTATGAATATCATCAGTAGATACTGCAAACTGTCCTACTGTTCCTTGATCAGGTAGATCATATTGAATAGCCCTCAGGGACTAGAATTGGGGTACTTCACACATAGGTCACCTGGGCAAGTGAAGCCTTTATCAGGGGGTGACTAGTGGGAGATACAAAAGGAGGTGATGAACTCACACCAGTTACTGTCAGAGATGACCATTTATATTCTAAAACCAAAGTCAAATTTACAAGAGAATACAGATTTTTTTTTTTTTTTTTTTGTAGTAAAACAAAAAAATAAATTACCTTTATGGGTACAAAGCCTGAAATCTTCAACGTTTTTGAGCTGATCATTCTAGAGATGGGTCATCATGGACAGTCTTACAAATCTACTATTCATAGTGTATCTCTTCTACAAATAAACTGAAGGCGTGAGTCTCCTGGGATGAAAAGCTAATGTTTTCCTAACTTCACATTTCACAGAAAGAAGAATTCAAGGCTTTTAAAATATGATACTTGATGAAAATAAAAATAAGTTATTATGTATCTGTGATCTCAACTGTCCTGAAAAAAACTGTCCATGGCACTGCAGAACAATGCAAATTTAGCATAGCTGCTGAAGTACAGTCACTACTGAACTCATTTCCAACATATGGCATGGTTTTGCTTAGATCTACAGACTGAATATACCAATGTATATGAACAAATTAGGATAGAAGGGTGTGTTTCAGAAGCTTTTCAATGTGTGCACACTATTAAAATCTGTCTGAGATCTGTTTGGAGAAAGCAACAATTATATTTCTTATTAAAGAATATGCAATTACAGCCCTCTTTACACTTCCTGCTTCCTTCAACAATGAAGACCTGTCTGCATTGAAGATTACAAAGTCCTGCACTGTTTCACCAGGTCACCAGACTAAACAGGCCAATCCACTTTCACAGCAATTTATTCCAGATTTTCTCTTTTGGGCCAACTTCTTCTATAATAAAACTGGGCCTATATGGAGATTGACAACATTGTTACTGTAGGAGAGTGAGCCAATGTAAAATTAAATAAAATGCTCTTTAAACTTAAACAACAAAAGATTTTGTGAGGTCTCTAATGTATTAGTCTCATGTCTATTATCTTTAAAACCTTCATCAGACACTGAAAAATATGATCCTCAGCATTCCCAGTTTTCCATAAAAGTTACCACAGTCATAGCTGGTGCAAACACTCTATGTACTAACCATTATTTTAGTTCCTTTTTGTTTATGGTATTTGTCTGTCATCAGAAAAACCAGAAAGTCTACAGTTCAGATTTCTCAGGATCATAAATGGTTTGATTAAACTACAGATGTTAATTAAGACCCAAATCTGTATCTTCATGCATAGCCAGAATAACCAGCTTGTTAGCTAGGGAAAGCCCATGATATTTAGAATATTCCATATTGTAGGATGCAGATCACAAGTGGAAGGGTTCCAGGGCAGCTTTGTAACCTCCTCTTCAGTTGTATCAAGCAGGTTTGGGGAAGGAAACATGCATGGGACAGACTGTTTGAACTGTGCCCATACATCCTATACGTGTCAAAAGCTGTCAGCTATGCTGTGGCAGGGGAAATCTGTGCACTGGACTGCTGTCATGCTGTTACCTTTTTTTGGAGGAAAATATTGTCCCCTGATTTTGAAAGTTTGCAAGTAGGTAAAATGAAATTATTTTTAAAGGAGAAATATGCATCTCTTCCTAAAAAAGGTCAATTTTTTTTTGTATGTATTTTCATTTTAATTTACTTAAATTCCATAATTCTAACCTTGTATCCCACAGGACTCAAACCAATATGAGTGTCTAGCCATGCTAACCATTACAGCTTCTAATGGGAAACACAATAAGAATTTTCATTATAATATGCAACCAAACAGTTTCCTGTGCTGTCCTTTGCAATACAAAATAGAAATGGACCAGAAACTCTCTTGAGAGAAGAGTTACCAGCAGATACTAATACTGGTGTTAAAGTGAAACCAACAGTTATGAATAAACAGACACTGATTTATATGGTTTATGGCCTAATCCTATAAAGGATTCTGGTGCGGCAAAAACTTTGGTGCTCCAACATCGAATTTTTTGGCCCGTGGTCCCCTACCTGGTATCCAGAATCATACTTTAAAAGTGTGACTTTCCTGCGGTGTACATGGAGAGATACCTGGACAGCCTGGAAATCAGCCAGCACAGCGTGCCTTGACCTCAACATAAGCTGACTGGAATTAACCACGGAAAAAAGGAACTTTGTCCCAAATCTAAAATCTTGCTTCCCTCTAAAGCCAGGCCTCTACCTGAGGGTTACTTCTGAAGACAGGGCTCTACCCAGGGTTGTCTGAGAGATGCCTCCATCCACTCACTATCTACACCCTGATTCTTTTTATGAAAATAGGTTCCTGTGATCTTTCCTTCAAAACTTATGTTTTATTAAAACATAGCTGGAGGAGAAGGTAGCTTCCCATCTCCCTCTACATAACAACTCTGTGATTAGAGCACTCACGCAATCATGGGATTCATCTCTCCTGCCCTGAAAGGCCCCAATTCACAACTCCTTTCACCCCAGGGAGGACTCTGACCAACAGGCTGATGGTTATTTCAGAAAAGGCAGTCTCGACCCTTTTGCTGAAACAGTGCCCTTGAGCACAAGCAAAATCAAGATTCCTTAGATGATAATGTCATGTTTAGGTTATTCCCAAGGCTGGGACACACACTGAGTTTTCTTGGGATTATTTCTGTCTTTGCTTTAATTGTCAAATTCACACACCACCACTCCGCAAAACACTTTGCCAAGAAGCCAGTCATGTCAAGGAGTCTAGGGCATGTCCAGAAGTGGCCAGGAGGTCAAAGCCGACCAGGACACTTGGGTGGAGGAATGTCATGGTCCTGGGGGCCAGAGGAGTAGGGCATGAGCACTCCTGAAAGGCCACTTGGAAGTCCCAGGTGGAAAAGGAACTAACTCCAAGGTATGAATCATGAGAAGCAAAAGCAGTGCTTTGAGGTTTAGGCAACTGCTTAGCAGACATTTTCTGAATCACACCTGTTTGCTCACACGCTTAAGTTCCTCCAGTCTCACATTTCACACCATCTAGACCCTCTTATTGCCTGAAACACAAGTATTGACAGAGACATCTTTGTGCACAACAAAATATCTTTTTATTTGTGAAAAAACAGCACCAGTTGCCAAAGACAGTTATCATTGAACACATTGAGTTGCTACTTCCACAGCATAATCCTTGTCATAGCTCATCTGACAGATTGATTATTCAAGGTACAGTGTACCTACAGTTGGGAATCATATTGCAAGGCTTATGGCTTTACACTGTAACTGCCCTGTCTATAGATAAACCCTAAAGGAAAAATTGTGCTAAATACTATTTTCACTTCACAATATTCCTGAAGTGAAAATACATTTTCGCAGAAGTAAAAAACTTATTTTGACATTGTAACTGTCCCTCCTTGCCTGACAGAAGCATTAGAGGAAGACGTTACTAACAAGATGAGGTAAATACCAGACCAAAGACACATTTCTTTAAAACTTCCTCATTCTTGGCATGTTCTGTTTAGGTCTTTATAAAATCTCTAGATTTCTAGTAACAAGATATACGTGTGTTGCTAAACAGCTCAGTGCTCAGGGGTTTATATTATGACCTATAGCAGGAAAAGCCCTTCCAGTGGACTTACCAGGAACACAAGAAAAAAAGATTTTTTCTCTCATTTCTTATGTTTCCATAAGCCTATTTCCTAAGATCTAGTAGCACACCTTGTAACTCCTAGTTAGGTATTCAGAATAGCAACAGGACTGTAAGTTAAATATAATTTGTGAAATACATGCCGTATTTGATAAAAAATGCATGTAGTCAGAATCATATGATGACTTAATTTGCATAGATGTAAAACCTGAATTCATTATACACAACCTATATTCATAAAAGTAGACAGTCACCTGGTTTCTCTTCACTGGTTTAACCTGGCAGTCCCTCACTAGAGGCAACAGAATTTTTAAAAGCAGCCAAGACGAACCAGACACCAAGGGGAAGGAGAAAAGAAGAGCAGACAACATGCAGGAAAAGTGGTTCACACAAATATTAACACAACCCCCTCAACCCTTTCAAAAATTAAAATTTTAGACTGAGAAAAGGTGGAGAGAACAGTCACGCAAAGAGAAATCAATCTGATGCCATTGATGCACCTGCAACAAGCTGATCTTCTTTTCTATAATGCATAAGTTTTAAGGGGAAATCTACAGGATGCAGTTTAGGTTTTTAGCTAATCAAAAGATCTCCTGTAACAGAGATGTAGAACAGAAAGGAGTTACCATCTTGGAGAGAAGCTGAATGGATGCAGGTACTGTGTAGGGGCCTGGAAACGTGAACCTCTGATGAATGATTGGTAGAAACTTAAGCCAGCTTGGAGATGGATAGATGAAATTGTTATTACTGACATGATGCTCATTTCAGCAAACAAATTTTCAAGACAGACATTCAGGTAGTGAGGTGGCATAGGCCTAAGCCCAGGAGTTTGGTGACTAACCAGCGAAGAGTAGAATAGTCAAAAGACTGCAGAAATACACTGAAAGCAGCAGCCACGTTCAGAAAAAGTCATATGAGTGTCTTCCACTGAGTTACCAGTGAGATGAAACATCAGACAAGGTTATGGTACAGCTCATAATGGCCACTTGCATTTAAAGTATGCACAGAAGGCCACTCCAGCATGCTTGCATTTATTCACCATCATTTTCATCTACGACAGATAATGCTAATACCAGTTGGAACATAGTTACTCAAACCAAATCTTAACATTTCATCGAGCTGCTGAGAAAGCTACACGTAGACCATGCTAGTAAGCGGGTTTTATTGCTGTTTCACAAGTACTAACACACAAATAGATTACAAAACTTAGGCTGCTGTTTTTGTATGTTAAAAGAGAAAAAAAGACTCAAACATGTTATTTTCAGTTTCTGATGTGCTTAGCTTAAAGCAAGCCATGAAAAAGCAAGCAGTCACAAGAAGTGCCAGGTGGCATGTAGTGTTTCCACTGCTATAGCATTAGCCATACAGTACAAGTTGGAAACAAACCATACTTGGTAAGGTACATATTACTTGGGAACTACATAAGTATCTGAGCATTACTGAGAGTTCTGTTGATCATCTGCAATTTCAGGCAGATGATGGCCTTCTCAATCAACCATGGGTCAACATAACTCTCAAGTATTCATAAGTTCATGCAGCGTTTCTTCTTAATATTGAACATTTCGTGTCAAGCCCCAGCTAACATCGGATACTGAAAAGAAACCCACATGTATTTATTTGGTTCCCTAGATGCTTTGAACCCCACTCCACTCCTGGCTCTACTTCACTTCCCATCCCTCTCTACTCATGTCTAAACATGAAGATATTTACATGTCTGAAAGGAACTGGAAAGCATCTGTGATATTTCCCAGAGGATCCAATAGCTCTTCCCACACAAAAGCGTATTTCCACACCATTATGTCACAGTGGCACTTCAATAAGGGGCACCTCAGGAAGGACGCCTGACAGAGTTCCCATCAGCAGATTCACCACTTTCACTACCTCACTTGAAAGATTTGAACAGAAATCTTTTCAGTTAATATTGTCCTTCACTTGAATCAGTTATGTCTGCAGTCCTTATAGGATGGTTTATCTGGATAAAGGTACTTTTATACATTGTTTGAAGTCCCTAAAACTCATAGGACTTTGAAATCGTGGATTTCTGGCATATCTTGGCAGGTTCTAAATCCACAAATTCATGAGTAGCTTATTGTGATTCATATGCCACTTTCATTTTTGGCAGGTAATGCTAATGGTATTGGAGAATGATTATATGATGATCTGCAGCCACTTCCCTCAAATCTGGAGTGTAAAAAAGCTCAGAATGTAGCTGTCAGCATAAATACACAAAAATATACGTGAAAACATATACGCTTATTCTGTATAGGGTTTTGACTGTACAATTCCAGGCATCAAGGATGAGCAGGATGAGCAGGACTTTCTGCAGGTCCTGTAGAACACTGGGCAAGCAAACATCTGGAGGTGGACAATGAGGAAGAGGAAATATATACGTGTCAGTAATAAGAAAGTTACATTGTACACCTGCTTTTTAGGCATGCCATCTGTGCTCAGTCATACCATAATTCAGCTTTGATGACATGCCACAGCTAAAGGGCAGTCAATATACGTCTTGCTTCATTGACATGAATGACACAACTTGGTAAAACTCACTGCTTAGTGAGATACAGTATATGGTTGTCCTGTATGTTTTTCAATGTTTAGACACATGCTAAGTATTTTGATACTGATAGCACTGAAGAAGCATTATGGTGAAAACTGATGCACACTAGGTAAGCAATAGCAACTTAGCTATACCAATGCTGGACTTCTCATTATATTTTTTGGCCTGTAACTACATCGTAACATCCAGCAAACATTGTTTACAGTAACCTAATAACAAGTAATTCTGTTCCCATTACTGCTCGCAATCTCATATCAAATGTTGCTTGTTTCCAAAGTAAACTGCCCTATGTAGTTGAAAGGTATCACCACACGTTTTAAAAAGCTGGATAAATCTTATCTTTAGAAAAGTAAATGCTATCTGAAAAAAAGTGTGTGTATTTTGAATAACATACAAAATTAGTGAAAAATAAGGCTTATATTACATTTCTCTTTCAAAGAGGCATTTTCCACAGTGCACTTCAGGATCTTTAAGAGGGAGCTTGGTCTAAATTCCATTCCAGTCCTGCATCTACTCTTAAATCCATGTGTGGCCTCAGGCAAACATGTTAATTTTCCTGTTTCAGTTTCTCTGCCTTTAAAGTCAGGACAACACGACTAGACCAAATAGCTTAGCTGCAATTTGTGAGAGTAACTCAATTATTAGATTTCTGAGACATGAAACATGATTATTATTAGGATTCACTGACCAGCCAGTCAGAAGAGTGTGATACAAATAAAGGATACAGGTCTTTGACAACAGAGGGATGTTGGTTAGTCAGTCAGTCAGGCTGAGCAGCTGTGCAGGGAAGCAGCTCCAGGGAGCGGACAGTTTGACCTATGAAAGTGAGAATGCTCTCTTTGTACTGACTTTTTATTTATTACCCTGTGGTAACTAAGGTCCATAAAAAGCTAAGTCCTTTCTGATAAATAAATAGGTCCAAAGCATTACAACAAATCAGCTGCAGGCAAATAAATTTTTATCTGTGTAAGAGAGCTCAATGTTATTTTCTAGTGGAAATGTCGGAGTTGATTAAAGACTTAGCATTTCTATTTAAAATGAGAGAGTAGTGGATGATATATTCTAAAGGAAAAAAAAAAAAGGCGGAGTTCTGATAACATGGAGATAATGGGGTAAATAAATTTCTGGTGTTGCTGCAGTGACTTGGTACTCAACATACTGGGTCCGAATTTACACCACTGTACATAGTATACATAGCAGTGCCTTTTAGTAACTATGACAAAAATACTCTCCCCACTGGCAAGGTCAATATTATTAATTGTTATTCCTATTATTAACCTTTGATCTTGTGTATCCTCCACGGATTAATGATTATTCAATAATTGTGCTACAAGGTTACAGTTTCTAATAGCAATTAATAGTAGGGTGTACCACTGGTTAACTAGGAAAAGCATTGACATATCAACTGCATGGTCTTGGTCTTGTTTCTGAGACTTGCAAAGGTGCCTACAGGAATTGTACTTGTCAGTTCCCAGAACTGAAAGAGGAAATCTTCCTCAAAGTCAAAACAAATAAAAAACGGAGATTGGGCTGGCATCCAGGGTCCCCGCTCTTCTCAGTCTCCTAGGGAATAAGAAGCAGCCTCAGCTTTCAGGGAAACCTGCACTCATTGCCAGGTTCACTCTCCAGGAACTCCACTTTCAAACCCTGCGTCAGCGAAGATGGCAAAGAAGGTCTTAAAAACAAAAGAAGAGAGAACAAGTCCCTCCCCAAGGAAAAGTTACACGAATAAAGGCATTTCTCACCGTTTTTGAGCGGCACATGGTGCCAGTGAAGCACCAGGCGAGAGAAACAGAGGTGACGCGCAGCGGGACCCGGCCCCGCTACCAGCCCCGACGGGGCAGAGCGGCTGCCAGGCGGCGGCGGGCGGTCGGACAGCGACCCCGGGGGATGCCTGCCCTCACCTCGGGCATCCCCGGCCCGCGGGGTCTGCCAGCGCGGCCGCGGAGCGGCTGCCTCAGCTGCCCTAAATCGCTAGTGGCCGTGGGGAGCTGCCTGCCCGAACGGGGCCGACCGCCGGGGCGCAGGGAAATAAGCGGCGGGGGGCAAGTGTAGAAATAAAGGAGCGGGAGAGGGATGGAGAGAAGGGGAAACGCGGGGGAGCGGGGCAGACGCTGAGAAGCGCTGTGCCCGGGGAAGGCAACACGGGGGTGGCTTCTGGACCCTCTCGCAGGGCGGGGAGTGAGGGCGGCAAGAAGGGACACACACACCCCCCCGACACTTCCACCAAGTCAGCCCCACCGCCAAGCGTGGCCGGGAGCGGGCGGAGAGGAGAAGACGCCGCGCACACACACATACACACACAGCCGCCGTGTTCCAGCCGCCGCTCGGTCCCCCAACCTCCGCAGCCCCCCGCCGCCACGCAGGCAAGAAGCAGCAGGCGTGGAGCGGGCGACGGTGCAGGGCGCAGAGCCTCCCCACCCCCCACGGACGTAACCGGCCTCCCGCCGCCGTGCTGCCCCGACGGCACCGCCGCCCCTTCCCCGGGGGCAGCGCGCACCTCCCCGCCCGAAGAGGCTGTACGAGGCAACGGGCGGGGGGGGCGCAGGCACACACAGACACACGCACACACCGAGGCAGGGCTACCCCACGCCGGTACCTTGCTGCCCTGGTGTTTTCCGTCCGGGCTCCTCCTTGCTGAGGCAGCTCGGGAGCGGAGCCGAGCGGGCGGGTGTGTGTGTGCGTGTGTGCGCGCGCGCGCGTGTGTGTGTGCGTGTGTGTGTGTGTGTGTGTGCGCGAAAGCGATCGAGCGAGAGAGACTCTCCCCCCTCCCCCTCCTCCTCCTCGCTCTCCTTCCTTTAAACGCCCACTCCTGATGGGTGAAAAGACAACTTGAACTTCAGTGCAATTAACTTCGCCGGCGCCTCGGAAGCCGGAGGTGTCGCCGGCCTCGCCCGCCACGCTCCCATGAGTGAGTCGGTCCCGCTCCTTCGGCGTCGCTCCTCGGGGACTGGGGAGGGGGGGACGGGGCCATGCCGGGGGCAGCCGCCGTGGTGATTTACGAAGGCCGACGGTGCCGACCCGTGCGGGGGGAGGCGCGGTGCGGGGGGCTCCGCTGAACGCTGCCTCTGCCGGAGCCTCCTGGCCGGCACGGGCTCACACCTGCCGCCGCGCCGCTGGCGGCCGCCGGCCCCGCTCCGCTCCCCTGCCCGCCGCCGCCTCGCCCGCCACCGACACGGCGGGAACAGGAGGGTGGAGGCAGAAGTGGAGGGGAAAAAAAAGGCAAGAAAAAACCTAAAAGTTTGGCAAACTTCTTCCCGGCTCCGCGCGACTCCCGGCAGCGGCGGGCACTGGGAGACGAGGCGGCGGGACCCCCGACGGCGGGGGGCGCGGGGCGAAGTGGCGGGTCGGAGTGGGCATGGGGGGAGCAGGGCGAGGGGGGCTGGTGGGGTGGCGCTTCCGCGGGGCTCGGGGAGTGCGCGGGCGGCCGAGCAGCGGCGGCGGATCGACCCGCCGGGGGCGTCCCCGTGGCGGCGGGTGGCGCGTCCCCCCGCCCGGCCGCGGAACGGCCCGGCGCTGCCGCTGTCACAGGGAGAAGCGCCAGAAACTCGCCTCTGTCCTCTAGGATTTTATTTTTGATTTTTCCGCTTCGTCTCCAAACCGTCGTCCTTTTGTCGCCGTCTCCGCTCGGTGCTCGTGGGAGCTCCCCTGACAGGCACCTGCCCGGTCCCGGGTTTCCCTCCAGGCTTCTCTGGCTGCGAGAGAAACTTCGCTAAAATGCAAGTTCGGTGAAATACTTTGCATGAGTTCCTAAGCTGAGATGAGTTTAACCTGACGAAAGCTCTCCGCTGGTTTTAGTCAGTCCAACTGAGCGCAGCGCTTCTGTGAAAATAATACACAAATTCAGACCCAGAGACTCCAGGGCGTCTGATCTGGTAGTGCCCTTTCATTCTGGTCCATGCTACTTGTGTGCGAGTTAGCAGCAGTCCCTTATTTCTACTTTATATTATTTTGGTACAGTGCATTCATATATTTGTCTGCTGTAGTCTGCTGGCAAACATTAGCATTCAAGCTTACATTTTTGACAAATGTGCAGACAGGAATAGCATGAATAGGCATCTTAAATATTAACAACCTAAGCATCTGTTGTGAAACAAATATAATATATTTACTCTGTTTTTCTCACATTGTTAGAAAAGGTTACAATAAGTGTAAAATTTCAGCTGTAGTTAGCACAAGGAATGCTTGGATATTTCACTATCTCTTCAAGCACTTAACACAATCACCAGATAAAAATGTGTCAAATCAGGCGCACTATTCAAAAACAACTTGAAACAGCGTAAAGACATGAATGTAGGATGTTCTCTGCAATTTGTATTTTCTAATTACTCTGCAGCACTATTTGTAGAATTCTAGAGTGCTCAAGTGTATTCCTATATGCTCTTTAATACATTTATACATATACTCATTTTCTAATTCATTTTCTGTTTGAGAATGTTATTGGATATTACCTTGCTTTTCAAGTCGAAGGAATGGTTTGCACAGAAATGTGTAATGACATAGAGTAGATAACAAAACAAGCTGGCAGAAAATGTAACGTGTTCACGTATAAACGTGCATCTAAACAGAGAGCACATACACATAATAAGGCAATAGAAGAGAAATTAAAGTCACTGGCTGGTATGCTATGTATGCCCACTCTTGAATACAAACAGCTAGTGGAAAAGAAACAACTGACTCCAAGGAATTCCTCCGTCCCTGGAATAAAACTGTTCCGGGTAGAACAAGAGCACAGAAGAGTGAAGTCTCCAAAAAGACTGTAGAGTTATTTCAGGAATCAGTGCATTCCTTCCCTTTTTCCCACAAGTTCAAATATGTAATAAATAAGTCCTTTGTATGCAAAAGAGTTTACTGGAACCAAAAATATTTAAATGGAATGCTTTTTTTGTGCATACACTTTGCAAAACTGGCCGTTTCCTTTTTATATTCTTTGTTCTTAATACTTTTAAACAGGAAGGTAACTCTCGCAGTTTCTCCTCTCCTGTTATTTTAGCAATAATGCGTGAATCCTGACCTGCTGCTGTGCACCCCCAAGAAAGCACTGTAAAGCAGACAAAGTCGATATGGGACTCACTGATGGGATGTTCTGCTTTGGCAGAACAAGGGGCAGAGAGGAGGTTGCCCTGGCAGCCCGAGCGTGCAGGGGAACAGGGCACCTTTTCGGTTTGCAGCGTAGGCCCAGTGGGTCAGCTGATGAGCACCTGCCCTCTCCTTGCTGTCATTCCCAAGGCAGGGCAGACAGCGCCGGCCCTGCCTGCACCCCTGCCTGCAGCCCTGCCAGCATCCCACGGGCAGCCCCACGTTCAGTCCTGAAGGGAACGTGGGCTCATCCACCCCTTCAGCACAAAAACCTCTTTGAGAGTAGGAAAGTCCTGAATAAGCACTAACTCATGCTGCATTTCAGGTCTGAGGTAGAGAGGAGTTTGAATGTGTGCAACTGCCGTTTAGAAGATGATCAGCTGAAGACTAGTGTTGGAAAAAAAAAAAAACACCAAATCTTTTAATTGTATGAGCTACTCAATTTTTGGAAGTATTGTCACCTGCTTATTGTCACCTATTTTTAATCTAAGCATTGTCTGGTAAATTTCCTTCTTAAGGTTTCCAGCTGTATTTGGAAAAAAAAAAAAAAGTAATATTATTAATGAAATAGCTTCTGATATATAGAAAAATATATTAAAAGTAGATTTTCTGAATTAAGACTGGAGGAAATAAGACTTCTGAAATGTTTTAGTCATATCTCTAGAATTATGCTATTTTAACAGATACTACTGAAGGATTTTATTGCCCTCTTGTACATAACTGCCGTTGCTCTCTGTAGATATATTTAATATATATCCAATGAAGCCACAGACTTTCCTTCTACAACAGTTTAAACACATCTGGAACATTTTACTTTCTTATAATTTATGTTAATAGATGTAGAGTGTATATACAATCTTCTCAGAAATCATTGCTTTTTCCAAAGGGGATTTTTTTTAGTTTCAGTCAGGGAATATATTTATAAGAACAAAATAAGTCAAAGTATAGGCAATTCTATATATCATTTTATTTTCTGTTATATTAGGTTGATTATATAAAGCTTTCATTTAGAGCAATGGGATGATGAAATTACAGAGGAGTGATTGGCTTTTCTTTTTCCAAATGGTTCAAGTTGAGGGCTGCAAAAATGAATGGTTTTGGTAAAGTTCTTTGAGTATGTAATATTTTTCATAGAATTCTGACAAATTAATTTAATAGAAAAGCCACAAGTCTCTTAACACGGGAGGCTATATTTTCGGGTAAAATGGAAGTTCTGCTTTTGCCATTATAGGCATCAAGCTTCAGTAATCTGCTCCTCTTGTGGAATGAACACTTTCTACTTAAAGCTATCATGCACCTACTGTTTATTTACGCTGCATTAAACTGACAGCACAGCAATCAGAGGAAAAATATGACTTACTTTCCTGAAGTAAACACCAGTTTATAGGTTAGTGCATACATTTATATTCCTGTCGCCACTAAATAATGACTGTCTCCATTTAAATATCTACCTGTGGTGTTTTCCAGGGCAGCTGGCTCTTCCTTGTTTAAAATGAGCAAAAAAAGAAGGGGGGATGTGGGGGGGTGTGGGGGTGGTGAACAAGAAAAGAAAGTTTTGTTATCATTCCACTCCAAGAGGAACTTAATAGAAAAGTGATTCCGTATTCCTTTCTGTGGCATGCAGAAGCCAGTTTTAAAGACATAGTATTCAGTTTTACTTGATATATTTGAATTGCATCTCAAACAGGGAAAACAGAATTCCTTAACAGTATTTGTCTATCCAAGTCACTGAATTTGTATATTCAGGCAATGGCAGATTAAGGGCAGAAGCATTTTATTAATAACTGAAAGCACATATGTGTGTGTGATGAAAAATGTTCTGCAAATCTGTCACTATGCAATCAAGTGCATTTTTTAAACTTTAGTTGTCACAAAGTTGCTACTGATTCTAAAAAAAAAAAATAAAAAATAAAACAGTTTGACGGTTAAAGAGTAACTTACAGTTCTTATTGCTTGTTATACTGAAATTTTGCAACTTTATGAAGTCCATGTCAGAAAACTCCATTGATGTTACTTTTAATCTTGGACTAATGTATCCAAATAGCTGGTTTTTGAACTGAAGATAACCATGGAGAGAATAACCCACAGTTTGCAGAAGGCTTCCCTAAATTCTCCACCAGGGGATTCCATTAATAACCTCTATGCGAGAGGTCAATTTTTTCCTCAAATTCTGAAATTGTTACATTTAACATTAAGTTAGTTTATATGTCAGTTCCCATGTGAGCAGTGTAATGAACTCTCAGCAGCCCAGACCCCGACACGTAACTGTTACTTCAAAAAGGATATACTATAATGTTCCCTTCAAAGTGTAGGTATTTTCAAACATTTCCCATCCTGTGCCATTTAAGTTTACCATGGTTATCACCAGCACTTCATTACTTAATTGATAACCATTTTGTTGCGTTGCAAATATTGACTTTCTAATGGTATCTGCACTGTATTGCTCTCAGCAGGTATAAATCTTGACAGAGATTAGTTTTAAAGAGACTTGCCAGTACTTTTTGTGTCCATATGTTCTGATCTGGTCCTCGTACCCTGTACGGTCTGTAATCTACTCTTAATCTGAGTAATCTGGTGCAATATAGTAGGAATGACATAGTAATAGTAGAGTACAGTGTAGTAACATACCTCAGGCACTGTCTGAATTGTAAATAATCTCCTTTTAAACTTGCTGGGCTTGACTTTCCTCCCATGCACACTGGTGGATCACTGCAGAGGCTGGTAGACCTTCATTTTTACAGTTCTGATGAGGGATTGGTGTTAGGTGTTCAGACGGGTTGAGGGACACAGTAACACTTACTATTTATGCCAAGATCACTTTTATCCATTTATTTAGAATACCAATGTACAGCCATTTCTTTGGAGATCAATTTTCTTGTGAGACTATGTGCATTTGTGTATGCTGGGATTAGGACAGGCTGTATGAAGGCTTTCTTTCACTGGAGCATGGCTAGCTCCTCGCTCAGAGCAGTTGTAAAACATAGTTGGAAACACATTTCCACAGCTGTAGGTTCACAAGAGATAGCTCTCACCACCTTGTGCTTTTCTGTTCTGAACTGCAGGTTAGACAGGCAGAAGCATCTGCTCGCCTGCAGATGGACCTCAGTCACCCCAGCTGCACCTGGGTGCAGAACATCAGGATGGGCCACATCTATCAGCTGTGTTGGCCTTGCATAACTCCCAGCGACTATCTTCTCTATCTCTTTGCCTTGGCACATTATGACATGATATGACCTGAGGAGATGAGGGAGGTGCTTTAAACCTCGAGTGCATCTCATCTTCCCAGGATCCTGCTCTGACAGGATTTATTTGGCCAGCAGCAATCATTTGTATGTCATTCCACTTGCTGCTCGCTAGAAGTGGTGATGCACTCAGATCATATATACCTGGAGGATTGTCTCGTAATCTTGTCTGGAGTTCTGGTTCTGGTTTCAGCCCTGACAAAAACGTGCAGTCTTGCTTAAATAACTGACCATGCCGCATTTGTAGTGCTTAACGCCTTAAGCCTGATTTTGAAAATGCTCAGCACTCGCAACTTCATATGAAAGAGGAGGAAGCTCCAGCACACAATCCTTCTACAAATGAAGCCTTAATATGCTCCTGGTTTATTTACCCAGCTATAAAATCAGTAATATATATGTTTCATAGAACACTGAAGGATTAATTAATTTTTTATACTTGTAAATCAGTCCTAGAGTGGAAAACATTGTACAACACAAGTGCAAAGAATTGCTGCTCTGAGCTCAAACCCACATGCAAAGGTACGACAAAGGTATTTCCTTTTCAGTAACTGCACTTAGAATACATGTCTGCTTGTAACAGCCAGGTAATTAAAAACATTTGCAATGAACAGGATAAAATTCTAAATATCCTGCACTCCCTGTATTCCCAATTCTAATATGTTAAATAAAAGACAGAAAGAGAGGAGGGAAGAAAGTGAACAAGAGAGTGTACGTGCATGGAAAGTCATGGAAGAACCAAAGCCAAAAAATGAAGAGAAATTGCAGAGCGAGTTTTAAAATGTTTGTAATCAAAGATTAAATTAATATTTTTGCGGAGAGCTATATTAGAAAGATTTCAAATCATTAACGCTTTTCATCATAGGTGGGCTTCCTTGATAAATGTAAGAAGTCTCAAGAATAATTAAAGGCATCTTAAAACTTAAAAAATGACAGTTTTAGCTTCTAAGGATTCATTGTAGTATAATAATACTGTATGCTTTTTAGTGTTACATCTGCACTAGACATTTAATTACAGTCTTTGTGAGACATGTTATCTGTATAGTAACCAGTGCAGAAAAAGAATTATATATATACTTTTACATACAAGCTCTTGCTTGCCAGCTTTCTTTTTTAAGATTGTAGATTAAGATCTCAAATCCAGAATGTTTATGTCTTTAATGTAAACAGCTTAATTTTACACAATTTTGGGGAGGAATGGGGTATTTGTTGTAATAGTATTTCTTCTGTAGTTACACTTCTTTTTGCAACAATGCTGGAACTGTTGTTTAGTAGGGTTTTGTTGGTTTGGTTTTGTGTGTGTGTGTCGTTTTTTTTGGTGTTTTGTTGTTGCTGTTTGTTGGTTTTTTTTCTGTATATGGACCCAAACTCAGCATTTATTTGCTTTTTCAGATGATAGATTTTAGAATACCAAATGAAAAAGCATGTTTAAGTTGTAAATTGAGAAGAAAGATTCAAAAAAATCTAAGAGTAGTTTGGTAGGTTTTTCACGTGTACAGCTTAATGTTTAGAGGAAATGAGAAGCTTGCCTTTCCCATGTCAGATATTGAATATTGTCTGAAACATGTTCTGGATAACATCAATTTGTGGGATTCATAACTTGGTCCACACATTGCTGTGAAAAAAGTGAGTACATTTGCAAGAAAGATCAGGTGCATAAAATGAGATTTTTTTTCTTTCAATACATTTGCAGATTCCTGTGATTGTGCAGCTTGTGGAAAGTGCTTCTTCACATACTGAACTTCCCACAGTTCCCCCAGTTTTGCTCTGCAGTCATTGCAGGACAAGGCACAAGGGGAACCACATGCAAACATTTTAGAGCAGAGCTTTTCAATCAATCATATGTACATCTTCCTTCGGGTTTTGTTTTTCACTTCTCAACTAGCAGTGCTGTGCAGGAACGGTACAATATTCGTGTTGAGCCCCTAGTTTCAGTATGCTTTATAAGAAAATTTCACAGTAAAATCAGTCAATCAATCAGTCAATCAATCAATCTCTGTCCCATTGACTGTATTTTATTGACTTATTTCTCTTTCTTATTTTTCTTCACTTGACTTGCTGAATACCATAATCCTATTGGCCACTCTTAAAGAATTTTATTATCATTTTTTCAAGATAAGGGATGTAATAATTTTATAATAACATTTTAATCTTTGAAAGTTGTAATTCCACTACTTTCTTTATTTGGACTGCATGTCCTACAAGAAGCTGACTTCTGCATTGCCACTTGAAATGACAATTAGGATATTCCTAGGTATAGTTATTATTTTCTAAACATTCCAGGAGACTTTTATAGATACCATGCAAGAAAATTGAACCAGTGGAATCTTTTTGAATATGTGGCATGATGACAGATATGCCTTAAAAAGCATTATACTGTCTGATAAATTGCATTTTCAAGCAGTATTTCATATGGGTTCTGTCTCTTTAAAAATGCAGTCTCCTCTATTTGCCCTATTAATTGTTGATATGTTGCCATCCACGAGACAAAAATTAGAGCTGTAATTAAATAATCATGTGATGCTCCTTAGTGCCAGTGAGAGCAAACTCATTTTTCCAGGCCCTGATGGTCACTGATTATTGTATTACTACTGGCTTGCTTTATTTTTTTTTAATGGCTCTATATTGCTGGGTTACCTAACCACTGCCCTTCTTTTAAAATTAAAGGAATTGAAGAACATTAAGTCACTTAATTGGCCAGTGGTCTGTGGGGACACAAAGTAGTCATACCTTCTCTGCTTTTTGGTCACTCAATTGGTTCTACTGGGAGAACTACATCAGTGGTGTGGTTGCGTGCCATTTAATTTACACTGGTGTTTTGGCTGGAATGGATGCATATAGGGAATGCCAGGAGAATTACAAAAGGAGCAGGGTATTAAAATTCAGAAATGATTAAAATTGAAATAAAAGGATGCTGCTTCTTTGCCAGTACTCTGGCAGTCATAATGACACATAGAGATTAGTTTCCACCTTCATCTTTTCCTTCTTTCTCATTTCCTCTTGTTTATTGTTGACACATTTTCCTTATGTCTCTGCTTCTCAGTGCTTTTTTTTTACTGTTACATATTCCTACTTTTTCTCTTTCCTTAAGCATGGAGAAGCTTACTTAACCTTATTATAACAATAACAGAATAGGTTATTAATATTTAATATGCACATGATTAAAATTTCCCTCTTAAACATAGGTCAGCTCTATTATTAACTGACATGTTATTTTTCATTAAAAATTTTTTATTCTGCCCTTACGGTTTCTCAAACACCCTTTACTTTGGTGGTGATTTAACACATAATGTTTAGAAAACTGTGTTAGGCTAGTGAAAAAAAAGAACTTACCAGTCATGGATAATCAATTATGCATGAATTCAGATATAACAGATGGAAACTGGTGAGTTAAAGTTTCTCTTTAGCTTCGTGATTTTTTTTGTTTTGTTTTTGTGACACCTGTCTCTTATGTATAGATAAACATCTAACATAGCATACTGCTTTTCATGCATCTTTGTGTTTTTTGCTTGTTGGGTTTGGGCTTTTTTTGTTTCTTTTTGGTTTTGTCAGTGAGGCATAAACTCATTTTCTCCTGTTTCTAACTTAACTATTTTTAATCTGTTTGTCCAGTAGCTTTTCTATATTGCCTTCCTTTTCTAGAGTTAAATTGTCCTGTGATTAAGCCAGCATTTAATCTTCTAATAAATTACACAGTGTCATTTAACCTTAAAATTATGTCAGCATAATGTTTTAAATTATATGAGTTCACATCTGCCTTCACCTGCTCATGGCCTATAGTGTTGCGACATTAAAGCAACAGGGTAGACTGTGGTTGTACATGTACATTCATATGTGTGTATACGCACATTCTTATGATTGTGATACTTACATAGGCATTCCCTCCAAAGGCATTAATTAAATTTCTTTCAATAATCTCACAATGCAGCAGATTGCTTTACTGCTTTTTATTAAGAAGTTCAGTATGGACTGGGCATGATATTTCATTTGGTCATGGAAAGATTTTCACAAACCTGAATTAAGCAAAAAAGACGATAACCCTTTGCAATATGCCCACAGCAACAACCAATTGGTATTAAGTAAAAGAAGAGCTAAATATGTTTTCTCTCTCCTTACACAAACAAACAAACAAACAAAAATAAACTTAAAACCCCCACAAAATATCTTTAAGCATGGGCTTGGATACAATATGACACGGTTTTTGTGTAGTTGATTCATGGCAGTGTATTCTTGTATTTGAAGGCATCCCGTGTTTCAGAAACATGGGGATGAGTTGATTTGGACATTACTTTTCTATGACTGCAATAATTTGGAGTATTTCTTTGCCTGGCTCCACCCACCTTTGAAGCGGCACATTTTCAGATGAGGCGCAGAGAGAATTTTCATCTGTATACCTGTAAAAGAAAAACTAGTTGAGAGAATGCACCGCATCTCTTTCATGATCAGAATATTTCAAAATTTTTCATGAGCATCTTACCAACATTTCTGAAGAAAAAAATCTATACTACAGGAAGGAGTTTGTAGTATAACCTTCCAGAAACAAATTATATGGAAGAAATCCTAAGGAAATGAACATGGATCCTGCAAAAATAATTAGTTTTAAATGATATTTTATCACAGCTGAAGCTCTTCTAGAAAAATTCACATGTATGCCTCAGTTTCTTCTTATTTAGTTATTCTTATGTCAACATAAAATACAAACTTTTACCCAAAATATTTGTATTTAGTGCAGGAACTAATTTTTACACATTCATTCAGGCATTTCCTTCTAGTGCTTGCATGAGTATAAATAAACTATTGTAAATATTAACCTTATTTTGTCCTAAAAATATTGTATTCTACTGGGTTCCCAACTGCTGCTCTTCATCTCTGTTTCCACTGTAGTTACTTCAAAGAAAATCTAGAAATGCAGTTGTTTTAGCAAATAAATACAGTAAATAATTGAATATGTTTTTGTTAATTTCTCCCTTTTTGCTGTTTTTCTAAATCAGGATAAGTATTTTGGACATTTGCAGGGTACTTGGAGTCACATTTTGAAGTGACTTGTTTTTGCCTTATGTTGTTTGCATTTAAACCAAGCATACTCTGACACATGTATAAATGACCTTTATCTTTGTGACACTGCATATGCTAAACCTTGCACCTGAATGTTACCAGATACCTTGTTTCTTAAAAGAACTGTGAATATTAAGAGCTAATTGTTCCTGAAAAGAGCTGTGAAAAACTCATTCATTTAGTCTTTGTTATTGTGGAATCATCTGAGTTTGAGATTGGAAGGAGCCCTAGAAGAAAAAGCTAGTATGGCCAAAACCACCGACTTTCAATTTGTTTTCAACCAAAACCACACATTTTGCACATACTTTATGTACAATGAATATTGACTCCTGTCAAGTTTGTCCGTACTTAGACGCACAGTTTTACTTTAAAGGTTTTGAATCTTACGAAAAGTGTAGCAGAACCTGAGCGGAGTTCTGAGTTAACAATGAAACTGGAAACAGGACATTTCATGTGGTTTTGGGTTTCATAATGAAAGTTTGACATAGTTCAAGTCATCAATCAGTTCTAACCATTTCCTTAGACTTAAACTCTTCCATGTTTTCAATTTTTATCAGTAGATTTTATTCATACTGTCAGGTTAAAGAAAAAGATGATTGCTTGTCCTGGCGATGAAGTATTCATAAGTAACAAGTCGCTGCGGTTTGAGCTCAACAGTGCGAGTAGCTGAGCTATAGCTAATAATGCCTGAAAAATCCTTTTATAGTGCTAACCGCAATGGTTCAGGCTGTTTTCTGCCTTAATGTGCAGCTTTGCTTGGGCTGTGTGAAGTTCATCCTCATCTAGAATTGTTAAACTTATGTATTCCTACAAGCATCCTTTTTTTTTTTTCTTTTTGACTGTGAGAGAAATGCAGTGATAGGAAGCAGTCAGGAAAGGGAAGTGGAATCAGTTGACAATATTGCAAAACATTTCAGAGATAACTTGGCGTTACTTTGCTTTTAACAAGTAAGAATAACTGGAGCTCTACTGATTTATATGTCTGGGGATCATGGTTTACATACCATCAAATTAATAGAACTTCTATTCAGACACATCCCTAAAATAACTGCTTATCAACTGACTATTCTTTCAGGTAACAATTATATGCCTGTCTCATGCCTAGGAGTTATCTAGTACTTTAATGATCAGGGTTTTAACAGGAAACACTTTTTTTTTCCATCTCTCCATGTCCCATATTGAACATCTTCACATGACAGGCATATAAATTATACCTCTGGAGAGAAAACTGTGAAATTAGCGACCTGCTGAACTTACAACATAGGTAACTCGGTTGATCCTAAGATGCCAACTTTCCTCCTTTCTTCCAGCTGCCTAATTGCATTAAATATTATTATATAAAGTTCTATTACTTTTTTGTTGTTGTTCTTTTTCATGGAAGCAGTTGGCTGTAGCTGCCACATGGAAATTATGAGCATGACTCATCAAGGATCTAGTCTACTGTTATGGATGGAAGAGGATATGGTCCACAAAATGCCCTTTTTTTAAGCTGAAACTTTTTATTTGAAGTAGTTCTGAAATCCATAGTCATAAAAATATTGGCTTATATTAAATAATATATAGACAGTGTTTGTGGAAGTTGCAATGCTGATACAGTTAGGAAGTGGACTCAGCTTGTTCCACATAGCAAGTGGAGACTATGAAACTACAGAGTAAGATTTATGTGATTAATCCATTAATATGAACTTTTACAGTAAAAGGAACACCTGTCTGTTACAATTTCATCCATTTCAGGATTTCTCGTGGCAACCAGAGGTGAAAGACTTGCTGTTCTCATTAGTGGTCATGTCCATACTTCACTTCATCATGCAAAACAGTTTAGTTATGTTTTATTCCATAATTTTCTTCCAGCATTGTGCCTCTCTGTGACTCCTTTGGCATCAAGGGGCAAACTGAAATGACTGTCAGGGCCACATCAGCAAGTATATGTATGTACTTCAGTTGTGCAAGCATCTTAAGTCAAAATAGATGTGCAGCTATGAAAAGGACTTATGCAGAATGGTGTGGTAGTCTGACTAAAAGGAACTTGTTTCATTTAAACCCAAATTTTGCATATTCTTATTCAACTCTATTTTAAAAGAAGATTGCGTGATTGAAATACACTGCAGAAACTGTTTGCAGGAGTAAATGAGCCTCGTCACAGAGGCAATCAATAGGGAGATGTCTGTTTGTATATGATTTTACATATCTGCAAGCTAGCTGAGACATCCAACTACAAAATACTGCACCATGGGACACTGTGTAGATATCTGATACTTTCCAAGGGATTTGGGGTCTGTAAACTAATGAATGCACTACATGTAGCCATATATGTAGGTTTTTCACCTCTGACAAATATGGTAAGGATAATTTACTTCACTTAATAAGCAATTAAATGCAGTTCAATACAGCTGACTATTGTAAGTTAAATATTCATTTTACGTAACTGTTTCAGGACATCGTGTGTGAGAGAACACAAACGAGCAGAAATGGCTCATGCAAAATGTGAGAGGGGACGACAGCTTGTGTGTGATGCCTTTCAGTGCTATGAATTTCATTTCATAGCACTTTTGCTTCTTGACAGGCATCCTATCCAGGCTGGGGCAGGTTGCAGTAAAAAAAAAATCTAGGTTGGTATGTAACTTTTGAGTTCAGCGTGGGGGATGTCGCAGAATGCTGTGATTCACATCGGTGCGCGTCGGATACTTGGGTTGTATGTAAATCAAGATTGCCTCGATGAGGTTGGTTAAAGTGTCTGAGTGGTGTCAGGCAAGGATTATTGTTCAGGGCAAAATGGAAGGGAAGTCAGTCAGAGGAGACTGAAAAACAACTTCAATCCGAGGTACAAAACTTGTATGGCCGCAGGACTGTGTCTACACGGCAGTGGTGGCTGTGCCAAGTAGAGGTGGGAAAAGGACAGTAGGGCGCATCCTTCCCCTTAACCCACACTTCTAACCCATGCAGCAATTAGGCACAAGCCCATGGGGAATCGTCTACCTTTCGGCCATAGATGTTGACCTTCAGAAGGCCATGGATTGGTATTTTCATTGCCTTGCTGTCTAGCTGTTATCGTTAGCTGTAAACGAACATGCATCACCCCTTGCAGTGGGGAAAACGCATTCAAATCCCCACCGAAGTGAGTTTTCTGGCAGTCCCGCTGCCGCTGCACAGCTCTGTGTCACCCCTAGCCCAGGCTGGTACTTACGAGTCACCCAAGTGGCCACAGAGTTGTCAGAAGTATGTATGTATGTATGTATGTATAAAATGCAATCAGCCTGATCTTCCCCAAAGAAATCTGATAAAAGAGAATACACGGCCGTGTTGGTTTTGTCCTGCTGCCAGGTCAATTCTGTTTGCGTTGCACAAGAGCCAAGCCTCAAGATTTGGGCCCATATTCCCCAATTTATTTTGAACAAGAAAAGATTGGAATAGGGACCTTAGGAGGCACTGAAGCAGCATGCCACACTGGAGAATTTGTTTTGTTTTGCGGCTACTGAGACTGCTGCTCGAGAGTTAATTCACTGTGGGGTTGAAAAAACACAGTCCAACTTCTTAAGTATTTGTCTTATTTCAACACAACCTAGTGCAAAATGCATTTATATATCATAAACACAGCACTACAACTTTATTAAGGATTAGTAAGCTTTATTAAGCCTATATTTGTCTGTTGTATGTTGACTAGAAGCTATGAAAAATGTGGTTACTGTTGCCGCATGTTTAAATGATTGCCTGCAAATGTATCCATGACAATATATATTCATCTTCTGTTCTTTATATATGTTTTTATTATAAATATCTTTATTCTAGTGGAGCATTTCAATATCAAAGTTGACACAGTGCAGTGCAAATTGGAATAGGTCAAATGAAAATCAGATATCTGTATCTTGAATTTATTCCAAGTAGTTTGGTATTGATAAGAGAAATCTGATTGTTGCCTATATGTCAAGACATACCAGCCTTCAGTAATTCATGCATTCTAGTCAAAGCAAGGGCTCCATGCTCAGCCTTCCAAGCCTGTAGTAAATACCAGCATAAGTGATGTATGAGAATTAGATTAATCCATGTTGTAGGGAGTTTATAAGGTTTAGTACATATATACAGTTTCAAGAAGAGAGTTATTTTCCATAATTATTTATCTCAAGCATAGGAAGCATATGCATGATTATATAATTAACAGAATATTTGTTTGTCAGTGTTTGGTTAGTGTGCATAATAATATCATTATTAGGCCTTCTGTGCTCCTGTATGATCAGATTGTTATCTCCCTGCTCCTTTAATTCACTGTCTCTGCTTTTTAGATTAATCACTTTGTTTTAATCTGAACATTTTAAGGTTTTTTTGACCATGAAGGGAATGGTTTGTGAACACTAAAGCAAAACTTACTTCAGTACAGATTTTAACCCTTTTGGTTGATGTTAATGTTACATCTGCTAGTCGTTTTTTTAGTCCGAAATCTTGTTTCAAATCGTGTTTTTAAATATCTGCTCTAATCAGGTCTGCATCTCTCAAATTATCTTCACTGTGCTTTTCCTCCATCATACTGCAAGCAGCATACTGCCAGCTGAAACTCTCATCCTTCATGATTTTCTTCTTTAGCAGTCAGTCTTGCTCACTGCTAAAGTTTCCAGTATCAGGCTTTCCTGAAAAAGGATTAAGAATGATACAATGTTGATATTTTCCATTGTGCTCGCAAAGTTTCAATTTAACTAGTTAACACTGTTTTTCCTCCAAGTATTCAATCAAACATATTGGGAAATAATAATCTTTTTTTTTTCTTTTTTCTTTTTAATAATAGTCAATCTAGCTTGTTGCAAAAGGATTGGTTTCTAAACAAACAACCCGCTGGACAGTTATCAATTGATCATATGCTATGGTAGAGGTCATCTACATTTTCCCTTGTTTTTCTTTGTGAAACGTTTCTTGTTTCTTTTTTTTCCTTTTCAGTACTCTGGGTAACAATCTCAGTAACCTTTTTCAGGACATGCAACATATGTACAACTCTTCATGTTTCCTGTGTGTTCCACCTCCACATTCTCTGCTTTGAAAAATAGCATTATGCAACACCGCATTCATTTTCGAGCATTGCATTTCTTTGCTTCTGAGATTATAATCTATTTTGTGCATTGGTGAATATGATACATATTTTATGTATTTCACCCCATTACCATTTTCTTTTTCCTGCATGCCCTATATACTCTTTGTGCTTATTTCAGTAAACGTCAGCTTGTTTCTTTATCAAGTCTCAAATGCATTCCTCTTGTTTTATAGTAAGTAATATACAAGTAGTGATAATTCTGCTCTTCATAGATTTATTGATTGGCCTTTTCTTTGTTCAGAGGCCATGCTATTTTGTTTATTACAGAACTGGTAATAGTTGCCTACTTTTGCTGCTGCTTCAAGTTTGTATGTGCAGTTTGGTGTGGGTTTTTTTGTTGTTGTTTGGTTTTGGTTTTTAAAGTCGCTATCCTAAATATTTTGGCTATGTATCTGCCTGTGCAGTAATTCATGTTTGCTTTGGTTGATGATGCAACTTTCCTTTTAGACACACTATTCAAACACTACGCATTTTATCAATAAAGAAGTTTAATTTTTCTCTTATCTCACAGCTTGTACAAACTTGTTGCTTTCAAGTTTGTCTAGTTGGGTTACTTTTTCCCAACTGCATTGTGGGAAAAAGTTATGCCCGTCTCGCAGTTATTTATTTTGTCAGGATGTTACCACCTTTTAGTCTTCACCTTTTACAGGTGGCTTTCGATTCTGATCTGCACACACGATACAGGGACAGTTTGGCGACGTCCCGCATCGCGGTGGGGCCGTAGTATTTCACCGTTATGAGCATGGAGTGATTGATGACAGTGACCCGGGATACGCTGGTAGATGATTTAGGCGGCCACGGCGCCCACCGCCTCACCCTTATCGTGCCGATGATGCCCTCCACCGCACAGGGACTCTGTCACCAGCCTTTGCCGCCTTTTAAAAACCTGTCTGGTGCTTTTCTTTTACCTCCGCTGATATAAGGGAGAGGAAAAACTTCTTTCTCCCCAGGCGGCCTGCGGGCTTCTCGGGGGCTGCGCCCGCGGCGCGCCCCCACCTGCGGGTACGCGGGGCCGAGCGCCGCGGCTGCACCCCCCTCTCTCCACCCCGGCGCGGAAACTCCGCTCCCCAGCGCGCTCCCGTCGCCCTGGTGCACCTGCCCGCCGCGGCCCGACCCGCGCAGCCTCCGCGCGGAGGGGCGGGTGCTGCGCTAGTTGCGGCGCCCTCGGCATCGGCGGCAGGATATTGTTCAGCCTTCACGCCTGCTCCTCCTCCTCTTCCTCCCCCCCCTCCCCTTCCCCCGATTCCCCCCACACCCCGCTGCCGCCGGCTCGCCCCCTCCGCCGCAGGCCCCCATCTGCCATGTGCGTGCGTGCGCGCAGGGGGCGCGCTGCCTGCGCGGGGCGGCGGGCATTGTGCGCGGCGCAGGCAGGGCCGCCTCACCCGCACCCAGCTGGCTGCAAATTCGTGCGCGGCCGGAAGCCGCACGCCCTCTTCCCCCGGCTTCCCCCCCCCCGCTCACCTACCGGCGGCGGCTGCCACCCCCTCAACCCCCCCCGGCCCGGCGCCCCCTCCCCGCCCCTGGCTGCGGTCCCCTCTGCCACCTCTCTTCTCCCGACCCACCCCCCCAACTGCCGGCCTCCCCTCCCCCACACCTCTCTCCTTCACCACCTCCTCCTCCTCATCCTCCTCCTCTGCCACTTTCTCTCTCTCTCTCCCAGGACGCGTCGGATGATCCGGGGCCGCCGGGAAAGGGCTCCGGGCAGCAGCAGGGAGGCTGCGTCCTCCTCCCGTCTCGGGCTGTTTTAAAAAAAAAAAAAAAAAAAGGCAAAAAAAAAAAAAAAAAAAAGCCGGTGGCCTCGGTGTTATTTTGTATTAAAATGAGGAGGAGGAAGAAGCAGCAGCGGCAGCAGCAGCAGCGGCAGCGAGCGGTAGCGGAGAGGAGGCTGTGAGCAGGGGACGGCGGCGGCAGCAGCAGCGGGAGGAGGAGGAGTGATGAGTCAACTAATAATTTAATGGGGACAGAAACAGAGAGAGAGAGAGAGAAGGGGGGTGGGGGGGGGGGGGAAGAGAGCAGAGCAAGGCAGCTCCGTCCGGGGACCCGCACACATACACACACATACATATATCCGTGTAACATCCAGCAACAACCATCAAACCGGCCTAAATAACAACCATACTCAGCCAGCCAGGGGAAACGAGAATTAAAAAAAAAAAAAAAAGACAAAAAACCAAAGCCTACCATTATTATTCTTTTTCAATTATTATTGTTTTCTTTGCTGGCTTGGTTTTTGTTGTTGTTGGCTTTTTGCAACCTTTCTATTTTATATTTTTTTACCCCTTCTTGGGAGTAACTCTTCTCGGAGTTCCCAGATTTTCTTTTTTTTTTTTTTTTCTTTACAGAAGCAGAACCAGTTTTTTGTCGTTTGTTTTTTGGTTTTTGGGTTGTTTTTTTTATTTTTTTTTTTTGAGAGAGAGAGGGTTGGGTTGTGTGGGTTTTTTTTTTTTTTTTTTAATTATAATTTCTCCCGGTTTTGGACTCGGAGGGAGCGAAACCTCGTCACTTTTTGTAGTGGTGGTGTGTGCCTTGTTGTGTGTGTTTCCTTCCTCCCCTCTGTTCTTTTTCTCTCTCCCCTCCTCTCTCGCTCCCTCTCTCCCCCCTCACTCGCACAACAGCCCCCGGTAAATGAGAGGAGACAGGTCCTCTCTGCCTTTTTTTTTTTTCCTTTTTTTCTCCCCGGACCGCAAAGGCGAGATTAAAAGTGGCATTTTAGTGCCTTTTCCTGCAATTTTCTCTACACTTTTTTTTTTTTTTTTTTTTTATCTCCACTAGCGATCTCTGGGGCTGAGGTTTCTACAGAAAGTTTGGGGGCTGTTACGGTGTGTATTTTTGCGGAGGGGGAGGGGAGCGGGCTCCTTCTGTGTGTGCTGCTCCTCTGGGTGCCTATTGGAGAATAATAGTGTAAGTGACAACCTAGAAGTAGACTTTCTGCTCTTCACACTGGATAGAAAAGCTGCCTGCTTTTTTTTCTTTGCCTTTTTTTTTTTTTTTTAATAACCCCTTTTCTCACTTGCTTCTGTACGCATTGGTTTTATTTTTTAAAAGATAGCTAGACTTAAGTCACCCTCCACCTCAATTTAAACCTGCTACTTCATTTTTTTAATATTATTATGAATTCCTCGCTTTGAGCGTTACACTTGTCTGATCAATTTGATCTTCCTTCTGTTGCTAAACATCGAAAACTGTCTCTCTCGAAAGATATTTAATCTGTATTTTTTGTCCATTGCCATTTTTGCTCATGGCTACTCTGTTTCTCGCTATCTATTTTTGCCCCTCCCCGCCTAGGGGAAAATAGCAACAAGAAAAAAAGAGAAAAAATAAGAGAATATTAGGGGAAGTAGTCCTCAGGTCTGCTGCCCCCCCTCCAAAAAGGGGGGGACCTAGAAAACATCAGTCTTGAACTTCTTCCTCTTCAAGAGCTCGGGCTGCAAAGGAAACCTCCTTTGTTTTTATTATTTATATGCTGTCAAGTTTTGAAGTGGTGAGTTTCGGGTCGGTTTTGCTAATTTCACTCAGAAAACTGCAGTGTTTCTGTTTCTAGATAAGTACTTTGCTTCTTTGTCTCTTTAAAAGGTCACAGGGAAAGCTTGGCCTGGATTGTGAGAGCCATATGGAACGGATAAGTGCGGAGCCTCTCTCAAATGTGATTATGGGGTTTTATGGGGGAGGGAGGGAGGGAAGAGGAGGGGAAAGGCATGGGGAGGGGGCTGATTCAGGAGGAGAGAAAGAAATAATCTAATACCGGCGGCGTTACATCGCGACAAAAGGAGATACCGCACCGACTCTCATTCAGAAATTGCGCGGTGTGCCCGTACGTGTACGCTGTCTCTGGGAAACTGTGCCTTGAAATTGTGCTGTTCTCTCAGTGCCTGTGATGAAAACTTGTAGTTGTGAAAGATGCCTAAATGCGAAACCCGGGGAAACTCTTGGCCTGGAACCGGCGGAGATGATAGTTCTTCCCTGCAACCCTCTCCCTGGGCAGGCCACGCTGGTTCTTGCTCATCACTATTCCAAACTGAGGTTTCAGTGAACTTTAGCCTTGGGCATAGAGTTTAAATGAGTAAATTAGGTGTTTTATGTGCATGTAATTTTGCTTTGTAACATAAAGCTTTTTACAAGATGACTAAGCGGTGAAAGGATGCCGATGGGTGGGTATTCTCAGGCCAAGCGAAAATGACCCATTTGGTGTTTTGGTTATAGTCAGTGTATTAACTAAACTGCGATCTATCACTTTTATTCACTGTACATGATGTAGTGCAATTCTGACTCATGATGACTAGATACTTTTTGTAGCAAAGAACCTCGGTGCCTTAGAGTACTTCTGAAGTTGCCAAAAGTGACAAGGATTTTCTTGTTTCAGGCTTTTCTTAAAAACAAACAAACAAACAAACAAACAAAAAAACAACCCAAACCTGTTCCCCCCCCCCTTTATTTTTTTTTCTTTTTTTTTGTTAATCCTCTTGTTCTTGAGAGAGACCAGTCTCAAAAAAGCAGCCCTATTGTATGTTAGCATCACGAGAAACATCGGAAGATGTTAATGGTTTGAGTCTGTATTTCTTTTCTTAGATTGCAGTTAATACAGTAAAAAAAAAAAAAAAAAAAGATCTCTTTGAAAAGTGGCTAAAATAGGCAGGTTTACTGTTAAGGAGACACACGACCTAAAACAGGTGGGATCAAGATGAATGGTAAACCTTAGCCTGTCACCTTGCAGCATAAGGAAAAATAACGATTTTCTGAACTTTAGCTATTCAGTGGCATTCTTGAGGTTGCTTGTAAACATTCAGATTAATATATTACCTCTTTCTTCACCATACCGGGAAGAGCAGCACGGTGTTCAAACAGGAAAAAAATAGTTTACAGAATTGTCATTGGCATATATACCAACAACATAGCAGTACATAAAAAAATCCCAAGATGTTTAGGCTTTAATAGCTTTCCTATGAAATGTGCAGAAAATGTATTGAATTACTAGGCAACTGAAAGAAAGTAGCAATTATCAGATTCACAGTAGTCTTTCTAAATATGACTTCCCCAGTATTAGTGTTTGTGCTTGCTAATGTAAATAGTATTTCATAAATTAATGTCTAGTCACCTGTCCTTAGTGATTATATTACATATATAATTGTCAGTGTAGTCACACCTTTCTTAGTCAGAGAAAGGTAAAGTAAAATACTTAACAGTCTGAACAATATTGATGAATGAAATCACGTCTCTGTTCTTTGCAACTGATTTTTTTTTTTTAATGTACTTTGCAAAACATTCTGACGAGTGACAAAAAACTTCAAAACTTACTCCATTATGTGAGTAGAAAGGCTTTGGGAGATTTTTAGTGATTTAACTGGTATGGACAGAGGTTTCTAAAGTTTATAAAAAGGGAAATATAAGCATGCTAACACACACCTTTGCTTAATTTGCTATTGAAATTACTTCTGTGGGGTTTTTTGGTTCCAAATAGCTGTGCCAGAATGTAACTTAGCATCATCCAGGTTGTTTTTATATATGTATTTAAGGGCTTCAAAAGTACTGTAGAAATTGTGGGGTCTTTTTCCAGCATTATGTTTTGCGAGATGCTACATTCTCCTTTCATTTTTTTTCCCTTAATTGAATAAATTTTTCCACTCTTAAAGCTTAATATCTGAAAATTTTTGTATGCATATTTTCAACTTTGCAAAAGTTGATAGACTCTTTGTATAACATTGGTTAGGAAACTCAAAAGCAACCATCTCCCGCCACTGCTTTCTGAAGTTAAATGTTAAATTCTCTTCCAACTTTTATTCCTAAAGGGGGAGGAATTGTAAGGGGACAATATTCCACATCTCTAATAAATCTGTTGCTCCCTCAACTGAAGTTTTAACTATCTCTGTCATTATGCATCCATTTTTAAAATCAAGTAGATTGAGAAATGTTTCACTAGAATATTTTTCTCTGTCCATCTTTCTTTTAATACAATAAAAAATCCCGGGATTAATAACAAACCTGTGAGATTTGTAACAGTTGCTGTGTTGGAGAACGTACCTTGGCAATCACCATAATTTATACAAGTCTTAGTCTCTCTTAGATTTAGCAGAATATCTCTGAAGATTATTTTTTTTTTTAAAGGGATATTCCAGTTAGCTTTTAAAAAATAATTCCACCAGATTATGATGCGATCTCTCTATAAACTGGGGTGTGAGGTAATTTTTGAAGAATAAGTTTGTTTATTTTATGAAAGGCATCATCTTTCCAGTTAAAATAGTTATTTAATCTTCTTTATGAGCTTACGATACATATATATCTCCCTCTATACATGTGCGGGCTGTGTACGTATACATATGCGCACACGTGTACAACATATATATATATTTATTTTTTTTTTGAATCATGGCAGGTGATCTTTAGAGGCGGGACTGAGTATGGATCATTTGAACGAGGCAACTCAGGGGAAAGAACACTCAGAAATGTCTAACAATGTAAGCGATCCGAAGGGTCCACCAGCCAAAATTGCGCGCTTGGAACAGAATGGGAGCCCATTAGGAAGAGGAAGACTTGGAAGTACGGGAACTAAAATGCAAGGAGTGCCTTTGAAACACTCTGGACACCTGATGAAAACTAATATTAGAAAAGGTAATACTTTTGATAATTCTGAATTAAAGGAATGTGTTTCCTAATATTTGGGGAAGGGAAGGCAAACTTTTGCATACTACTTCATTTATATTTTAGGATTAAATCTCCATTCTAAAATACTATATATTCCCAACTCTGATATAAATCACATTTGGGAAATGTAAGCTTCATGCTTGGGTGGAGCATCTTGCTTTACAGGGTGGAGTCTGATTTTTGTTAAGGTAAAGGCTAGCTGCCCTGATTAAAGCAAATTCCTACATTGAAATCGAAGTAATATAATGCATTAGTTCTTTTGAGAATGCGTTGGGCTAAGAAACGCAAAAAAATGTAAGAGCAAATACTGAACCCCCAAAACAAATTCTCGCCTTTCCTCTTAATGATGGTCCAAGCTTGGAAGGGCAGCAGTATTTCCATAACAGTTGCAAGGTGGTTTAAAGGAGAGAGTGTAAATCTTTAGGTATCGCATTGGAAAAGTCATTTATGATGTCAATCTTCGCAGTTTATTTTCTTAAGTACAATTCATTATTGAACAATGAACAACTTGGGTGTCATATTTTTCAGTGGCTGGTTTGCTGTAATTAGACATTTACACAAGGAAAAGGCACATTTAGAATCATTCATGTTTGTATATGGATGGCTTTTGTTTGCATTGAAAATACTTTGAATGGACAATAATCTATAAATTTTGCTTATCAAAATGTGTAAGTCTTTTCGACCACGTCCTGCAGGCTTGTTAATTTAAATTAAAATATGCTGCATGTAATTTGGCATTTGTTTTAAAACAGCCTCTACTTTTCTCGGTATAATCGGTGTATGTTTATAATCCAGATTTTTCTTGCATTTGCTAAGCAAAGTGCAAAATGCAACCAAGACTATTAAATGCACAAAGTTAGAAGGCAGAGGAATTTCATTGTGTCCAATGCATAACATTTATCGTACAATCATTTATTTTTTCCTCGGTTTGGCGAAAACAAAGAATATATTGATCCTGAAATGAACAGACACAGCAGTCCGTATTGTTAGATCTTTATCTATTAAAAATGGAAAAACAGCACTTCAGCAAATTCTTTGGCCTCTGCTCATGATTACCCTATTTATTGATTGTTTGCCAAGAATGTATGCATCTTAAGAAAGCCAGGGTAAGAGCATTAAAAATATAATTTATTACGGCTTTTCAAGCAGAGTGCATTAATATTGTACAGTGAAGCAGTGGGGCTATATAAAAAGGACTTTCTGACGCCTGCAAACATATAAGTTCCATAAATTCCTAAATAGGAGATTTCAGCTGTCTCTGGTATTATGTGATATTTGCACAGCAAACTTTAATGCCAGGACAGTTTTAGACAAGGATTCTACAGACTTCAGTGCTCCGTATGGCAGACGTGCTGTTTACACAGACTCGTAAACCTTCAGCAAAAGCTCTAACACTGCCTTCAGGTTTAAATCATGCTGTATTTTTAGCAGCGAGCACTGACCAATGCTCTCCCCTTTAATACTAGAAGGTTATGAAGTTGCTGCACTTGGAGTTCTTGCCAAGTACTAGCAGGAGTGATCAGCCAGCTGAGATTGTGCTCTCCCGTATAACATTTTTCACATTAACAGAAGGACACTAGTGACAGTTTGCTAAAAGATTTAGTGGCTTGATTTGTAGTCAGATGATACCTGTGTCGCACTATCAGGATCCACCTCTGATTATCTATGCTGTACAACGCTGAACATCATCCCATGTTGTTTAAAGTACCACATTTTCCAGAACGCTGCAATTCACGAGATCGTGTACCTGGCAAAAAGTGTGCTGACGTGCAGCGAAGTACCTGTGCCTTGCTAGTTTTGTGTCTGATCATAGCTTAATTTGTAGGAGCTGATAAGGGAAAAAGCAAATAAGCTTTAGCTGTCTTTGAGTCTATCTGCACTGTTTGTTAAAATGAAGCTTTGTTTACATTTTATCTTCAGGTATTAATGGTGAAACTACTTAAGAATTTCAAGCCCTTACTCTAAGTCAGACAGTAGTAGGTCAAACATCAATTGTGAGAGACTGGAAGGGGAAAAAAAAATAAATCAAAAACACTACATTTTTTGCAGATGAAGCATGTGTGTGTTTTAGAAAGCTCTCCACAGCTTAATTAAAACCAAGAAGAAATCACCAATTTGCATGTACTGCTTTTGCTTTGGTCTTCTCTCCCTTCCTGACCAGTCTCACTTAGGTTTAAAAAAACAAGACAAAAAAAAAAAAAAAGGCTCCTTCCTGCACTACATAAATATTGGCAAGCTTTTAGTCTTGTCTTTCATGCCGAGCCTATTGGGCAAACTGGAGTGAGTTTGTGAGCTTTTCCAAGCGAGCCTGAAGGGGTTTGTTTGCCAGAGATTGACTCTCTGGTGAACAGATGTAGTTTAAACATACGTGCTTAAGAGGTATCTTTTTTATCATGATTTCTTGCTATACATTAGAGCACAAATCAACAGATGCAGTCTTTAAGCGTGTACCTATTGTCAAGAGTAAATCTCCTTTTTCGGCTACGGTATGTCTGGTGCACCTTAGCAGGTTTGGAGGTTTCTGCAAGTCTAGAGGGCAGTGATTATAGAGGCATTAACATTGTAGGACTAATTGGAGTTCCTGGGTGCCCTGTTAAAATAACCCTTGTCATCATTTATGCTAAAGATGATACCCCGCTGGCAGGCTGCCATAAGACAGTTCTGTACATCTGCTTTTAACCCTTTTGCTTTCTGTCATTAAGAGATCCTTACCTGCTCTGCTAGAGACAGCGGGACAGGACCAGGGCCTAAGACTGTGGGTCCGAGGTCATCGTGTCATCTGCATCTGTCTGGGAGGCAGGAAGGATTTTCACAAAGTCTAGAAATCTGATTGCCAGGAGAGACTTTGTCCCTAAACCGGCTTGGGTCATTTGTTACTTCTCTGTTGTCAAAAAGAAGTGGGGATGCAGGGGGGGGAAAGCCAAAGGAAAGGCAAAAAGGTTGTTTGCTTAATATTCTGTGCAGCATAGGGAAGCATTTGTCGTAGGATGCTACAAAACCAGAAATTAGTAATTACTTTCAGGCATACCAAAATAGCAATGAATGCCAGAAATGTGGAAAATAAAGTGCAGGAGGCAACAACAACAAAAAAGCCCAAACTGCAGGTACACTTCTGAAAAAGGCAGTGAAATCATGATTTGTTTCTTAAAGATGTGAGTGAAAGTAGTGCTCAAGTGCACTCAATGAATGAAGCATGAATTAGTGTTAACTTTTGCCTTGTTTTCTTGTGTACTCTCTTCGGAGCGAATGTATGACATGCAAGGTGATTTGTTGTTGATGTTGAAGGCAATTAAATATTTTTGGCAGGACTAAGAAAGTTTTAATGTTAACGAACAAAATTGTGTAGCTGGTACTAAAATGGCTCACAGTGAAGACATCTGCAGTATGTATTTAGGTTCTCATGCTGCCTGCTACTCACAACAAATCAGGCAGGACAGAGGGAATCAACTTCTCTTCACTCAACCTTGTTATTTCTATAGAAGGTAATTCTTTAATCTGTATCCGATCAAGCGAGATAAATTTGCATTTCTGCTTTTCAGAGAGGTGTATGCTTTGTGGAACTTTATCTTTTTTGGGGAGGGCGAGGGGAAAGGACTCAGGGAATATGTTTATCAAATATTTGTGATGATTCTTGATGCCTTCTCTGCCTGTTTGTACAGGTTTTATTTACATAACGCTGTACAGACCCACATACTCTGCCTCAAGTTTAATACGCTAAATTTATTTTTTTTTTTAAATAGGAAGTATGCTTCCAGTTTTCTGTGTAGTGGAACATTATGAAAATGCCATTGAGTATGATTCTAAGGAGGAGCATGCAGAATTTGTGTTGGTGAGGAAGGATATGCTTTTCAACCAACTGATTGAAATGGCATTGCTATCACTTGGATATTCTCACAGCTCTGCTGCCCAAGCAAAAGGTAAATAAGACTATGAAATTGTACAATGAATTATGTTTGTTTGTGGGGTCTTGGGGGAGGGGTAGGATTTCTTTCAGGAATGTGACGCAGGTTTTACTTTTTAAACTTCTTGCAGATTCTGTCTCTGTATTTTTTTTTTCTAATGTATTTTTGTTTAGTTAGTGCACATTTTGTTCATGGGGAATGTGGAGGTAGATTTTTTTGTTGTTGTTGTTTAAAGAAAAAAAAAAGACTTCAACTGAATCATTAGTATGCTTATTGACCTTAATAATCTGCTCCACTGAGGATCCACAAGGAAGTGTAAAGCATATTTGAGCAGATGGACTATTGAGAGTCAACTTGCATTTATGACTGAATATCCAGCTCTGTTTCTTTTATTTTGTTCCTGATGGTTTTATAGACTGCAAAGTATTTTTTTTTGTACTCAGTCCCTGCATTTGAAAATCCTTTCTCATCTATTGAGAGGAATGTTAACTATTATATCATGTCCTATTGAATTAATGGGAACTTAGGAAAATATGCTTCTATACATTTTAAAAAATCTCTAGTGTAAGGCATTTGTATAATTTCATAATAGAGATAAAGCGTATCCTTGGTGGTCTGTGGGTGGGTTTGTTTTTTTTTGTTTTTGGGGGGGTGTTCTTTTGTTTTGCCAGATTTAAGAGGCTAGAAACAAAGGTGGCGATTTTGTTAAAATCAGATATTTCTTTTGCCCACAGGGATTAGCAGGTAAATTACTTTTTTTTTTTTTTTTTCCAATTTTTCCTGCCTTTTTTCTCCCTACCCCCTCCCCTCAAAAAATAAAAATCCCACAGGGCTTATCCAGGTTGGGAAGTGGAATCCAGTTCCACTCTCCTATGTGACAGATGCCCCTGATGCTACAGTAGCAGACATGCTGCAAGATGTGTATCATGTGGTCACACTGAAAATCCAGTTACACAGGTAAGTTACATACCAGTTGTGGGACGTGAACTGTTACTTGTCTGCTCTTACTGTTAATATTACTTGTATTTAATTCCCACTGTGCTGTGTGCTCAAAGGCTTATCTAAATTCCTTTTTAGTTACTCTGGTTCTTCTTTAACTTACAGTATACTAGTGCAAAAAAACTTTTATAGCTCTGATACATAGATTTTCTTTGGATATCTCATTAAAACTATATTGCATTTTAGTCAATTAAATGATGCATTACAAGAAGGCATTTTACATAAAGTTTACTTAAGAGAAAAATATTTTTGCATATCATGAACAGTACCATCTGTGTGCATTTTGTAAAAGAATGACTTGCTCACACTTATTGTTGCTGTCTAGGTTCTTAAATTTCACAGTAACAAAAAAGAAAAAGACGGTTAATATATTAATGCTTTTCATGATCAGTCGTGAGAAAGCATTACACCTTAAATTGTTTTACCAAGCGCATCAGAGCAGGAAGGTAGAAGTAACATGAAAAAATAGTCGCCACATGCAGCTGATGTATAATTCATGCATCAATACAGCAGATGTGTTGTATAAAGTAATTAACTAATCGGAACAATCAGGAGACCGAGAGCAATCTCCAGATGCATCTGCTTGATGCGCAAAATGAAATCTGTCTGTCTTAAAGGAATGTTCTGCAGCAGGATGCAATCTTGTAATAATCCCTTTTCTAATCTGTGTTTCAAATAGTTGCCCTAAACTAGAAGACTTGCCTCCTGAACAATGGTCTCACACAACAGTAAGAAATGCTCTGAAGGACTTACTGAAGGATATGAACCAGAGTTCATTGGCCAAGGAATGTCCCCTTTCACAGGTACTTAGCATAACATGTAATAAATAATAAAGCACTATAGGCAACGCTGATGTGAGATTTGAGATTTCTACAGACTGTAGCAAGTAGTACCCGTGGAGTGAATCTGCCAAAAATGCAAATTCATTTGACCACTTCATGATCTTTATAAATATGCCTGATTCATTTCGAACGCAGTCTTACGACGTTTCCCATGGGGAGTCGTGAAAGGTTGTTTACACCACACTAAAATTGCCTCACAGCAAACTGGATTTTAACTGGTTTTTGTCTTCAGTCTTTGAACTGCTTTGATGTAACTACTTTTTTCAAACACATGTGTTCAACATGTTAAAAGGCTCTTTACTTACTGCTGTCAAAAGTACTATTGAATCTGAATGCTTGTTAGATAACCTACCGTAGTTTTAAATGCTAATTCATAAAATGAGACAGTCCTTGGCATGCTATATGAGAAGGGAATAAAGAATAAAGCTCTTTGGATGATGTGTTGTTGTTGCAAACAACCAAAGGAAAATCAGCCATTTATTAGTTCTAATCAAAATATACCTAAACAAAAATGAAACCTCAATTTATGCATTGCTAAATATTGAACTGATGTTTTGCTCAAGCCTTAGTCCTATTGTTCTTTTTTGTCATTCTTTTGTCAAATTACTGTGAAGGCGCAACTTATTTTTCTACACAGTACAGCGTCCAAAGATGCTGTGGTGGGGACATCATATTTATTTTTACCTTTTAAATTTTAAAATGTATTTTTTTGTGGTGCAGTGGAGACAAATTCAATGTACAAATAAGTGATGCAAGTTGTGTTAGGGAGGGAAAAATGTAAAATAAGGTAGTCAAGGTATTTTTATGGGGATTTGATTTTTCTTGCTCAGAATATCAGAGTCTTTGTTTCCAAAAGACTTCAGTTAATCTATAGAGGACCACTCGCTTTCTCTGTGCGTCTTTCCAGCAGATATATTAGCAGGCTGTTTTCCCATCGCTTTCTTTTCCCTGTGGTTAGATTGTTTGCAGTGATGTGGCTCCAGTATAGGAAGTTTTGAAGTGTAAATAATCAAAATTATCTTCACTGGTTGCAAACCATTCCAGTAATACGTCTGCAAAGTTATCTTGTATGTACCTACTATAAAAGCATGTGAGCTTTTGCAGTGCGGTCTTACGGAGGCTGCAGATAATTTGGCACTTTTCTCCATTTCAATCTAATAGTGCTAGTTTTTAATGGATGCTGGTGGAAAGCAAGTAAATTCTATCGAGATGGAATATTTCATTTCTATTTGGACATTGTGTTTCACGTGGCAGCTTCTGTATATATGTAGATGATGCAATGATAAAACAGAAAAAAAAAAGTTTTTAAAAATAATACTGCACTAGAGAAGGTATCATGTACTGGAGACAATTCAATAATTATACTCTTTTAAAAATTGTTTTTAAACTGTAGTGAATTTTTATATAATAATTTTAATGGACAAAAACAATCTTGCCTAACAACAGCTCTTGAAGTTAGCACTAGAGATGACCAAAACCCCAGATTACATAACTCTGATTTGGGGCTGTTTACTGTTCTGCACATCTTTATTTGTAAAATAAAGCTTTGAGCTTCTTTCTGCTGTTAAAAGCATGCTTATTGCTTTTGCCATCTTTATCTTCACCGGCGCTGCAGTAGCTGAGTTGCAAGAACTTAAGTAACTTCTGCTTTTCTTTTTTTCTTTGAAGACCAAATCATGTTGAGCTTAAAACACATTTATTTATTCTTAACTTTTGGAAAAACAAGCTGTTACAGTGGTTGATCAAGAGCCCATCAGTCAGTCTAAATCTCCCTATTTCCCTCCGGGAGCTTGAGGGAAGATGCGTTGATCTGATAGTGTCCTTTTCACATGACTAAATTGATCCAAATCCTTCCTCTATTTGCCTAACTGATAACTCATCATATATGGCTCCTATGGAAAGGACACCGATTTAACAGTATCTGTGTTTCGTTAAACGTATTAAATTTGGAAAATTGCCCTGCAGTGGTGTGCTGCTGCAACAGAGGTGAGAAGTAAGAGCAAGGCAGAGGTCAGGAGGCAATGTTTCCTTAGAGGGTCCATCAAAATGCCAGCATGGGAGACTCTTCTGAGAGCAGAGAAGTGGTCTCTCGTGTTTGTTATGTATTTCCACGGGCATAGGTAATGCCATATGAAGTGCTTCATCACAAATGCGAACTAATGCAGTGACACTGTACCATAACTTATTAACACTGTTATGGATATAATTTATTAACCACAGAAAAATGACTCAAAGTGGAAACGAGAGTAGTTATCGTTTTCTGTCACTGTCATTAGCAGTGCTTTATTTTGTGTAGGTGCGAAAGGTCTTGTTGTATTTAAGTTGCTGTGCTCAATGCATGGCATCTCCAAAGCCCGTGTAAGCGTGGAAAACTGAGAAGCATCATCCTCACACAGAATTTACGATATTTTCCTAATTAATATTTCATTTTGTGCATTAAAAATTGCTCATATATATTCAGAATACTGATATTCTGTGTACTGCAAAAAAACTCAAGCAAACCATTTTTATAGTTGGAGATATATTTAATAGCTTGAAAATATGTGAGCAAACAAACTTTGAGCTCCAGTTTATCTACCTGAGTGGCTTTGCTTTTTTTTTTTCCTTTTATCTTTTTTTCCCCATTTGCTTTCTTGTCCAACTAAAACCTTGGGGCGTACAGGTATGAGCTCTTCATGCCTTCCTCAGTAAAATATCACTGTGACTCTTGCTTTCATTAGGAGACTTGGATACATACTCTCTTTTGAAGTCTCTGTAATTGTCTCACTCTGTGACTGCTGTGGCCACCCCCAAAGGCAAGGATTTATTGCTCAGTATAAGAGCCTGCATCATAGGGAATCCCAGTCGATATAACCTGGAGTCCTCAGGATGGACTGGAGCAAATGCATGGTTCTGAATTGCCGTGGAATCGCAGGCGTCTGTCCAGAGATTTAGTCTCACATTTTTTGGTATCAAGCAGACAAGGTAAAAAATGCTGCAAACTTCATGTGGAAAAACCAAGCCTGTTCTGAATTATGCTCTGCAGTGTGTATTTTCGTGCTTTACCTCGGTTTGCAGATTTTATTGCTAGAGACTAGCAGCATATGCAGATGCTGGGTGAAAGACTTCTTGTGTTTGATACGCACGGCTCGCTGCATTTCTGCTTGCTCTCCAGACCTCTTTTAATGGGGAAGGCAACTTGGAATTTAATCTTGGGCTCAATTTTGGGACATCTTGTACATTCCATTAAATCAGTGCATCTTGCAAGTGGCCTAGATCTCATTTCCCTCCTGTTTTGGCTCTTCAGTCTCCAAAGGGTTGTAAAGAAATTGTTCTACCATCAATTCTTATTTCCAACCCCTTGCACATAAGCTCTACTCTACCTTAGTCTTTTGGGAGCTGCTCTAAAGTGATCAGGCAGGCCTGTTGCTCTCATTTATTTAATGTTAGTCCTTCCATCTCTCTACTCAGCCTTAGTCCTAGCACTTTCATACTTCATTTTCACAATTTTGCTTCATTTTGTTTTTTAGTGCGGGAGTCCCTTATTACTTCCACAGTTAACTGAAATACTACAGACCATATTTATACTGATATTAATAAGGCTGAGGGTTTTTTGGTGGTGTTTTATTTTTTTTCCCTGTTGAATTATAGTCTCTTACTCTCTCTCTGAGTGTATATATATAGTTGGATAAGCTTTTATGAGGGAGCAGGGATCAACATGGGCTGTTGGCCCAATAAAAGGCTGGAAATTATTTTGATAATTCTGGAACAAACTCAATGTGTGCTTTTGAACATTTGGATGTACCCCTGTGACCCCTGTTCCTGTGACCTTTTCTATGAAAGGAAGATAACAAGTCACCTACCAAACGGAGAGATTGTAAAGATTAATTAATATCTGGGCACTGCTTTGAAAATATGGCAGTGATCAAATGACATTGACTTTCCCACTGGTATTATCTCACCTGAATGTTTTCTACAAGAAGATTTTTCTAAATGATTGTGGTTAGTATTCACAAACAGGCTTGAGTTTTTAATTTTTTTTTTTTTTTCACTTTATCAAGCCACTGCAAAAGCACATCTGAAGCAAGGTATTCATTCTTTCTCTTCCCCCATAGTATAGCTAGCCTAACTTTCAGTACAGTCGGTAGCCACAGATGAGAAAAAAACCACGCCTGACGTATAGTAAAATCTCAAAACTCATGGTTTATTATGTATTACAATATTTTGTAGGGGATATGCAGTATTTTCATGGAATATATCCAGAATCTGTGATACTTACGGACATAGTAATTTACATGTATTGTATTATTATTTTTGAATTTTTTTGAAGATATTCGTGTGTACCATCACCCCTCCCCTCCTCCATGCCTTTAATGTCTTTTATAAAATTTTGCTCTTGATGATGAGGAAATCATATTCTTTTTCAGTTAGAGGGATATACACTTGCATTCTGTAAAATGTATGTGCACACAGCAAACGCTGATATAATACCGAAGTCTGAATAGTTTTGCACTTATGATAAATATATCTATTCTGACTGTATTTTGATCAAACTTCCATGCTGTGGTGAATGACTGTCTTCAGCTGACACGGGCACAGTATAGATCATATACCTTGCTTTTTCGTCAAATATCCTGCCCTGAATTTGCGTGCTGTTTTATGTAGACATTGTGCAGGCTTTATGTGATCTGGCAGAGATACCAGACAGAAAACTTTCTCAGAAGATGCGTGCTTCTCAGTTCACCTGATCTGAAGGCACCTGGCCATCATAGCAGCATAACAGAAATCCTCCGACATTTTCTTGTTACTGTTCTGACTCTCCCCACCTCTCAAAAATCCCAACCAAAAAAAAGTTACATTTGCTAAAATTAAAATTTTCAGACATATAAATAACCCAGGAATGAGCTATTAAGAGCTGCCAAAATGCATGCATTTTATGAGCAATTTTTAATTCATGCTTTACAAAACTGAAAGGTGTTTTTTGCCCTCCCCTTTCAATTTTACCTGCCTAGACCTGAGATCAAGTCCTTAGATTTCTTTGTAGCTTGTGATTCTCTTTTCTCCTCTTCTCTTCCTTCCCCCCTCCCCCAATAATTAATAACCTGAGTAAGGAATGCAGCTCCTTTTTTTTCACTTTAGAAGTTACTGTACTTTAGATTTTAAAGATGTCATTAATTATTTCAGGGGAGTAAATCCTTGAGGGCCTGGGCTCAGGTTTTGGCAGGCAGGGCCTTTCAACCCACCCCTCAGTTGCTCAAGAGCATTCACTCTGATGTCTCTTCAAGCTGACATGGTATCTGGATTTTTAAAACATTTTCAATTAACTGTTAAAATTTGCACCCGTGATTTTTAGTCATCCAGCTAGAATGGGCAGTACAAAGCCTGTTGCTGACAAGTTGGAGAGGATGAAATATGCGTGTTGGTAGAGCTGTGTGAGGACATTTGCAGGATACTCAACCTTTCAATTGCCCGATCTTTTGATCACTGATTTATGTTCTTTAAATGCATCTAATCGCTCTCAGTATTAAAGCTATGTCAGCCTAGAACTGTTTTATCTGGGCAGCACTCTATTAAAGGACAAAATATACATTCAAGGCTAGGCTGGATGGGGCTCTGAGAAACCTGATCTAGTTGAAGACATCCCTGCTCAGTGCAGGGGGGTTGTATTAGATGACATTTGAAGGTCCATTCCAACCCAAACTATTCTATGATTCCATAGCTATTTTTTTTTTTTTCTGCTTCTTCATTAGAATTAACTATGATGATGATGTCAAAGTCACTTTCCAAAACAATTATGGGGCCTGGACTTAACATGGGAAGGAGAAGGGGAGCATACCTTGTTTCTCGAATAAATGGAGTTTCTGACTTCAGAGGACTCTGTAAGGTGTCAACGTGTCCCTTCGTATCTGTTCTGTCATGAGGTCATGTGTTTCTGCTTCTGAAAAACTGTCAAGTGTCCAATAGAGAGATGGTGCTAATGTTGATTCCTTTTTTTTTTTCTCCTTACACCCATAAAGTCAGCTGTGTGGAGATTTCTGCCAGGATCTCCTAAGAACAAAATAGAAAATTCATGCTTTTTAGGGGAATAACATTTTTGGGACTGTGCTCCCTGCTTTGTGCACTAACCCCTTGGGATTGTACCTCAGAAATTTTGAGAACTGTGCCACGTCAACAATTATCTGCCTCATATAGACTTCAGGTTTTAGGGAAGTGACAAAGTGAAAAAGGAACACAGCACGGTTTCCTCTGGTACGTTTTCCTTCTAGAATATGCATGTGTTGTAGAACTGAGCCCTACTCGACTTCTGGTTTTACTCAGTGGTCATTAGAATGGTATCTAGAATAACTGCCACTTTAAATATTTGCAGTAATGTTCTTCTTAATAGATATAGAAAACATTTTTCTTTTTACATTTAGTGGGTTTTGAGGCAGTAAAGTAATGCACTGCTACAAAATTCTGTATTCATTCATTCATGTTTCTTGCATACTTCTTAACACAGTCATGGCCGAGTGCAACCCCTGATTTATTTATTTTTTTTCCATAACTTTATTAGAGGGATAACAAGCCACTCCTCCAGTGTTCTTTAAAGCAAGATTGCAAATAAGTCTTTTTTTTTTTTTCTCTTTTTTTTTTTTTTTTCTTCTTCTTCTTCTTATTGGCAAATTGTTGGCTGTAGAGTACTGCACAAGTATAAACAACATGAGAGATCCTTTAACATAACATGAGAGAGCCTTTAGTCGCTTTGCTCCCTAGCTTTGGAACTCATTGCCAATTGAAGTAAGGAAAGCTCTGGCTGTTGGGACTTTTAAATCTAGACTTAAAAGTTATTTGTTCTGTTTAGCATTTTTAAAATGATTCTATTAGGAATTGTATGTGCTTCAGTTTTAATTTTAACTCATAATGATTGTAAAGCACCCTGGGATGCTTGCATGAAGGGCGCTACAGAAACCCAAGATTGCATTGTACTGTGTTGTAATGTATTGTATTATTACATGGTGCTAGAGTTGGACCACGGACAATTCATATAGAAAGTATTTGAATACTTAGCTAAAGATAAGGAGTGCGTGTTGGGGGGGGTTACTGTCTCTTCTTGCTTCTTTTCCCCCTTTTCTGTCAGTTATTTTATTAAACTAAATTAACATGGCAGTTATTCCCTAAGAAATGCCAGCATAATTTACTGCTGCAAAGGGGCTCAAAATGTAAACCAGATGATAAACTAAAAATAAAAAAGTCCACATTAAGATTTAATTGCACTTCCCTTTCTATATTGCGTTCTTATGTAAAATACATTACAAAGCAGTACTTTCTTTATCATTTCCTTCACTTTTAACTGAATTTCATTAACAGTAAAGAAATATATTGTCTTTGTTTCAGTAATGTCACTTGACAGTTAATCCCTTAACTTGATCTACATGTCTTTAAGTTTGGGTTTGGTGGGTTTTTTTTCTTTTTTCTTTTTTTTTTTTTTTTTTAATAAAGAACATGATAGCACTGACTGGAGCCAAGTATTGCACAACCATGTGATTTACAAGTTTCCCAGCTCGCAGCTTTGCCAGTGCAGGTCAATTCACACCTGCCACACTTATGCCATTCTGGTCCTCATGTTGCTTTTCCGCAGTGATTGTCAGAGGTAAAGAGTTGTGCGTGTGGCTCCTTCCTTCCCCCCTCCCCGCTCCAAATGCGTGCTAAACCTTGTGCATTGGAAGTGTCTGTTCAGGAATTAAATGGAGTTTAATTTCTGTCCATTAGGAAGCTACTATCCACATCGCCAATTAAGCCTCCTATTTAAGGGGCGAGGAAATACGTATGTCTACCTTTTAATCACTGCTGTGACTGGCTTGCAGAGACCTTCCCTGACTGGTTCAGTTATTACTAGCAGTTGTGGGAGGCACAGAGATCAGAGTGGTTATAAAACCCACCCAAAAGCTGAGCAAATTCTATAGGTGCTGTAGTGTTACTGTCAGCAGATTGAAAGCTGAGGTGTGTCTGTGTTAGGGGATGCAGGGCTGTAGGCATAAAGATGTGTCTGGAGAGAATTACTTGAATTGGTAATGATCTTTTTACCTGACAGGAATGAAAGCAAAGCAGGACCCACTTATTGAGAGGCAATGCAAAGAGACCAGTAGCTCTCACCTTGTCAGACCAGACTCATTGCAGTTCTTGGCTCCGACCATAACTTAGAAGAAAAGAGATGCATTTCTCAAAAAGACCTTAAGCAAAACTCCTAAAGCTTTTACATTTTTTTTTTCTTTCTTTTTATATTAATGATTAGGTTCTTCCTTTTTATTTCCAAGAAACATTATTTCCAGGAAAACCTAAGGCAAGGGTGAGCTTTGTCTCTCTTTCTTTGGACACTTCTTTAAGAACAGAATAACTAGTATCAGATTCTCCCTGATACCTTGCAGCAATGATCAGAGAACAGGTTTTTCAGGACAGCAGCAACCTCAGACCTGCCTCACTCTAAGCCAGGGAACAAACTACTCAAAAGGGAAAACTTCTGTTGCCCAGGGGTGGGAACACATGAAAGTTTCTCATCATATACACCTGTCTCTTAATTATTTTTATTTTTTAAGTACCAAGATTTCCTACACTGAGAGTTGCAGTTCTTCCATAAGCTTGCACCAGAAGAGGGGAGAAAACTGCACTAAAGCATAAGGTGTGCCTGGCTGTGCTACCTTTCCAAAGAATTTGATGCTTCTTAGTAAACTGTCATGGAGAAGGATGAGTTTCACGATGATGAAAAACTGGGGCACACATGGAGGATATCGTGTCATTGGTCTTTGTGGAGATGGAGATTTCTGCTCCCTAAATCTACCAAGTGTGTTTGTATTGGAATCGGCATATCTAGGCTCTTCCAGAATATTGGGGAGATACGTTTGTGTGTGTGTGTGTGTATATGTATGTACACGTATCACAATAAAATCCCGCCAGCAGATACTTGCCAGCTAGTATGTCCCCAGGCTCTTATAGCTGTGCTCCCCATTCTGCACTTATTGTAATGAGGGTCTTTGTGTGCTAAACCTAGTCTATCTACATTTATTTATTTTAATATGAGGGGTAACTAAGAACAATCTTTTAATAAATAGACCCTCAAAGTGCATGTGCATATTCCACATGGAAAGCTAGCTGAAACATTTCTCTGTTGAGATATGTTTGAGTTTTGCATCTTTTTATGAATTCTTCAGAGTGTCTATACTTTTCACAAACTCTTGTCAGTGAAAGGCAGCAACACAGAGGGGAAACTAGTATCTTGGCTAACAAAGCTGCTTAAAATGTCACCTTCATATGATTTTACTTAGCAGAAGTGAAGAATCCATAGCAAATTTCTTGCTTTAACTCCTTTTTCTCCTGGCAAATTTTGGTGTTTTTCTTAGGACAGAAAGAAGTTTGTTCCTGTGCTTTTAGCAACATAAATATCCTCCCAGAATCTGGGTCTAAATGATTAAGAATGATCAGAAGTACAGGTGGCTCATAAAGAGGCACGGGGCCTGAAACAATAAATCTGACACTTAAACATTTAAACAAAGGATAGGCAGAGGATGTTACATTTGGCACTAGAGAAGTATTAAAGCAAGCAATCAGAGGCATGAGAGATGCACTAACTGGGAGCAGAAATCAATGAAGTTCAAAGTAAAAGCTAGTCATATATTAAAAAAAAAAAATGTATTTAGTGAAAGAGATTACTATGCGATGTGGTGAAAGATCCAGCACAAGAAGTCTTCAAATCAATATCAGATGTTTGCTCTAGCTCAGCCACAGGTAACTTGGCTGAATTCAGAAATCACTAGGTGAGCTTCTAGGCTGTCTTTTAATGTAGAGTCCAAATAGATGCTTAAAACGGTCCCTTTTGGTTTAAAAATCTGCAAAAACTTGTGTAGGAAAAGGTATCAAAGAAAGGATTTATCCTAAATAGCAAAAGAAATTCAGCAAGACAACTGTTAGTGCTACTGTGTCTGATGACTTCTTGTCTGGACATTGTGCCTTAGGGCTCAACTTCATGCCAGACATCTGACGCTTTGCCTAGCAGAACAGTGGAATCCGAGAAAAGACTCACTGAAAATCCTGTCCTATTTCCCAGCAAGGAGATATTCCTTAACGTGGTGGATAATGCTGAGCAATTTTTAAGAGCCTCTTACAAAAACTGTACTGGAAGACAACCTTTGTGGTTGGTTGAAGATAGAACAATTACAAACATCTCTATCAGGAGAATGTATATATTTCATTTTTGTGGAAAAGTTTTATGTGCCCAAAGCTGCATTTAATGCATTAAGATATCTAAAATGTCCCCTGTCACACAAAGCATTTGCATTAGGACAGCATTTGGAAGCACATGAATTAGGACTGGCTTTTCCAGATAGGAAACAAGTCAGAAGCGTTCTGACCTGACTGGAACAGAGTGCTTGGAAATAAAAACAATCCACCTGAGAGGATGACTGAAGGTGTCTTTTAGCTCCAGATTTTCACCAGATCAGTCTAGTGAGATCTCCAAGGTCCCTCCTACCCCAGCCTTTATTCCTGTACCAGAAATGCTGGTTTGTCCTCTCCCCATCCACAGCGCATGATCTGGATTGTCCTCCTGGGCTCCAGCTTCTCTTAGTCTTGTTCCTTGTGTCCTGAGGAAAAGTGAGCACAGGTGTGCAGGCTTCATCTAGAGCTCTGCCTGGCGTAGGAACAGCAGGAGCCTGGAGGGGGAAATGGTTGGGGCTGAGGATGCTGTCTCCACATTACAGGCCTAAGAAGGAGGGATGGAGCTTACCCTGGAGTAGCTGGTCCTGTGGACTGGAAGTCCAGCCACATTTGGAGCATGGCTTCTGCGTTTGGCTTCATCCAGTGCCTCAAGATGGGTTTGTGATGGGCACTGAGATAGGAGCAGTGGGGAGGGCCCTTGAAAATGTGCATTCCCCATGCAAGCTGAAAGAGCAGCTTAAAGCAATCTGGTTACTTCATAACAGCTTTTTCAAGCAGATTTTTGGCTAAAATGGATAGTGCTTTCCTTACCTATGGACCTGTCCTGTTTCAGAGCTCTTCTGGCAAAGGCACTTGAAGAATCAAAGTCTCAGGGTGCAATAATTCAGCCCTCAAATATGGGACCATTTTCACTCCATGAAGAAGAATTAACTTATTAAATATTGATTATTTTGCATTTTATATTTTATCCAGGTTGATTTTAGGAAGGGTTTACCCAGGACTTTTACTACTAAGTACCTGCCATTTATAGTGTGTGGTAAAAATCAGGATTCTTAAGAAGATTAGTGTTGGACATCTGACAACAAAGACAAAAATGACTTATGTCTCCTTATCTTTTATAGGTTTAGGTTATGACTTTTTTTCCCTCTTTTTTCTTTTTTTTTTTTTTTTTAAGTCTAAGGCACTATACCATAAAGCTTGTAAAGCAGTTATGAAGTTCTTCAAATCTGAATTAACGTTTCCAACCTACCTATCTTTTTCTCTTTTAAGCTTTTAACCTTTGTAGATCTAAGACTAGTATCTTGGGAAGCAGCTTTTTATTTTAGCTTTATTTATATCTGTCAGTGGGAGATGCTTGGAAAACATTGGGAGAATGCTGCTCCGTCATGCAGCAACTGGGGATTTATATTACAAAATGGTAAAAATAGTGCAAGGTTCAGTTCCTTCAGGTGCTGAATCCTCATTTCTGATTTTCCAAATCTTCTCATGTGCGGATATATTTCTATACATGTATAAATATATGTGTGTATATATATATATATATATATGTAGATATGATTTGGGTTGTTTTTGGTTTATATCTTCCCTCATTATATTCAATGTAGCTTTACGTTTATGTTAATATGTACATTTATAATACCTAAAGACAACAGAAGGCAGAAAAGGAGGAGAAGACGATTTAGGCTATACAAGGATAGGAAGAAAGACATGCTCATATATTGGAAGAAAAGCTTGTGCCGTCATTTTAAATCTGCCTATAAGCAGTTTTAACTTATATGACCAGCATTTGCCGTGCAGATCTTTATTTCTCCTGACCCTGGCAACAGTATGGAGGTCAGATAGCCATCCAAGTGCAATGCCAAAGGCACAAACAAAAGTTTTTTTTTCTTCTCTGTCCATCTGTGGGTTTTTCCCTTATCCTATGCGTTTATAGGGCATATGACAACAAATTCTCTTGCATTACTTGCTATAGTTCAAGGTAATGGACCCAGGAATTTAACATAATCCTTCATATGCAATTAAACTGCCCATTTCACGATTCCTTGTCCAAAAAACAGCTCGTGGCTGGATATATTTGATCTGCTTTTATTTGGAGTGGCAGATGATAATTCTCTGCCATACCAGAACACAAGGAACAACATTTTGCCCTGGTTGGGTTTTTGCAGTACGTGGGCTGGAGTAGGCTGAGGCAGGTTAAAATCTTTTGATTTGGGGATAATCTTGTGTTATCTGTTTGGGGCTTGAATGTTTGCTTCTCATTTGAAAAATGTTAATGTAGACCCTCCTGAGAAATAAGCACTCCTAAGAGTTTGGCTTGTATTAAAACTGATGCTCATGATTTCTCCACAAACAAAAGCCACTGATAGTGGCCAGGGTGGGGGAAACAAAGTTACTTTGTGCTTTATGAAAAGATCTCTCCCCGCTACCTGCCAAATCTTCAAGTTCTTTTCTGTTCTGCAACTTTTCAGTATTCAAACTAAGTCTAGGGACAAAGACTCATAGCTTTTTTTTTTCTTTTTTTTTTTAAATAAGGTGTGTTAGGGTTGCAGCACTGGAACATGCTACCCTGCTGGTGCCTAGGGGTGTAAAGCAGAGGATTTATGGAATGGAAAATAGAGTAGAGCCTTAAAAGTTTGGCTTTAAAAAATGGAGACAGTAGTTTGACAGATTGTTCAGTAAATGTTCATTTTATTGAGAATTATAAAAAAGGTGCTTAACGCCTCTGTGCCATTAATATAATACATTAAAAGGTTACTGTCAAGATTAGTGTTTCAGCTCTGAAAATTGACTGTAGGGTTTATGGGCAGCACTGTTCATATTCTGCTTGGAAGACGAGGTATCTTCTACTTACCACTTGACAAAACCATTATGTTGTTACAAGGCTTTATACTGAAAAACCTGATAAATAGTAAAACACAAAATCTCATTTGAAAAGCAGGAGAATAGTTCCTGTCAGTCTTATAGCCAGATTTAGCAGATGCGGGCTTGAATGTAAAACAGTTGTGAAAATAGCCAGTGTCAAACTAGTACAAAATTAAACTTGTGGGGTGTTCTGTTTTCAGTGTCTGTTATTGTTGAAGAACTCCATTTCAAAAGCATGCATTCCTTCCTACAGAAAAAAAAATCAGATTCCTTAGTTGAAATTAATTAGCATTCAGAAACCAGATAGCATGTTTTTGGGTATTCATGAGATCTCTGTTTGAAAAAATGTTTTTAACTTGTAGAAATGTGTTGCAACACACAGATGGGAAGAAAAAGAAAAAAAAAATCTCTTTAGCAAGCACTGTGTGTAAAAGGAATATTACATTTTGCACGCTCCTGATTACCCTGTGTAAACAGTTTTTGACATCTGTCTTTATAGTTTTCGAGGAGAGGAAGACTTTGTTAAAAGAACCATTTTTATACAGCAGTCACCATTTCAGTCTTGCTTTACCTGTATTATGAAAGCAGATGGTCTGCATGTCTTTTGAATATTTATAACTATCAAAAACAATCTCTTGCTATTCACCCTTAGGCTTATGAGATGTCAGGACTGTTCTGGTTGAAAAAAAAATCATCTTGGGTGTTTACAGAAAGAGGATTACATTAAGCTGAAATGACTATACATTTTCCAGTTTAATATTTGTCCATCAGCTGTTTAATCGTATTTAGATAATTGTGTAAATAAGTTGTTGCAGCCCTTGCCCCTTACACGAAGCAGGCTCGAAGCTTTAAACACCGATGAATGAGTTGCGAAAAAAGCTTGGATTTATTTTTTTCCTAGTTAAACAACCTGGAAGGCCCAAATAAGTTTTGGTTACAATGCTTATTTTGAGGGAAATGTTTCATTTGCAAAGGAATCCCTGATATCTAATTCAGCCAAGTTGTTTTAGGAAGCTGCTGTGTCTGTTACTCTCTGCTAAGTCTGTTAGCATGTGTTTGTTCTGTGTAAATACTGCAGCCCAACTACCCCTTCATGAGGCATGAAAACAACCTCATTCTGCCCATATAAAAATAATTTTAAGGTTATTTGGGGAAGTTTTGGGACTGTGGGGGTTAAAAGCTTTTTTGACTGGAAGCTGAGCAATCACTGATAACAGATTTTGCTGTGGTTGGTTGATTTGGCAGAAAAGCATGAACAGTTTTGGTTTAGATGATTGAATTAACCTGATTAACATTGTTTTTGTTGTTTTGCAAAAAGGACAACAGTATACTTTTAGCGTTTATAGAACAATACTTCACCTGGTTGGAAAGCAGCATTAGAGGCAATGGCTCAGAAATGCCTCCTGTGTAACATCTGCAGCAGTGGCTGCAGCGACCAGGTGGCACAAAAGTCTCAGGTCCTTCCTGGGTCTTGCAGGACACACCTTGCTGAAAGGTGTCCGATGCTACTGTTTTATTGGGTTTTATTTGATGGGCATGTGAAAAAAGTTCTGGTTGAGATTTATGATATTTCCCCAGGGTGTTCCTTAACTTCTTTGGGAAATGATGGTGTCTGGTTTTCAAATCTCTGGTATTTAATGTTCCTGAGAGAATGGGATTTGGTTCTGATTATGCTGGGTGAACCTCAGCTGAACTTCAGAACCAATTCTATCCCTACCTCCACACGGTTGTTGGATGCCTAATTTTAATTAACTTATTTGGCTAAAAAAAGAGCACTTGGGCTGCAGCAGATGGTATCATTCCAGAATAGTGGGATTTCTGTGAAGGTGGCACCATTTCAGATGACATCTCCTGATTCTGAGAACAGGACTGCAAGTGATGTGGTTGGGGGTAGGGAGGGATGGAGAGAGTGCAAAGAGGGAAACTTTGGATCTTGAGGTCTCACAACTTACTTTCAAGGATAAACTTTGAGGAGATACATCAAGATTGCAGATCTGTGACCAGTTTTCACGTTCTATCAGTTTTCTTTGCGACATGTGAAAAAGAAATCAGATCATGGGTGATGAATGTGATGCATTAGAATATTTGTATGATATATTTATATTCATCATTCTTATATGTAGAAGGCATCTGCCTGTGTGCCTCACAGATAAGGAATGCCTATGTACAGTATTACCTGAATATGATGTGCTTCAAATACAATAATTTTCATTTTGATTATTGAAAAGTGTAAGCCAAAACATGGGGAGCTCCTTACATATAATGACCTGGGAAACAAGAAAAACTTGAATATGCCTCCAGTCTAGATCGTGGATTTCTGAAGAGACCACTAACTCATATGGTTAATCTGTACTTTTGGGCCCTAAGCATAGTGGGCATTTGTATGTGTAGGTTGCCATTAAAATATACAGGAATTATATAGGAATTTCAATAGCAAAGTGCATCTTTCTGCACTGACGTGACTGCAGGTTTGATGACAACATAATGAATAAAGCATAGAAACAATGAAATTCAATGTTGTCAAGTTATTTTTCTGAGTTAACAAGGTAGTAATATTTTATCTGGCTTGTAAAATTTTGCCTTCAGTGAATTAGTAAATAAATCATTGTTTCTTCCTGATGAGGATTCTTAGAGTAGGTAATATCACTTGAATGTTTGCATGAAGTGTTCTCAAAGAAAAAGCAGGATAATTTTCATTTTAAAATGTGTGTTAATGTCTCTGTGTTAGTTTTTTTTATATCTACTTTGAAGCGCTAGAGTAAAATCTCAATATTAGCCATCAGAGCCTGAAATTCACATAGTGTCAAAGAAACTAAAATTCCTGGCAGTGTTATTTAAGTAGACCAGTCCCCTATTTGCTTGTAAAATAAAGTAACTACATTAAATTTATTCCTGAAGAAGCAAGTGATGTCACAAACTGCCACATCATTGACATATCTTTGTAAAATGACGTGGAAGGGAGGACTAGGAAATCCTAGACAAACACCTTCATCAACAATAGGTAACTTGCTAAAATTATTATTAATGTACACGTTTTTGTACTTACTAAAGTTATTTGGGCAGGAGAAGACATCTGAAAGGGGCAAAGTAAAATGAGAGAAAACTGCCCTGGAGTCGGAATGACATCCACAAAATATGCACAGGCTAATATGGGATGGTGGCCCATTACATGTGCAGTTCCCCATTTCACACGTGCAGGCCTGCAGGTTTTGCATGTACAGTAACTGTGAATTCATATAATTTACCAGTTCAGATCCAAAGCACTTGTGAAATCACACCTTATGTATCACGTTCCCTTGTTTAAAATCATTTAATCTGTAAAAGAGCTTAACCAATATTTTCGGAAGTGTTAGACATTAATGATACCACCGTTATATTGGAAATTGAAATTGGGTTCAGCTGAGCTTGGTTCAGGTCATTCAGGCTACAGTTGCAGTAGTCTATTAAGAGTTCATTCTCCTTTTATACCCCTGACAAAGGCTTCTAGCTAATTTCAGAAATGCCAGAGGAATATCAAGGAATGGTAAGAATTTTGGTGATTCAGAGAAACATTAAAATAGCTGCCTGGTGAGTAGAGGGTATCCACATTTGTCATAAATAATACTGCCTCACTCTAGCAATTCTGAGCCTCCACAAATAGCATGTTACTGAGTAATACGTTAGAATATAGTTATAATGAACTTCACTAAGATCAATAATCAAGGTACTTTTACTCAGAAGCTGAACTAGCCTTATAAAAGAAGACTTATAGTAATATTTATTGCATTTTTATTCCAAACTCTTTCTTCCAGTGGTTATAGCAGTTTGTGTAACAAAGGGTTGATGCTCTACATCGATTTTATGACAGCACAAATACAGCTAAGTGTTACATGCTGAATAGCGAAGAAACATAATAATAAAGGCTTTGTCTTCTTCACCATCGTTATTTTCTTAGTACACTGGACAATTCTTGTAGTTAAGCTAAAAGTAACTACTTTCCACATAGAAATCTAAAGGGTGGCAAAGTTCAGTCTATTGAAATTACATTTGCAAATTCTGTTGTTCATACTTCATATACTGAGTAGAATTTTAAAGTTGGAGCATTATCTCATTTTGCAAGGCTTAGTCTTAATTGATTTTGTAAAGGAATGTACTGGAACTGAAAATTTTATGCATTGTAAATTCCCCTATTTAAAAATTGGTCAAAACCGAGCAGAAGGTAAACTTCTCACTGTAGCTATCTGGTATCTTGAGAACCTTTGAGAAAAAAATATCTATATCATCCTTTAGTCTATTTTACAGCCAATATTCAGTTACAGAATTAAACATGACAATGAGAGCTCTTCTTAAGCCTGTTTCTGCAAATCACTTAAAATACCCTGTTTAGGAAAAGCAAGTCTAGGTTTGTTTTGTGTTGTTACATAAAAATTCTATTTTACTGTAAACCACCTTATTTTATCCTACTAGTAGGTCATTCAGATAAACTTTCATCCTATGATTTTCTGGGGTCTGCCCTGTGATAAGTGGCTCAAAGGGAGTGGGCAGGGATAACTTGGGGCATTGCTTGCATTTCTAGAGTCAGTGTAGGGTTTGGATACCTGTAAACTTGTGTGGGTGCACGAAGGGTGAATCAAATTTAAAAGCAGAAATAGTACAAATAACATGCGCTTTCAAGATCAGCATCGTCCGTCCAGAGCCCATCCCGTTACCTGATGTTTCTTGATCAATAACTTTGTTCTTCCCATAGTACACCTGCTTTTTCTGCTCCTGTTTACAATATACCTTGGTTTATTTTTATGCTCAATTAATGAGTTTTTTAAAAGGCTTTGGACGATAGGATTGAAAATGCAATATGGTTCTCAAACTCTAAAAATATAATGGTTTCAACATTTGAAATAATTTGTGCTTTGACTTGTACTGCTCTGTATTACAGATTTTTTTTTTTCTTCTCCCCTTTTCATACAGAGTATGATTTCTTCCATTGTGAACAGCACTTACTATGCAAATGTCTCAGCAGCAAAATGTCAGGAATTTGGAAGGTGGTATAAACATTTCAAGAAGGCAAAAGATATGATGGGTAAGCAAAAAAAAAAATTGCTGTGATGGTGGATACATACCATTATGTGTCACGTTGAGGTCTGTCATAGTCATATAAGAAGCCAGGTCCCTTCACGATAAGTTTAGGATGCTTTTGATGAGTAGATGTAGAAAGTACATATATAGTGAAAGAATTCATTTAAATAAATATTTGCTGTTGAAACAGCCAAACTGACTTGGGTTTCCAGAGATGTAAAGCTGTCATTCTGTAAATCTGATCTTCTACCATCCAGAATAATTGTTTAAAAAACCTGTTTCTGGAACTGTGATGGACTGATTTTTTTCATGTGTGTGTTTTTTTCTCACTCTGGCTAATGTATATTTAAAGAAACAGGCTTCTATAACTATCATTGCCTTCCAACAAGAATGCTGTGATTTTATAAATTCACATCTTTCTCTAACTTTGGGACAGTGATTTCAATTCATTTTAACAAATAGTTATTATGACAATTGTTTTCTTGTTGTAGGAAATATGAATAAATTAACAGAGAAAAAAATCCATCAGTGGGACATAATTGTTCAGTAATACCTTCATCTTTCTGTTATGTCCCTTTTTAAAACTATTTCTTAAACCTGTTAACATAATTTTGAACACTTTATGTCAGAAAATTTCTATGTAGGTTTCAACAGAATGAAGAAATGGGGCCTCAATTTGGACTGAATTTTGAGCTTGACTTAGCTTTCTGTATTTGAAGCAAATAATTCATCTACCAAAACAGGTTCTTTGCCTTTTATAGCTTAAGGCTGTAATGAAGACAATGCATCACTTTTGTGATAATTGCTTGAATTACTGTTCCAAGTGAATGCCCCACTTGGGTTAATCTCTACTTTCCGCTAGTGAAATAAGGCGACTTCTTTCCTTTATCTGTGTCGTACCTTCTGTACAACACCAAACCCTTCTTCTGAGACCACCAAAGTCGGTGGTGAGGTTTCACTTGGTTTCAGATGGTCCCTGTGCAGAGCACCTGCCTGGGGGGTGACCTTTCCGCAGCATCCTCTCCCACCTCCGTTGCTTCAGCGCTCCTGCTTTGGGCTAGCCCTGCAAAATTTGACTTATGTGACCTGCAAAGACAGGTTCACCATCCATTTTTCAGGGACAATGAAGCCAGTGCATAGGAAATATGCGTGTGCTTGTATATTCCTGTGTAACCTAATGCTGGAAGAAGAGGCAGCATTGTCCCCAAAGCCACATGGATGAGGAGCACTGGGTGCTCTGCTGGGGGACTGATCCACACTATGGGTTCCAGAACAGTGCAGTTTTTTGTTTTGTTTTGTTTTCTAATTTTCTGCCCATGATAGGATAGAGGAGAAAGGCAGTGCTGCAGGTGGGGATCCAGGTGCTGATTTCTGTTTCCAGCTCTCATCCGTGTGGAAGAAAGGGTGGTCTTGCACTGAATGACTGTTAGTGAAGATCATAATTACTATGAAAAGCTCATATGCTGCCTTTTTTAAAAAAAAAATATGTTTTACTAGTATAAGAAAAGAATTGCTGCACCACCTATGAAGATACTAGAGTTTTGGTTTCCAGATAAAGCATATTTTCTTAAAGCTATTTCCAGACCAGCATTGCTGAAGCTCTAGAACTGAGATTGATTAAAATGAAAGAGTGATATACATTGATAAAAAGGACACTCCTTTACTTCAGCCTAGGGTTATTTTATATTGTCTCATCATGCACAAGAGGGGAGCTGGGAGCACTCTTGTAGTTTAAAAAACTGTGTTGTTAATTAAAAAGGAGGGTGTGTCAAGGCAGATGAGTTAACATAAGAAAAAAATCAACCATGTTGCAAGTCACTGAAAAAAAACATGCATACATGGTTGCAAGATAAAGCAGCCCATCTGTGTAATTTACATAAATTATACTAGTTCCTAGCAGTCCTGTACAATTGATGCAGCATCTAGAAATTAGCAGAGCATGGGGAGGTCCACACCCCACCCTACTAGTTACAGATTTCCAGTGGCTGAGAACTGCAGATGTTGTAGTGGGGACACCAGGAGAGGAACAAACCAGTCACTGGGCGATTCTCTCTGTTTGGGGCACGCTTTCCTGTAATAGCCCTCCTTACTGTTTGCGCAGATGCATTTACTCTTTCACTTGCGTCTTCTGCAGTGCATGGAGTGGTTTCCCTTCTCTGGCTTTTGTCCCCTCTCATGTTGCTAACTGCCTTGTCAGAAGCCCCCTGCATCCATCACTACAGGGATGCGTTCTGCAGCCTCACGCTCATGGTTCAGTTGCATTGTGCTTTTGCAAAATTCTCAGGAAGTTCGTCGTATGTGATTTCCAGCACATAGTTTTGCCTCTGATGTTCTACTGGTTCCTCTAATGGCCCAGTGACGATCATGGGCAATTTGCTGGATTTTTTTTTTTTTTTGAAAAGTATTCACTACACCATTATTCATAGGTAAATTTTGAAGGCAAATAGCTGCAATAGGGATGTTATGGGCCTGCTGATCTAGGGTGGAGAGTACAGTAAGCTTGAACCTGAACACGGCATTTCATATTTATTTTTATTAACTCGTCTTACAGGGAGCACAAAGTTTGTGATTTTCAGTCTTAATGTTGGCTTTTTCAATGTTTCTTTTCCACCATAGTTGAGATGGATAGCCTTTCTGAACTGTCCCAGCAAGGTGCCAACCATGTCAACTTCGGTCAGCAGCCGGTCCCAGGGAACACAGCCGAACAGCCTCCATCCCCTGTTCAGCTTTCTCATGGTAGTCAACCATCAGTTCGGACCCCGCTTCCAAACCTGCACCCTGGACTTGTATCTACTCCCATTAGCCCTCAGCTGGTAAATCAGCAGCTGGTAATGGCCCAGTTGCTGAACCAGCAGTATGCAGTGAACAGACTTCTAGCCCAGCAGTCCTTAAACCAACAGTACTTGAACCACCCTCCTCCTGTCAGTAGATCCATGAACAAGCCGTTGGAGCAGCAGGTCTCTACAAACACAGAGGTGTCTTCCGAAATCTACCAGTGGGTCCGTGATGAACTGAAACGAGCAGGAATCTCACAGGCAGTATTTGCACGTGTGGCTTTTAACCGAACTCAGGTCAGTCCTCTTTTTCTTTTTTTTTTTAAACTTAAGAGTCTCTTCTTTTTCTCTCTCTTTAGTAAATATCACCTTTTAAGTCTGTCTTCTCATTTCTGCCTGTAACTTAGCTCCTATGAAGGAACCATGCTTCCTTGCAGGACCAGAGTCCATGTTGATACAGTACAGAAACCTTCAGTGATTGGTTTGTGGCAATACCCACTGTTCTTTCAGACACTTTGATTCCTCTCCAGTTGTGATCGTTTCTGAATATCTTAATCTTCCCTGGGAAAGACATGAGCAGCTCTACACAGAACCATTCACAAGGTCACTCAACAGGTTGCCTTTTGCATTGTGAAGGTATAACCTGTACTGACCACATGCATGTACTGAACAACCTGTTTTATTTCACAGTTATACTTGAGAATTATTTTTTTTTATTCATGTTTGCATTTATTTGTAATATTTTCTAGTGAAGGCCTTAATAACATCTTTTCAGGCTTCCAAAAAGATTTAAAAATAAAAGCTTTATTTTTAGGCCATCTACTATTTTCATGTATTTTTGTAGCTTGTGGCAAAAACATTAGTTGCTGAGATTGCTAATGTCCACATCAGAACATATACTTCAGCTCTTCAATGCAGAAAAAAACCTAGCCTTAGCAAAGCTGATAAGTAACACTAAAATGTGTTATTTTTTACACCTGTTTTCAAAGCTAACCCTGTTATAATTTATTCTGCTCTATGAATTTAACTTAATGCCATGTTGCATGGAATTTAATCAAGCAGAAATTATGGAGGAAATGTCAGTATATCCAATGCAAATAATAAGATCTCAAAATTTTAGAAGTCTGTTTTAACAGAAAATAAACCAAGAATTTTTTTAAAATGAAATATTTTTTAAAACATAAAGGTAAATTTGCTTTGGATTCCACATTTTTAAACTTAAGTAACAAATAATTGTCCATTGTAGAATACAGTTAAAAAAAAAATCATTATGTGGGCTTCTCTCGAAATGCTGATGTTTCTCCCTGCATAGTTTAAAGAATAAAAATTCCAGTTCAAATGCACTGTTACCAGGTTTGAATCAGCATATCATTTGTAATTGTTCTGTATTGTTATCACCTTTAAAATTTTACATCCCCCTTTAACTAAAAGAAAGTAGAGCTCTGTGTGTGTCGTTCCTCTTAACAGGAAAGGGGGTTTTCAAGATCTGGGTCTCTCATACCAGATTTCATGGGATACTTGAACTCATGCAAGGATTACTTTCCTAAGTTAGATTCAGGCAGTGTCAGTTGTTATATTTACAAATAAGTGACATAGAGTTTCATTTAATACAATGCTTAATATTTTAACTATTGATGCTATCAGGTATTGAAAAAAACATAATAGTAGCTTAAAGTCACCATGGTTTGCAGCTGCCATCTTACCTGGGAAAAAGGCCAAGTAAATAGTTTATTAGATACTTCTGAGAAAGACTTGCCTGAAAGCAGTTTGTTTTCTCACAGCTTCCTCCCTGCTCCAAAGTTGTTTGTTCATGTTTTTGTCAACTAGTTTTGCATGCGGCTTTTGGTCTCTACCATTTGTGCATGAACAGTATTTGTTGCCTCAAATACAAGGATGGTAGGTTCTGACTGAACATTGAATTTATATGACAAAATGTAGAGGATGCTCTTAGATGTGATGAATGCAACTGTAAAACCAGATTTCTAGTGTAAATACTGATTCCTGATTACTTTATATTTTTCTCACTGCAAATGTTATTAAATATTTGTTTGAAGTTAAATTCTTCCACAGATGTTGTGGTTAACCAGCTTGGTAAAATATGTTCAAAGTGACCCAAAACTGGGAGGAAACCCCAAAATGAACGTTGAAAACAACTACCGTTGAAAATATATGAAATATATGTAATATTTTTTGGCAATTTTCAACCAAATCTACTCGAAAGAACACAGAGTAGTATCCCTGTATCCTAAAATTATGTTAGCTAGTCATATTAGTATTTGCAGTTAGCTACCTAAGACTCTGCGGTACTTGTTATGTATTGTGGCAAACATAGGGAACAGAAAGGAAAAATACTGGGAGCCTAGGCAATATTAGCTTCAGTGTTGCCAAGAAATAGCTCCGCATATTTTTAATATGAAAAGGAGCCTCACTGAAATCCAGAGAAGTTTGTTGTAAGCACATTCACCTTAGCAAAACTGAAAATTGCTAATTGTACCCACAGTAACAGCTGATGTCCAAGTATAAATACAGATAGAGATACCAGTGATTCTTATAAGAAAGCCTTTGAATTTATTTTACTACTTGTACTTCAAAATTTATCTCAGGTTATTCAAGGATACATCACATTTAACAAAAATTAGGGCAGCACTTTAATAACTGATGATATTTTGATGTTATTTTCTAATATTAATATAATATCTTTTGTCTTTTTTTTTTTTTTTTTGGCTAGAGCAAGTGGAAATGCCTGTTTAAATTCATCTGCTGTTTTCTGAGATAAGAAGCTAACTCAGGCTTACCACTGACATTTTTTAAACTGTCATAAGCATATTTGAGCTGTGTCCAGGGACCATATCATGCCATCAGTTTCTGAAGGCAAAAGAGCTCACTGAAATTGGTTAGGAGTTCTGTGTTAAAAAAAAAAAAAAAACAAACAAACCCTGATGTCAAGATACCATCTCAGATGGGGGGAGAGATTTGCTTTCAGCATAAAAGTGAAGGAAGGAAGTGAACTATAAACTAAGAGTAATTTAGCTTCATATTTCGGCAATAAAAATGCACTTTGGTGGAATTGCTGAAGATGTTGGCATGTCTTGTTTTACAGACTTGTGCTCCACAGTATGAATGCAGAATTTAGTGGCATTTTTGGGTGCGATTGGGTGATTCTGAGTTTAGTGTGGTAATTCAACACTTGACCCTAATTTTTGAGACATTTTGATTTTTAGGTAAAACTGTTGACTAGAAATACTTCTACTTTTCTCAGCTCAAAGGAAAAATTTGGCAAAATTCTGAAAACTAAAGTGTCTTTTCTTTTAATTCTCATCTATTTATAAGGTAGAAAAAACCCTCAGCCACACCTAAGAAAACTGAAAGAGGATTCTTAATATTTTCTTGGATAACTTCCCCCCTACCCGTAACTTCAAAATGGTAGTTTCAAAAATGTGTAGTTCTCAGGAATATGCCTTGCAAAGTTTCATCAAAGAAGAGTCCAAAAACTTATAACTTGAATTAAAATTAGTATCTATGTGTGCACAATGGAACAATTGTTGTAGGCAGCAGAAGTGGTTCTGGAGGGTAGAGCACATCTCCCCATGAGAAACTGCACAATGGTCCTTCTAAGGAAGCCTTCAGATCTCAGTAGGGTCTGAAGTTGCATTTGTCCTTCAGCAGTGGCAATTCCAGCTCACTGGCTGTGAAGAAACAGATGGAATGCTGTTAGTGCCTCTTCGTGGAAAGGTTTGTTGGGTCAGGCCTTGTGCTACCAAACCTGAGTTTCGCCTCAAGCGTGGCTACCAAATGTGTCTACTGATCTCTCTGTTTGCTAGGGTAATTTTGGTAAATTGAGCTGCTTTTGTTCCAGTCGCCATTTGACCAAATTAATAAACATAGTATTTTTTCCAGCCGACGACAGTGCACCGTGCAGACACCTCTGCTCTCTTAAAAGGGCAAGTTAATTTTTTTTCCTGCACTTTGCTGGCTGGAAAATGGCATTTATGATCAGCTCTCTGGCCCTGGTGGCAGGAAGCAGCTGTGGGGTGATAGCACTGATGGAGAAGCCCCCTCAAAGCATGGTGCCCTACACCAGCCTCTGCCCCAGCCTTCTGTCAGCAGAGCGGCTCATCTGCCTCTGCAAATTTGCACTTAAACTGTGAGTATCTCTGCTCCGTTTTGTTCTTTTTGCCGTTTGTTCTGCTGAACCACCTTCGGAGCCGTAAACAAATAAACTCCTCCACTGTTTCTGTCATGTGTTTGTAAATGTAAACATGAGTCAGGGAACGGAAAGCTTGGGTTCCCACAATCAAGTCTGACATTTGACTTGAAGGTGTAGCTGAACCTGGTGCATGGCAGGGTGATGTGCACGTACTGCGCGAGCGAGGAATTGCGTTAGTCATGGTTGTGGTTGGAACTGTGGCTCCTTGGGGCTGCCGGTCTCTGTTTGTGTTCACTTTCAACCCCAACATTGACTGCGTGAACTCAGGTGCTCCTGCACGGAGGTGACCTCTCGGCTCCACCTTCGCGGAAGGAGTGGGAATGCTTTTTGCTGCTTTTTCCATGTCTGACCATTGTAATTTTTCTTCTTCCCAACAGTGGTGGTCTTTCACTTCAAGGTTTGGGAGTACTTCTCAGTGTTTCTGCCAGATACCTTTTCTCTCCCCTGCTTTCTACTTCACCTCCATGCTTGTTTAAAATATTAGCTGCCAGGATACATTGCCTTTCATTCATGTGTAACGCCTTTTCTCATACATGAAAACTTCTGTGTATTTAGGACTGTGCTCATGCTAATTCTGGGCAATTGCTGTTTCGAGAGAGAACGCTTAGATGCAGTAAACGGCTCCATGTAATTTTTTTAAAAAAATCTAAGTTTACACAAACCACCTTCTCAGCCACTTTTTTTTTTTCCTTCCACTTTGTCTTTGGCGCACTTTATTTTCCAGTAAAATGAAAAATGAAGATGGATTATTCAAAATTGATAACAGTAATGGACCATCATGTAATGTTTTATTGAATTTGAGTTCTGTAAATTATGTGGTAGAGAGAAATTTGCCTGCTTAAGTATAACAGAAATTGCCACTGTATTCATATAATTCTTCGTAGTGTAATTTAAGAAAAAGCACACTATCCATATCACTATTGAATAAAAGGTAAAAAGGTGCTATTACACTATCATGACAGCTCTCCTCTTGCTACTAAGCGACATAGATAAATGTGTCTGCTTATAACTTGCCTGGCAGGGATCCAGGCTTGTGTGTGGGGCTTGCAAATAATCTTCTGCCTGGACATGGGATGGGAACACCCTGCAATGGAGAGGAATAGCGTTCGGGGATGTTCTGTATGTTTTGGAGAGGTTTGGGCAAATTGCATTTTTCTTCTGGGAGCTTTGAAGTTCTATCAAGCTGATAAAATCTATTTCAATCAGTGATTACGTTCAAAGAGGAGACAAACTGGGGGCCAGACAGGCAGTGTTTTTGTTCATATTGGCAGACACTTTCATTTATCTCCATTTTTAAAGAATTCATAATTGGTTTTTGAAAGCCTTGATAATATTTATTGAACATTTTTGTGCAATTAGGAATAAATTATACTTGTGATGACATGTAAACTTTTTTTTCAGTAGGACCTGGTAACATTTTAAGAAAATACATTTTCAGTGCAAAAAGAATACAAGGGAGAAACACTGAGGAGAACTCTGATCCTAACAGTGTTTGTTATAAAATCTCAATGCAAAAGAGCATTTAGCTTTTATGCAACCTGAGGTACAATATCAGGACATCACACCAACACTTGTGTCTTGGCAAACCAGTTCAAGCCTGGTAAAACAATCAATAAATCTCTGCACGTCAGCTTGGGGCAGGATGTGAGAGCTCATATTTTCTTTCTAGGATTTTCCCATTTTACATCTTGTCAAACAATCTTTAGCTGAAGTTTTGTGCTCAGAAAATTGAAACAGTAGCAATGAAGTAATATTTGAAACAGGCAAACTGTATTGTAAAGCTTTGCCTGCACCTGGTACTACACCTTATTTTTTAATGTTATTTCCTCACATATTTTGACCTCTAGGCTCAAAGCTCCTAGAAGCAAACACTTCCTGCTTGTCTTCTCCTCACTCTCTCAACTCCCCTCCTCTGCTCTGCTCCCAGCTCATGCAAAGAGTCATGGCAGTGATGGGGGAAGGAGAGGGGAATTAGTACTTAATGGCATTTCTAATCACCAAGAGGTGTCCTGCAGCAATGGTTGTACTGACAAATGCAGGAAAAATACAAAAAACAATTTTCTTTGTTTACTAATTTCACTGACGGGGAAAGTTATACAAGAAAAACAGCCTTTTCTGCTTTTTTTAGCTGCTCACTATGTGGCAAAGGCTTGTACAAGCAAACATTTTCTATTATGGGCTAAAGTATTTTTCAAGGACATTTCCTGTGGCTAACAGTGGGCTGTCTGTTAGTAAGGAGTCTCCTCTCCTGCCAGTGATCACTCCACTCGAGTTTAGGTTTTTTTTCTTTTTAGTCCTGGTGGGGTTGTTTTCAGCACAGTAGCAGTCAGAAATCACATGTGTTTACACCTCCGTCATACATCCTGTGCTCTGCAGACAGCTTTGCCTTGTCTCCAGTGGCACAAAATCATTTTTTGCCTCCCTTGGAGGATGGGTCATGTAACCATATCACTGACAAACAATAGTAACTGTGAGTTTGAGAACTTAGAAGTGGAAAAAAATGTTAGGCGATAATTTAATTTTCGTATTTTCTCATAAGTAAATTTATTATTAGACTTATCGTTAAGAAAAAAAAAATCAAAACTTATACTCCTCTCAAATGCCACTTTTGTCTGTAACTCATTTCTTTACCTTCTGAGTAGTTTCTACCTGGATACCAGAGAAGAGGAGGGATGAAGAATAGTGGTAAGAAAGTATCCCTCAGGATTATTATTATTTTTTAATCCTCCTCCAAATTACTTTTCCTGCTTAGTGCTGGAGAGACTTTATGTTTTCCATCCCATTCCCTCTTGTGTGTGCAAGCACAGAAAGGGACAGGAGGATCACACTGGCCCCAGTGTAGTGGTAGCATCTCCATCCCCATTGCCTCTGGATGGAGGGGCAATGGGGCATATGAACAGCTCAGAACCATCCTGGGTGGGCTCTGACCCTGGCTAAGCACAGCTGAGAGCAGCAGCTTTGCAGCAGAACCTTTGTAAGGGGCTTTTGCCTGGTAGGATCAGACCTTTGAGAGAGGTGACAACTACCATAGGTGCTGTGAGCATCAGACTTCCCTACAGAGGAGGCTTGGGCCATAGCTTTCTGTTGCAATCTCTTAGGAATGGGTATCTACAGTCAGGATTGACTCTCTTAGTTCATTTTAGCTTTTTATTACGTGCCTCCTTCCCTCCCTTACCGCAGTTAACTTAAAACAATTCTTTAGGAAAGGAAACATTGAGTTCTGTTATTCCTTTAAAATCACAACCATGTTCCCTTGTCCTGCTAGCAATAAAACCCTCCTATACCAACCCTGTCCTTGTCCCAGCACGGCGACAGTATTTATTCTAAAAAGAAGTTTACATTTGCTTTTGCAAAAGTTAATTTTCATATCACCATCTTGTTGCTTCACGACAGTGGAGTATTTTGTAGCCTGGCATATTTAAAAGGACGATTTGGCAGGGGGCAGATTTCAAGAACCTGTTGGCATTAAAGTTCTAGTTGCACTCACAGGTTCATAAATATTTTATCTTTTAATTAGGTGTCCCAGACTGCCTGCCCTGCTCTATTGCTGAGAACCAAGATGAAATGATTACATAGGAAACCTGGTGTGGTCTGTATAAGCTACTGGCAGCACCCTATGGTCTGCAGCCTGCCCATCTTCGGCTCACTGCTACAGATGCCCTGTTTGCTGTTTTCCTCTCATTCCCCAGTGCTCGCTTTTGTCTGTTGTTGCTGGACTCTGGTCAAAGGACAGCGATGGCAAGTGGACTTAGGAAATTGAACCTGCACAGCAGGTACCCAAATAAATAGCCCAGGTAATGGACTAGGTGAGGATTAGGGTTGTCCTGGTGAGGGAACAAAGGGGAGCATCCAATAGTGAGTTTCCTTGTTTGTTGTTAAACTCCAATATACAACTCCAAAACCAAAATATTGACTTATAAAATCTAGGGACCTGCATCAGTTAACCAGTACTTTAGGAACGTTGTTAGTTTATCATCTCAGATTAGTTGTGAAATATCACTGTTTAAGTTGCTAGAAATGCAGAAAGACTGGTTGGTTTTTTTTAGATGGCTATGCATTTTTTCTGGGAAGCCTGAGAACACCCCAGTGTCATGCCTCTGGACTATCTGTATTTCACTTATTCTTCACGTCTTTGATTGTTGACTGTGAAAGATTTCATGGCAAGTTAAGCTAGTAAAAGGAAGGAGACCTATTAGGCAGATTCAGTTTATGTTGTATGTAAAACAGATGCTTAATAAAATTAAGGGTACAACTGAGGCTCTCTGCTACCTAAATTGCCATTAACATATTCCTATGTGGAGTGAACAGTGCATTTGCTGCTCTCATTTTCAGCCCAGTGGAAAGAAGAAGAGGACTGATAAGCAGGGCAGGGTTTTACAGGCGCTCACCTAGGCTAACTCTCCAGCCTATTTTTTTCTTCCCTCCCTACAGGGCTTGCTCTCAGAAATCCTCAGAAAGGAAGAGGATCCCAAGACTGCCTCGCAGTCCCTGCTGGTAAACCTTCGGGCTATGCAGAACTTCTTGCAGCTGCCAGAAGCCGAACGAGATCGGATTTACCAGGACGAAAGGGAAAGGAGCCTGAATGCAGCCTCCGCGATGGGCCCTGCGCCGCTCATAAGCACACCGCCCAGCCGGCCTCCACAAGTAAACCACTCTCTTTGTCTCTGAGATTTGCTCGTAGCGTTTTCTCGCTGTCCTGCTGGGTGGTACTTTTCTTAAAAAAAAAAGAAAGCTTTCACTGTTGCATTTTTAAATGCTCGTAGAATCATTATTTGAAGTGCATATCACAAATTTAATTTAAAAAAATATAATGGATGATGGTAGCAGTTTATTACTACCTATTTTCTAGTTTTAAGACAAATTCTATCCATTATGGCCCCTACTGAGTTGGTTTTTTTCCTTGTTTCACTGAGGCACAAGCTTTGCTGGGCCTGGAAGATGCTGGCTTTTAGTGAGGTATTTTTCCATATACTTCTCAAGTGTTGTTTTTAATGTTGGATGTTCAAATAGGGATTTTGAAGGATTTGGACTGCTAAAATGAGTGGGAACGAAAGCAGAAGTATGGGTACATCATATTGACTTAAAAAATTATCTTCCAGAAAACGAACAGGTGAAATTAAAGGGATGAGGGAAAGAAGACTCCATCCCAAAATGCAGGTCACACTTCCACCAGGTCAAATTACTGACAACTGGACAACATAACAGACTTGCTATATCCATTGCTCTGAAAGATTTGGATATGCTCACTAAAGCTTTGTTTAGTATTTGTTCAAATGAAACTCTATTGATTTCTGTAAAATTTAGTGGGACTAAATTATAAAGTTTGGGACTAAAGTGGGACTAAACTATAAAGTTTGATAGAGTGGAATCCAGAAATTCAATGGTATAGTCCTTGTGTCTGTCAAGGAAACTGATGGTGTGAGGACATGAGAAATACAGATGTGAGCCATAGGAATGCACAGGATATCCACAAAGAAGAAACACGGTTGTGAATTAAACACTCAAAAAAACTGTATCATTTCTGAAATACTCTGAATTGCTGTGGCTCAAGGTTGTGCCTATGCAAGGGAAAACCAAACTGATCTTCAGATATATGGGAATCATGCTGTATACACAGTCCAGATTTGCTTTACAAAGCAAGGCTTTAGGATTGTGGGAACTTTGTGGTGGTTGAATATATAAACACAGAGCAGATTTTTGCTAACCAAGCTTAGGCTTGTGTCTATGACTATATTTCTTACCCATTCTGAATGCTATAAATCCCTTGAGATTATTTTTCTAATTTTCCTGCAGCTAATGGATACTGAGGACCACACTAAAGTAATGAATAACAAAATTGTAGGAAAAGGGAGGACACAAGATCGCTTTAACCAGCTGCAGTGCTTTTCGCAAGAAGAGAAAAAAAGATTAGCAGAAAGAACAGACTGTGCTAATAGTCTAGTTTTGTTATCATTAACTGAGTTTAGTCTGTGAAATCCACTATAGATACTCTTCAAGATAAAAGATGAGAATCTATTCACATAGTAATGCTTTAGTGGAAAATAACTAAATATAGATAACGGTGTTTAAAATAACATTTGAGTTTGTTTTAATATCTCTACCTGCTCCCACAGCCCAAGTAATTCAGAGCAAATGCTAACCCTCCTTCTTAACTTATCTCTTTCTGCCAAGGTAATGTCTCACTCTGTCTCAAGTGGTCTTGGGCAATTTCACAGCTAAAGAACAGAGTTAATTACAGGACCTTCCAGAAGGATGTCAAGTCAGAGGTAGTCCTTGTATTGGTTTTAATTCACACTTTAAACTGTATAAATCCCTTGCAGCCAGAAAGAAAGTGAGACTTAGGGGTTTTCTTAACTGACAAAACATACTGTAAGTCCAAATTTAGGGGCTGGAGGGGGGGATCTATCTGTCTCTGCTGTGCTCTCCTTCATAATTACATTTCTTTTTTTTAGCGAGAGTCAGGAGTATAGTTAACCTAATTGCGACAGTTCGAAGTGGAAACAGCAAAAGGTTTTGTTATGATACTTTTCAAAAGGAAAAGAGATCAACAAGGAAACCTTACAGATTAATACTTGAGATCTACAGGACAAAATAGTTATTTTTCTACTTGTATTGTTCTCTGTCATTAAGCAAAACATATGCACTTTACTTAGTGGGTGGACCAAGGATGTAGAAACGTCTGAGTTGGGATTCTGTGTGACCTTTTTACACGTTGCCAGAGTAAACCACCTGTAAACATGTGTAGCATGTGCCACCTGCTACTAAATATTCAGAGCCCCAGGTTTGAAAATTGAAATATCTGTGTTGTTAATGTAAGTATAACACTTAATGGTAGAAATAATAATGAAATTATTCTAGTTGTTGCATTGGCAAGTATAACTTTACAAATTGTAGCAAAAATAAATTATAGTCAGGATACTGCAAAATTATTAATGCAGACTGCTACTTTGATACCCCCCTAAATGTCCACAGTTTATTGAATATTTGATACTAAGGAAATAAAAGTACTAGTGTCCTTACTACTAAGTTTATTATAAGCAATTATGCAAAGTTCATTATACAGGAATCCAGCACAATATTTTTCTATAGTTTAGCTGTGAGCTTCTTGGATAACTACTGAAAGACAAAACAGACCATTTATCCTGACAACAGAATTTACGCAAGAGCCAACATATTTAATATTAAATCTTAAGACTAGTGTAACGTTTGAAACAATTAAACTATGAAACCATGAAAAATGGGAGCTAATATGCCACACATGAAGGTTTATTTTGCAATTGCAAGTTATCAGTTTCAAGAGGATGTGAAAATAAACATCCTGAAAAGGATCTATTTTGCATTTTTGTGTTGCCAACTGGTGGCCAGACAGTAGAGCAAACTTAACCATTTAGCAGCTGAGCTTGTTCTGTGTGAATTTTGCATGCTGTTACGTACAAAAACAGAAAGCATGACCTTGGAGGTCTGATAGGATAGTAGGAACTCACCAAGCATATACCCTGGTGCCTGAGTTAGAAGGAACTGTGGTGAATTTATCTCATTTTTACAGCATTCTTACTAGTTGCTACTTGAGCTAATATATCTGGATTATTTCCAATTCTTTTTTGAAATCCTTTAAGAAACTCTTTGTCCCCCTTATTTCTCCCTTTCTCTCTGACTTAAACAAACCAGCATTTTTTTTAATTATTACTATTATTTTTTTAATTGAAATAATTAGCTTCTAATGCATGAATTTTTGGGATATTTGTATAACCCTCTAAGCTGGTCAAGTTGTAAGTCTGCTACTATCCTCACACTGGTGAACTGAGCACAAGGAGGTGGCATACACAAGAATTTTTCCCTTGGACATTGTTCATCTTGCCACATAAGGCAGTAGCCTGTCTGTCAGGCTCTTTCTTGGGGCAGTGGAATTCATAAATATTAACATCTCCATCAGGTAGGTACTGCATGGAGACATGGTTTAATTTCTCTTATTGTTTTGGTTTGTTTTTTTCCCTCTTCAAAACCTTTCTGGGTATTCCTAAAGTCAAGTTCAGAGAAGAAGTCTATTACATGTTGTGCAGGAATAAGAGCATGCCGAGTGTGGAGCTATGTTCAGGTTGGATGGAGCTCCCCGTGGAGGTGCTAGAGTTGTCCTCTCCCTCTGATCAGCGTAGCTTGGGATGTGGGGGAGAGAGGACTACTTAGCAGAGACTGGCAGGAGGATGGAGACAGGTGACTTTTATTTTCCAAGATATTCTGGTTAAAGCTCATTAGTCATCCTGCAGTTATGAACACTTCCTTCTCAGGACAAGTCATTTCCATTTCAGCAGGGCAGAGGAAGAAATCCTTCTCACCACCCAAATTACCAAATTACCAAAAGAAAATTTGTTCTAACTCTTGGGGCCCGTCATTCTGTGTTAAAACAGAGTATGTGTAACATCAGGAGCAGAATATAATTTTAAGAAGGCAATATTTTAAGAAGTATCCACAAATCTTGTGTGAGTCATGTTTCTGGGTACTCAATTGACAAAACCCTTCATTTTCATAAATGTAATCCTGGCCTCCCTCTGACTACAGATAAATTACAGTTCCTTCCTGCTAAAGCAATTTCAGCTTGGGTCCTAGAGATAGGTTGTCACTCTTGAAAGACTGGTCTTGGGGAGAATGCTGCCTTGCTGGGGGTTGAGGACCACTGAACCTGTATTGCAAGGAACTATGGATAACACCAGCTCTTGTAAAATTTGATAGTGGAGGCCTGGAGTTCAAACACACACACACACACATGCCATACATCACCACCAGCAAAATTTTAATTTTTGTGTCTGCAAAATTTGAGATTTAGGTTGATAGTCTTTGTGCCAAGTTACAATTTAATTAAAGTAAAAGTGAACAAAATAATACATGCAACCCTCTCGCCGCCCCCCCCTCGCAAGAACCACCATGGAGGAGAGTTAATGGAAACCCTGACACTTAACTATAACTGCACTTCCAGGCGCCACTGTAATAATGGAGTAGTAAACCTTGTCCTGATAAAAGCTGTTCTGAAAGCAACAGCATTTATTTTACCTCCTGTGCTATTTGCAGAGTAGAACTGAAAAGTAGTTTGTTTTGCCTGGAATGAACTACTTTATGAATTTTAATGTACGATGTAATATTAAAAGCTAAACCAGGATTAAAGAAGATTTTTGTTCCCAAGCTAAAACAGTACTTATGAGAATGTGTTATAGAAGATTTTTTTTCTTTCGGTTTCGATGGGGAAGAAGTAAGCTTCCATGTTTGTGAAAACCTCTTCATATTGGTTGTTCCTTCTATAACAACCTGTCCTGTGTTTAGGAAAATTGAATTAATCCTGAAGTTCTTGCTACTGTAATCAGTCTTGTTTGATGAGAAGATACATCTGGGCAGGCCAGGAAGGGATGGATGTGTCGTTTTTTTTCAAGTATCTTTAAAAGACTTAATTGATTTATGATAGGAAGATGGCCAAACAAATTTCTGATTCTCTGTGTGTTTCGTTTGTAAAAGAATGCTCCCCTGCTCAGTTAGTGGTTGAAAAATTTGGTTACTGTGAAAAAAAAAAAAAAAAAAAAAAAAAGTAGATGATGTATGGTTTCTTTCCTAAACAGAAAATGTGGCTAAAAGTGTGGGTGGGGTGGGAGGTTGTGCTTAAGTGTGGATGAGATAAGAGATTATGTTTTGTTTTGTTTTTCTCTCCAAAATGAATACTTTTTCCACCTCCTCTCCCAAGTCCTGAAGTTGCACCGTTGACGGCTTTTTTGTTTTCTGTTGGGTTTTTTTTGAGGAGGAGGGTGTTTTTTCAACCGAGCTTCAAACAGCCTCTGTCTTGAACTCAATTCTAAATTCAACACAACAGCCTAGATGCTTGCTATGTATAAATTATGAAACAGTTTTATGTATGGATATTCTCCAAGAGGTTAATTAGCATTATTGCATGGAATTCATCAGACCAGAGCAGACCAATGGTCCATCTAGTCCAGCCACAGTCTATACCTGATCTTTGAAGAGAAATTATTAAGAAGCGGGGGAAGAATTTTTATACTTGGCCAATGATGTAATTTGGAGAGGGAGAGGGCATGGCTGTGAACAACAACTCTTGATAATCCCCAAACCCATCATTTTATAGCTCCTGAAGCTCTTCAGACTAATATGGCTTTTTGATGCAAATATTAGTGTCTTCTGTTATTCACTTCCTAATTCAGTATCAACAGAAGGCAATAGGAATTTGGGGTTTTGTTTGTTAGTTTTAACTTCAGTGATATTTTAGATGCTGTTGAGTTTGTTGTACCTGTATAAAGACAGATGTGATTTGCTAACCAGAATGAGGTTTTTCAGTAATTCTTCTGGGTTAAATGCATATCTGTATTAAACTAGGCATTGAAAAGTGTGGACCAAGATGCACAGTTTAAGTTGCTTCCAACATGATATGTGAGTCTTGTTTTTCGATGATCCGGGCGTTCACAGCTCAGTTAAGTGGTCTGTGAGGCACTGCTACAATGTGAAGCTGTCTTTTGAAGCTGAGTAGCAATCAAAAAGGCAGTGCTTACAGAAGAGAGACATTTTGATCAAGATCACAAGAGCAAAGTGTTTCCTTCCCAAAAGATACTGTGGACTTCTGTATGCTAGCTGAATACCTTCATCTTCTCGTCTTCTCCTCAGGACCCTCAAAGATTAATTACAAGTTAGAAATATTTCTTCAGGAAGGAATGAAATAACTTTGCCAAAATTTAAACCCGAGGTCCGAGAAGGTGTGTTGACAAAACCAGCACTTTTTAATTTTCTAATTTAGCTTAGCGTGATTTTCACATGCAAGCTGAGAAGGCTGTCTCCAGTTGTATATTTAACATCCCTGTTGGTTATCAGTTATCTTTTACTGAGTCTTTTTTTTTATTTAAAGTTTATAAAATTACCACTGATTTTGCAGTTTTCAAATTATTTCACTGTATGGTGTTCAGTAGATGCACCTGCTCTTGTGGCTCCATGCAGATTTGCCCAGTGTGAGGCGTGTGTTTTCCTGCTCTGCGGTGCTGCTCCTCACGCTGCCCATAACCAGGTGCCTCAAATGTTTCTGAGCAGCTGGTGGCCCAGGCTTGGCCATCCTCTACTGCAGTGTCACCTGTAAAATGTCACTCTTCAGAAATGGAAACATCTGAACTCCAGGTCACGGCTGCAAAGTACTGGTTGTTTTCAGATGAAAGCAAATCACGTCATAAACTGTATTCCACATTCTAGGATTTTTTCTTCATTTCCCTTTTCTATTTAAGACTCCTGTTTTCAGACACCAGGAAATGTTAACGCCTGTGAGAAGGAGGCAAGTGGAAGTGTGTGCAGACGCCTTGTTCTTGCTGGGGTTTTGGCCCTCGCAGCTAATGGGCATGTGTTAGCACTGCTCCTGAAAAGCCTGATAGACAAATCAGGCTCAACAAAAGTGGCATGCGCTCCCAGTTCCTGGGCTAGATTATTTTATCTTAAAAGCACTATGGAGCATAGTTAACACAAATTGAGCGTGACATTTCTAGGCAAAAATGGGCTGATGATTTGCCTAAGTCTCTCACCCAAAACCTTTGACTCTCATAGCGTGAGACCTGTGACATATAAAAGCTCATAGAGAGTGAGATTAGAAAATGAATTATCATGTTATCGTGATTTCCTTTTGAACCTCAAGGGACTTCAGAGCATAGGAAGATGCTGACTTGCACTGGATTAAACTGATAGTGAAAGTGTGGTTTTAGACACATAGGCTGAATCATCCTCTGGAAGTGCCAAGTTCCATCCATTAGATTTAGAGGTAGCCTGAATGACTAACTTAGACTAGAAATGCAACTTCTGAATGGCTAAATTAATTCAGCTCTCAACAACATCAGGATGAACCAGTAGGTTTGAATTGAAATCTAAAGGTTTGATTTTGCATTATCACCTTGCAGCTTCTTGGCAGAAATCCAGTCTTTCCTTTCCTTTCCTATGGTCCACTTTAGGATTAGTAGTCCATTAGGTCCGCTGATCTTGGGCAAGCCTTGCAAGAGCAGCTGCTAAAGAAAGACAATCCCCTTAACTATTGAGAATATTGTAGGATGAGCTGAGTACCTGCTGATTTTTTGTGCCTCTCAACTGATATTGCAGAAACTACCCTGTAACCTTGGTGGTATGATTCTTGGTGTTGAAACATCACTTCCATCTTTTACAAGGGATGAAGGAAAGGATAGTCTTTGTCACATCATGACGCTACTGATGTATTTTTTTAATGGTTTTCCTTAATGTTACAGATGCAGCACAGAGATGGTAGTGTAATCATTCTGTCTTGTTTTCATCCTGCTTTGCTTGGGTTGTTTTAACCTGGACTGCAGGAAGAATAAATATTTTATGTATGTAAGTGAAATACAACTAGAATTGATAGTTTTAAGAAAGCCTTATCTTGATTTCATGAATGAGTGGTTAAAATATGCATTATTCTAAATTATCGCTTTTTTCAAAACAGCTTAAGAATTAAACTGATGAGATAATATTTTTAAAAGTTAAATCTAAAGCCACGACTTTTCTACATTATCATGCATTTGACTGTACTGGACTTAAAGCATGAATCAAGATGTATCTGTCAGGTTTCTATTTCATTAAAAATTCTTTTATGCTGCACTTATATTTTTCGCTTGATTTACGTGGGGCAAGGAAATCGTGTAAAGATTCACAAGTCTCTACAAGTCTGTTTGACAAGTTTCCACCTAATTTGTTTTATGACATTGAAATTCACAGTGGTCAGTTAATGAAAACTCGAATTTCAGATGCACTCACCTTTTACAATATGCTGAATTTTCTTGTTTCCCAGTTGCCTGAACCATGGATAACTTATAACATTAAGTCTCTGAAAAGCTGAAGGAATATCAGAGCAAGATTGAATAAAATGGAAAAGGGAACTGCTTGGGGAGGGAAACAGAAGAAAATAACATTTTCATAATGAAAAATGTCTCATAAAATGTATTTTTTAGGTCAAAACTGCTACGATTGCTACAGAGAGGAATGGAAAAACAGAAAATAATTCCATGAACATTAATGCTTCCATTTACGATGAGATTCAGCAGGAGATGAAGAGAGCCAAGGTGTCCCAAGCACTGTTTGCAAAGGTTGCAGCAACCAAAAGCCAGGTAAAGTTACCAGGGCGCACCGGCCTCCCTGTCCTGCGTGATTATTTCCCTGCCTCCCCGGTTTTGATCTGTTTCCCTGTGAGTTACAATGAGCAGCCGGGCTAGCACACCAGCCACAACTCAGAGCTCCTTGCTGAGTCCAGAGGAAACCTCTGGTTTCCTTGACCAGGCAGGGGTGAGAAGCGGCTTCCCGTGACATGTCCCTCCCTCTTCCCCAGCAGCAAGATGCCTTTGCTGTGCTCCCATGGGTCTTGGGTGGTTCGGAGAGCATCAGGTTCATCAATTCTTAGCTGGCATGGATATGGCAAAAGCTGTGGGCAAGCTCTGTTTATTGCTGCCAAATTCATCTCAAGGCTTTGGTGTTTTGCAATTACATACGTTGCAACACGGAACACAACGTTTCTCTTTTTTTTTTGCAAAAATATTTAGTCAGACCCACTGGTGAGGCTGTCCGTGAGAAGTGGGGCAGCACAGTCCGCATCAAAAACAAAGCAAAACTAAACCCAACAAATTAGTTATACAAGTTGCATCTGAGAAAATATGTGTGATCTTTGTGGAATATGATAGCTGCATGGTTACTTGTGTGCGTGCACACAATATTGCATGTTCAGTTTTAAGCCTTTGTTGTGTGGTTTCCTATTCTGTTTTCTTCAACTGAAGAATTTCTGTCAAGTATAGTGGCAAGAGGACGAAATCAGCAGGCACTTGTTGGGTTTGATTATCATAAGCAACAGTCTTCTGAGAAAGATCACTGGACTATGCAAACCATTGATTTGAGTGAGAATGTACTCAAGAAGTAAGTAAAGGAAAAACATATAGAAAAATGGGAAAGACTACATACAGTTATATCAATGCTTGAAAGAAGTGGTAGAGGCACCAATGTTTGCAATCTTGAATTTCCAGGTTAGATTAAATGTTAAGTCCACTAGTCATTCTTCCTTTTCTAAAATAGCTTCATAGAAAAATACATCTTCCACAGAAAGCTGATAATGATCAGTTAGACCAATGAATGTTTCTTGGGCTGTCAGCATTTTAGTGCTGGTTTTCTTTTAATAGACTTTAACTTTTGACTTCTGTGTTGTTCACATTTTGGAGTTTGCTGCATTTCTTTGTACAGAAAGGATGTTGTCTCTTAAGTTATATGCTGTAAGGAGCACTTAAAGGGATATTTTGGAAATGTTATATCAAAATGATTAAACTCAAGCTGTGGACTGTAAAAATTACAGCTTTATAGGCCACATGCCTGCCTACCCTTCAATCACTGTCAAAGTGATAATTTCTACAATAATATGTTTCTTTTATTGTGGGATTCTAAACACCAAGTGCTGTTTAAACATTAAACTGAATTGTTTATGTTAGTGCTGTACTCAGTGTGTCATACATCAGGCCACTATAATCTCCCATGAAATGTAAAAATTCTGTCATGAATCATGGCTTGTATATCGGAAATTACTGTAATTTTGATTGGAAATTACAGGGCTCTTGAAATGTTTCTAATTATGATAGAATGTTACAGCAGCTTCCAACCTGTGTGCTCCTCAGATGTCTTTATGTACATGTCAAGACTCGGGGTTAGAGAACTGTCCATTTTCTACACCTTCACCTTTCCATTTCAGTTCTCTGCAAAACTAAGTTATGAAGCCAATCTATCAGTCCATGTAATTTTGATCTGATCTGTGTGATAGTGTATTTAAGTGCATAGTCTAAAAACTTCTAGGCGGGACAGCTCTTCCAATGCTGACTTTAAAAGGGACGGGTAGTCAAAGTGAAGCACAGAAACTTCCAGAGGATGCAGTGCAGTTTTTTTAGAGTATTGGTATAAATTTTAGATTCTTGTACAAACTTTGCTAGCAAGTATAGAAAACAAACAACACCAAACACATAGTTCTTCTCCCTTTTATTGTGGAGATTATGTCTGTATTCTCAGAGGTTTTCTCCCCGGTTTGAGCAATGCAGTGTTAATTTATGTCTTAAGCAAACTTTCAGGTCTGTAGTTAGCCTAAGTGCTATTTGTAATAGAAAGCTGCTTCAGAGAAGTAACCTCTTAGGTAAACTGAATGTGTTGAGTCTTCTCTAACCAGTTGACTACTAGTCAGCCAATTAATAAGCTTTAAATACGTAGCAAAAGCCACGTATATTAAAGGAGATATCTGTATTGTAAAAATTTCTGCATTGGAGCTTGTGAATGGTACTGAGAAACATTTCATGAGGCAAAGAAGTCTCCCTTGCACAAAAAAAGAAGAGGCTTGCCCAAACTTATTCTTTAAAAGAACCTCTCTTGAGAGAGCTCCTTTGTTGTTTTTTTTTTCATTTAATTTGGGGATATTGGTTTCCTGCTCAGAACTGGAAATCCTGGGATAATCACTTCAGGTACAGTGAAAAGTCTGGAGGACACATAATATAAAATGACATGTTGGTTGACAGCTTTGGTTTTAAAATCTCTAAAAAACTGAACATTGCTGCTCTTATATTATTTTGGATATAAAAACATGATTAACTCCTGAGCGTAGTCTGGAGTTATGGTATAAGGCAGTATGTGACCTAAAACAGCTCTGCCAATGGACAAAGATAGTTGTTTGCTGGAGGGCCTTTTTTTTTGTTTTTTTTAAGGAACTGATTTGAGTCAACATTAAATTGGGTGTCTAAGCAGCCGGCATCTGCAAGGTGGCTGGGCTTGCCTGAGCCAGGAGACTGCAGATAATGTTTTGCTGACTAGAGCACTTTGTGCAGAGAGCTGTTAAATGATGCGCCACGGAGGTTTCTATTTAGGTAGCGCCGAGGCAAAAAACGAGCATCCTCCCTTGCGCTGTGTTAGTGCCTTTGGCGAGAGTTACCTGATTGACAGAGGACCTGATGCTCAATGAACCCACTGCCTACAGGGGCTTGGTGCAGCAGAGGTCATAGCGCAGGGCAAGGGAAGGGTGACAGGGGCAGGAGGAGATGGCAGTGGTGTTGGTAAGACCATGCCCTGGCTTAGGTGAGAGATGATTTGTGTACCCGTAGTTTCACGGTGCACTTGGCTGGCAGTTTGTTGGCTTTCCTGCAGAGAAAGGGCTACAGCTGGCACATGGGTTTGCACAAGTTTGGAGACTTAGCTAGAAGATTCTTTCAAATGTTGAATTATTTTTGCATATAGGAATGTATACATTCTGTACACTTTAAAATTTCTATGTTTTTAAGGATCAATATATAATCTGCAGAATAAATTCAAATTCTGCTGAATTCAAAATATATACTTTAAAAGTTACTATGGTTATACTGAGGAGCTGAGGAAGATATTATAATTCAAGTTGCTTGAATACATCGTGCCTTTGGGGAGTTTTAGAATTATAATTGGCAAAACACCTAACGTCAGTATTTAAAATCTTACATTTTTATTGCAAGTTGTCTGCCTAATGTATGTTTTGGTAAGTTAAGTTAAAAAGAGCTTTAGAGAAATACGGGCAAATGGAAGACGGAAAGGTTTACCAAGTGCTTTCTGGCTGCTCCCAGGTTGGTGTTTTTTAGTGCTAGAAGAGCAATACTAACAATATTGTTTACTAAGATCTAATCAGCACACCTGAATAAGTAAAAATGAAAAGAATCCACACATATATAAATTTGTGTGTTATGCTTTACTTTTACAATTTAATCATATTGGGTTTTATTAGATTTATAACCTGACAGTCTGATTCCAGTAATTATGAAAGCATATTCTTGATTTTGTTATTTCAAACAAAAAAAAAAGTTGATTTGTATAATGATCATTAAGGCATCATGGCTCAGTAGCTGTGCATTGGTTACAATGTTTTCATGTGGGAGCCGGGGATGAGTTTTTTTCTTGATGGTGGTGACAGATGCTGAAATCTAATTTTATTCCATAAAAACAAACAAACAAATAAACAAAACCCCAAACCTAAGATCCCCAAGAGATAAGGCAAGTGGGGACTTGTAGCGCTCCTGTATGTTTGCTGTATTTTAAGCAGTTACGTTTATGTTAATGGTTTGTCCTGAAAAGCTGCAGGCTTCACATGATACTATGAAGTAGAGAAGAAAGCAAAACTTTGCTGAAAATCAGCTTACATTGCTAAAGCTTTCTTAAATTTAAGAAATTACAATTTGCAAAAATTGAAGTAATATCAACCTCTGTACTTCTGAGAGCACCATGTGCTATGGTGTAAGGCCATCAGCCTACAGTATTATACCTAAGTAAGTTTGCTTTATAGTAGAATAATTAGGTAAAATCAGTACTTTTCTGCAACATCAATCCTGACGATCAGTATGTTATGGCCAGGTAGGTGCTGAATGCTCTCCCTTCTTATCAAGTCAAAATGCCTGTATGTTGAAGGTGAGACACTTGGCACTCACAGAATCATGCCCAATTTTAATTTTACTATAAAACCGATGGAATACTACCCACACCTCCATAAATTTCATCTAATTACAGAGAGTTTTGACCCGTTACTTCTGAGCTGTTGCACCGTGTTGCCCAATTTCCTGTCCTTCTGTCCCTGTCTTTCCCTTTGGTTAGGCAGTTAGCCCCTTGGAAATTAGTAGTTTCGCGTGCAAAGCATGGAGGTAAAATCAGTGGTTCAGACCATTGCTAGAGATTCTATCCTAAGCCATCAGGCAAGTATTTTGTGCAGTGGTATTTTATTAGAAGTGTGTGACTATTTGCCTTGGTATGCACTTGGAGCACCCTGAAAGGCTGCATGGAGAGATATGCTGGGTAGGTGTTAGGCAGAGTATCTAACACTCTAGAGTAGACAGGAAGGAGTTAAATGGGAAGGGAATGCTAAACATTGGCACTAAAATTGCTTTTGGCATGCAAATACCATGCTTTTTCTGACATAAATATTTTCAGAATAGGCCATTAGAGTTCAGGTATATAAAACCCTGCTTTTACTGGAAATTTTAATGTTGTAGTAAACCCAGAGATTTATAGTGAAAAATTGATGTCTGTTATCTCACTTTTATCTTTTTAACCAGCAGTTTTATAAATGCTATATCTTTGATCTGGCTTTTTCCATCTAGAGACTGAGCTATATACTCTAATAGGAAAGTCATTTTTAAACAGCTTCCCACACTGAACAAGCGTGGTATTGTGGATCTGGCACGAAGATGTAACATGCCATTACCGCAGATATAGAACGATCTATTCAACAATTTTTCAGCGGGGCGGGGGGAAAGAAACCTTTTTATCACCAAGAGTAACCCTCTGATAACAATGTGGCTTTAAAAATCGGGTCTTGAAATTTGTTTCCAAAGCTGTTTCCTCAGGGCACTGCACCTCAGACTGCCCTGGTGGGGTCCAGCCTGGGGGACAGGCAAGGGCTCGATCCTTTGCCTATCACTCTGTGTGTCCATCAAGTTGTCTCCTGCCTTTGTCTTTCTCGGAGCAGCTGAGCCACATCCTGGGTTTAAATCTTGGCTTAAAAACCTTTTCCCCTCTCACCATGAGTGTACAGTGGATTGACTGTGAAGCAGGGAGGGATACTGCATGGGGAGACACAAGGTGGGAAAAAAAGTGCTCTGAGGTCTGCCATCATTTCATGGGTCCACCTGGAAATAAACTCCTTGCCCTCATGGGAAGGTGAGATACAGTAGTCAGAAAACATTAACTGCAGCAGTACACCACACAACAGCCTCTATTTTTTAAATTTTATTTTATAATTTTCGTTTCCTCCCCTCCCCGCTACCCCGACGTGATTACTCTGGCAGTTGAAGAGGTGCCATGAGCAGCATGAGTCAGGACAGGATCAGGTGTCAGCGGGAATGGGAAAGGGAGAGCGTGAACTGAGAAAGCAAGATGGGCTTCTGTGCGCGATCAAGAATTGCCCCATAAAGCAGCGTGTCATTCAGTGAAACTGTGAAACTTGGCAGATAGAACTGATTTGTTTCTTTCACAAAATATCATGTTGCAGAGTCATAGTGTGTTCTGTCTTGCCTGAGTCGCAGGGAAAGAGATTTTTGGGTTTCTGTTGCGAGAACAAAAGGAATGCTTAGAGCCCTCCAGGTCCTTCCTCTACTCTATCTCTACTCTATGTCTTAATTTCTTTTATGTCACGTTTTCTTGTAAATAAAGGCTAAAACCTCAGGAAATTTCCTTTTTTTTTTTTTTTTTAATAAATTCTCAGAAAGGAGGTAGAAAAATCAAGTTCAGTTTATCTCACTTATTGCTTGATCTGGGTAGACCTGGAGAAGCAATGATCCTGGCCATATCCCACATTATTGGTATGACCTAGGTGAAGTGGGTTGACTTCAGTGAGTCCTGCTAGTAAAAAGTAGACTGCAACTTCTTGAATCAACAAAGATGCATTGAAGAGAAACTGCCTTAAAATCTCCGAGGTTGCTCATATCAGTATGCAATGGCCCATGGAAATCTGCATAGAGGGGAAAAAAAATATAACATTAAAACCTGAAATAGTTCAAGCCCAAGAAAAAGGACGGAAAATACTTAATTGGTAAGAGGCTTATATTTACCTCTTCATAGAGATCTTTGGGGCTGGGCAGCCCTTTCAGCACGTAAGGCGAAGGCCAGGTTTGTTGATAGATGGATGAAAAAGTGTGCCCCCTGAGCTCGCTTTACTTGTGGGGTCACATCGGTTCCAGCTAGAGGCTCCGAGCACGGGCTGTTCAAACACCGCTTACAATCCGCGTAGAGGCTGTTTGAACTGGTAGCAGCTTCAGGAAAGGCTGTATGTTTGAGCCCTGAGGAGAGCTTCCCTTGGGGGGTGCGGCGCACACCTGCCCTACATTGTCGAGGGTTAATGCTTAACGCTCGCGTGGCCTCAGCCTGCAGCGCGGCCCCAGGAGGTGCTGGGACTGCTGAGCACTTGGCAGGATGCGGCCCCGCAGGTGGCCAGAAACAGCAAAGGGGGGTTTCTTAGTTGGAAGATTTTTGTCTGGTGGAAGGGGCGCAAATGTGTGGGAGAAGGTAGGAGAAGTGCAAGTTCAAGTCATTAAATGTACAAATGAAAAAAAGAGAGCCAAGTAGAGAAAGCTCTTTACAAAATATAAAATTCTGTTAAAGCAGCAAGACAGTACAACATAAGGAATGTTTGGTACATGTTATTGAAACTGAAAAATCAGAGTATGGAATGAATTATAATTTAGCATAATCCATAATTTTACAGTTTTCATTTTGAATTATTTATCTTATATGATTTGATTAAAGCTAAAACTGACTGACAAGATCTTGAACATCTCTGAATATCTTAATGACAAATGAAGAAAGTCCTCATTATAACTTCACCATTTAAAAATTTTTATTTGTATTGTTTCTATATAGCTCCATTTTATTTTTAAAGCATATTTTAGATACGCATTGTGTACACGCGATTCCACAACCCATCAGGCTTCAGTGTTGCCTCAGTACCTCTGATTCAGTAAATCAGATCATAGGCAGCATGCTGTCATATAATAAGGTGTCTGATCCTTATTACCAGTTTGTTGATGCACAGACTCCTTCAAATTGACCATTGCAACACATGGTTTCCCCTGAAACTAGCTGTGATAATTAGCGTGGCTCTAATGAGACAGAATGTCACTGATCTTGTGCTGAACTGTCGAGTATCGACGCTACGGATGGGAACTGTCAAAGCTTGCCATCTGTGACAGAGCTTGGCATATTCCATTTGCAAGGTAGAGCATGCTCAATAGACTGTTTTTAAACAAATGGTCCATTTCTTGATTAGGGCTCTGTGTTCTGTTACCGTGGAAGACTTTATATCATAGTTAAACTTTTTTTTTTTTTTCTTTTTTTTTGCTGGGGTAAGCTCGTTAGCAAATGAAAATGTTACTAATTCTCAAGCCAGTGCCTTCAATGTTCTGTTATCTTTTGGGGGAGATGTAAGGAGTTGCTGATCACGTATTTATTCTTCTTCCTTCCCCCTGTATGTAGCTCTTCTAAGGTTAGCACTTCCACGAGGCTTTTATCTGGGGTTTTTTGTTTGTTTTTAAGCAGCGAGGGATAGGGACGCATAGTTTTGAAGGACAGAGGAACAAAAATTTAGAAGTCTTAGATGACACGCAGCGGGAGCACGTGCGCCTGGGATGAAAGATGGAATCGGTCAGGAGAGTCGGGCGCCCAGGCTCCCGAGACCGGCCCTGCAAAATGCCGTGCAAAAAGTCCAGTGCTGCTTATCATTCCAAAATATGCTTTGTTGCTTTTTATTTCCTCCTTCTCTGGCAGACCACACAGGGCTTGTTCTGAAGAACATTTTCACTAATCTGATCAGGCAGCCAAATACGCCGGGAAAACTGCTTTAATGATCCCACTAATTACCTCAAGTCAATATGAACTGTATTATTAGACTGAGGGAAAATATTCCATTAGGTCTCCCCCTTGGGAGTTTCTCCGCTTTGTGATGTCACTGAAGCCTTCGCCCTCTCGCTTGTAATTAATTTTATTTACACACGCAGGCACGCACAAGGTCACACCTGCACAACCGGAGCTGGCCAGGGAGCTAGTGGCACTCAGGCTTAATCAGATCTGTCATAATTACCATTCTGCATGTTTCTGACACACGCTGTGAAATATTTCAATTTAACTGCCGCTACCAGCACAACCAGATGTAGTGTGAGTGTGGCTGCATTGGAAATATTATTCCTCAGGATAAACTCTCTCCTCCTCCTTTTTCCTCCCACCCCCTCTCCCTTTTACAGCTAATGTGGCACAGAAGCTGATGTATCCTGTAAATCTTGAATGCAGCGCTAGATTGATAACAGCAGATTAGACAGTTTAACCACAAACAGCTTGTTCATTTTTCACAAATGAAAACCACATGTGGTGTAACTAAAATTTCAGGCTCTTTTTTTTTTTTTTTCCTTTTTTTTTTTTTTTTTCCTCCCCTTTGGTTGTTGTTTCCTTTTGTGTGTGCATGTGTGGTGTATGCGCGCGTGTTAAGGTCTGCCTTTCACTGTAAAGGAACGAAATAAAAGAGTAAACATTTAGGGGGAAAGAGACACTGCTGTCTTTGAAGATTGTTTCTCTGTGACCTTTATTAAAAACCTTCCTTGCTTTGGCAAAGAAATCAGATATCGCACGGGGGGTTTGTCTCTCGCTCTGAGACTTTCTAATCTGTGGGTTTTATGCCCACTTATTAAAGAAGTCATCCTACTGTGCTCTCTTTCAAATAATACGCCAGCAAACTCCTTGCTTTAAGAAGAGCTCCTAACCAAAAATGTAGTGTTCACTGCTACCTGAATTTAGCAGAAATAAAATTTTCTGCCAAAGTTTTTCACCACTAATTTTGTCTCTTTGATAACTCTTCCCTCTCCCTCTTCCTTTGGGGAAAAGATTATTTTTAAAAAAGAATCCTCAAAGTGTCTAGAATTTTGGCAAATGGAAAATTGGTTTTTTTTTTTTTTTAATTAAAACATTCCAGTTTACAGTTAGTTTTTAGGAAACTAAATATTGCTGGAAATCGGTTTGCTTTTTTAGAAATGATTTTTTTTCAGTTAAATTGTTCATCTTGCCCTAATTAAACAGCCTTCAATACTTAGTAAGAGGTTTATTTTTTGAAACCATCTACTCTTTAGTAGATCATTGTTGGCTACTTTTCCTACACAGAGAAAAAATAATGCAGTTTTGCTAGAAAGTTTTAATTATAAGGTTCTATAACAATTCTTAAAGCAAGGAAAAAAAATGTAAGTGTGTAGAATGCCACTGAGCAGATTCCCCAAAGCTATTGAAGGTATTGTCAGGTGAGAGGAGTGGTGCAGTGCATCTGATAGAAATTCATCAAATATAATCTGTAATAAGGTTTCCAGGGGAGGTTTACAAAAAAAAAAAGAAAGTAAGAGGCTGTTTTATCCTTTGCCAGTGATTTGTGATGCGGTGGCAATATCAAAAGTGCAGGCAAGAGGGAACTAAGACTCAGTGCTCAAAGTTGGTCAGGAGGAGGTGAGCAGGATAGTTTTGAAAGCCACTGAAGGCACAAATCATAGCAGAAAATTTGGCTGCATACATGGCCCCAGAGACTGTTGCAGAGAGGCTTAAAAACCGCACAATCTTACCATTGGGCCAGCAGTTATTGCCTGTGTTACTAGTTCCCCCGGAGCTGGAGTAGGTCACTGCAGGTGTACTATCAGCATCCTTTGCTGCACGGCAGTGCCACCTCTGTTACTGACTCATCCTGGGTCTGTGTAGACCCCAGACAAAGTGGAAATCCTATCCCTGAGGTGCAGCTGAAGTCCTGGAAGTGCTATGGCTGCAGATATCTCAAAAATGAGTCTGGAGTAAGGCGAAGAGGAGGGCAAGATGGGTTTGTGTTGGAAGAGATAATGTTGAATTGAATCATAAGGATTCTTGAAAGGGTCTGGAAATCCAGCTCTCCTTTCTTGGCAAAAGTATTCAAAAAATGTCATGCAGTCGGGAAGCACTGGATTGCCGAAGGAAAAAAAGCACGGCACCCTCTCCCACCTCCTTTGAGTCTTTATTTTTAGATTTTCTTTCTTAGGTAAGGGTGTTTTGGTTCTTACACTCCAGATGCATGAATCAGCTCTTCCCCAGGCAGCACCTGCTGTCTGCCTGACAAGAGGCGCTGTTTCTGGCAGGATGGATTTTCTTAATCTCTCTTCCCGCTTTCTGTGTTGTTTTCCTCTCACTACTTTCACTAATTCCGCTCTTTACAACTCTCCCGTTAGCGCTCCTTTGACTTTTTCCTGCCCCACTTCCCTCCCATATGCACCCTCCCCATCCACTCTTGCTCCATCTTCCGCTTTCTCCTGTCCTACTGCTGTCTCCTGCATGCTGAAGTGCACACTGGACATCCCACCATTTCTCAGGTTCCTTGTGCCTGCTGTGGGCAGATCACTCATTTCAGAGGCTTTTGAAGATTCGGCATATTGGTGTTTTAATGTGAAGAAACTAAAGCACTGTTAAAAAATTGAAAAGTGGGGGGGAAAGTCTGAGTGAGCTGTACGAGAGTTAATGACATAGGGAAATGAAAACAAAGCTGTAATGCCAGAGCCGAGGAGGAGGCTGAGGAGTTAGCGAGCAGCCCGTGGTTCCTGGCAATGGGGGAAGGAGGGTACCGAGCAAACAGCACAGAAAACAAAAGCGAGCTGAACCCGTAACTAAACAGGAAATGGTCGGGTAAAATTCCTCCTGAAAAACCGAGAGCTGCCAAACACGTTACTGCAAAGAATAAAGGCATCTTGTGCAAACACAAATATACAGTAACGGTCTGAGAAGCGGTTTGTCAAAGGAGTGACTGATTACAATTCAGGTGAAGGGTTGCTGGATGAAGGGAGGAATAAGAAATAACAGATAACTGTGTTTTCTCCCTTAATGTTAAACTGGATAGTTCAAAACGTTCACCACCTGAAAGAATGTTGCAGGATTTCTAGGTGCAAGGTGGGAAAGGAGACGATGTTTTGCTGCAGATACTTCTTAATTTCACTATTCCTAATAATTTCTCATTATGTCCATTTTTTCATTTTCCTCAAATTTAACCTCCAAGTCAGACTTCAGATTTCTGGTTACGAATTACCCCAAGCTGCTGGCATACAATGAACAGACCAGGGCAAACGTGCAGCTAGCTGAGTGGGGAAGAATTCCAATTTGCAAATATTTATCTCATTCCAAATCTGCCAAATTTTATCTGAATCCACATTGTTATTCAGCGGTCATCTGGGTTTTATTCCTGTGCAGTGTCACGTTCCCTTACTTCAGGGTGGCATTCGAGAAGCAAATGAAAATAGTCCTCAGGGTCTTTGTGAAGTAAAGGCATTTGGACTGAGTTGTCCTTAGCAGAATTCCCCAAAGTTTTGGACCTCAACTGAGCAAGATTTGCACGCTTATCAGTTACATCTTTGGGTTTACTAGGTGACTAGGTATCTTACTGAGCCCGGTGCTTGGCATCTCTGCTATGTGTAACATGCAAGAGAAAGCTCTGCAGATATAGGAACATTCCACTGTTTATATAAAAAGAGTTATTTTCTTTAAAAAGCTATCAGGGGAATAAATGAGATTATTTCGGGGGCAGCCACTTTGCTTCACCTCTGAGAAATCATTTGCCACTCTTATTTAACACGAGGAGAGAGCCCAACTAAAGGGATTGATCTTTTTCACCTGGGAAAGCAGGGTGAGGGCAGGAAGAAGCGTGCCTGCTCCACGCAGCGCCTGATCTAAGGGCAGAAGCTGCTGGCTGGTGTTCAGCTTGGCTGGTGTTTTTCTTGGCTGGTGAGGAAAACTGTAATGCTAAGTACTGGTCTCCCCAGGAACTTTTCCTTTGTGGCTGTTCTTGTCCCCATCCGGAAGGCAAAAACAACCTGGAAACACTCTTGTGTTGCTTCCCATCCTCAGCCAGCCAGGAGGGAGAAACATGATCTCCGCAGCTTCCCTTTTGATCCGGCTTTCCTGTTCTTTCCAGTCTATTCCCCAGGCGAAAGTACTGCAGTAAGGGTATTTTAGCTTCGTAATGGCTTCACTGCTGTTATTTATCCATAGGTGAGATAAATGCTTGTGGTTTACTCCTTTCTAACTTGCTGGGAAGTGTCTGTCTTTAACAGGTGTGGATTTAAAATATATAGATTTTTCTTTAACTGCAATGAGGTTATATGCGTTATTAATTTTCTGACTGTTTCAGTGGTTAATAAAATCTAGAGGAAAGTTAGGGAAAAGTGACTTCTTAATTTCTGTAAGGCTGCCCTCAGCCTTGGCATTATCAGAATATTAAGCATTCTTCACTATGAAACCGAGAGCCACAGAGCCAGCTGAACTGCAAGAGACAAGTTAGAAGAAATTTTCTCAGAATATTTAAATATCTAAATTCAAATCTATATAGAAACATTTAGGCCATAAAAATGTGAAGGGATGCCTGAGAATGGATTTGAGCTATGTATGTTTTGGAATGATGTTGCTTGTTGGAACATCTTGTCAGCTGAACTGAATTTACAGTGAAGTCCAAATATCTATGAGCTTGTGATTCCTCAGTGTGTGGTACAACTTCCTCTGATCCAAAATGAATTCTGGAAAGAAAAAGCATATGACAAGAAGCCATGGATTTAAATTAGTCCCTCTGGGAAATTATAATCCTTTTAAAAACAAAATAAATCTAACAACGTGATGTACACACATATAAGTAATTACGGAAGTGACATTTTGGCCCTATGGCCTTTTTAGTGGGGGTCTTTCCCCCAAAGCAAATGTTAAATCTCTGTAAGCAATGGAATAATAAGCATTTGCTGTCCACTTGTAAATTGATAGTCATAAAAAAGATTTTAAAAATTGCGAGTCTTTCTATTAAAGACTCTAACTAAACTGCTGCCATACAAAAATTGATTGCATGTTTAAGTATAAATATATATGGGCTATTAAGGGTCATGGTTGGATTTAGAATTGTATTTACTTTCAAGGGAAGCATCAATATTGCAGTGAAATCAGTAATTCTCTCTACTTAGATAAAAGATAAAGGGATAAAAAGATTAAAAAAAATAAAAAGATAAAAAGTAAAAGATATTACCAGTCACCCCCTGTGAAACTCACTGGCCCATTTCATCTGTACGGACTTTAAAATTAATGTGCCAGACTGAGACTGACTTATTTAATAATTAACAGTTGTTTTTTTGTTGTTGTTGTTGGTTTGGTTTGGTTTGGTTTTTTATCATTAAGTCAATTTTTGTCACACGTATCTCGTGGTTACAATGCCAATTGAATCGTGTGTGTGAAAGAGGAAGGATCTGGAGTAGAAGAAGGCAGAATAAAGCTTCACCCACTGTTTTTTTGCATCTGTTACTTTTTTACCTTCTTTTTACATACAAATGTAGTTGCATTTATGTAAGATTTTCAAAGGCATGCATATTATGTTTTTGATTAGGGCTTGTGCCTATCTATCATTTCTAGGCAATTGAAGGCAATACTGTAAAAAAGATACATGTGAACACGGGAAAGGAAAGGTGGAGGAGGCTGAGAGCAGTGAAACCAAGCCGCAGAGAAGCCCTTCATTTAGATTATTCAATTCTCTCTGTACACAACTAAAAAGTAATGATACTTAGGTTTTCAGTCCATTTTAGAGTAATGGGATTTTTCTTTCCGTGAGCTGGTGGTGCGTCTTAAGTACTCATACACAGGGAATGTACCCACCAGATTTGATGCATCCTCAGCCCTTAATTCAACAAGTTTTCAGCAGCGCTGGCTCCGAGCCGCTCACTGTGGCTCCGCATAGAGGGACAGGTTTCGTACGACAGATGAGGGTGCAGGAGCAGGACCACAGCTCTCCAGGCTGCTTTGGTTTTGTACCTCGTTTGCTGCGTGTCACCGAATGTTGCAAGTTGCTTTAGCAAGTCTCATTTTCCTATTTATTTGTTTGGATGTTTACAAGAATAGAAATATGTGTTTAATTTTTAAGTGCTGCAGCTAGAGAGGAGAAAAAGCGGAGCGAACGAGAGACATTAAGAATCCTTTTCCCCTACAATATCACACACACACAAAAAAATTGCACTGAAATACTGTCAGTATGACTGTTAGCTGTTTGGTCATATTTTATGGTTTTTTTTCCCCACAACCCAGGGAAAAGGTGGCGATAACATCCAGACAGATGGTGCAGCTGAATAATGGGTTTGATAAGAAATTTAAGGAAATGGCATAATCTGTTTCAGTATTCTTCAAAGGAAGTTTTTCCTGCTAGTGAAGTTTACCTTTCTTCTGAAAAGCCCTATGAGGTTGTGGGCTTTTCAGTTTGTTTGTTTTGCTAAATCTCATCTATTATGACGGCAGATAGAGATTTACTTAAAATTCACATCTGGCTTCCCCTTTCAATGCTCTAGTAATGAAAGCCAGTGAAATAGATAAACCAGAAATACCTGGAGATAAAGGACAGCTTCAGGTTTCAAACTTTCTCTGATTTAGGGGAATGCTCAAAGGCAGAGCCTGAAACTTAAGGCTGATTACTGTAAATAAAATAGTAAGGTGACCATCTTTCTGGAGACATTTATTATCACTTTAGGCCACATCTCAGGAAGAGGCGTTCCTATTCCAGTAATTCAGCTTGTTTTCTGGAGCAGGCTGAAAAACAGCTTTTGCTTCTTGAATTAAAGATGCACAGGTTTGTGAGTAAAATTGGGAAATCCCAAAGTATTGAACGCTGTCAGCAGTTTTTAAAATTATTTGGAGGTATGTACCTCACAAGTCAGTTCTTAAAATTACTTGAAAATATAAGCTAAATTGAACAGATTTTCACTAACAAATGTGTGGTTTGGTGTGAAAAAACTACTAAGTCTGGTAGATGATTAGTTTTCCTAAAATTTTGTAAAAATACACAGTGGCCCTTCTTTTAATAGGTTTCGTTTCTTTTGTGAAGCATTTAGGTCTACTCAGCTTTGCATGGAAGATAACCAGGACAATTTATGTATTTTAGGAAAGATAAACCTGCAGTCAAAATAAATTTTCCTGCAGTCAGGAAATTCCAGAAGAACATTTAAAGCAAAAAAGGACTGCTTTCATCATCTAGGCTCGTTCCCATATCTGAACCCACAGGTATTTCACCCAGAAAGAAGTCAGATTTAAGTAACCTCAGCCTGAAAATGGATTTTGAATTGCATGTTCTGTTCTTACCTTGTGGTGGGTGCTCCCTACTGTATTTTGCCAGATAAGACAAGTATAACACAAACCACGTTTCATAGATAAATTAAAGCAGTGTCAATTGTTACTTATTTGTTGTATTTGTTTGTGCTGAAGTGACATTTGTTTATTTTGCTTCTCAATGCCATATGCATGAGCTTACTGATTTCAGAACTCCCTGAATTTTCAGTCCTGTTGAACACTGTGAGAAATCTCAGTTGAAGAGTTTAATGCGTTTTCCAGTCAATGTGTAGGGGAAATTTGGCCTTATCAATTTAAATGCTGGAGATCCTTTCATTGCATTATGGAAGAATCTTCTCTAAGCAGAGATTATTCTTAAGAACTTCATAACATTTAAAGGTTAATATGTTAGGTAAAGAACAATATCTTAAGACAAACATTTTTATTACAGGACATGAAGGGATAGTTCTGATTAAATTACATGATTATTTGAATGGGAAAGAAGACAAAGTGCATCGTTTCTTGCCCTCAACTTTAATGCCTTTAATCAAATAATGACCTTCTGGAAATAGTTAATTTTAAGCATTTGGAAAGATCAATACCACTTTGCCACCAAAAAATGGCCCAGATGATGAAATTTGATGTATTTAAAGTACCATTTCACCCTTTTAACCTAGTAAATAATTTAAAATGCTTTCAGTACTCCTTTGCTACCATTATGTATCTCATTCAAAGTATTATGACTTTTCCAAAAGCAACCTTTCTGTACAATGAGCAGCTTACAAGTTTAATACTAAAGACTAAGACTTAGTGCATATACTGGAGTGGTGATGTCAGCCTTTTTTTCTTCTCTTTTATATGTGGATTCTGTTTTGAAAAGAAATGGAAATACCTATGATGAATGCAGCCGATTGGAACAAAAATGAGATTTGTAAAGCGAGTTGGATGGCTTTTGAAAGGGAAAAAGTCAATATTTAAAGTTTAGTTCATGAGTTCTTTCCTTTGTTTTGTCTATAAGCTTTTGTGTTAAAGGTGAGGGATTTGGGTTGCTCAGACAATTAAGAGCCCATTTTACCAAGTGTAATTTCATATCTGTGTTTTATAAACTGGAGTGCCTTCAGCATTGTAAATAAAAAAAATGCCCTCTATTAGCATGTTTGTGGGCAGATTAAACAGAGTCTTCATTAGCATAAGTAACACTTACTGATTCTTTTAAAAGTAGAAAATTATTTACTGAATGATAAATTGCTAGCTTTATAGTTAGTTGCTGAAAACATGCTCATTCAAAATGCCTACTTTAGTTTAGTTGACAATACTCAAATTTTTGAGCTAGAAGTACTGTTTAATGGATTATGTACTTAGTCTTTGTTCACAGTAGATGCTCAAATGCTATTCACACTTTTTGCTAAAATGTTTGTATCAAATACCTCCCTATTTAGACTGATTTCTAACACCATATATTTTTATTATACTATATGCCCCAGAGAAGGATACAAAATAATCTTAGATATACTACACCAAAGAAAAATTGTTCGTATCTTGGTATTGTTACTCTAAAATGTTTTGCCTATTTAAATTCAAAATACAGCTCTTTTAAAAAAATGGTGGAGTCTTTGTTACTTATTCTGTAAGATATTCATCATTTGACAAATTATTATCACAATAACAAATTCACCAAACAACAGAGTTCAGTTGCTCCACCTCAATCCCTTTCTTCCCAGACTACTAGATGTGTTTATTGCTGATTTGGAAAGCCCAGCGTTCATGATTGTAGTGCTGCCCTCTTTGATCTAGTTAGGATTGGTATTTACACCTTAAGCGCAGATTTCAATTATCTTTTTTTTTTTTCTTTTGATAAGAAATGCAGGAATAGTTTGTTAGAAACTCCATGTAAAAGAGTAGGAGATTTGATTTAAACACAGCACAGGTCAGACTGAATGAAATAGCATTTGGATATGTGGATAAAATGCATAGATGCTTTCTTCAAAATAAGCATGTTCATGGGTCTTGCAGAGTCTAATGTTTGGCAGTTATCCTCTTTGCGCTTTTTCTGCAATAGTTTGGCAGTTCAGCTTTCACAGGTTTTTTTCCTCTAATGTCTTATGTTTCTTTACTAAATCTCTATCAGAAAACCAAGCAGAAGACTCTTATTTATTTTAAATATCTTAGGTTTAGCATCTTTTTTTTTTTCACCATTTTCTTGCTTACTGTAGCAAGACCTTTGCAGATGGTACTTGGTTACTTGAAAGTGCATAACAGTATTTTCTTCATAGCAGATGGATTTAAGACTTTTAGTTCCCAATAAATGTAGGTTTACAATACATAACTTTACAGGATTTGTGTTGTATATAACAGGTTTGAACATATTATCTCAGAATTCATCTGCATGGCATTTTCAGCTTATCCAGGGCCCATGCCAGTATTTTAAGTAATAGGGAGAGCGTAGTGATTGATAGCAGCTAAAGGCGTGATTTTGAATAGAAACAAAGGTTTTAGAACAGAAGGTGTCAAATTAAACTTTGTCAGTTTGAAAAGTAGTAACATCCTGAAAGTTCTCCAAACATATTTACATGTGGCTAATGTTTATATTTTGCTTTGTACTCTCTTTATATTCAGTGTAATGTTGCCTGGCAAATTTACTCTGTTTTAAAATGAAGGTTGTTCCCAATGTCACTGCAGAGTTTTGGGGGGTTTGCCTTGCTGCATAGATAAATCAGCTTAATTATTTTAAGGTTGTTTTTTTAACAAGGCACTATATATGCTGCGTAAGCCAGTTGTGATCTAATCTGAGTTATAAATATTTACTTATTATTTTGTGGTACTTTCCACTTCCTGTAAGACTATAAAGACATAAAAAAACACTGGTCCAAGCCTTCCTTCAGCATAAATTGCTTGAACTAGACAGAAATCATTCTAGACTTAAATGAGTGTAAGAGGATAAAAATCAGCCTTGTTAGGTTCACTCGGAAGTTCAACTGCATTAACTACAGCAGTTCCTACTTCTTTAGATCAAAAGGAACCAAAACTTACAAATTTTAACTAACTTAAAATTTGTCATTAGAAAAGCCTGTATGATTACTTTTCCTAATATTTACAAAACATTTCATACATTCTCATTTAGTTGGCTTTTATGAATGATCTTTAGGTCAGATACAGAATTCTGAACCTGAAACTGAATGAAATAAATAGGTTTTTGTTTGTTTCCTTTGAACCAAAAGAAAGCGTATTTGTATAAAGTTTGTGATCTCCTAATAAAGCAAAGCCCTATAGCCTCTGTAAATGACCATTTACTGTCTCTCCTGAGAATATTTCTGAGAATATTTCCATAAATATTTCCAGAAATAAACCATTTACACCAAAACGTTGTCTCTATCCTTGTAATTTTAGAAGAATTCAGTTGGTTGTTTCCACATTGCCCATCATATGTTTTACATCAGAGTATGTCTACTTTTTTAAAAACGTGAAGAACCCAGTGCAAAAGAGACATTTAGGTAGAATAGCAGTCTTATTGTGTGTACCATGTCAGAAGCATCTGATTTCAATATTTCAAAATCACTGCTTCCCTGAAAGACTAGCACAGGCATGCTTCAGGTTACAATTCATCAAATCATTTTTAGATAAGGAATTAGAAATACTACTTCAGTGAGTGCAAAAATAATAAATGGATAAAAAAATACTGGGAATATGATGCTAGTTATCAGTGATTAATAAAAATAAGGTCTGACCTATTAAATATAGAAACACAGCAACGGGAGAAGGAATTTCTTAGTTGTTGTGAAATATGTTTAATCAGCATAAAATGTCATTGGTTAGGAATTATTTTTACTACTGGACTTCTTTTTTTTTTTTTCCCAAAAAAATCTGTGGTTCACATGGTCACCAGACAAAATATGTGCAGCTTCTAAATGTGTGGTGCAATTTCTTTTCCAGTCTGTCTGTACACCTTAGAGAGCTGTCATAGGAGAAGACAAGTTTTCTTGGGTCAGTTGGTTGGTTTGTTTGTTTGTTTTTTACTTCTACCAAACTGCCGTGAAAGTCAGTTCTGCTCTCTGGTTCACCACCACTAGAAAGAGGACCAACAACTGCAATGTGCAGCAGTGCAGACTCCAGACAACCAAAGGGCTCTTTTTATGCTTCAGGGCAGGCTGCTTTGTTTGTTTTGGATTTTTGTTTTGTTGGCGTTTTGTTTGTTTGTTTGTTGGGGTTTTCTTTGTCTTGGTTTTGTTTTGGTTTGATTTTTTGCTTGTTTTTTTATGTTTGGGGGGGTTTATTTTGTTTTGGTCTTGTGGGGGGCTTTTTGTTTGGGTTTTTGGAGTTGGTGTTTAGGCTTTTTGTTTGGTTGTTTTGTGTTGGTTTCTGGTAGGTTTTCTTAGCTAGAAATTTTAGAACTGCATTTCAATTAAAAATATCTAGATTTGTGTCTCTTCATCTTCTTCTCCCCTACATCCCCAGCAAACTACCTGTGTTTTCTGATTGCCCATCATTTAACTTGCTGCAGAAAACTAATACTGCTGTTGGGCATAATCCGGCGTTGTAACCCCATGTGAGCGAGGTAGGCAGAGTACCACGAGCAACGTGTTGATTTGGTTAGTGATCAAGGAGAGTTCATACACTAACCTGCTAATGGGTCCCAGGGCACCTTAGGATGAGGAGGGAGAATTCACAGACCCTTGCCACTGCTTTAAAAACATGACATATGATTCCAGCTGGGGCAGGCTGTATGTTCTGTACTCTATATGAAGGTGTTTGGCCCAGCTTGCTAAGCCCTGGGGCAATACCCAGCGTCTGTGTGGTTAAGGAATGGGTTGCAGGGGGGCCCATCCCTGGGTCCATCCCAGGGATGCAGGGGGCCCTTTCTGCTTCCCCTCCCTCCCTAGGATACCTGATGAGGACCCAGCAGATTTTTGCCCCATTTACATTTTTTTGCTTTCTCAACTCTGCTACCATCATCTTTCTAACATTTGTCATTTTGGTTATTTCTGTTTCTTGGGGGCATTTTCTCCTGTGACATTTGTTCATTTTTCCACTTACACCAAACCGAATACAATTCAAATTTGTATCTATAATTCACTAAATATTTTTGTATACAATGTGAATGAATTAAGATTATTTGTTTACTTTCACTTCTTCCTATCATGGCAATATTTTTACACTGCATTTATTAACTGCTAGCTGAAGATATGAATGTCTTCAAGAAAATACATATCTACATTGTGTCTATGTATCTATTGTATCTAGTAGTAAACTAGTCTGGATAAACCATTTTTCTACTACCAGTATATATAAAAAGGATCTAAAAGCTTCTGCACATTTATATTATTTGTTGATTCAATAAAATGTCACATTATCTTTCCTACAGTACTAAGAAATAAAATCGCATGGACCTAGTTTTGAAAACAGATCCTTGAAGCTGAAAGAAAGGAAGTGTGCATGTTTTATACATGTAATATTTTATTTCTAAATTTTAATATACAAAAAAATTGCTGCTGATGCACACTGTACTAGCTAGAGCATTTGCACTCTTATTTTAAAACTATCAGTGCGTAATTAAGAAAAAAATCCTCGACTAAATTTTAAGGCAGCGTGAGAGAACAATTTTTAACTTTTCAAGATTAACTTGTATGTCTCTTTTAGCAGCAAATTAGCAACCGCTGCAGTTCTTGCAGGGGATTCTGTAGCTGACTTTGTAGTACGTATCCCAAAACCACGTGTGAATTAGAGTAGGTAAGCTCTTAGGCAACTTGCTGTCCTATGATGTGGAAACGGTATAAAGCATGTAATCAGAAGCCTGATCATATCTTGTTCCCCCCCATGCCCTAATAGTGCACGTAAAACTGAGACTGTTTTGTTCGGGGTTTTTTTCTGGGTTTATGAGAAAAATCCTGAAGGAGATAATCATCTATCACTTGAAATAAGTTCACCTGCAGAGGCACCACTACTTGTAGCAGATAAGAAGAAAATATTACTTGACTGCAGGATTCCTGTCTTTTGAAAGGACATTAGGGAGCTCCACTGCTATGATTTACATTAGGCAGCCCTACAGTCAAGGTAGATATTTGAAGTACTTTCTTGTTTTGAGTAGTAGTACCAGGATTTTAAGAATTGCTCAGCAGATGATCTGACAGCTCCTGAAACACAGTGTAGATGCTCTCGGGTGGGTGCAGCCTGGCATAAAAAAAAGAGACAGCAGAGAGAATACCTTGGCATCAGTGAAACCCCTGTCCTGCAGAGGGGATCGTGGAAGGGATTCTGTCTTCATCCACCGGTTTCTTTCTAAGCAAACAGCAGCACTGTGGTGCAGGACCAAGGGGAAGGTGCTTTCCAAAATGCTCATGGTTGGTGAGGGTTTGTGAAACAGCGCAGCAGCCTTCGGTGTGTCGGTGTTTGCCTTGAGCCCAGCCTGTGCAGTGAAAGCCCTTTCCTAACAGGGCAGAGCATGAGAAGAATGCAGCACCGTTAAAGTACATGTTTCACCATCATTTTGCCCCTCATGAAGTGAGGAAAAAAACTAATGTTTTGCTGGTGTTATCTTCAAGGGGTGGCTCTGTGAGCTGTTACGTTGGAAAGAAGATCCCTCACCAGAGAACAGGACCCTCTGGGAGAATCTCTCCATGATCCGAAGGTTCCTCAGTCTTCCTCAGCCTGAACGTGATGCCATTTATGAACAAGAAAGCAATGCAGTTCATCACCATGGTGACAGGCCTTCCCACATTATCCATGTGCCAGCAGAACAGATTCAGGTTAGTTTACCTTGGCCAATCCTGCAGAGCGCTAAGTAAATAAAGCTTTAAACGGAGCAAAGGAAATTAGTGTTTCTTTCCTCCCGGCCAGGCTAAACGCAGGTCTCCTGGTAGCAGATAAGAGCACGCTGCCATCCGCCACCAGAGTTCAAAGGAGAACGTGTGACTACCCACGGTTTTTGTTTCGGTTTGGTGGTTTTTTGCAAACGTGCATGGCCATGGTGGCGCAGCGGCAGCTGTGTGCCGGGCATGGCAAAGCCACCGTGCTGGTTGTCCCTGGTAAGACAGGTGGCAGGACCCAAAGGCGTTTGGCACCCGTTGTCAAACACCTGACCAGCAGCAAAGCCTGGACCTCGTTGCGCTGCTGTGCAAAAGCTAAGCTCAAACCCTCAACAGCGGCGGCTCGACCCGGGCAGGAGTGAAGGGAAGGGGATTCCTCATCCCACTTTAACCCCAGTCGAGGCTGGGGTGAGTCAATGTTTGTTTGTTTTTCCTTCAGAGCCCCTCTCCCACCACCCTTGGGAAAGGAGAGCATAGAGGCGCTTTCTTACCAGGCCTGCTGACCACTGGACCTTGGCTGGGTGCTGCTCCGCAGGTGAGCTGGCACAAGGGACAGAGAGGAGGGGATGCAGAACCCACGCCACGGGGCTCGGAAACAGCCACCCTGCACCCTGGGGCAGCACTGGCGGTGCCCCCTCCTCCAGGGACTGCGCTCACCCATTGCTCACACGGGCACCACAAGCCAGGAGTGTGGCTGGCTGTTTTGCTAAATATTGTAGCCCAGGTCAGCTGTTGTCTCTCTGAGCTGGGAACTCTTTAATCCCTTCTCATGAAAGACCTGAGGTCAGTCTTTTAACTGCTCCCTCTTAAAGGGCAGGTATTACCCCGTGCTTTCCCAACCTCAGCTGAGAGCCAGTGTATCATTTGTACTACCTATACAGAAAAATATTTACAAAGCTAGGAAGGATAGAGTTATCTCACAGCCAGAAACAACACAAGTGTATATTAAAGATAAAGCAAACTGAATAAGACAATCCCTTAGGATATCAAGTACTAAAATAATTGTGAAAGCCTGGAAACTTGCTGTTTGATTTAGCAAAAAGAGAGAGAAAGATCTATATTAAGTAATAAAACAGCACTTGTTTGAAAATGTACATTGTTTTTAATAAAATCACTTCTTAAGGGGATAAAAGGAGAAGCTTATGCACAGTATAAACATTCAGCCATTATGGTACTTACTTAGATTTTCTTGCCTTGTTGATAAAAGTTGTGTGTTTGATCTTACAAATATTATTCACATAAGCAGTTGCATTGTAATCTCTTAATATGACTTGTAAGAGTAAGGATTGGGAGATTTGGCCTGAGTTTTGTCTCTGCTCTTCTACATGGTAATTGTAGATGCATAAATATGTAGCTAAGACACAAGTTTTCAAACTGTATGTACAAAGCCTCCAGTCTTGTAAGAATTTAATGTGCTGGGAGTAGTCTTGAATCTCTTTGGGACTGAAGCCTTAAACGGGACTGCTCACAGACCATAAAACATGAAAGGATGTGAACAGGGATGAGGCAAGAGCCCTAATTCCACTAGCATTTGTGTCAGATCTTACAATAAGAAGATCACTTAAAGCAGTGGCTTCTAAACCGGGTGTTGAGACCTATGCAAAGTCTCTACAACCACAAGTGGCACTGCGAAGTGGGCAGAATTGTACTGCTCATACAGTGTTTTGTGCTTCTTAGGATCTGCTGCAACTGGAAGCTTGGGAACAACTACCAACACACAAAAAATTGTCGAGGGGAGACTTGCAAAGGGAAATGAAATGTAGTGATAGCAACTGCTTGTTTTGCTGCTGTTGTTTTTTAATAATAACTGGTGGTTTGTACCATATGACAAGAAATTTGCTGATCCAAAATATCTTACTAACCAGTGCTTCCTGTGCTGTGAAGCAAAAGAATTGTCAACAAAAACAGTAGCTGATAAATTTACTTTTGATTTTAAACATGATCTTATGGTGTACTGTACTCCGGTGGTAGATGAGAAAAACATTTCTATCCCTGGGGCTCAGTGCCTCACCTTTTAAGAAGGTTTCTGAATCCATGCTTGCAAAACTTCATTTTAAGTTCTTGTTAATTATTTACATCATGATTTGCTTTATCTTATTCTTCTGATGTGCATACTGGCTCATTTTTATTGCCTCAGTTTTTGGAATGCAGCATATTCCCTTCTAATAATAATAGTGCAACTTATTTAGAGCTTTGCATCACAGTGCTTTATAAATATTAACTAAATAATCCCCATCACAAACACAGAACCGGGTAAATATGTTTATTCCCTGTTTATACATTGGGGTACTTGAACACAGGCAAGACAGACCCTCTCTGAGACCACAGGCAAGAGGGTCAGAGCCGAAAGGAGAAATACAGATTTCCTACCTCCAGATCTCTTTGTCATTGCCGAGGCTGGGTTTGACAGCGTGATGTTGGGTGCTTTCAGCTAACGTAACATTTGCAAGCTTGATGAGACTTCAGTGCATGCTAAGGTCGGATCAGCAGTGGCATGTTTCCTCACTTAAGCTAAAATGCACTTCTTCACCCAGATTCCCCTAGTCCCTTAGTTTAGCTGTTGCTAGATTTGCAGCCCTTGTTTTTGGGCAGCAGCTGCTGCTGCTGGCAGAGCTCCTGTGCGTTTGCCCTCATCTGGCATTTTTCTCACTTTGCCCTTGCTACAGTTCTGGCTAAGCTGGTGAAGTTAATCCTATACTATGTCACCTACTTAGCATTTTGCCTTGTCTGCACTTGACTCATGGAGCATGTTCATTAAAATTTGTCAGCTAAACCACACCAATGTCACGTCATCAGTGCTTTCAGTCAGACAAAGCCAGAGTTTTCCTGCCTCCTCTCTGTCCATGTCTTACAGACCCTTTATCCCTGGTCTCTGCTCACAGACATTACAGATGCATGGGAGGTGTACAGAGAGTTACTAACTCATATTTTAATTCTGGTTCAGCAATAATGGGCCTTTTTTTTTCTTTTTTTTTTTCTTTTCTCTTTCCTTTTTATTCTTTAAACTCACTAAGCCTTTGTTTATAGCTTTGCAATTTCCCCCCCAACCCTGGATTTTCTCGGTAACACAAATTATGAGCAAGAATACATGTACAAAAAAAATGCTATGCTTTGTCTTGCAGCAGCAGCAGCAACAACAGCAACAGCAACAACAACAACAGCAGCAGCAGCAACAGCAACCAGGTCCCAGGCTACCCCCAAGGCAACCGACAGTGGCATCACCAGCTGAATCTGAGGATGAAAATCGTCAGAAACCCCGACCACGAACAAAGATTTCTGTTGAAGCCCTAGGGATCCTACAGAGTTTCATACAAGACGTAGGCCTGTATCCAGATGAAGAAGCAATCCAGACTCTCTCTGCTCAGCTTGACCTGCCCAAGTACACCATTATCAAGTTCTTTCAGAACCAGCGATATTATCTCAAGCACCATGGGAAGCTGAAGGACAATTCTGGTTTGGAGGTGGATGTTGCAGAGTACAAGGAAGAAGAGTTGCTCAAGGATTTAGAAGACAGCATCCAAGACAAAAATGCAAACACACTTTTTTCAGTTAAACTAGAAGACGAGTTATCGGTAGAAGGGAACACAGAGATTAATGCTGAGTTGAAAGACTGATCTAAAAGTATTATTTTGTTTCAACAGTGCCACTGGTATTTAGTAATGAAATGAAAATTCCATCTTGCGTTTTGTCAAAAACCTTTATTATTCATTGTTTGGCCAATGAATCTTCCAAAACTTGCACAAAAGTTGAAAAAAAGGATAATGCAGACTGCACTAGATGTTTTACTCTGTTTTACAAACTGCTTCACAGCAACAGTTGAAGCGTTGAGGATTGTTTGATATTAATTTGTGTTCACTGGATACACTGCGAGTGTACCCAATAAGCATGATACCAGTGATTTTGATTCTGGAGCCTTCAGACAAGCATTACAACTTTTGTGATTTACTGTTTTTCGTTTCTGTTTTGTTCTTGTTTTTTAATTATTACTGTAGCACTCCACACTTGATCTTTGGAAACTCACATTTATTTAAAAAAATAAAATAAAAAAAGAGTTTGTTACTCTTGTTCTATTGTATGTTACAAAAGAACTATAGACTGTGGAATGCAGTTTAAAGATAACATATGCCAACAAATGCCTTGTATTATATGGCACTGCCGTAATTCAGATTTGTTTTCTTTTGGAAATAAAGATCACTGTATTTTTTTTTCCATTCTCATTGTTACATGGTTTTAAACAAAATGAAAAGGAAAATGTGAAACACAATTTAGTCCTCATTATTTATTTGTAGATCCTGCAGCATCATGTTGTAATTAATTTTTTGGAAGTTTCCGTTAAATGTAATATTGCTTCTCTTGTTATCATACTGATTTTTTTTCTATTTATAAATGTATTTTGATGGGCAGTAAAACAAAGTGTCTTAAAAGTTTTAAATAGAGAAAATGTGCTTTACACAGTTGCCTATAAAAAGTGCTCTATGTTATCCAAGCAATTCATACTATAAGCTTCACTCTTATTGTTGTATGCAATTTTTACTATCATGCAAATAAGCTTAGGTAAATAAAACTAATAGATCACCTTAGAAACTTATGCAATTAATGTGAAAATAATTGATGTTTGCAATGTGTCTTCCTTTGGTTTACAATCAATTTTAAAGCTACAGCTGTATAAATTTTCTGTATAAAGGTGTATTTCTTTTTTATGAGTTTATTGCTATGAAAACACCAGTTATTTTGTTACAGCTGGCTGTTTTTATAAGTGTATCACAATTTTCTTTATGCAGAAATGTTCTGACTAGGAGTGGTTATTGACTGTAACTACACAATTAAAATTGTTTGTATGGTATGATATGGCAGGGTTTGTCTGCGTATGTGTGTATCTGGGAGGAATAACTTGTTCTTAGTGCGCATTGTACCTTCTTGCCACCACTTTGAAGATGACATTTCAATTGTTCTCCTTTAAAATCACAGGCAGATTTTTTTAATGACCGCCTTAAAAATTGAATTTAGATAACATACTTCAAAAAGAAACACAGTTTGGTTATAAAAATCATAACCTGTCTTTTCTTGGTTTAAAAACTTGCCTGCCCAACAGAGATAGCAGGATATTATTGAGTCAAAAGGCTATCAGGCATAAACATATTTACAGTTCCTGGCAGTAATGCACTTATAATGGATACAGCTGGTTTTATTTTACACTAGAATTATGCTAACACTATTCCTTGCACTAATGTATAAGCATTAAAAAAAACATTAATAGTCACAAAGCAAATAGGAATGATGGGCTTTGCATATAGCAGTCACCTTCTAAGCAAGTTTATTTTTAATGATCACTAATAAGGTTCTTGATAAAGCCATAATAATTGGTGAGGTCTGAATTTATGCAAGACTCGTGTCTAGGCTAAAGAAAAGTCTGCAGCTGAAAGTTGTGGAATACACACTGTTCTCCTTTCATAGGAGAGAAACAAGTTGCACTCCATGTGATTCAGGATTCAAATTCTGCTCAGTTCTTCTAAAATGACTAAAAGTTTGGAAAACTCAAGGTGGACTTCAAAGGCACAAATGACTTTTAGGCTGCAGCAAATTTCTCATTTTTGTTCCATTAAGTTCTTTACGAGGATACATATTAGGCAACAAAGCGAGTTTTTGTTCTACAGGTTTAAAAGTGCCACAGTTTGCCCAGGTTCTCTGCGCCTTTGGGGGGTCATTGAGCAGCTCCCAGCTGCAGCACCTCTTAGCTGCCCCAGGGTCTGTGTTGGGGCTGCACAGTTATTTGGGCTTGGTATACAGTCCACTTAAAAGAAAAGATGAGGAAAGGGAGGTGGGGGGAAGGGAGGTTATTAAGCCTTAGAAGGGACATGGACATGTAATTTGGCATTGCATTCCAAGGAAAGGACAGTCAAACTATGCTCTTGCTTAAGGGACTTGTAGTAGCTATAAAGCTGTTGATACCCAAAGCTATGCTGCTGGCAAAAGGACAAAGCTTAAGCCTGGTCCAGGGAAGCCACTGCAGTCACCGTTGGATTTCTTCACTCATTTCAAATGGGATCATTGCTTTGTATGGCCACGCAGCCACTCAAGGCTAGGGCAGAGCCCTGTTCACAGCCATGGGGCAGGATGAAAAGTGGCCCATGCAGTGCAAGCTGGTGTGACCTGCAGGACACCACCACTGGTACCCTCAAGCTGGCTGAATTGCCAAGCGACCATTACAATAGGGCTGCTTAAGAAAAAAAAATACGCTTTTAAACTAATATGCATGCATATGCAGTATAGAAGGGAACGAAGGAAAGACTTTCCTGGAATACACCTCTCTACATGCTAAAGGCTGGTACACGCAGCTCTCCTAATAAAAGAAACAGGGCAACAAATCCAACAGCCTATAGAAGCATAAGGAAAAATGTTTATAAAATTGTTTTTGCTGTTTTGAAAGCAATTTCCTTTTATTTTATTGGGTTTGCATGACAAGGTTTTGGTAGCAGGGGGGCTACAGGGGTGAATTCTGTGAGAAGCTGCTAGAAGCTTCCCCCATGTTCGACAGAGCCAATGCCAGACGGACCTGCCGCTGGCCAAAGCCAAGCTCATCAGTGACAGTGGTAGCATGTCTGAGGTAACACTTATAAAGGGAAAAAAAATGGGCAGCAGCAGCTGGAGAAAGTGAGAATATGTGAGAGAAACAGCTCTGCAGATGCCAAGATCAGTGAAGGAGGGCAGGAGGTGCTTTGGGTGCTGGAGCAGAGGTTCCCCTGCAGCCCGTGGTGCACACCATGGTGAGGCTGGCTGTCCCTCTGCAGCCCGTGGGGGTCCACAGTGGAGATGAGATCCACCTGCATCCTGTGGGAGTCCATGGTAGAGCAAATACCCACCTGCAGCCTGTGGAGGACCCGATACCAGAGTAGGTGAATGCACCAGGAGGCTGTGACCCTGAGAGAAGCCCGTGCTGGAGCAGGCTTCTGGCAGGACCTGTGGCCCTGTGGAAAGAGTAGCCCACCCCGTGGAAGGCACCCACACTAGAGCAGTTTGTGAGGAACTGCAGTCTGTGCGAAGGACTCACACTGGAGAAGTTCCTGGAGAGCAGTCTCCTGGGGAAGGAATCCCACACTGGAGCAGGGGAAGGGTGTGAGGAGTCCTCCCCTGAGGAGGAAGGAGCGGCAGAAACAACATGGGATGAACCGACTACAACCCCCTTTCCCTGTCCCCCTGCACCACTTGCGGGGAGGAGCTGGAGAATTCAGGTTTGAATTTATTTCTCATTACCCTACTCTGATTTGATTGGTAATAAATTAAACTAATTTCCCCAAGTTGAATCTGGTTTGCCCATGACAGTAATTGGAGACTGATCTCTATCCCTGTCCTTATCTCAACTCATGGGCCTTTTGTTATATTTTCTCTCCCCTCTCCAGCTGAGGAGGGCAGTGATAGAGCATCTTGGTGGGCTTCGGTGTCCACCCAGTGTCAACCCACCATATTTATCCTTTTAAGTTTTGGGGGTGCTGAAGTAGAGGTTATATGTGCTTGCAGGTGGTTACTATAGCTGTTTCTTTTCTGTTATCTTCATTTTTCTTTCTCCTAGCTTAGCTGAGGTTATCTTCCCAAGTAGTTCACCTTCTGTAGTCATATATTACCTGCACAGGGGTTTGAATCGGTGCATTTTTTTGTCCCAGTGGATGGACTGCAAGTACAGTCTTTTAACTTGGCCTAAGTGACAAAAACCATTTTTTCTTATATCCTTAGCAGCGTTTCTAAAGGTGATATGTGTATTAAGGATCCCAACTTCATGGGGTTGTGAGACATTTATACTTTTAGGAACTAAGATACTACAAGCATATGCCACCTTGCCCCATGGACTATGTTAGACTACCTAGAAAATTACCCTGTATCCTTTTCTGTTCCTTCATCTTGCCATCTGACATAATCCTACAAAAAAAAATAAAAGCCTTTCCATTTCTGCAAAGATTAAGAAGTCAGACTAAACTTCTGTAGTGAATAACACAAACTGAAACATCAAAACACTAATAGTTGGGAAGCTGCTTGTAAAACTCACTGAGGAGGACTCCACTGAGCATGTATGAAATGAGTATTTCTTATATACTTAGGGAAGTATGGAGAAAGAATATTGCTTACTAGAAATAAAATGTAAGCTGCAAAGAAAACCAAATGCCTAGAAAAGAGGGAACTGAGTGCTGGGTGAGGATGGCAGGACAGTTTTTGCAATAAACCTAAGTATTTACCATGTTTTATAGTGTTTACCATTAAAAGTGGAGTATTTCTACTCCCTGCCGGTTCCCATTAATCTACATTTAACTGGCAGGATTTATGTGTATATGCTAGAGTCCCCTTAAAGTCTGAAAAAAAACAAAGAGGCCCCAGATTCCAAGAAGTCCATGGCTTGGGGACAGTCTCAAGCCCCAGTCACACATACAAATGTTGCTTATCATTATAAGGACTCCCTACCCTACAATGCAGGACTTTATATTTGTGGTTTGTATAGCTACTCTAAATTGCTCGGATGATGCCTAAAAAATGTGCAGTAAATTATTTCACTTAATTTTTTCTTTAAGTCAGGAAGGAGCAGCAATGGAGAACGGTTCCCCCAAACCCGTGATTTTGTTTGAGTGATTTACTGAGTCAGGACTTTGGTTGTGGGCTGGGAAACATTGCTAAGTTCATTTGCCAAAGCAAATGCCCCATATGTTAAGAGCAGTATAAATTAGATACTACAGAAGATCTACTTGAGCATCAAATATTAGCAGTTCTGCTTAACTTATTGAACTTGTGCTTTGATGTCAAGTACGTTGCAGAGACCAAAGTTATTTTGATTTTTACATAATGATTTATATTGTGCTTTGATAACAGTCCCATAGCAAAGTAGGGATGTAAGTATACTCCCAGGTCCTTTTTTGCACACAGATGTAATTTTAGTTTGGTCCCCTCACAGCACCTTGCGTCCACACAGTCTTTTACTACAACAAATGAGCTAATAATTCAAACTGCAATAAGTGATTCTCCTTGGAGCAGGAGTAGCGCTACTTGGCAGCGAGTTTGTTTGCTTTCAGGTTCATATGGGAGCCTTCTCACCCACCCTGCTGCTGGCAGTCTTCCTGCCATCCCATGCCGCATTGTTTCGCACTGGCCTGGCCCAGATGCCCTTCCTGCTCTGGGTCATCTTGCCCAAATGTCATCTCTCCTGGTTACATGCCAGTGCTCAGGTATATGTGTTGCAGTTTAATATGAGGCAGCAAGGACTGAATGTAACCCACCTGGACGCCTTCCTGTGTAACCTCATCTAGGTGTTCCTGCTCTGGCGGGGCGATTGGACTAGATGATCTTTCGAGGTTCCTTCCAATTCCTAACATTCTGTGATTCTGTGTGATTCAGTGTATCTGATGTCACCTACCCTTTGTCATCACCATTCTCACTGTGAGCCCTGCAGAGTTGCTGGAATAGGCCACTTGCGTTGGAAAGAGAGCGACAACTGGAGTGAACCTACCAGCAGGCAAGTAGTTTCTGAGCTGATGGAGTAGAGGGGGCAAAGGGACATACATCCCAGGAAGGAGCAATAAAAAGAATGAGGAAGGCGCCAGAGAAAGATGGGAGCATCAGTAAAATCACAATAGCTACCCTTGCTTGGAGGAATTGACTCTTTTTGCAAGCTGGGCTACACTGACACCAGGAAATGCTGCAAGGTACTGTCAAGACTCCTTGGAAAATGTTCCTGATCTGAAATTTGCAGTGGTCTCCAATCATGGAATTTACCTTGGCAGGCAATACCTAGGGTAAGACAAAAGCCTCCTCAGCTGTCCATAGCAAAAGAGGTCCCCTAGAACTTTGTCCTCTGGTACTATCCCCATGTGTAGGATATGCAGGATTCCTTTCATCAGCTGCAGACTGACAGCTACCATGGCAGATGCAGTTAGGACTCACTTTCTAGACTATTTGCTTACCCGCACAACGTGCTAAATCAATATCCAGGCTGTAAACACCCTAATTTTCCTCCAGGATAACATCCAACCACAAGCAGTATGTTTGCAGCCTCAAACCTACATTTCTGAGCTGTCTCCTACAGCTCTGCTCCTCCTCAGACCAGATGTGCCACGAGTTAAAAAAAAAAGAGGAAAAAAAAAAAAAGTGTTGTGTGGCACAGATGTTTATTATAGTGAAAGAGAACAGAATAAAACATGACTTCTGTGGGCACACAGAGTTGTACAAGAACACACAGTTCTGAAGTTTTGGAGCAACTGAGTTGCCCCAAGAGGCTTCGGAGAGAGATTTCATACTGCTATAATCATTTTAAAGCATCAGTTGCAATGATTTGAAATTGTTGGGGACAGAAAAATTCCTGCAGAATCACACTAACTTTGCAGGGAACTTTCTCCCAGAACAGAATTTAAAGCAGAGAACACTCTGGTTTGTTATTCACATTACCAAATAAACAGTCTTTGCGGGACCAACCTTACAAACATCACTGTTCTTCCACATCCACATTAAAGACGGATGCCATCCTGACAACTAGCAGCACTGCCCACAGCTGTGTGTCACTTCTTGCCCCATCTTGAGGGGGCTTCCCTGCGTGTAGCACGCCCCAAAATGGCTTAACTCTTCTTTATTCTCCCATCATCAGCCTAAACATGGCTTTTCATCCACAGTCAACATTTTTACCTGAGGAAAGACAACTTATCTTAGATCAAACTATGGCAGGGAAAGGTAAATGAGGATGTCATTTCAGAAGTGTAGGAAAAGTGATTATTTATCACTATCAACATGACAGCTTGGACTGGGGAATAAGTACAGGTAGTGGTGTTGGCTTGCCTTAGTAGGCAAACAGCTATATCCCCAGCCGAACAAGGATTTAATATCAGCTGAGCCACTGAAGGAGACAGAAAAAGAGGAGAAGTGAGAAGAAATATCTAAATAAAAACTTATTGGAGTCAGTCATGCTTAGCGCTGACTGGAGAATTGCAACACTAGTTAAAATTGAAGGAGATCTGAGGTAGCCACCAGGAAAAACTAAGTGAGGAGCATTTTGTGTCCTGCAAAAATACAGAAAGAGTGAACAAAGTAACAGAGTTGTTTCAGAGGAAAGATTAAACAGAGAAGGCTTGCAAAAAGGTAGTTGAGAGCTTGCTCTTTTAGCAAATACCTGCAAAATCATTAACTAGCAGGATGAAAAAGCAGCAAAAGGGAGCAGTTTTCCGCACATTTAACTGCTGAACTCACTGCTATACACACCCCTTCATATCAAAAGCAAAAACAGCTTAAAAAAAAGTTCAAAGAATTTCTGAAAGCAAAGGTTAAATCTGACCTTCTTTTAAAGAGACCAAGGATTGTTTCCACTCGGTAGTGCCAGACAACATGTGCATATTACACTGTATGTTGTTTTTTTCTGTGGCCCAGTGATGGTATCCACACGGACAACGTCCAGCACCCAGTCAGGGACATCGTTGCTTCGAGTTGTCCATAGCCACAAGTGAGATGAATTTGAGTGGGCTGAGATTTGTACTGTGTTCTTGGTCAGATATGCTAAATGCAGTTTGTGTACTTAATTCCGTATCTTGTTCATAACTAGATTTTAAAACAACTGATCTGAATAATTTCATTGAGGAGTAGGTCGCCTCATATTTACAAAACATTCCCTCCCACGCATACCAGCATAAAAATTTATAACCAAATCATTTTGGTCATTGCCATGGTACCAGTGCAGTCGCTACTCACAACTATGCTCTAGTTGCAGCAAGAATAAAGTAAGGCTCCTTTGACCCTATTCGCCTACAAAACTGGGCCATTTTTTATGTGGTATCACCTTTCTTTCAGCTTCCTCTGTACACATCCCACTTTCAGTCAGGTTTAGATGACCTGTTCCTTTCTCTTCTTCAAAAGCCCACTGGGAAAGGTTCACACCAGGGAAAGATTAAGTGAGGGCTTCCAAGATGACCAGAAATTAAAAAAAAAAAAAATTATATATATATATATATATATTTGCATCATCCCCTCATGAGATATCACTCACAAGCTTTCTAGGGTGTGTTGCAGGATGGCTGGGAGAAGAATCAAGGGAAAGTACTAGTTTGATCCCAGGTCTCTTTCAGTTGTCATTGGGTTTTCTGCAACACACTCTGGGGAGCCACGAGCAGAGGGACCTTCACTGCAGCCAGAGGTACCTCCCCAGGGTGCCGCATAGCACATGAGCACAAGCCCGCTTGCAAGTGCACTGTTGGACCAAAAAAGCACCGTGGGAAAGCAGATCAAAGCAATGTGATTGCATTTCACGTTTGATACAGCTCATTCTTGAAGCCAGGGTGAATAGCCTAATCCAATGTATCATTCCTGTGCAGGCAGACCCTCAGGCTGGCATCATGTCCCGTGGAGCACTGCTCCAGCGTGCAGCATCTGTCACCATCTGCCCTAGGGCTTGGCTTCAGACTGCCCTCCTCCTTTCCACCTCATTTTGGGAGATGCTCTGCACAAACTTTGAAGGCCAAAACTCAGGCTGTTTCACGTTCTTCAGGGTCTTTATTCCCCTGCCACTTCCTGCACTGCTTGATCTTTGATCCACACTCCTGACCTTTAAAGATTCAAGGGGGCAGATTTCCAGTGATTTATCTTCAATTTTGTGTGCTCTTATTTTTGCAAATATAAGTCTATCTGCTTACCCATTCTCTCCCCTGTTTAATCGGTACGTCAGCTGTTGATCACTACCACTGCCAGACAGCTAGTAGGTGGGACAATTATTCTCACAAGGATTTTTAAGTCCAGACTTTTAACCCACTGGGTCCAGCATGGAGCAGCTGCAAGAGCACTGAGTAGCAGCTGCCCCTTTTCTACTGCGCCTGCTGAGCCGCTCTCCTGATGGTCTCTGACTACTTTGCTAGAGAAAGAGGAAAAAGTACATTATTTTCTAGACATCATAATATAAAGGCTTAACTCACTGCTAGAGTAAGAAAGGAGGTGAAACGTCACAGCCAACTCCCAACCAGTGTGGTCATGATGTAGGGTAGCCTAGGGCAGCTCTACCTTACACAAAGCCAGCAAATGAGTAAGAGGTGCAAGACACAACAGGAAAGCTTTACCTGCCAGTCAGTTTTAACACATCAGCTTGTTCTTAAAGAGGCATTGGGGCAGATATTCCTACAACCTAAAAATACCCGAAGCAGTCTCAGACTTGGCATACTACACTCCTAACTTCTACATTATCTACCGAGCAAGGGTCTATGGTAGGCCGTTTCAAACCTGACTGCTGAGGTTCACACATGCATGAGCTGTAGGCTTTGTGGATCTCGGAACCCTGTCCCTAACCATGACCCTAACTGCACCCAGCAATTTGAGCTCAGGTCCCCACATGCACGGGTAGTCCAGACGAGAAAGGTGTGGAGGGAGCAGTGTTGGTGCAGTGCTGTGCTCCCCTCAGCTTACCTTTTGCAGCCCCGGTGTCCCTGGAGCTGTAGGCTTCGTAGCTCTCAGAACCCTAACTATAGCCCTAACCATAAGTGTAATTGCAACCTGGTCCTTGGGGTCAGGTCCCCACATGCATCGGTGACCCAGATGGGAAAGGTGTGGACGGAGAGACGTAGGTGCAGTTCCCTGCTCCCTTGGAATGCCTTTTGGAGCCCCAGTGTCCCTGGAGCTGTAGACTCTGTGGTTCTTGGAATCCTAACCCTAACTGTGACCCTAACACCTCCCAGTGACTTGGGCTCATACATGTGTGTCCAAGATGAGAAAGTTGTGGGGGGAGCAATGTTGGTGCACTGGTGTGCTCCCCTTGGCATGCCTTTGGCAGCCCTGCTGTCCCTGGAGCTGTAGGCTTTGTGACTTTCTGACCCCTAATAACAACTCTAATAACAACTCTAGTGTTTGGGCTCAGGTCCCTGAATGCACAGGTGGCCCAGATGAGAATGCTGAAGGGGAAGCAGCGTTGGTACAGTACCATCTTTGTTTTGGTCTGACTTATGATAGGAATTGGTCCTATTTTCAGCCAGCCTGAGGCTGGGGTTTAAAAATTTTGTTTGAGGCTATACTACCCCACAGCTCTTTGGTTTTGCTGCAAGCACTGCTCATCATTATCAAAATATCTGTACTGCCATAGTTTAGGGCTATGAAGCACTGGCTGCAAAGTGTTAGTGCTGCTAGTAAGAAGTTGTATGCAACACAAAAGCTGAGCAGTGGTAACTGCAGTTTTCTGGCTGGCGATGTGGTCTTTTATCCACTTCTTTAGCACTGGGGACTGGCAGGTAGGCTGGAGGGCATTCCTGACATCAAGGAATATTCCTTCTGCTGATTTCTCCTTCCTGGGCTCTGGTAGAGCCCAACTCATGTGATTTATTAAAGGAAAGCACGACACAAAGTGAATTTTTCTCTGCACTCCCAGTCCTTTCACAACACTCAAATGTGAGCTATAGGGCTGGCCATGGGGGCAGGAAATCCACTGGGGCTGTGTGACAGAATCTTAATGGCCCATCAGTGAGGGTGCACTGGGAGAACAGCACCAGACACAAGTGAGGAACAATACAGGAAAGAAAACATGTGAATGGGAAGAATTGTCTTTATATTGGAAAAAAAAATGGACGAAACAATAAAGTGAGGAGGGAAAAAAGAAAATAAAACACAAATAGATGACTGAAATATAAAATTATGGCAGTAAAATGTCCCACCCCTCATCTATGCTCATTTTATTTCAGTATTTCCTCCCATGTCTCAAAAAGATTTGCCAGGTTTTCACTCAGTTGGTAGAAACCAAATGGAATATATTTCATCTCCAGTGAAGGGAGTGTTAAACTTTGATGGACTTGGATTCTTTTAAGTTCTTTTTTATTATTATTCTTTCCTTTGGGCTCATAGGCGTGATGTTTATCTCATCCACACACGGGAAGAGGGGGAGGCTTGACTTGTGCTAACTGTTGGCAACAGTTGTTTAATTTTTTGCAACATGCACCCAAGTATCATGAGACTGAGTAAAATATAAATAAATATGCTCTTTGGAAAACCCATTTATCTTTATGGCCTACGATACCTTCATGTGGAAAAACACATGTTTATTTGTTTGTTTGTTTAAGAAAGGTTTTGGTGGCAATGCTACCTCCCATTGCTGTAAACAAGGTCAGGAGGCCAAAATTAGTCTGTCCTATTTTGCACAAAGTAGTCAACAACTTAAGATGTTTTTGCAATAATCAGAAAATTATTGACCGGTGTCAACACCCCCTTTCTGATAAACTGTTGAAATGTTAATATTCTTGGCAAAATTGTTTTTGCTCTAATTACTGTATCCATCTGCTCTATAAGATTGATTATACTGTGAGAATGTTTGTTCTCTTGTCTCCTGCAATGATGGGCCTCTCCTTGGCGCAGAAATAGTCCTGCCTCATCTTTACACAGAGATGAATGTGCAACAGAAATCAAACCAATGCTCAGCCCTACTAAATCCAAATAAAAATTCCTCGAAGGAGTTAATACAATAGATATTAACTGGCTGTCGAATGGACTATTGCCCCATGGAAAATGGAAAACTATTGCCCTGGCCTGGATGAAAATATCTGGCCTCCATCCAGCACACATATCATGACCAGGAAGGCCACCAAAAACCTGCAAGCCCACAAATGTTGGCATATTCGTGGTGCTACTGATTCCACTGAGAAGTTTGACTAGTTGGCAACACCAGGCCCCTCTGCACCAGCTCCTTGGCAATCAGCAGCTGAGTTGTCCAAGGAGCAGAGCAGTTCTTGCCCGGCCTTCCATCAGCACCTGCAAAGGCTAATGTTACCTGGATTGGACTGGTTATTTTTGGAGCCAACATGTAATACATGTACTATCTGTGGCATGTGATGGTAAAGACTCAGTATAAAGTGACATCCGGTATTATTCGTTATTAAAGTTGATTAAAATCAAAACAAAACACAACAAAACCCCCATTCATTTTCTTATTAAAAAAAAAAAACAACAAACAACAGTGTAAAAATAGTTGTTTTGTTAGGAAAACATTGTTTTTCTATGGCAAATCTGGAAGGAATTAAAAATTGCATTTCATTTTGTACTGATATTTCAAAATACATGCACAAAAATAATGCAAACTAAAAAAAAAAATTACTTGAGCATTGTTGCACAGCAACTGAACTTTTTACTGGAAAATGATGCTTTTCTCACACACACAAAATCAAATTCAGCAAAAGCATTTATTTCAGAAATAACCAATTTTCAATTAAAAATGAGAGATGATTGATAGATAGATAGATAGATAGATAGATAGATAGATAGATAGATAACAGCTACTCTTTCCAGATACTGAACTATGTAGTCAGGTCTAAAGGACTCAAAAGGCACTGGGACTCAGGCTGAGATTTCTGTTAGTTTTTTTCATTTTAATAAAGATTTAGGATCTTTGTAATACTCTCCCAAGTTCTTGACTCCATAGGGTGCACTCAGTGTATATGCTTATCTCTGCAGAAAGAAGATTAAAAGCTAGAAACTTTCAAAAAGGAAGAATGACTTTCTATATGTTGAAGGGAGGGCTTTTTCACGGTTTTAAATTTGTTACATATGAGTATACACTTTTCCTGAACTGTAGTGCAGCCTAAAGAGCATTTGCTGGATATTCCTTTGCACCTTCATGTCAACCCTTTATTTCTGCCAGTACGGTGTATTAAGTTGTACTTAAGCTAGCAGAGGCTGCTCCCAGCATCCCAGCTAATGTACCATGCAGGAACATTTTTGGAAGAGTGTAAGAAAGAAGGAGGAGAAGACTAACAAAAACATTGTTACCAGATTTATTGGAGATAGCGTGGGAGAATGAGGTTTTTAATATAAATTCCTCGTCAGAAAAAAGATTTTGTATGCCCACTTCCTTAGTGCGCTATTACACTGCTTAGCAATTTTTAAACCGGAGAAAAGTGTCAGTGAGGAGAGGGTGGCTGTGGTCAAACTTTGGCATAACACGTCTCTTGGGTTCTTCTGGGTTTACCTTCTTCTCCCATTTCTTGCAGCAGTTTCCAACCTTAATAATACCCAGCATAATGCCCAGAGCAGGACAAATGCAGGAGGACTTTCTATGGGAGAAATGTAGTTGAAGTTTCTGCAGACTTCTTGCTTCAAATAGAGTTTCTCCAGCCTGGGCAACAAGCACCCAAGACATCCATTCTGGAGCACTCTTACAAGGCACTTGTGTCTTTGTGTCTGGTGACCACCATTCAAGGGACTTTCCCCTTGGAAGAGACAGGTTTTGGCTACTGCCAAAGCCAAGGAGTGACAAGGTCCCTTTCAAAATGAGCAAAGGTGTAATTAGGTACTTGGGAGATGTAAGCTCAGGGTAACTTCTGCTGAAATCAGTAGGGATTTCCAAACAGATTTTGAGCTGACAACTACTTTTAAATTATTTCTCAAAATATTTTTCAGGCTGTTTTTCATCATACATTTGTTTCATCTACCAGCCCTAAAAGGCCAGATAAGCTTCTAACAAACATCATGGGAAATCCACCATGGAAAGGGTCACCATAGAGATTTCTAAATCTCAGAAAGGAGAAGGATTGAAAGTTACAATTTTTACCTAGTACAAACACAAATACATCAGAAAAGAACAGTGACAACCCACGCTCCACAGAGATCCACTTGGAAATCCAGAAGCCCAAAGAGAAATTCAGGTTTCTCCAGACATTCCACTGTCACAGTTGCTCCTAGTGCAGGGACTGGAGCACTTTCTCATTGTCCCCTGCACAAGGTACATGGAGGATCGCAGTGGCTGAATTAGGTTGGGTAATTTCCTGTCTGCCTGCAGACTCAGACTGACATCCTGACGCTGTCCTACACTGGAGGACTATTTTAAAAGCTGCCTTTACAGGCACACTGGATGTAATGCAGTTTTATTTTTAAATGAAATCTTTGATTATGGAGAACAATCCCAAGGCTAGGGATGTATGCTACAGAACCACAGAGTCTGTGGGGGACCATGCTTATCACAGCAAAATCGCCTTCTCAACTGTTCAGCATTGCTGCCGTGTCATGTTACAGTAATAACTGCAGATGAAGAGCTTTTAATTCATTGATAAAAGCAGAAGGCTGGAGTAGCTGGCTAGCTGTAATGAAGCTTATTATTCTGCAGCTAATTTGCCGATTATATTAGTTTTATTTTTGAGCACTTGTACCAGAAGACGGCATTATCAACACAATATCTAAACACAGAAGGTCCTGGGAAGAATGTTAATGAGCTATCACCTACCTCTGCAAAGGTCCCCATTATTAATAGTGAGTATCCTAAGTGTAGAACAAAAACTCTCCCTGAAGACAACCTGTGCAAAATATGATCACTCATTTGGAACATAACCAGAATGTAATGGCTAAGTCATGTTTCATTTAAAAGCTTGTGGTTTCTTTAATGATGGTAAGTGGACAAGGGCTCAGGTGAAGCACCCTGATCCGGCAGCAGGATCCCCACACACTCCCAGCAGCCTCAGACATGGGATGGACCCTGATCCTAGAAGAAAAGCTGTGCATTAAGCAGCAATCTGCTGCTCCCTGTCCTCTGCCTTTTTAACTCTTTTGCTTCCTTATTTTACTGTCTGGAGGCCAGGAGCCCCTGAAGACTACTGAAAGAGTGGATCTGCTCCTTCCTCGTACCTCTACCACTGAGAAACCCAAAAAGCCTAGAAGAGCATACTAACACATCTCTTTCTGTGCCAGGGACCAAAAGCAGTGTCATGATTATTCAATATATTCATTATATTCAATATATTGAATATATTCAATATATTCAATATATTCAATACATTCAATATATTCAATATATTCAATATATTCAATATATTCATTAACGATTTGGACGAGGGAATAGAGTGCACTATCAGCAAGTTTGCTGATGACACTAAGCTGGGAGGAGTGGCTGACACGCCAGAAGGCTGTGATGCCATCCAGTGAGACCTGGACAGGCTGGAGAGTTGGGCGGGGAATAACCTAATGAAATTTAACAAGGGAAAGTGTAGAGTCCTGCATCTGGGCAGGAACAACCCCAGGTTCCAGTATAAGTTGGGAAATTACATATTAGAGAGCAGTGTAGGGGAAAGGGACGTGGGGGTCCTGGTGGACAACAGGATGACCATGAGCCAGCACTGTGCCCTTGTGGCCAGGAAGGCCAATGGCATCCTGGGGTGTATTAGAAGGGGGGTGGTTAGTAGGTCGAGAGAGGTTCTCCTGCCCCTCTACTCCGCCCTGGTGAGACCACATCTGGAATATTGTGTCCAGTTCTGGGCCTCTCAGTTCCAGAAGGACAGGGAACTGCTGGAGAGGGTCCAGCGTAGGGCAACGAAGATGATTAAGGGAGTGGAGCACCTCCCTTATGAGGAAAGGCTGAGGGAGCTGGGTCTCTTTAGTTTGGAGAAGAGGAGACTAAGGGGGAACCTCATTAATGTTTATAAATATATAAAGGGTGAGTGCCATGAGGATGAAGCCAGGCTCTTCTCGGTGGCAAACAATGATAGGACAAGGGGTAATGGGATCAAGCTGGAACACAAGAGGTTCCGCTTAAATTTGAGAAAAAACTTCTTCTCAGTGAGGGTGACAGAGCACTGGAACAGGCTGCCCAGGGGGGTTGTGGAGTCTCCTTCTCTGGAGACATTCAAAACCCGCCTGGACATGTTCCTGTGCGACCTCACTTAGGCGTTCCTGCTCCAGCAGGGGGATTGGACTAGATGATCTTTTGAGGTCCCTTCCAATCCCAAACATACTGTGATACTGTGATACTGTGATGATAGACACATGGGTAAAGAGGAATCGAGAATGTGACATCTGGTTACCTACACATCACTAATATCCAAGTGGGCATTCAGTTGATCACATCCTTGGCATCTTTCTGGAAATAATGAGACCATTTTTTTGTTTTCCTAGAATTACTTCAAAATTTCATTGGGAAAAAGAATTCTTCATTTCTCCTGCCATTCCCAGACAAAGATCCAGGACCTTCTGAGTGCCCACGAGAATATAACAACACACTAAAACATGTCTCCTTGGACCCCTTGGCAGAAAAAAACAGTGACACTGAGCTTCCTTGTGCCTTAGGAGTGAGGAAGAGCAAGCATTGCTTTAGCTGTTTGGAAATACTGTAAGTATGTCTACGTATTGCTAAGCTTATGAGAAAGTCATCTATTGAGTTAGTCTTTGGCATGTTCAAGCTAGACCAAAGCACAGCAGAGATTGCTGTAGGATATACTTTGGTTTTTGTAGCAACACTGTAGTTCAGAGAGGTTATTTATCCTAATCCACAGAAGCCCACAATTGCTCTGCAAGCTCACTGGCTGTCTGAGGGAATTACAAGGCTGAGAGTTTCTCTCCTGTGTTGTGTCCAGACAGAAGAACTGATCTTCTGCTACTAAGGAAAAAGAAAAATAAAGGCAACAAAACTCTAGTTTTCTTTAAAACACAATACAAAGCACTCAGCAGCAGGTACAGCAGGTACAGCAGGTACAGCAGGTACAGTCTGTTTCTCTTTCCTAGTGGAAATATTGCTGACAAAAAATTTGCTTTCATTTCCTAGTGGCAGTGTGCTCTGGTTGTTAAAATCAGTTTAAAACTGCAGTTCATTACTGATTTGTAAAAGCACTAATTGCTGGAGATATTAATGTCAAACTGATAACAGCTGACATCAGATAAATGTCCCCTGTCCCCAGAGACGAAGCTGTGGCAGGCTGAGGATTGAGCATGGTTACCCTGCAGGCTTACCAGCCGGCTGGTTAGTCCAGGGGGCTGCAGACAAGGGTGGCATGGCCATGGGAGACAGCTGCCGGGGGGTCTTGCTCCCCTCTTTGGACACTCCCAGCTGGCCTTTGCCACCTTGAGCCAGGAGCAAGACTAAAAAGAGCTTCCAGCCTAGACATCTCAGCTGTGAGATTTACTTTAATCTGACCCTTACTGAGTTTTTTTTTTTCTTTTCCACAAAAAGGGACATTTGGGGGTCGGTTCCACTCTAAACTGTGCTGTCTGTGCTCCAGCACATGCTGATTAGCCACGAAGTGCCGGGCTGCCAAGCACAGCAGGCACACTGCATGCCAAGCAGCTTTCTGAGGCAATGCCTGAGCCATGTCAGCCCCGATCCCACGTCAGGGTGCAGATTTCCTGCACCCCAGGACAGAACAGTGCCCACAGACCTGCAGAGGCAAGAGGGTCACCTCTGCAGGAGGTGGGGCACTAACACATGGGATCCATGGCCGTTGCAAAAGGGACATAAATGGCCCGCAAAACAGTTGAGGGGATGGACAACAATAGCAAATTCCCCTCCCCAAGCAAATGTCAATGCACCAGCACAACCTCCTCTGTGTATAGGATATTTTGCCTCTTAGAGACTAGTCCACGTAGCCACAGGCAATCTAGACTCCTTAGGGAAACAGAAGGTTGCCTACTTAGACTTATTAGGGTGGTAAATGGCTGAGCATCTGGATGAACAAGCAAAAATAAACTACCTGATATTCTTCCAAGTGATATATAGAGACCATCCCTGTTTCTCTTCAGTCCCCTGAGTGTTGCAAGGCCAAAGGGATTTAGATGCTCAACTTTCAGGACTTCAAAATCTAAATCATCAAAATGTAATCACGCAGCTTTGAAAATTTGTCTTAGGAGTCACAGTCTCACGGACCTTCCATCAGGCTTTTAAAAACAGAGGTGCCAGAATCTGACAAGTTTAAGTGGAATTACCAAGACATTTTGAAGAAGACCGTGTTCACAATGACCTGGCAATGGAGAACACAGGACTCATCCCCAAAACCTAGTAAGATCCAGGCAGATGACAAAGCACTTCCTAACAAGACCTATTTCAGTCAGGAAAAAAGCTCCACTGCTCAAACCACAGAAATCTGGACAGGACAAGGTAGGAGATATCAAATCACAATTAACAGAAGAATCAGCATTGTGTCATGTGCCATTCACTCAATTGTGACAAAACTTCAAAAAGGACTTACTCATGTACAATAGGACTAGCTCACATTATGGTATAGTTCATTGTTCTGTTTTTTTTTTCATCAAACCAATGTTTCAAGAAACCACTTTTTCTGATATTGATAGCTTTGTGTAGAGCTTATTGCCAGAGCAGTTTACAAATATTTTGGGACAGAGCATTATGGATGAGTAGTTGAAATGGTTTATTCTTGTAATTGTGCATTACCTTGAATTCATGTCCCACAAATTCTTTCTATACTGTGGAATCAGTCACTATTGATTTCCTTTTCTATTATTTAAATGCTTTTTTTTCACTGAAATAAAGACATTCTACACAGCAGTCTAACACTGTAGTTTACTGTGCATCTTTATACTGGTAGAAGGCTGTGAAAGACCCTGTTTGACTGTCATTCCATCTCTGAAGACTCTTATTCTGTGGTCCTTGAGCATGGGGGCCAACATTTTCCAACAGACTGTGTAATGTTAGGCATCTGAATCCATATCTATACACGTAAATAAAGTAGCCCTGCTTTTCAGAGGACTCTCAGATCCCATCAGTGGGAGTTTTTATGGACAGAAGACTGAATAAGCATTGCAGGATTTAATTAGTACTATTACCCAAAGGAGTGCTTTAAAGATGGCTATATCAGAGGACGCTGATACAGTTCAGCAGATAACTGTTCTTTTTTCTGCGTATAAGCTTCAGCAATGCTTAAGAGAGGAGGATATTCTCCCTTAAAAATTAAGTTCACCTATGTGCTGCTTGAAGTAGTATTTATTCAATTAACATCTCATGCATTAAGGATGTCAATGTTTAGAAAAAAAAGCATGGAAAACTAGAGTCAGAGTAAGAAATCTGTGTCCCTTCAGAACTATGCTTAACTGACAACTTAGTAGAAGAACAATCAAGGACAGTTAAAAACACCTTTAGGGGTTATATGTAGCACAAACCCGCACAGCTTCTTAAAAGGAAAGGCATAGTGTGTTTGTCCATGCTCTACATGAGAGATCTCATCACACATATCCTTGGAAAAGGAGGAACTCTGAAGTCAAAACCCACCACAAAATTTATGACCATCTTCAGCTGGTGCCTCAGCTGGTATAAATCAGCATAGCTCTGCTTATTTGGATGGAGTGACACTGATTTACACAGACTGTGTTGAACCGCTGTGCAAATGTGCTTCTTACATACCTAAAGAAAATAAATGTGAAAAAGATAAGGAGGAGGGAAGGTTTCTAGATCTATCACAGAAAATGAATCAGGAAATCTATATCTATTTTTCCTATAGGAACAGATAGGTATTTTACTTCTTAACATCCCCAAAACAAAAGACTGAAATTTCAATTTAGAAAGTGCCATACTGACATTTTAAAATATTTACGTAACAGAATTAAATTGTATGCATATATGCTACTGTTGTGGTATTTGTCTTCATACAACTAATGAGGTTAGTTGTACATTATGAACTCTCTTACACTCTTGATCTTGCTACATTCTTAGTTTTTACTGTATTATATATTCGCTTGTAGAGAGGCTGTGAAGCCTGATGCCTGGATGTCTGTCTGTGAATGCCTCAGGTATTACAATGTTCATAAACTTAATAAAATAAATAATCTGAACAGATCAGCCCTAACAAATAACAGGATGGCTCCAGCCCAGCTTTATATAGAATAAGGATTGGTGCTCTCTCAAAAGGAAAAAAAAAAAAAAAAGAAAGAAATGTAGAACAGGCATTTTAAAAGAATTCATGTAAGGATAAAGAACAAAAAAGAACAGAATATGTGTAATCTCATGTTCAATAAAAGAAATTTGAAGGTTAAGAAGAAGTTACAAAAAGGAATCATTTAGGTTCCCAAAAGGACATCACTCAAAGTCCAAAGACCTGTCAGGAGAAATGCAAGAAACACTGAGAAGCAGCTGAATTAATTTTGCATTTAATTCAATATTTCTTCTCCTGACCATAGTAAACAGCGTCATATCTGGGAAACATTCTGCAAAGTGTACATCTTATTTATTTAGGTGAGTATTTCTTCATGAGAAATTGCACCAGAAAAAAACAGCACAGCAGAAGTCTTTGGAGGAGGCACTTGGCCTTTGTGGTGAGCCCATCGAAGGACAGACGCTTGCAAGGGGCAGGGGCAGAGCAGGGAAGTGAGCATCCCTGCAGGATGAGGCAGGGACAGAGGACAGGGAAAGTAAGGGGACTGCTCACCCCAGGAGCTGCTCACCCTACGGTGTGGGGTGCACGTCCAGGACCAAAACCTGTGCAGTGACCTGCAAAGACCATATATGGTCTGAGGACCCCCAGAGCTGCTTCTCTCTGTGACATCCAGCCACGGTCAGAGAGGGCTTGACCTTGTTTAAAAGCAGTAGTTTTCTAATTATGCTAAATCTCACACCTTGCCAATAGCTCAGCCAGTGTGATCACTTCTCCTTTCCTGCAGATTTATTCATTTACTCATACTCACCTTACACACCTCATGTTACAGCCCTGCTTGTTCATCAGGTCTGTATTTGTGCAACCTCTATGCACTGGGTTCACAATAGAAAAATACATCAAGAAAAACTGCCAACAGAAGAATACACAGTGGTTCACACTGGAAAATTTGATCAGTCCTACTTACAATTTCAACTTTTTCTGAGTTTTGGGGAGTTGCACTAGACTGAAGGCCTCACACGTGATGAAGTGTGGATGGCAATGAGAGTCTGGTTAAGAATGAGGAAATTGTTTTGAGTAGAAGGTAATTGAATGGGTTGTCATTTGGAAAACATTCCTAACTTGGGCATAAACATATTGGTGGGGCAAACTCTTCTAAAAGTGAAGCCAGTAATTATCACAGCCTTAACTAGTGATTGCAGCTTGTGTGCATGTGTGTAAGAGACAGATGAAAGATTTAGTAGATGGCAAAACAGGTGACACGACTTCTGATTCTGACTTATGGAAACTGATACCTCCTCTGAAGTACAACCTGTTCTCCAAAACCTCACATTAAGATGAATAGCAGCCAAACAGCAACTTCTAACATTTGATATTTGTGAGAGCTCAAATATTGATTGCACTACTTATTAATGAGTTTCATTCATAATAAATACATGCTACGTTTGCACAGATGAGGTGTTTTCTAGGGGAGGCATTACATGCTGTATTAAACAATGAATAATTTCTTAATCTTAAATGTGAGTAAACAGCAGGATAGTAAGTGTCACAGTTATAGGCAATTTCAGGAAGGTGCAAGTGTAGCAAGTGCTCCAGCACACCTGATGAGGCATCTCTCACTCCAAATGAAGATTTCTTGATAGCAATCTCTATGTGAGCTGTTATGAGCTAGAAATTACGGTCATAACTAATAATGGATAAAAGGTTTGCCTTTTTAAGTGCTAAACTCCATGTTATTTCATTGAAACTTTCTGACTAAATTTATCATGGCAACTTTCCATGTTGCCCTTTTAGAGCTCCTCCTACTTAAAATATAGTTACTTCTACATCTGGTCTTGACTAGAAACCCATTTTTTTTATTCTCCATATACATCTATTTCAAATAAAGTGTTTCCTTCATAAGACAGATGACACTTTTGAAATACAGAGAAAATAATGTATCATAAAAACTGCACAGAATGGACTTTTTAAAAATGGATGTTTGACATTGCATTTCATAAGGACTGTATTCCCCGAATTGCTGGTCAAGTTGCCATTTACTATAATGAAACAGAAGATGAGCTCTTGTGTTTAGGAACTCAAACTACAGAGCCCCCAGCACCCACTCTTTTTTTTATATGCATTTTTTCTTTCACAAATGTTCTCTCAGAATATAGACCAATGCAAATGCGCAACTTCAAAAATTTAGTGTAAAACTACTGCAGAATATTTTCATTCTTTCACAGCTAATATCTATGGGCCCCTGGTTTACATAGGTCTCCAGGGCTCCAAGAGTCCAAGGACAAGAGTCACTGAAAGAAAAGGGAATTCAGACAACACAGACATAACTACACTCTCTGGCCAGCCCAGTGCTCCGACTCGGATTCTCCACCTTTCCATCCTGCCTGACTCCTTGGCTGAGGCAAGCCACCCTTGTGCCTGGAGAAACCTCACCCCTGGACAGAGGACAGAAGTCGGTCTGAGCTGAAACAGCAGGTAGAGCTGTTCCAAACTACACAGAGGAGCAACTCCTGCCTGCAGACAGGCAGAGCTAAGAGCACAGAGCTCAACAGAGCTGATCCACTCTCTGCAACTGCGAGAGATAGACATATCTCAAGTATTCGTGCATAATGGAATAAACAGATTAAACTTTTCCAAGGTTTGATTGGTGGTATGAGTGACAGAATGAACAGTGGACTAAGTATTTGCAGAATGCCTATAATCATCTTAAAACATTTCACCATTACTGTTGGTTCCCTATTTCCCTACAAAACTTCCCATCGAATAATAGTAAGCAAGATTGTTTTCAAGAGGATAAGAAAGCAATCCTCACACTTATGACTGGAGCACTACTATCCAGGTCTTGAACACACAAACATTAATCTGTATCTGTGCACCAGCAGCTTCAAAGTTATATCATTGGCTCGGGTGTAGATCCACTGAGACCCCAAACATTTCTATGAGCTTCTTGACAGTGGTGGCAGGCTCTTGGGTAGGAGCAACATCACTTATTTTTGAGAAACAGCATTTGATACTTAGAACCCAGTGGTTGCCAGCTTTTGATGTAATTAGCCATGATCTCTGAATATCTGCACTCATCTGTTAGCCTTTAAGTTGGTGATCTGTTGTTCTGCCTTGGAACTGAGATTACTCTTTCTTTGGGCATGCTTCCTTCAAGAATGCTTAATATCTTCAGTTAAAGTTATTAGCTTCAAAATCCTGTGAGTACTCCGTAGGCAGAAATCCTATTACAGATTATCACCTCGTCACACTTGAGAAGTTCTCCTGAGACTGGAGAAAGACAACTGCTTAAAAGGCACTGTAGGACAGCGAAGGACCACAAGACATGATGGTACTGTCAAGACAGAAATACCCTTCTCAGAATAACCATGTTTACTAAATCATATTTGTCACCTGATATTGTCAGACTGACTCTCAGGCATACACATTGGGTAAGTCCAGTAGCTTTGTAAAAGGGAAAATGAAGCTTAAAAATATTAGTCAGAAGAGCTGAGCAAATGAAAACATTTCAAAATGCTTTTCATTAGAATATTGAATTGACAAAGAGTGATAGCCTTACAAGGCGAGCAAAGAAGAACCATTTTTTCAGTGTTTTTCTTTTTAATTGCAAAAACAAATTAACAAAGTATTTGTGACCAATTATAACCTTGAATTACCAGATGGATTGAAAGAGACAGTAAGGCATGAGAGAGAAACCATTAGTTAAACAAGTAATCTCATGGAAGCCATATGGGCTGTTTAGGCAATTAGGATTATTCACAGAAGAAGTGACTTAAAGAGTCTTTTAGAAAGTCCATTATCTTTGATAGCAAGGTTACACTGGGCAATGTGAACTATCTGGAAGAGAAATGACGCTGGAAGAAAAATTGGAAAAAAAAAAAGGAAAGAAAAAATCTCAGGAATAACAATTAGATCTAGAATAGCAAATCAAACAATAAATTAACTGATAAATTGTCTCTCTACCCATAGAGTTCTAGAAAATAGTGTTAACTAACCCTGGGGCAGCAGAAAGAGGAAGGGAAAAGTTAGTGTCGTGAATACTGGGCATTCAGCAAGAAATCACTCATTTTTGCTTACTTTATATTTCCAGTACTCATGCGCGTAACTATAGGACGTCTAACACAGGTCAAGGAGACTTCTAATGCTTGAGATTGTAAAGATGAGTGGAAATTATAGTCCAGATCCTCACTAAATAAAAGAACGCTACTATGTAGTCTATATAATATTTTCTTAATGCAAGTTGAAGATTTCCTGTCATGCTACACTGCCTGGCAGAGTTTCTCTGCAGTTCCTGCAAAGTAACCAACATACACCGAATTTTGCAATGAAGCTTTAGTCTCAGGGAAAACATACCACTTAAGTGTCACCTGGAAGTTACACACTGGATAGCGTACCTGGAAGATGATAAGACTCACTCAGAACAGCCCGAACAAACACTCATACAGACTGAGCTTGCTGAACTACCAGCGCAGTTAGTCCTACTGGTTTGCCCAATAGTCATTATGTCTTTTTAGGGATCTCCAAGCAGGATTATCTTTCATCAACACATTACACCACTCCAAACGACTTTAAAGTCTCATCCTGATTCACAGTGCAAGCTTATTATGAAGCATGAATTCTGCACACTGTCTAGTATCAGATCAAAATCCTTCCATAAGTGAGACATGAAAAGTTCTTTCTCTCTGAGAAGTTTTTCAGGAGAAGGCAAGTTCCTTCAGGTGAAGAAATAGCTGGGCTGTGTAATGAGGCCCCGTAAAGTGTCAATCGGCTAGAATCAGGTTAAGATAGCCTCAAATGACAAACACGAAGAGAATGTTTATTTTCCCTAATTTGCAGTGGCTTTTCTGTACTTGGCTGCAACACAAAAAGTTGAGCACTGATGAGCATTGCAAGAAGAGAAGATGATTGTTTTACCAGCTTGAAAGAGAGGGGAATCTAGGGAATTCATTCTTATTTCTGTTATTATGAAGACCTTTTTTTTTTGGCCTGAAAGTAAAAAGACCAAAGGACATTTAAAGCCTGCACTTTTTCCTGCAGCATTTTCATCAGCTGACACAAAGCTGGCCAATGTATTGTTCTGACTGACAGCAGCTGATCAAGTGTTCCCACAGCCACTATCACAGTGTGAAACATTGGGTTCAAAATGGTGATGTGTTCATTTGCTGTAATTCTAAATGGGACAGGGCCCAAAACCAGGATCCCAGCTCCCTTGAACTCGAGCTGTTCAAAATTCAGATCCATATCGAAATCTTACCTCTCAGGCCCATCACTACTTCATTTACCAAGGCTGTTACTGGCACAGCACTTCATTCTGGCTGTCTTCATTAGCTCTCACGTGGCAACCACAATAAATTATGCAGCTGGGAATGCAATAGCATCTGAAGCGATTGACCCATGCAAGGACAGTGATATCACTCCCATCACTGCGATGCAGCCCCATGCTGGGCAGAGCAGCGCTGTCCTACACCAAGGGAGCTGGAGGTTGGTTCCCTGCTCTCCTTCATGTGAGTAAATCTGGCCTATTTGGTGAATGCTGCTTCCCTCCTGTTATAGAGCAATAGCACTGGATACCATTGACTATGTCTTGATCAGATTTCCTTTAAGCAGGTGTGCTTTCACTTCTCTTAAGAAACCCTGTTAGAGAGCAGTGCTACAGCCCATAGGAGAACTTCTCATGTAGGGGCTTAAGTCCCTTTAAGCCTTTGCTTTAGGCTGGTTGTGTACTTGTTGGAGAGCTGGATGCGGATTCAATAGCTAATGTCATCAGTATTTCTATTTCTAAAGCAGGCAGTGTAGTGAAATGTGACTGTGACTACCTGAACCCAAAGCCCTGAGGATGGCGGGTTTGATTGAGACTCAGGAGATCTGTGCCAAATATGGCAAAAGTGGGTTGGAAATGGGGGCTAAAGGAGTCAGCAGAGTATGCACCATGGCTGTTAGACACGCAGCAGTAAAGGCGTGTCCCTAAACACTGAGCGGCCCCTGAACTGTTTCTTTAACCTGGATTTTATGAGAGTGGACCCCACTGCAATGATCTGGATGTGGTTCTGTGCTGCATGCTCTGCAGCCTGAGCTCCTCAGGAGCTGAAGCCAACATGGGATCTCCCTGCCCTGGATTCACCTGAGCATTCTTCCATGGGGACACTGCAAGGCTTCAGCAACTATGATCACACACAGAGTTACTGATGATGTTTCCAGCCAACAAAGCCCTCCACAGCTGGGGACTCCTCTGCCCTCCTCACCATGGCTCTGCAGTTAAGTGCTCTCAAGCTGCCATTCCTTCTTCCTTGAGTATAAAAACTTCCCAAAGGAGCAGAGAGGGACAAACTACAAGTTCCTGGCTTAGCTCCAGAGCCTACACAGCACTGCTGGCTTACAGATAAGAAAATGACCTTCTCCTTGCAAAGGGAGTATCAGAGCAGCTGGATTTACCTGTGGGATTGGGGGCTTTCCCTCCTTCAGAGAAAAGTGCTTTGCACATTCCCATTTGAAGCAGCTTACCTCCGTGAACAGCTTCCCAAGGGACAGACACTGAACAGCAAGGCCTATACTAATGCTCATAAGTAGTTTGCACCTCACTTTCTGCCTGAAGCATCAAGTATTCACCACGAATGCTGAGCTACATATGGTGCAAGGTATACATTATTCCACTGGCAGCCATTATATGACACTGTAAGTAAAATAAAGTAACAGGTAGATATATTTTTCTTGTTAATCACAAACCTAATTTTCTATTAAAATGTATGAGATGACAAAATCTCAACCAACTCTTTAAAGCTGTTACTAGAGGATAAAGTATTCCACCAAAGTATTAATATTAACATCATTAAAAGAGTTTTATCAAGTGTGCCTTTATCTCCAGATTGCAAACAATAGCAGCCTGAAGGAGAGATATGCCCTTGAGTATTGTGGTATGAAAACCAACAGCAGTTTTAGAGCCACATAAAGTCTTCTTGTGGCTTCAAAATTAGGGAAAAAAAATCTTGGAGCCACAATTATAAGAAGTAATAGAGTAAATGAATCTATTTTTCATCACCTTGGGCTCTGAAAAGAAAACATTTGAGAATTATATTGATAAGAGAAAGAGCTGAGATATTCAAATGAATTTAATGTTGTTTTAATTGATTAAACTAGATCAGGAACATTTGAAAATGCATAAAGGCGCTGTTCCTGCATAAATATTCAAAATATATCTCGTTCAGAAGATAGGTGCTGCTTTTTACATTGAAGTGATACAAGATACTTTATCTTCCATAAATCCGATAAAGTTTTAGAGTCCAGAAGATTAAGAGTCTTAAGTTTCTAGGGTGCATTTGTGGGCCAGTCATTTGTTAATATTGCAGAACTGCCTCTCCCACTTTGGAGAGGGAGTGCTTCTGGCAGTCCAGTGCTTTAGAAAAGGGATCTGAGAGAAGACAGGGAAAGATTTTTGTTCTGCTGTGGCAACCCATGACAGGTTTGTCCAGAAGTTTGGTGGTACAAATGAGTTACAGATCAAAGCAGGTGAAAGCCTGGAGAAATCCCCCAACCTCTATTTGGGAAAAACATATATTTTTTCCTAGCATCTGATTTTCAAAACAGATCAATGCCATTTCATCTCTGAGAATAAAGGCTCAGTTTTCAAAACCACTAAGCCACTGACTCATCGATGGCAAGATCACACCATTTGGTATCCGTAACCCTCAGATCCCAGAGCACGTGTGTAGAGTAGCCTGCGATGCCTGCTGCTCGTTGCCAGGCCCTGGCAGTCCTGTGCTAACTACCCAGAAGCAATTCCTCTCCCTTTTGCTGTGATCAGATATTAATAAATCCCGACAGTGGGTTATTTCAACAGATTTACAGAAGGGGTCCTGTGGGGAGGAGGGGATGGTCTGCGGGAGAATACAGAGGTAGCCAAAAGCCAGTCCACTGGAGGGTCTGTACCGATATCAGAATCCCCAATCTTGACAAGGTCCCTTTAAAATGTTTCTTTGTTTCATGATCATAAACTCAAAATAGTCCCCTTTGCCACATCACTGTAACACTGCTCTGAGATGAGGAAAATACAAGAATATTGTACTGTAGATGTCTGTCTCCCAGCTGCATTGAGTGATGAGGCTCTCTCTTCCCTGTATGTTCATAAGAGGTAATTTCTTCTAGAGTCTCTCCATAAAAAACTCCTTACAGGGAGCCCACCATTAATCTTGAGCACAGTAAGTATTAGCCAACATGGTAAAAAGAACATTAAAAAAAATCTTGTCCCTAAGCTGCGGAAGCCTAAATAATGACAGTAATAGCATAATCTCACTTTCACACAAAAAGTTGTTAACTGACAAAAATAGAGTTCATGCAAAGCAGAGTACACAGTCAGAGCAGAAAAGCGCAACTTTCTTCACTAATTCCCAAATAAATAGCACCAAATATATTGCTTTTAAGTGCTTCATTTATTTTTAAGAAATACTTCTAAAATAAGAGTTCCAATGACAGACCATGAAGAGTACTTTATAAAAAGAGATTAATTATATCCCGAAAGTTACAAGTGTCATTGAGTAAGAGGACTGCAGTATAAAATACCAATATACCATCCTACTTAGCCACCCATTTGGGCTAGGCCTGGTCCTGAATTTCCAGCTGAGAATGGGAATTATTTAGCAGTTATTTAGCTGAGCATAAATATTTAGAGACAGTTTCTGCTAACAAATCTTGCCTCTAGGAGCCAGGCCCATAACAATATTCTTGGCATGAGTTTTCCACATATAAATCAGCCCCCTAACTTCACACCTTCCTTACTTCATTTTTACGATTTTGTAGAATACCCAGTCTGGTTTATTTATGTGGCGCTGCATCTAGGATTCTCTATATGATGGCCGTTATTAGATCTAATTCTGGCTACCTTGCCACCATTAAAAGCAGCCCCACAGTATTAAAACAAGAGACAGGGGAAATAGGATTCTCAGTAGCAGTGTTTAAAAAAAAAATCGAAATGTTTTTCTAGCTGAGGAAAGCACAAACAAAATATCCTCCTTCCCCCCCCCCAGCTTCTGCCACAAATCTCTGTGTTGCTTCCCTCTATCCTACATATAGACAGAAACCAGTCAACTATTCCCCTCCGGGGGCCAGCAAAGTGTAGGGGGAACTAAATCTGCTAATTTAGGTGCTTATAAAGCATGTGGACAGGGAAGGCCTGATTCCGGCTGGAGCAAGCAGAAAGCAGCTGGGCCCCAGCAGCTACCCCTGCCCTCTGAGATTTGCCTTTGAGAAAAGACAGCCCAGTGAAAACAGCTCAACATTCACAGCTCCAGCTGAATCATGTTGTAAGGAAACCAGTAACTGAAGAAGTCTCTTAAGCCAGGACAAAGATTTCCTGCCTGGAGTGGCCCAAGGGGATCTGCAGGAGGTGAGGGTAGAGGGTTGGTGTTGTCTGTGATGAACCAGCAACCAGCCTGCTTCCCTTCACCCCTCCCTCTGCTGCTGAGATGGGTTTATGGAGTAAAATGACAGTGATTCAGATAAGATGGGACATGAAAATATTCCACACTACTTAAGCTCACTTTAAATGTATTGTTGACGGCTCAACACTTTTTCTATTAAGCTGTACAGAACAAAAATTCAGGGCATCCTTCAAGTTATTCCTTACATCTGCTGCAACCTGGACATTTTCTTCCTCTGTGGAAAAGCACCTTTTTTGACAGCAAGCCCACACTGCTCCAAAGAAAACTAGGTATTTGCCTATTTTATTTATTCTGTACTTTCTAGACACAAATGGAGCATGTCACAAGTTTACTGCAGTTTTCTAGAAAGGGTATGAAGCCTACAAGAGGAAATAACCTTTAAGGATGACTTGTTTAACTGCAAGTGGTGAGTGTTGAATAGGCAGGGAGAACACTGGCTCCAAACAACAGCCATTGGATACAGGTGATCTGCCTTTCCCTGATGTGGGCACAGCGCTACCTTCCTCTCCGCAAAAATATCCTTCTGTTTAAAAACATGACTCTTCAGGACTTCTAAAGGTTACACAGTGCATCAGGGAGAGAAAGAAGAAAAAAGACCCCCAAGCCAGCCTCTTCTGCATGTGCTTTGTTGAAACGACTGCTTCACACTGCTATAGTTTGAATCTTGCAGTGCCAGTATGCTTTAATTCTGTGGAAATGTGCCCCAACAAAGAGCTTACCAGTTTTCAACTCTAAATGCAGAAGGAAAAGTAGCAATAGCAGCAGCGCCACAGCTGAGTTCTCTATAGATGGTAAATAAATCATGGGAACAACAATCCCCAATTTCACATTAATTGTTTGGAAATCTCTACAACATCAAACATTTTGTTAAAAATCTAGAAAAAAATCAGCATGGCTCTTTTGTTGTTTTTGTTGTTGTTTTGCTTTAAAATGATTTGTTCTAAATACAGCTTAACATGCAGATGACTGGTTTGAGACTAGTGTATTTCTTCAAGACAGAAAAAAAACCCTCAGTAATAGTTGATATGGGTATGTCAGCAGAGAGGCTATTTAATAACAGAGGTACCTGGAAGAGCACTCAGCATTTGCATGTGGATGGGCAGACTCAGGCCTTGGGGTAGTCCAGCAAATTTGGACTCAATTAAGGCAAGAGCGTTTTTCAAATCAGAGTAGAATAGTCCCTCACTGATTGAAAAGCGTTGGAGGATAAAAGATAACACAAATATGAAGTTCCTCACAAAAGACTCAAAGAAGTAATGACTTGCTAGGACTTTTTTCTTTTGCTAGTCTGGCATTCAGAAAGGAAGAGTCAACCTAAGCAGTTGCTTAAGAACCACTGTCTCTGCTCATGTTGCACTTTGACATATACAGCCTGATTTTATTTTTTTTTTTTTTGTTTGGCTGATTTATTTGCAATTCAAACCCATATCTAATTACTGCCCAGTAACAACATTTCCTTTTTTACAGAGCAATTGCTTTCCATATTTTTGCTTTCCATTGAATTTCAATGTTCTGGATCACTTGCCTCTATTGTTCTATCTGAGCTACTGTTTTTCCCCACACTGAATCTCTTTATGCTGTTTTTTGCCAATGCTTCTAGCTTCTCTATGGCCTATTGTAATTTTTCTGTCTTCACTCAGATTTGCAACTTCTTTTGACTTTGTATCATCTGACCATGAATTACATTAGCATACTATTTCTTTCCTCTTCTAAATTTGATGCCTAACACCAGCTCCTTTGTGTTGAAAACAAAGAAGTAGTTAAAATATAATTCTTCAATATGTTGATAAAAGCTATCACAGGATTTCCCTAATTTATTCTCAGCAACTACCTTGGCCGTATTAATATAATAAGTTCACCCAAAAGGTAGGCTTTTATAGTCCCATCCTTCCCCAGTGCTTTGCAGAGGAAAAACCCCGGCATAATAAGTAAACAGAAAAAAAAAATTAATTTTCTTTACAGTTCTGACTTTGGCCCTGACTATTGCCAAGTTCCCCATTTTAACCTTTCTGGCTAAATTCTTAGTGGTGAAGTGGAAATAAAAAGAAAGCAAATTGCACTATAGTCTGGAGTGTGCTGAGTCACTGCTCTCCTCCCACTCCTTTCAGCTGCGCCTGTTCCAGATAGATGGCTTCAAAATCAGCCTCTGGGAGTTGGTAATTATGGGAGATGTGGCACCAGGACTTGAGGACAGGAGTGGTAGTAAAGTCTTGTTTTGGGGGGATGGGGAAGGTTCTCTGTAGTTATTAAGGATTCTAAATAAATGGAATATTCCTTTCAAGTGAAGAATTCTTGCCAATTTTTCTTCTAATATGTAGCATTTTAGGTATCTAGTAAGATGAGAAGAGATTGTGGGTTGTTTAAATCCCAGAAGGAAAATGCTGAGAACAAAGTTACTACATCTGGGAAATACTTTTTCAGAGAAACTGAGCATAAAACAAGTGATTTACTAGTGATCCTTAGCTTAAGTTACTTTTAGTGCAAGCAGCCATATTGTATTAAGGGAGCTTTTGGTATGACTGTAAGATGTGAGTTTATAACTGTGCTGAAATTGAACTGCATTTTAAATCTTTATGAGATAGTATTAAAGATTCACTGATATCAGAATATCTACCATCTGGGCTATTCTCTAGTAGTAGGGAAACAGCTATTTCTTGGAGCCTCCAGGTCTATTTTAACCTGCCATCGGCTCTAACACCTGTTCCCCAGACCATTTTGTGGGCACTAATGTCCTTTCCTACTCTCATGGTGTTGAACAGGCAGAAATGAATGAAATTCAGACAGCATGTTCTCCTGGAGGTTTAACATGCTCCTCAAAGCTTCTTGCACCTCCTCTAGCAGCAAATCCCAAAGTTAATGCAGCCAGCTCTGCCATACTGACACTTGCTTCAGAATGTATTCCCTAAGTCATAAAGGTGTTTAGAAAAAATATCTCTGATTAATAAAAATTTTGCTTCACTACCAGTAAACCAGTTGGTGACATGAGCCAACTGTGTCTTGGCTGTCCGTTGCATCCAATAATGTATGGCCCCAGTGTGGGTAGGGGGCTGTAATTCACTTGCGGGACTCTGCCGATGTCAGACAGCGCCTGAGCAGTTTATGAACAGCAGCAGAGCCTTGAGAGTGAATTACGGCCCTACATTCACTCCTAGGACATCTGTTGTTGTTCAATACAGAGTATACTTTCTGGAAATTAAAAACAAAACAAACAAAAAAAAAAACAAAAAAAAACCCCAAAAACAACAATAAACAACTGCACTACTACTACTTCTTCACCCAGTCTTCGGTTTCCAAAAAAATCCTTTTCGTTTCCCGCCTCACCCCCCCCCCCTTTATTTGAAACCAAGCTGATCCACAAGAAACCTGAGGTTTGTCATGGTATTTTCTCACCAAAGTCACCATTACCATTTTAATCTTTTTAAGGGCCACATTTCAAGATTATGGTAGGCTTGTAACACAGGTGGAAAGCATTGTTTCTCTTTCATGCTTATGTATGTATAACCATTGAGTCTACAGAACCAAATTCTAGACCAGTTTAAAGCCATTGTTGTTTGAGAATTATCAATTCTGATACATTTTCTTGTCTTTTGCCTAATCTGAACATGAAAGTCCCTTGTGATGTTGCTTCAATTCTATTTCCATAGTAGATTTAGTTGCACTGGGGCAAATCTGAAGTAATCTGGTGCATAACATTTCCTTGCCAATACAAGTGACTCAAATCCTTGGAGTTATTCCAGCTTTTCAGAATTTGGCCCAGAGAAGCTAGTTACAGCATGTGACATCAAAGGGGCGTTTGTGAAAAACTTTGTTAAATGTTCTATTTATGAACATTTCTGGCCATGTGTCATGTTTTCTGTAGGTTTCCCCCCTCCTCCTATTTTATTACTAGGGACATTTGCCTGAAAAGAGACTATTTGTTACTTAGCAAGTTCATTTGCTCCTGCTGCTTATTCCTCACTTGAAGTCACTCCTGTGATTGTGGCATCATAATTAGTTGCTCTGGAGATGATTATGATGTCACAGAGGACTGTGTGTTATATGGCTGCAAGTGATGAATAAGCAGCAGGAGCAGATGATCTCTCAAGCAATAAAGACCACATCTCTATGAAAATATCCCTGGAAACAGAAAAGCTGAAATTCTATATTAAAGCAATGGAATAGTTTCTAGTATGTCAACACTTTCCACAAAACAACCATGTTTCTTTTCGGAGAGGAGGGGGTTACACCCTTTTCTTCAGCTATGGGCATCACTTTTACAACTACGTTTGAAATATTTGGCCTTCACTTGTCCTTAGTGAATTAGAGAGAGAGTAAGCAAGTTATATCTATCAATAAAAGGATGATGTACCATATATAAAATAGCACATTCCCTTCTGATTGTCGGTAACCCCCTTTTCCAACTCTCGGTCATCACAGGAAATAGTAAATTAAGCGGGCACTGGCGCACAACCTAAATCCCACCAATGTCCTCCTCCCGCAAGAAAGGTCTTTGCCAAAGGGGTGTTCTGTAGGCCAGGGGACACAGGATCTGCACACACATTGCCCTGTACCTACAGCAGAGGCTCCTCGCATTGTTGTACAGAAAACTGTCTCCCTATCAGACACCTCTTGGCATGTCAACCCTCTCCTGAAATCTCCCCGCTGGCACAGTGACCTCACCTTCAGAGCTCTTCTCAGGTTTGCTCCAGCTGGAGGAACTAGTTCATCTCTCTCCTTTCCCTTTTTAACCTTATTCTCACTTCTACTTCTTCACAGCTGCCTACAATGGACAGGAGGCAAAAACAAGGAAGACTGAGTGCAGGTCACTTACATAACAGTGACTTACATGAGGCCTAAAAAAGAGACATTTCTAAGAGAGATAGCTGAAGGTATCATGCCACCTTGCTTGCTTTCTATTCACTTGGTTTTGACCCATTTGCACGCTACAGTAACCCTCCTTAATCCTCTAAAACCCATAGGTATAATTGCCAGATAAGACCTTATCTCTATCCCACCTCCACAGCATTTCAGTCTTTCCAAATATCAAAGCTAATGAATTAAGTAGTCCTAAAAAAGAAGGCTTTAATTCATTGTTTCATACATTCAGTGTTACTCTTTTTATCTGATTGGTTAATCTAACCTAACCTAGCAGGACAAAAAAAATCTGCTTGGCGCCACAAAATACGAGAGAATGCTTTTCCTACTCTGACTACAAAGCTTGCTGTTTAATTGTACAAATATTTGTGGTTTTGGCTAAGGTGAGCACTAATTTGTTATTTTAGCAAAAAGCTTCAAATAATTTAGAATGTGCTAAGAAAATATTCACTGCCTTTTTGCAAACAGCAACGTGATAAATGTTTAAGAGAAACTACCATGCTACTGAAAGGACTTTGCAAGTAGATGCTTAAAAAAAAAAAAAAAAAGGCAAAATTTTCAGTAGTTATTTTCTGGAATGTTGAAAAATACAGCCTGCAAGAACCTGCCTTGTGGGCAAACATTCTCAGTATGTCCTTAGTTATTTATTTTAATTAGTGTTTTGTGCTTTTTTTAACCTATGACAAGGGGTTTTGTTTTAGAAGCCTTTGCCCTTCTTCTAGTTTTCAAGAAGAAAAGAGTCTGCTGCTGTGAAAGAGAAAAGGCCATGATTGAGAATCTGCACAGTCCTGTCACTGGGGAAATGAGGACCCACTGAATTCAGATTAATACCCCTGGCCCCTTGAGGAGGGGATCTTCAATAAATCTCAGCTTCTTCCAAGTTACAGACCACGCTGTAAGTGAACATTTACAGCACCACTTGGTGAGATCAATAGCTCCATGCAAGGAGAATTTCTCTGGGAGCGCTCCTGTTGCTGGGCAGGTTGGGCTCCTGAAGAGCAGCGTGAGCACAGGGAGGTGTCAGGGCCGTGACATGCTGAGCAGGCATGTCCTCCCACTCCTTTGCATCAAGTCATGGAGCTACAACCCGTCTGACAGGATGATTTTTGGCAGCTGCAAAGGGCCTCTAGGGAATTCTTCCTGAAATGTTTAAACCCTGGCATAAACTCCAAACCCAGAAATCTAAGAAAAGCTGTGCCTTGGGTGCACACGGAGCACTCTTTTTTTTTCCCTCACGTGCAATGAGTGAAGCACATGGACTTCAATAACAGAACATCTGTTGCAAAAGGGAGAGAGGAACAAAAGAGAAATAAAATAAGAGCATGTTAATGATCTCCTATGGCCAACTACCAGCCTTCAGAGCATGCTGGCCATAGTCCAAGCCTACCCTCGGCCAGGATGAGTGACAGCACAGGTGACAAGTTGCTTCTTTCCTTCTCTGGCCCACTGACCGTCATGAAGATGCAACATTTCCACAGCTACCACAGCTCTGGGTTCAGGCGTCACCTCCTCAGCCAAGAAAGTGTTGGTCATGATTGCCCACTGAGGCATGGCTGCTCACCTCATTTGCTACCTGTTGCTCTCACCATAAGGTCCACGACACAGCTCCCAAGGAGCCCTGTGCTGCCAGCATGTCCTCCACCAGGCATTCTTCCTGGAGGCTGCAATTCTCCACTTTATTGCTTTTAACTTACACGAGCTGGGTTTCAGGGTTGCCTTTGCCTTCTTGCTCCTCAAAGCTACACACATGCGGCATCGGGCTGTGGTGGCCTCTCCTCTTGGGGACTCTGGGGGACCAAAGTTGCCCAAACTCTTCACGGACCCACCCCTACTTTTACTGTCTTGTGAGCTTTAACAGAAATAACCTGCCTGGATATTAAAACCATTGTCCTTTCCTTTTCAAGTCTCCAAGAAATGCTGAAAGAGCGCTCCCACCCCTGGGGGCCTCTGGGCTTTTTCTGAAGCTCTTTGCCAGAAGCTGCTGCCTTTCTGCAGGCCTCAGGCCCCACCTTTCCACTGTAGCTATTTTGTCGGTTTGTTTCCTTGCTTTTGCCGAAAGCAGATAAAATACAAATGAATTTATTTATTGAGGGGAAAAAAAAAAGGCCAAGATTATCAGAAGTTGTCATGCCACGTTCATCATGGCCTGTGTCAGCCATATTCAGAAGGAAGAATGAGGTTAATCCTTTAGCTGTTTGGGGGTAGCTGCTGAAAACATGAGCATGAAGGAGACATTTCTAACATCTTTGTGTGATGCTGGAGGGAAAAGCATAGTCTGTGCACTGCTTTCTGGTTGTACAACTGGCTTTCTGCTCAGCTCAGCAGCAAAACTTTAAGTTAAGCATTGGCTGGTTAGCATATGGTTGAAACATATGAACCTCACCCAGCTAAAAAGGACATGGAGAGAAAGAGCAGGTGGATAAAGCAGCAAAAGGGCAGTTGAGAATGACAAGCTTCCTCACAGGGCTGACACAATCACAGATCAAACCATCCCAGGTATTCAAACATCCTCTTGATTGATCCTGTTCAAAAAATGCCTATAAAATGGCTTATCTGTCATACAGAGCTGACGAACAGGACCATCAACTCCATGCCTAGAGCCATAATCTTTGCCTTTGCTCAGTTCCAGTTCACACCTTGTGATTTGCTGTACCCTACAGATGTGGGGGTGTGCCTGCGAACCCTTCAAAACCAGTACCCACCTGGGATCACAGCAGGGACGATTGCTGTCCTCCATGCTGTAACCCCTACAGATGTCCAGATGGCTTTGAAATCTGCCTATTCAGTAACTAGTGTTTGTCTCAGGGCATGGCAAGTTGCACAACCTTAAACAAATGCCCCTCTTCAAGAGAAGTTGTATTTATTTTTTTTATTCCACCAAGGAAAGCAGAGGAAAAAAAGGAGAACGCAGGTCCCATCCATCCCCACAACTGATATTTTACCTCCCAGAGGACACTGTAAGTGCTGAGACTGCGGGAGTATTATCTTGCTTTCAGAGAGCTCTCTGATGAGGAATTCAGTACTGTAGCTGTGGCACAGCGCGAGACACGTGGTTGGGATGTAAAAAAGTGAAAAATAGGGCCCGAAGAGCTAGAATGTCTGTGATGAAGCTCCTCCTTCAGCAAAATGGGAAGTGTTAAAGCTCTGAATATCAATCAGCACTTCCCACCGGCAGTGGCATTCACCGGCAGGACCCACCAGTGTCTCTGAGACATTGAATCCTTTCCTCAAATCAGAATTGTGACCAACTAGAGGCAGAGCAAATTACCAAGGTAATCAAAAATGAGTGACTTTACTCTTTTAAAACAAATCTACAAAGTGAATTTCACTGTAGGATGCATGAAAACTCCATCAGTTCTGCATTTTATGTAAACGATCCCCCAAACACTTGCAAGTCACAGAAAATTGTAAAAATGCACCACAGAGTTCAAGTTTACAATTCAATAATAATAGTGTACAGTCTAATAATAATAATGTAATAGCAATAATAATAAACATCCATTGCTTTATTACAACTACAGATTGTCCCTGATTGAAAGTCATTAAAAACATATGAAAAATCTGGAGAAAAAAACAGAAAGTCATTTTTGCTGTAGCTGTTAATGTACAGTACACTTAGCTTCTCTGAAACAAAACAGTGGAGAGAGGGGAGGAACAACAGGAAAAACTCAAAATAATAAACAAACCATTTTTAAGACATGTTATAAAACTCTTGAGATTCAATTGTAAGGGCACTCTCTCCCAGAAAGATGACAGCAATTAGCTTCCTGCAAAGAACAAGAGAAAAATAGGGACACTCTCCTGCAGTTCAAAATACTAGTTGCAGTTTTCAGTCTTCCCTTTTCTCTGCCCTCAAGAAGCTCAGTGGCAGGCACTACAGCTACTGCTGGAGGAAAAAGTACACAAATAATCCAGCCTAAGTCAATGCTAGTGGAACAGCCCAGAGGCCCATGGTCATTAAAAGGACATTTCAAATAATGTTTTTGCCTGTGCTTCTCCTGCATACCCTTGTTCATGCTCTGGGGCAGATCAGACCCTGCAAGCTCCTGAACACCTTCAAGGGATGATTGCAGGTGCTGTGGGAAGCCCTGAAAAATGTACACACCCACCAGTGGATTGCAAAGTTTGCTGGTGGGCTAGGCTCTGGAGTTGGTGTTTAGCAAAAGGAGGCATTGAAACACCCAAGCTACCATGGTATTGCTTCTGTAAACCCTCCCTCCCTGTAGCTAATGTGACTGGAAGAGTTTCTGCTCATGCTCATGCTTCTGTCTGAGCAACATAATAGATGACATGACAGAATACAGTCTCTTTCACAGCCGAATGAGTGTTGGCTTCATTCTGGGTGGCCTTCTTATGCTAGCAGTAGGAGGACTCATTCCTGTCCTCCTTCTGTTCCTCCTCTTGAATTTTCCTTATTGTTTTCAGATAATCCCCGAAGTCAGAGTTAGGAGAGACTTGTTCCTGCACCCTGTTCATCTTCCTTCCATAGAAAGCTTGCTCCTTGTGATGTAGTTCCCAGCAGAGCTTCCATTTTCCCTAAGCAACAGGTTAGACATGATGTGGAAAAAAGAGATGAGCGATTGTCATTGAAACAGTAACAATAGTAGAAGCAATGCATGGAAAAGCAAATGTCTCAGGATTTCAAGCACATGAACAGCTCTCTAACCTCAGTCCCACGATCTCTTATTTCTGATATAAACAATACACAAGTGAAAACCAGAGGACACCAACAGATGTGGATCACCTGGAACTTAAAATGAGAAGCGTGTTTTGAAAGCAAAGACATTTATAACATATATTTCCCAATTTATAGTCCATCACTTTTTTTTCACATATGCAAAACAATGAACATTTCTTGGGCAACTATTCTACAACTCAGTACAGACAGAAAGAATTTTTTCAAATATTCAGCCTCGGTTTTCCATTTCCTATAATTATCCCAGAATTCTTAGCTATACCCTAATTATACCCTAGGTATATAATTCATACCCTAGGTACTAGCCTAAAATAATCCTCTCCATCCTTTCTGTCTGCACCCATCTAATTCTCCTGGGAAGAAAAGATGTTAATAAAATAGATGAACTCTTGTAATTTTTTGCTAAAGATTTAATAGAAAAAAGAGAGGACAGCTGAAGGACAAAGAGAGATTCTTACTAATTCTAGTATTTTTTACATAACTCTTAGCTTTTTTTCCAGGCTTCTAGAAGCTGTAGGTCTTTTTCTCCCAGTTCTCAGTGCTCTCAATATGAATGTTATTGAACTTACTCTGGTGTTTATACTACAGCTTTCCAGAAAGCATTGTCAAAAATAAAATTTACCCTGTGAACAACATTCCTATGGAGATGCTACTGAGTAGTTAGAGAGATACCATGTGAACCTTTCATTTCTGCCCTCCGGATCTCAAGGGGATATGAGTGGATGATGTCTTTTTCATTCCGAATGCGCTGCAGTCCAATATGTGGGGTAACTTTGCTTCAGGAGAAAGCCTTTTACCCCTCTTTTTTCAGCCCGGGGTTATCTGCAGCTGTAAAAAGAGAAGAGTCTGAGGTACAAGCTGAAAGGGTGCCCTATGAAAGCAGATGGATTAAAACCTCTCTTATTCTTTTTTTTTTTTTTCACTTGATCAATCAACTCTGCAAGATATGACATTAATACGTTGATCAGTTCCCAGAACAGCTTGTGAAACAATCGTTTACTTTTGACCAGTCTCAATTATATCTTATCTACACTAGGTCACATAGTCTATCGAACATATAACTTAAAATAATGGTAATGGTAATTTGGAACTGGCAAATGCAGTGTTACAGAAGGTTAAATTTAAATTTCCCTGGGGTCAAAGGTATTTAAGGATAATCTAGGCACTGGCTTGAAATACAGTATAGTTAGCTACCAGATGAAAATGATTTTTCTTGCAGCAATTACCATGGCAGTCCCAGAAGGGGTTTGTTATGTTAAAATGGCACTGAGACTCCAGAACTGTTCACAGGCAGGTTTTTTAGGCTGCTTTGGAGGGCCTGCTGTTTGCTTTTGTTGGCAAGCATGACCTATATGTTTATTTTATTCCTTCCTTACTTCACATGGTGAATTTTGTTCTCTGCACGTATGAGAGGATTACAAGCAAGAGATGTTAAAGTTTCTGTTTACTTACAAGGCATGTACAAACAGAGGGCCTGATCCAAACCCCGTTATCATCAGTGGAAATTTGAATCATCAACTCTGAAAGCCTAGCTGCATTTTTCAAGGTGCTCAAGGACAAATATGTCATCTTCAAGCACCATGTTTGAAAATTTGAAAAATATTCTTCATGAGGAAAAAGAAGAAACAGCCTGTCTTTTCTTTAATTTCTATCTTGATGGTGGGTGGGTTTGTTTTGTTTTGGTTTTTTTTAAGGGCAACTTTCTGTTTGACTGAACTTGTGTTTGAAAGTTATACATCACCAAAGGTTATGCCACCACTCTGGCTGGAGACCAGTTTGTCCTGGAAGGATTTATGAAGCCATTCTTTCAGTGATTCCTGACAGTGTGTAAGGGAATTATCTGACCCACTCACCCTGCTGTGTTGTGTACTGCTTATAATTTGTTTATTTTGGTGAACAAAAAGAATGCAAAACAATGTCGGTGTCTCATTTGCCAAGAAAAAGAGAGAGAGAAGACCATAGAACAAACGGGTCAGCCCAAAAACAAGGGTGGATAAAGAAGCACGCTATATCATACATACTATACAGCATGGAATTAAGTCTTCACATGGTGCATAGGAGACCTCATCACAAACCTCTTCAGGGAGTCAGCAGGAGGTAAACAGCAAAACAGCCTTTGTGTAACACATGAGCACACCCTATAAAGAGCACATATAGATGGTGAATCTCTCTAAAAACTGATACTTTGCATGCTAAGCAAACAAACAAGCAGCTGAATACATGTAAATTAGATGAATGACTTGGGTATAGGAGACAGGAACATCATAAGTCAAATGATTCCCAGCTTCCAGAAGGATTTGCATATAGTGTAAGGATGGACCTTCTGCAGATGCAGGTTTGCTGGCGGGGTCTGTGCCTTGGGAGCTGTGTCTTTGTGGGACTTACTGGTTGGAAGAGCAAATTAATAGACTAAGGAAAAAAACAAACAAACAAAAAAAACCCCAACGCTTTCAAAACTTCAAAATACAAGTGCCTGGATGCAATGTTTTCATTTTCTTGCCCTGGCTGTTGCTAGGTTGGGCTTTTCCAAACGAAGCACCTTTCTTTACAGCTTAGATACCAGGAGTCAGCAGTCAACTAACACTTCCAACATGGGGCAGCTGTGAGAAAGAGGACAATTCCCGGGGTTTGGACACTGGAACAGGATGCAGTCCCTCAGTCACTGCTTGCCTTTGTTGCTTATTTATAAAATGAGCAAAACAATCCCAAGTTGTCTGCAAGGTCTTCAGTGTAAGAATTGCCCCTAATGTTTTTCAGTGCAATGCCTTGCAAACTCGTGCCTTGCCTGCTATGTGACTCTGTTCTTCAGACAAAAATAATAACCTTTAGAAGCAAGGCTCTTTCACAGTACTTTTCTTTTCACAGAGTACTGAGTTGTACTCTGTTGATGCTGACTCAAAAACACGCACTTTTATTCCATATTCATTACTGTGCTATTTGGAAGGCTCAAGGACGTGAAGCGAACTTTAAGCTGAGAAGATGTTAACAGAATGTATACATGGAAATCAGTGTTTTCTGTCTCCATCTGTTTCTTTGGTCTCAAAAAACACAAGTGCCTCTGTAGCACAGTCAGTGCAGTAACAACTTCTGGGACCAGTGGGCAGACATTCTTCGCATCCTTTTTTCAGTGAGACTGCCAATACTAAAACCTTGTCAGTGCCATTTGTAATGCACTTTTATTTTATCACATCAAGATAAAACTGTTTCAGCCCACTGCCCAGCACTTGCCACCATGACTACTGATCTGAAGCAAAGCTCTCAAGCATGCAGAAAACTGGAGAGCCTGCAAACTGAAAGAAAACCAGAGAAGATTAAAGTTCTAACAGAACTCTAGACACTATGACCCCAGTCATTTGGTTTTTCACACCCTCATTTGATAATCAGGACAGATAATACAGCTCCAGTGAGGATGGAAAAGGAGGGAGGGAAGATTGAGAAGGTGGGTGTACAGCTATTAGGGTACCACTGCATCATGTCAATCACCTAGTAACCTCAAATCTCCCTTCTCCTATAAATCCATGCCTGTTACAAAGAGAAGTTAGTATCTGAAAACTAGATCACTACTGTCTGGATTTTCTATGGAATGTTCTTTGGGGGTCTGGAAGCAATCTTCCTCAACTGAATGACTCCATCCTTACTCCACTGTCCAAGCTGGTTTTCATTGCTGAGGAGGTCCTCCAGATACCTAAGTACACAGTCTCACCATGGTGATGAGTTGTTGTCCATTTGGGCTATCTCCCACTGCCACTGTGCCGTCCCTGTCATGGAGGGGACCAGATAAGAGTGGGAGATAGAGTTTATTTTAGAGCAGGCTCTTTTTTTTTTTTTTTTGGCCAGACTTGTTATCATCACAGTTCAGGTGAGCCTCAAACTTGCTCTGAGTTGTTATAAAAACCACCTGGGATTGAAGCTGCGGAGTCAAGTTAGCAGTGATATCATTGCTGTTCACCTTCATTCTGTTGAGATATCACTCACAGGGTGAATGGAGGAGCCAGAGTGGACCTACAGTTTATTATCAAACAAGGCAGATGAGGAACAATTTATAACTTATCAAGTGGCTTCTGCACAATCCTTTGATCTGTGTTACCCACTCTATTGTTAACACCTGTGCAATGCTCAATAAAACACTCCCACAAGCCCTTTTTGGTATCTCCAACGTGCAGTCTGTTATATTTCCTGTCGATGATGCAGTACATAACTCATTTAGAGGGGCATGTGAAGTGTTCATGAATGACAAATTAAGATTTAGTTCAAACATCCCTGATGGGGTCTTGGTGCTTTTACGAGGTTTATAGATCTGTTTCCTGGGAATGTAACTTATAAAGTTGCATTTGTGGGTTGTTTATCCAATGAACAAAGTGATCCATTATATTTTTGTCACTGTTTTAGACATGAATAGAGGGTAGGGAAATAATTGCAGTAAATAGCTCTTCTTTCCGATTTTCGCAAGAGTGAAAGTCGAAGCACAGCAAATGGAATAATCTGTTCAGGATTGCAAGCTGAAGCAAAAACACGGACTCAGATGCATTGATTTCTCTCCTACTCTTTCCGTCCTGGGAATCTGGAGCAAAACAATCCTAAAAATCTTCGGTTGATAAAATGTAGTATAGGAAAAGGTGACACAAAATTTTAAATGTAGAAAATTTCATTTTAGTTTTTCCAGAGGTTGTGAATGGCAATGAGAAGGACATATTAAAAACATGCTCTTCCTCCCAGCTTTTTTTCTCCCAGAAAGTCTCTGAATTTACTGTTGCTGTCAAGTGTGGAAAGTGGTATGACTGGTTTAGTGTTTCAAGCACAGAGGGTAAAAAGAACCACCAGTCTTACAAAAACATACTGCTCTTCAAAAGTTTCTATTACTATTTTGAAGATCAGATGGGTTTTGGTAACGTGACTCTGGTTTCTGTAAGCATCAAAGTCTTCTGATTTTTTTCTATTACTTGCAAGATTTTTGCTAGTACTGAACACCAGAGTTACTGAACACTAAGGTGGAAAACTAAATAATTGAGCTTGCAATATCACTATGAGTGGGGTTTTTTTAATCAGAATTCCGGTGTTAGGCACCTCGGCTAGAGGTCGCAGACCAAAGCTCTTATGTTTTCAGTCACAGGCCAGCTATCAAGTAATTAGCCAAACTAGAAGAAACAAAATATTTATTCAAAGTCCTCAATCCTTGGCCCCAGAGAGGCCAAAGGACACAAACAGGGCGACGATTGTGGCATTGATTCTGTGTGGACAAGTAAGATACAAAAGATGAACTTTTGCAGAAGTCCAGAAGAAGCTGATGAAAGATCAGAGCTGAAAATGTTCTTTCCCCATTGCCATGTACCACATTCCTATAGGAAATTTCCATATGTGGATCAATTTGCCACGGATGGCCTCAAGGACTAGAAAGTCCTATACAGTCTGGAGGGGGCTGTGGTCAGATTGTTCTCATATTCTGTTCATTCTCTTCCAAGTTCCTGACAGTTTAGAGCATAGGGAGGGTGAATGGTTCAGAACAAAACTTTACCCTTTTCCTCGGGAAAAATAGATAAAGACAAAACTTCCCAGGCCCCACCAAAGGGTAAGCACTTACTCTGAGTGTTGTGTGAACAAACGTGCCCACGTAGGCAGGCAGTGTAGGCTACGGTAGCATTGGGATTGCTCTGAAAGCTATGTGTTTCACATACATCCTTCACTTCAGGCTTGGCAAAATGCAACCATTTTCCCTTCTTCCCTTCCCACAACAGACACAAAATATTCAGTGATGTGGGTAAAGGCTTGTGTCAGGAGGCAATGTGTTCATTCCCCCTGCCATGGGGAGTTGTTCTGCAAAGTTGTTCATCTCTGGAAGCTTAGCTGATTCCTTTCCCTGCGTGTTGCAGGAGCATCCAGAAAAGCTTACAAGATGCTTAGGGCAAAACCCTTTCCATTTGGAGAATAATCATGTCTGGCTCAGGCAAATACAGTGGATTTAATATGGTAAAAAAAGAAACTTCCTTCTTCTGAGCTCTCACGCTCTCTCAAAACAGATTGATCAATAGAGCAACACTGTAAGAGTGAAGACCTGTTTTCGAAGAGGAAAATATCTTGTGAATAAGCCACTGGCCTGAAACTCGAGAAAATGTCTTTGCTTATCACATGTTTGCTGACAGAGAATCCTTGCAAAATGCTGGATTTCCAAGAACAGATTGCTGAACTCCTACTTTCATCTCGTGAAAACTGCAGCCAATAAATCATAAAACCAGAATTACAGAGACTTTGTTTTGGGGTAAAATCAAAACTAGAATTAAACATTCCGCTTTCAGGAGATAAACCTCTAATCCTGGACTATTGGGCCAGTAAATCCTAGCCAATAAATAAATTTCACCACTAAAAACTAAGAACAAGTGATTTGGCCCCACTGATCTGTCAGATTTTCTCCCTTTTGTGCACAGTTCCCATAGGGCCCCAGGTCTGGAGGGGGCTGTGGTCAGATTGTTCTCATATTCTGTTCATTCTCTTCCAAGTTCCTGACAGTTTAGAGCATAGGGAGGATGAATGGTTCAGAACAAAACTTTACCCTTTGCTACTGATGAAATCCAAGGGTTTAGAAGCACAACTTATTACAGAAATACTGAAATGAAGCATGCTGAAATACTGTGCACTTCAAGCCCTTTATGCTTCTTGTTACAAAGAAAGGTGAAGGACAATAACATTAAGAAAAAAGGGATGCACAAGTCTGTATTTACATAATTTACTGTTTACATAATTTGGATTTTACATTTGATCTGCAGTCAGGAAGGATTTTTTTATTTTCCCCTATGTAAGATTGTTAGAGAATTGGGAGGAATTTTGCTTTCTCTGATAGTAAGATATATCTTCTTGCAGAGGTGTTTTCTTTTAACAAATGCACTCGCAACTGGCTAGTGCACTGGTGAACATCCCTGTCCACTGTTGATCTCCCCCTGTGGAACACTCCAAGTTTGTGGATGTTGCCTTTAAATAAGTGGATAGGATATAGTGAAAGACTTTGCAGCTTGTGAAACATAAAATGGATGTTCTGTGACCACACTTCAGACAAAATGTCTCCCACAGGTCCTGTGACTATGGGGAAATTATATCCGATATTCCTATTCAGCCTTTAAAAAGAAATTCTGAAATTTAAATATTACTTTGCTTTCCATAATTGCAACAAACAAGCTGTGATCAACATTCAAGTAGAGCAAAGAAAAAGATCTTCCAGTCTTAATATTTTTCCTAACAAGCTAAATATCCATGTCAAATTTCAGATATATGCTACTCCAGTCCTCTGTATTATATTTCATTCCATGCTGTGGATTTTAAACTTACACTGTCAAATCTAGGCATACTGTATTTTGCAAGAGATCGGGTGCTTGTTTGCTTCATTCTGCCCTGGTGAGACCACACCTGGAATGTTGTGTTCAGTTCTGGGCCCCTCAGTTCCAGAAGGACAGGGAACTGCTGGAGAGAGTCCAGCGCAGGGCAACAAAGATGATTAAGGGAGTGGAGCATCTCCCTTATGAGGAAAGACTGAGGGAGCTGGGTCTCTTTAGCTTGGAGAAGAGGAGACTGAGGGGTGACCTCATTAATGTTTATAAACATGTAAAGGGTGAGTGTCACGAGGATGGAGCCAGGCTCTTCTCGGCGACAACCAATGGTAGGACAAGGGACAGTGGGTTCAAACTGGAACACAAGAGGTTCCACTTAAATTTGAGAAGAAACTTCTTCTCAGTGAGGGTGACAGAGCACTGGAACAGGCTGCCCAGGGAGGTTGTGAAGTCTCCTACTCTGGAGACATCCAAAACCTGTCTGGACACTACCTGTGTAGCCTTATCTAAGTGTTCCTACTCTGGCAGGGGGATTGGACTAGATGATCTTTGAGGTCCCTTTCAATCTCTAACATTCTGTGATTCTGTGAATTCAGAATCATTCATTTCTGGAGCCAGGCTCTTCTCGGTGCCAGCCTCTTGCATCAAAAAAGGAAAGAAACATGAACTTCTTATAGTAGGGGTCTCTTACACATCACTTTGAAGACAGATGCAGAAAGAAATTTAAAATTGTATGGGGGGGGGGGGCGGGGAAGCCTTTGATGATTCTTCTTAATAAATAAAAACAGCCCGAACCCAAGTCTGCAAGAACTCAAGTTTTGAAAGGTCTGCATTTTGAGCTTTCTGTGTTCTAATCCCTCTCACAAACATGGAGCCCAGGGTGATGATCCACTGCAAAATGGTAATTTCTGGGGAGATTAAGCATAGGTGCCTCTGATGAGAGTTGCATGAAACTCAGAAACCCTTCCTGCTGTGGAGAGATTGCTTAATATCCTACTAAATTATACTTCTGTCTCTGAATACAACTATTAGAGGTGATTCTTAAAGATATTTGGAGACTATGGTTTACGTGTAAAGCAAACAGATTGCATTTGTAACATTTAACACACAATAACAATAATAAAACACATTGACGTGGGTTTTCTCTGTAAACAGTCTCTTCTGAAGATAGAGCCAGTGAAATGTTTTGAGAACTTTGACATTTATAGCTGTATTTATAATCTCTTTTGGATCATTTCCTCATGGAATCACATGTTTGTGTATTTTAAATTCTCTGGAGAAATAAAAATGTTTAAACAAAATAATGATGTGATAGGCATTTTATGAGGGCTTGTTCAACACGCGCACACGTACAAGCAATTCTGGATTTATTCTGAAGTGAGTGAGTGGGAGTTTTGGAAGGGGGTATCAAGGAGAGAGCCGCTTTGCTTAAATGATTAAAAAGAGAGGAAAAAAGCAAGTATACCCAGGCCTCTACAGAAGATGGGACACTGTGTCTGAGGAGTAACATGGCAGTAACACGGTCCTTATTGTACCAACGGGTGAAAGAGAGGTAGAGAGGAGATCCACTTATGTTCATATGCATACATATAGCTCGACATGTGTAAATGAATTCGCAGACACACATCACATAGGCACTTGTATTAGTGTGTAATTCACAGTAGATAATTTATTTGCCAGTCTTTCTACTAATGGCACATACGTGAGCAGACTGCTTTTTCCTAAATGTGATTCTCATTCCACAGAGTTTGACTAGGTTTTTCCTCTATAGCAAGAGCACAGGTAGTTTAGTATGAATATTTGACGCTAGATACGCAAATTTTGTTTGTGCCCCTTCACTGTTACTGATCACACAGATCACATGGCATTTTTCCTGTTTCTAGATCATTAGTGCCATCATAACAAAAAACAATAAGGTTTGCTTCACAGGATGGAAAAAAAAATGGGTGATCTGTTTCCAAAGGGAAAGTACAGATGAACAGGATTAGACTTGTATTAGATGTGTATATTTACACTGGGCACCCCAACCTTACTTAAGACATCATTTGGTTAACACGGTAAGATTGTCACCAGTGTTCCTCAGCCCCACATGAAAGAAGTTAGCCATGACAGTGGGAGACAGAGAAACTGCCCACCCAAACTCAGGAAGAAGCCACTCCAGGAGGCCTGTGCCAGTGTTGCCTCCAGCATGGCTATTTCTTCACAACCCAGACTCACGTCGCCTGCCGAGTCTGGGGGATGGGGTTGAACTCCGTGTTCCAAGAGCAATCACATATCTCAGTTCTTTCCAAAGTGCTAAAAAATTGTATAAGCACAGAGAAGCAAGTCCATTTTTAAACTCAAGCAAACGCTTGCCCAGAATGTTTTACAATGCTCAGTATAGCTTTCTCTTCTATTTTTTTCATATTCAAACAGTATCACAAGCATGTCAGGAGTGGTGGTTTTTTTTAAAGAAAAGAAGATACAAAGAGCTTGTGAGCCCTGGAAAATTCTTTCTATGTCAGCTTCAAAATTCTCACCAAGGCTGTGTAAGAAGTTTGCTAGAACAGCACCAGATGCTCATGTGTCTTTGCTAGTTGGAAAATGATAGCAATTCAGGAGCTGCACACAGCTCTCATTGAAGTCAGTAGAAAGGTCTCCACTGATATAAGGAGTCACTGGAAGAAACCCCAACTTTGTTAAATGAGTTTCCCTACCCACCAATGAGAGAAAAAAAAAAAAAGCAGGTGTGGTTGAAAGTAGAGGCTGTTCCAGGAGTACCGAGTTTTTCAAGTCTAATAGGTACTCTTGTAACAAAGACCTTTTCTTCTGGGGATTTCGCAACACTTCGAAAGACAGAGCTACTTGCTCTGTGAAATAAGGAACTTAACGGTACTTTCTCTCAAATGCTGATATTTCTCTGGTTCCTAACGGCAAATACATACTTTGTTCTGTCGTATATAGCGAAACTTAGGAAAACCTCAGATAGCAGAGGAAAGGCACACAAATTATGGGACAAAACCTGCCATTATTTACCATATTACTGCCTGAATATGTGTCTTAAAAGACAAGATTTGCTTTAGCCCTGGCTTGTGGATGAAGAAAAATTGTCACTAAGTAGTAGTTCATGGGATGGAATGATTTAAGCAGAGATCTCTGGGGAAGGAAAGAGAAAGCAAAGGGGAGAAGTCTAGCATATAAAGTTCATGTAAATAAAGCACTGACCTTTACTTCTGACACTCTGTTTTAAGTCCAGCTTTCTCTCAAGTGGAACTAGACAAAGGTTGGTAGGGAGGTTTATTCCCCTGGGACCTGTGTTAGGCCCATCAGACACCCAGGGGAAACAATCTGAAAGGTCACAACATAGCTGCTGGCTATCTTTTAGCTGTGGAAGGGCCCCTGAAATTCACTTGTTCATAGAGTCCTCCTGAGGATTGAAACCTATAATTTGTTGTTGTTTCGACCTCTTAACATGTTCTCAACTTGGTTCCAGAGCATTCAAAGACTAGGGAATTCCATACTAAGACAGAATGAACAAGAAGATAGCTTTTGGGAACTGCTTGTCAGCTACAGCCTGCTAAGTACTTTCTGTAGTCTGCAAGATGAAACCATGTTCCTCCCCTCATCTGCTCTGCTGCCCCACTACAGGTATTTAGTTACTGAAGTTCCCAGTTACTCTTTAGAAAATAGACCCAGTCCACCAGAGTTTTTGAACAGATTAGAAAACCGTGCTGTAGCTCTCAGATAACTGTAGGTAGTGGTGGAAACCATGTCTACATGGGAAAAATAATTCATGTGACTCATGGAGACAGTGAGATATTTAATATTTTTAGAGGGCACATCACACACTTTAAAGAAGGCTTCATACACCACTATCTGCTAAAAAAAAAGCATTTTCTGAAGCCTTACTCTTTACCTTTCCTTCTCACCATGCATCACATTTCTTTTTTCCCTTGCTTATTTTCTCTTTTACCATTCTTTCTTCCATTGTGTTCATGTTGCTATATCCTTCTTCTCTTTATCTGCTCATCCACAACCAAGGATCTGCCAATGAATTACATATTTTTGGCAGAGGACACCCAGCTAAAAGAAGATGTATTCCTTTGGTTTTCTCCTGGCTAGATCTCTGTGTGTGGAGTGACATGGAGATCAAAGGCCAAAAATACTTTCTATAAGCCACAAAAGTGCATACTGGTTTTATTAAAGATGTAAAATGTCTCAGGATTGCAAACTTGATTCTCCAAGCCCATCACAGACCAGAAGAAAATATCCCAGCCTTTTTTAACTAGAATATATCTACTCAAGTGTATCATAAATGACTGAACTAAGTGAATCAATAAGCAAGGAGGGTTTTCATTTATGGATAGAAAGAACTAATCGGTACTAATATGATTGTACTCTGTAGAAAATGGGTAAGGTATAGAGTGCTGCCATTGAGACACAGGCAGCATTAGTCACTGTCAATATTCTCAGAGAGTTCTACTCACTGTGATGAAGCTTTATAAATCTTTGTCATGTCTTCAGTGCAATAGACACCCAAATCTACTTACATTTCAGGTAACATATTAACATAAATAGCCAAGTTCCAAATAGGATATCTGACAATTTCCTTTAAAAAATGGGGGTTAAATTATTAGGTGATATTGTGCTGTATTATCTTCCTTTTTTTTCTTCAACAATCAGTGCATTCAGGGAAAACATACAAATTTAAGAAATACTCATGAATGGCATTAGAAGTAGATTGAACCGTTCAAAAAATATACCTTTTTTAAACATGGAGTTCATATATTCTCATCTCATATATTCATCTCACATATTAGAGATTTTTCTCACCTTACAGATATTTATTGAATCACAGCTGATCATACTCTTATGAGTCTGTTTTGGGCCTGATTCTCTTCAGTTGTCAACTGACACAAACCTATTGACGTTAAATTTGCACTAACTGTTGTTTTGGTCCCTCCTCATCCAAGGCTTGGGCACAGCTCTCTCTTTCACTTTCTGCAGCAACCCTGGCAGTGTCTAGAAACTGATGCCCAAGAAGCACAGGAAAATATCTCCTCCTGTATGGTCTAAACTATTTTTGAGCCATGTTGCAGAACATTCAGATTTAGTCCCAATTAGTAGCAGTCACAAGTACTGTAAAAATCCACCTACAGTGTCATTTCAGGATTGAAACTGGCCTTTGTTGTACATTGGTATGTAGATTGTCTAATATTACATCTTTCCCTTCCCTCCAGCTTTGTCTTTTCAGGCAAAGCTATCTACATCTTAAACATGAAATGTCATCAATGGAGTACTTCACACTATGAAAAGAAGATGAGCTAGTGAGTCAATATATTCTTTTCAGACTATAGCAAGCGTCTGGCCCCATCTGTCAAGGACACACAGTGTATATTTCCAAGTCCATTTGAGCTCTAAAATATTATTTTAACAGATGTTCCCAGAGGCAAAAGGATTTAACCCATTGCCCCAACAGGCCTGGGATGAAGGTACGCACTGATGAAGAATCACAGGCTAAGAAAAGCAAATCTAGGTGGACAATGTGATTGCTTTCTGGGAAAAGTCTTCATTATGACCTTTTAATTTATAAGGCCAATGTACCAGAAAGCAACTATTTGATTCAGGACTTAAATAAGATGCGGTGATAAATACCCAGAGTAACCGTGTGCAGTGAACACATTTAACTATGTGCTTGCAGAAAAGAGGCAGGGAGATAAAAAGTGTGTTTGTACAATTATACTTATGCTCAAAAGTAATTACTGTGTGGCCTGCACTCTGGGCTGGAGGACAAGAATAATCATGTATTTTTCCATAAAAATAATAAGGTAATTACTATGTAAACACTATGTCGCTACATGGTAATTATTGCAGGCCAGGTTTTGCTCCCCCTATTCATATTGCTTACTGCTACCAGGTGAACCGGCCCCCACCTCCTTGATACCAAAGTGACTATTTGGAAGCCATGTACCGAGTATCAGTAAAGGTGACAGCCTTGTGTAATTAAATGGTCAATGAGCAATTACTATGTAAGTACAGCATAATGGAACTGTGCAAAAGAATCTCTAAGCAGAGGAACAAACACATTTAAATATTGTGTTATTAGAGTCAACCTGTCCTGCTTCCATTGTCAATAAAAAGATTTCCATGCACTTGTTTTGTTTTGTTTTGTTCCCTTTCTGTGCCCCTTTTAAACAATTCCTTGGTTAAAGTGCAGAACAATAACAAAAGCGCAGAAGCCAAAGATCTGTGAGAAAGGGTACAGTCCTCTTTTCCCCACTCTGTTGACCAGGTATGAGTACGCTGGTAGAGTCCTCTCTGAGCAGAAGGCAGCCCCGCATCAGGAGCAGGAAGGACACTACCTGACAGAGGTGGCCAGCATTTGAAATTTTGGGTTCCAGTCTGATTCCTGTGAGCTGTTGCAGCTGCTCTCTTCCTTGGCTCCCCAGCCACAAGATCAGGATAGTTTATTTCGTTTTTGTCAGGGATGCTTTGAGAATTAAATCCATTGCTTTAATGTCAAGCACTGAGGAGCTGCAGGGACAAGGATCTCATCCATAGGAAGATTCGTCCTTCATGTCAGTGAGCCTCTAATGTATTAATTTGAGCTTTTCAATGCCTGTGATGAATATGGTGCCTCTGTTCTTATCTAACTGCATTTGAGGATCTCAAAGCACTGTGAGAACTTTAATGATCTTGGTGATACTGTTCCTGCTCTTATTAAAATCTATAGCAAGACACCCTTTGATGTTGGTAGTAACAAAGTCATGCCACAGTCTTCATAATACACCGAGGAGGAAGATATACATCTCCTGCTTTTTCCAGTCAAAGAATGACACAGTTTTCCTCAGGAGTGACATGAGTGCACCCCAAGTCCCAGTTCTAAGATCAGGGTTCAGTTGGTCTAAGATGGCAAAACCTTGCTAAGAAGCTTCTTTGACATCACTGATGTTTCTTACCAAAGCAAGAGGAATGGTACCCACCGATGTCAATGGTATGCCTGAACGACCACCCTCTACTCCCTGCGCTGGACTACACAACAACAGTTAGTTGTCAGAGCAGATAAAATGAAGATGAACTATCAAGAGGCAAAAAACCTCTTAGCATAGAAAGAGACATTATATTGTCTAATTACCAAAGTGTCCTAAAAGGTGTTTGTGTTTTCTGAAGCGTTCTGTCACAAGACCATGTCATGCTCATTATAAATGTAACCCAGCAGCATCTAATTGGTATTCCAATATCTTTGAGCTGTGACCTAAAAATAAAGAGCAGAGCAGAAGAAAGTAGCACAAAAAAAGATCTCATCATGGTCCTAGAGTGGTAGGGCAACTGCCTGTTCCTATACTGTACATGCATAAACAGCTCTTTCTCAGCTGCGATTTAATGTTGCTATACCTTCGATTGCAATTACATTGAATCACATTGCAACAAATCTTTGTAATGCCAATCCCATCTTTCCACCTCATTGACAGCTCTGGTGATGCATCTGAAATTCATAGTAGCCTCATAGCCTATGGCAAGAGAAATCCATGCTGATAAAATTTTATTTTAGAATTCAAGCTGGTTTCTCTCAGTCTAGGATGCTCTGGTTTTAATCTTTTGCTGCCTAGCACAGTGTATCAAAATAACCAGCCAATATTGTTAAACTGTCAGGGGTCTTTGCTGCCACTGAATTTTACCAGTATAAATAAATGCTGTAACTTAAGGAAAAACAATCCCTCTGGACAGAATTTTCAGCATTAATAGAATTAAGAGAAGGGGGAAATGTGCATAAACTTTGACTTGACACCAGCCTTCTCCTTTCCTTTTTTTCTTCTTTTTTTTTTTTGGTACAGAAAGAAAAAGCTTGAGTGGAATATTCAGGCTGATTTACTGCTCAGGCTGATAGGGACTCCAGGCTGGATCCCAAAATTTGAACAACGTTCAAAGGGAGAGATATTTAAAAATCCCAGAAAAAGAGATATTTCCAAATTAATGGCATTGCCCAAATGCCTTGGCTCCTTGCACCCCACCAGGAAGGTTTATTATTTTCTGGTAAAATGTTGCCTGAATGGGGAGTGGTAGTCAGTGATGCGTCAGTGCTGCTCTTTGAAGACATTAAAAAGCTGAATGCACAACAAAGAACAGATGTTCCAGCATGCTTTATTTATGCACCCATCAGCAATCTTCCAATGACCACAAAACACAAGCTTTTTTTTTTTTTCCTTTTTACTCCTCGCAATATTATTTTCTGATCAACTCACACTCTATTTTTCCTCCGGCTGAACTCTTCCGTGAATTGATGTGTGTGTGCCTGAGAGTGCACGCATTTGTGTGCGCGCGTGTGCCTGTGTATAAGCGTGTGTGTGTGTGCTTGAAAGTCTGCTTCCATCAAAAGCAGGCTTCTATTGAACTGTCGAACAGGTGTGGATTCTGCAATTAGATCACATTTCAGAGAGAGAGAGACACTGAGGGTAATAATGGCGGTGAATTCTTCATAGTCAGATGCAGCACCATAGCGACCAGTAACAATGAAGAATAATAGGTATTAGTATTAGAGTGATTATTTTTAGTTTATAGAATCATTTGATTGAATACTGCCATAAGGCACCGTTAACGTGTGCACAGCGCTTGCCAGCTGTAGAGCAAACTTGTTTTACTGGCACTTATCTGAAATTCTCATCTCTCCCCCACCCTCTCTGCTCACAATTGGAATGAAAGTAGCGATTAGGAAGTGAGATGTAATGCAGATTAAATATTATGATGGACTAAGATCCTGATAGGTTATTAAAACTCACTTGCATTTGGTGTTTTAAAGGCATAGTGTTTGCATATTTTCCCACCGGTCTACATCTTTTAAAAATAAAACAAAGGGAACATTTTAAAATTCCATTCATAACTAGGAAGCTTTTTAATGAAAGCTTCCAAATTTATGACCTTCCTGTGTGTGTTTTACACCTGCGTGTTGTAAATATATATTTTAAGTATCAAGCAACTCTGTTACCAATAACTGTGGATCTGATTTAAACAGAGCTAAGGCCTCCGCACCGCAGTGGGCCAGATCCTCAGCTGATGTAAACTGGCATCTCTCCACCGAACTCAGAGGTGCTACATAAAGTTGTACCAGCAGAGGATCTGCAGCGAGGGGAGAATGACAGCCTTAATTTGGAATTTCCCTGCATCTGTTGGTATAAATCAGAGGCCTAACATTATTGTCACATAATATTATGGTGTAGCAGAGGTGCTGTGAATTTTTAAACATAGAACTGTTGATCTATTGTTCCTCTCTCACCCTCCTCCCTCCCTGCTTTTGGCTGGCAGTGTAAGAAAGCAAGAATGTCACAGCATTGGACAACATGGAAAATTCCAATATTTGTTCTTAATGGATCTTGATATAAATGTTCTGTTTTCTCCTTAGACACAGAACTTGGTTCTTTAGGGAGCCTCATAAGAAAAATAACTCTTCCTCTGATGTCACCTGGTATCACAAATATGCTATTATTCCTTCTGCAATGATAATTGCTATTAACAACAGTAAGTAGCAGTATTTGATAGCAGCTGTATTTGATATTGTCCAAAAAGCATACTAATGACTTCACCACAGAGGTGAACAGTGTAATCTATTTCTTATGGACTAAGTAAATAAAGACCAAGCCTCACTCAAAGACTTAGCATGCACTATGTAAATATCTCATTCCTATTTCAATTATAATTATTTTTCAAAAAACCATTAAAATATTTTTCAAAATGCCTTTCGTGTTAGATCATGGTTGCTTTATTTTCATTTGATCCGATGAAACAAGAATGGCATTATTACTTTTTTCCTTGACGTTATGACAGCGTCTATACAGATGTTGCAATACCAACTTTTCCATATGATTCTGAATTGCAATCATACTGTGCATTGACATACTGTTCCATTTATTCATCTGATTGAATACTGCCACAAGGCACAACTAACGTATGTTAACAGTGCACAGTATGCACAGCCTAGTGTTCTTACTTCTCAAAAATGCTGGCAAGTGCAACAGTGGGTGCAAACTAAAAGTCACGTGCTGAATTTTGGCAAAGACTGGTGTACAAACACCTTCAAAAGTTACATCCTGTGATGTAAATCTCAGTATGCTTTGTACAAGTCACAAAAACAACAACGGGATTCTGTAACGTATGTATGCACACAGTGTGAACTGACACTGTAATAAAACTACTATTGAAAATAGTATTTCACATGCATCTTAGCTTCTTTCTGTACACAAACCATTCCATTTTTTTCTATTATTTTCTTAGTTTTTCATTTCAGTGTTGGGGTTGATGGTTTGAAAGGCAAAGTGCTAAATCCACTGTATTTTTGTTTCTTTCCACTCCTCAAAAATAAGCCATAGTAATTTAATATGCTTTAAAATTTCAATACTGATGAGGAGTTGCATGCCATTTTTTAGCCCACTGAACAAAAGGCTTACTGAGTCACACATAGCCTATTCAAATAGGAAACGCAGATGCCTGCTAATTTATCTGCTCACATAAAGTCCGTTTACCAATCCATACAAGAATTGCCCCCATGTCTTTGTAGTACTGCAACCAGAATGGATTCTGTCACTCAGGGGGGACATGTGACCATAAGTGCCACCTCCTTGGGGAGCTCTTTAGCATACTGTCCTCTACTGCTGTAATTAAAACTAACAAGAGCAGTCTACAAAGGAAAATAAGAAAATGCAAAGAGAGAAACCTGCGTATTACAGCTTGCAGCAAGCCAGAGAAAGGAAGTTGAGGAAACATTCCTACACATTCCTGATATGCAGAGGAAAGCCAGATTTCTATGGAGGTTATCAGAGAGGAGAAAAATGAATATATAAAGACAGACTACTCATTAGATGAGAAGGTTATTCCCAAACCTTTAGTTTAAGAACACACTGGCTAGAGAAAAATACTTATTTCTTAAAGGAAAATGAGCGGAACGCTAGATGTGCCCTGTTGCACTAATAGAAATAAATAAAATCAAAATCCCAATATTTCTCTACTTCTGTCAAAGGTGATGCTAAAGAAGAAATTAGATATTATAACTAGGGTGTGGCATTTCCCCTCTGAGAATAGTTTAGCCACCAAATATGCAGTTTGAGGTTGACCACAACTACCCACATATTTACTTTAAATTCAATGACTAGCTTCAGCCATAAAAAGACTCAAAAATAGATTATGAAGTTAAAGCTCCTAAGATACACCATTTAAAAAGCAATATTATGGCAGTCTGTTTTGGAACATCTTGTTTTGAAATGTAGCAAATGAGATTTTTAATGGATCAAAAATACACAAAATAAAGAGAAATTCTAGCTTGCATTTAAACAAGGCTTTTTAAATTTTCCAATTCATACTGAAAAAAAGGGAGGAAAAATCTGCTTCTGGTCAACTGGAAATATATTTTTACTACTAGATTTACAACTCAGCCACTGAATCAAAACTTTATTGCTTACTTCTGTACTTAAAGGTACATACTTGCTGCAGCACATAGCCTTTCAGAAATGCCCAGCTCCTGGATCTCTTTGAACAAGTGATAATGACTTCACCTGAAGAGCACGAGAAGACAAGCTGCTGCTTGTGTTTGCTGAGTTTAAGAAAAGACACAGTTTCACTGCTATGGTGATGAAGTTCTGCAGCAACTAAACCAAGGCAAGAAAGCAGCAATGGAACAACAAGCTTCTGAAAGCTTCTGCTTAGCTAAAATTTCAGTTGCCACCTTATTCTGTCAGATTCCCTTTGGGATTTGGCAGGATCCCAGTGGTTATGGGATTAGTAGTGAGTACCCTTGTGAAATGCTGTTTTATATAGCCCAGGTGATACTTGTCCTCTAGGGATGGGACACCTAACCCACGTATCTTCTTGTAGACCTAGTTCTTACAGTGGTTTTATACCACAGTCCTATATATAAATGCAGATGGATAAGTTTGTAGAGAGCTCACATGGAAGAAATGGGAGCGCTTGAAGGATGACTGACTTATGACAGGCACTTAAGACCTCATCTGATTTAAAGAAACTTGTCACAAGCTAGACCCCTGAGAACTGCTGGGCTGTTATCACTGTCATAGTGGTCAGGAGAGTGCTGGATTTTCATCATTCTCCAGATCCTATGTGCATATGGGTGGGCAGTGAGATATATTTATAACACAGGGTACAAGGAATGCAGCTGAACACCAGCATCCCTTCAGTACCAATCCCTTATACCAATGTCTGAAGCTTAATGGCAGCATGAAAATGCAATGTATTGGTGATGGAGAGAGGAGCAGGGGAGGAAGAGAGGGAAGGAGGTGGCTAATGAAAGCTTAGCAGATCTTATGAGATGGTGTGTAATGCATGTTGTTTCCAGCACTGCAATTGTCGACACCAGTTTAGGGCTAGTTGGGGAGTAATATGGAACCAGACCTCATTGCAGACAATCCCTGAGGGATATAGGGAGAAATGAGAGGTGTATTGGGAGTGCACCATGGCCAAAAGTCAGGATGTCTACGGCCACGATGGAACCAGAGTTTCACTAGAATTTCGCCTCTTCATATTTCTCTTCAGCATTTCAAAATAATCCCTGCAAAGAAAGAAGCAGAAAGGGTGTCACCATTCTAGAAGTAAATGTACTTGTTCACTGTTCCACTTTTTTCTTTTTTTAATGTAAATGTAGGAAAGTAGAAAACAGAGGCTGCCATGATGTTTTTTCTTGATGGAAAATAGCATTGTTTGATAAACCTCACTGCTTTGCTGGTGCCTAGAAAATTAATTCCTTCTAACTCACAGATGAGTTGACCTTTGGCTGAACCAGTCTGCTGTCATTTTGGGACTCCATTTTTCATTTGTTTCAGGCCAGATTCTACCATCTTTACTTCTGCTACAGAGTGCATATGTCTCATGGTGTCCCATCAAAATATACTTCTTAATGTGAATAATTGGACGTCCTGGTTGTTATTTTGAGGAAGCACTGCTTTAGTTGCTAAGCAGTTACTTTCTTGTTCTGAAACAGTTCTGGGTACTGGTGTCTTAGCCATGCTTGCACTTTACCTACTACCTCCCAAAATAACTCGATGCCTCTAAAAACACTGCAAAAGATGTGCTCTGTGCCCCAAAGCACTTGTATTTTGAATTGAACATTGAATGCTAGAGGTGAATTGGAAGGAATAGGCTGAGAAAGGTCTGGGTCAGAGCAGTGTAGCCACCTGGCTACTTTTTTGCTAAATGCAGCATCATTCTGCTCCTACTCAGGCAAAACATGTGCCTGCAGGAGACACCGATAGGAACAAAAACATGGGAGAGTAAGAATGGAAGTAAGAAAACGTGGTGAAAACAATGTCCAGAGAAAATGGTGATGACATCCACCACTGTAAGAAGAATTTGCTGTGAAGTCAGATAAAAGAGTTTGCCTGTTTGAAGTCAGAGGCGTTGAGTAAATATACTTAAGATGAGTGTGAGACGGAGCAGCAGTAAAATACCTGATAAACAGACAATACCTGCCACCTGGCACTTAAAAAACCTGTTATAAATACATTTATTTAACGCTGATAATAAAATACGTGGAAATGATCTATATTATTTAGGATTGTGATGTATCATTTGTGGAAACATGTAATACCCAAAAAGCTTTGATATCACCATGTCATTTGAGAGGCAGCTTTTAGCATCGCCACACATTGTTTTCCCAGCTCACATTATTAATGTGATCACCTTCTGACAGCTGTCTCATGAATCACCACAACCTGACTCCCTGGCAATAAAAGCTGTAATCCCAACCTGTCACCATTTCACCATCACCACCACAAAGTTAGATATCATATGCCTGGCTCTTGTGCTCTGCAGTCTGACATGGTGTGCACATACATCGTGCCTGTGATGACAGAGAAAGTTTAAATCAATAAATCCATTAAGAGGAGACAACAAGAAGGGGATTGCCACAAATGTATGTCTATTGACATTTAATGTTCCCCCATCACACACTTATTTCCTGTACACAGCCACAGAAGTCAAATACATACAAATATGGTAGAAAAGGGTGGCCTGTGGGCTCTGTGCAATAGATCCGGTCTGACACAAAAGCACATGCTCTTTTTACTAGCAAGAGCTAAACCTAACAGTTACCAAGGATGCAGAAATTTAGCTCTGGATTTCACAAATCTCTTATTTATTCATTTTTTTCAGGGAAACTATGAGATACTGAGATTACAGTGAAAAAAATAAGTGGAAATGGAGTAACACAATGCTTTCTTAGAGTCACTGCAGGGGCCCTGAGACAATAACATTTTTGTTTAAAAATCTGGATCAGGAAAACATGTAAACTTTCTTCTCCCACTGAGAGACAGTATGAGTTCTGAAAAACCAAAGAACCCAGTCCAAGAATACTCAAATTTTGAAGATGCTTGGGTTGAAGATTTTGCTATCTATCTTGAGGATGGAGCGTCCTTTGTGTCAGTTGATGCTGGTTTATTCCATCCCCAGGCTCAGTCCTCTGTCACTTACAGGATGAAATAGTGGGTCATCCATATCAAGTTCCAAATTTTATTTATTCAGGAGCAGTTAGGTTTTATGATTTAAGGCTCTTAATGGGTGCTGGAAATTTTTGCAGAAGAAAAATGATTTATGAGTAGTAAGGAAATGTATCGCTTTATAGGTAATTTAGATTTTTTTGTGGAAAAGGTTCCAAATTATTAATATAATCCCCTACATATAAAAATGGGGTTCAAAGTCAAGATATATGATGCCCAGAGGTGTACAAACCTGAATACACTGACAGCTTCGTTCACTAAAATAAAAAGATTCATTTTTTTTACTGCATGAGCAGTACCCCAAAAGTACCCAGTCCCAAAGACCATTTTGGAAAATGTGCTGTGTTATTTGTTCAAGCCTGTTGTAAAAAAGAAAGGAAACAAGAAGAGAGCAATGAAAAGCAAACAAGAAGATGGTGGGCTTTCCCTGTCTAACAATACACACTCTCTCTTCCTACCCTCCTTCCCCCCAACCAGCAAAAACAACTGGCAGGTGCAGTATTACTCTGCAGATGGACCAGGAGTGGCACACATACAGTTATATATGCCTGGCACACTCGTATTTCCTGCTTTATGTCACATGCCAGCTAACCAGGCAGTAGCCAGATTTGAGAGGACATCCCCAACAGTTGTTGCGCATGGAGAGGAACCAGTCTACTGGCAATGCACTATTAACCCTTCTCCAGAAAAAGACAGTGCACTTAAGCCAGGGCAATAATTCTTAATTTTCCCCATCCTTTCACTGTCACTCTTTGTTTCTCTTCCCTTCCTTGCCACAGCAAAAGTGGAGATTATTTTGTGTCGGACAAGTGGGCATAGGTGATTCTGCATCGCTGACTTGCTCCAAACTTTGCACCAATTTCCTACTGTTCTTACAGGTCTCTCAATCCTAAAACAGCTCCTTTTAGTCTGAGGGTGAGGGAGAATAAAACAGGTGGAAGAGGAGGAACTGTGAGTGAGACTCCTGTTGCTGTTCAAAATGATCATTGTATTTTATATGAATACTACCTGTCCATAAAAATGAATCTACGCTTTCATGGGAAAGATCCAAATTTGCTCGTAAACTAACAAATCACATTTATAGAAGATCTTTTGCCATCTAAAGATGCAATTAATTATTTGGTAGGATATATAGAACCATCTAAATGTAGACTGAGACCTAAGAGTCAAGGTTTGTGTGAATCAGACAGATTTACAAAATCACCTGTCTCCAGGAACCCGAGTATTTTGTTAAATCTGGTCTAGTATCATTGAAAAAGTGCCTATTTTGCTTAAAATCTTCTCCAACACTCTTCATAATTTCTGTCATTTGGAGGGGGGAGGTGCGGGGAGAGGAAGCACAGGGGCAGAAGTAATGCTGCTGTGTGCATCTGTGAAAATAGTGCCAAAATGGAGGGCTAGGTTCTTCTAACAAAGGTCCTGGAAAGCCAATGTCACCAGCTCTCTGCTAAGTTCTCCCTCCTGGTGGAGAATCAGTGGATCACATCTCAGAACCCCTCCACTCCACACTGAAATGTGAAATCAAGAAGAAAGTAGGTGGCTCCAGCGGCGATGCTCACAGGTATCTCAATCTCAAGTGCCCTTTATGTGACACACACTCTTTGCAAAGATGGGCTCTCTAGAAGGAGTGTTTCTAAGGAAATATCCCACTAGTGCAGGCTTCAGCCAGTCTCAAAGCAGAAGAAATCCCGCTCAAAAAAATTTTAAAAAAAGAAGAAAACAACAGCAAAGTTGTGTTTCTTTAAATCTTGACATTTATCACATCATGGGATTTACTTTTACTGCAGTATTTAAAGGATTTCCTACACTTTGACTTGGGAATACTGCAAATAGCACAGTAAATTTAACTACTATGAGCAGTAAATGTCAAGATTTTAATGGTGCCTACTGTATGCCAGTTGGTTGTACAGTCACCTGTATGTGTTAACATATTAGACCTGATTCTGCTCTGAGTTACATCTGTGAAATCCAGGAGTAAGCGCACTCAATTCGATTGAATTACCATCATGTGAAATCTGTGTGAAACCAGAACCGAGGTCTGTATCCGAAGTCTAGTCTGGAAGAAAAGCATTCGTTTAAATCCCAATTGCTTTCATCGTTTCTTTCCAGACAAAAAAATCCTCATTGAAATCAAAGGACTGAGATGGGACATCAGGATCCAGCAATCAGTTCCCATTGCAGGGGTGTTAATTGTCTGGGCAGAGATTGGCCATGACTTGTTTTGTATTAATCTGTCTTGTAGATCATAAATCTACGAGGGCAGAGCTGATGTTCCTTCTGTCAGAATGAGACTCCACATCGATACAGCATCAGTTAGGGTACCACACAAAAATAAATTAACTTCTTCTGTACCCAGAGGACCATTTTTTTCCCCTCTTTAAGCTTGAGCCATGTAATACTGGAAACAGCATTCTTGTGCTTTAGAGAAGCTCTTTTACTTCATTCCACTGTTTCTGTCCAGAAAGCAGCAAAAAGCCATGGAGGACACTGCAATCATGTGCACCCAGGTACCAATGTCTGAGGTTGCAGTAGTGCAAAAAAATGTGCTTCAGTCTCCTTAACAGATCAAAAACATATTGAATGGCAGCTCTGTGAAGGTAAAGAATCTTCTTTTATATCGAAAGAGCTTTTATCAAAAATATTGTCTGAGACCAACACCAAAGACAAGCCCCTTGCAAAGTTTTGTTTGGCTAACCACATTTTCTTAGGTATATCCTAGTTCTATTACCCAAGAGAGGTTATTTCAGAACCTTCTATTTTCAGTCTGCCACACACTAAGTACTCATCATTTTATGACACATAGTTACATGGACTAAGATAATGGTAATTATTTCTCATACTTCAAAGCAATTACCCTGGGAGGTGAGGAAGGGCTCCTTCTTCCACATTCCACAATAGAGTATTTGCGGTGTGGAGTTATTCACCTTTCTGAGATGCATTAGCTATTGGTCAGAGTCAGAAGCAAGATACCAGATTTAATGGATTAAAGGTCTGATCCATTATCACACATCTTATAATTATCCAGAAGCATAAGTCTTTACAGTAATTAATCAGTGAGAGATTAGTGAATATTCCCAGTGGGAAGATACTAAGTCTGAGAAATAAGTGTAGTTTGGTGATGTCCTTAATTAGATATTGACTCATTATCCAGAATGCTTGTGTGTTTGGACACAATGGTCACATACAAAAAAACCTTGTATTTGCTTGCAGTCCTTAAAGAATATAGGGAAATTACTGCAGACATTTCCACATGAAATCTGTACAGTCTGTGCTAAGGAATTCTGTTTTCAGCTTCTCTGTAGGTATGAATGTACACTTGTGGCTTCCCTGGATGCAGGCAGAAAATAAAGTGGGTGGTTGTGAGCAAGGCAGCAGTTCTGCCACTCTGACCCCCAGAGGAGCTCCAAATCAGAAAAAAAAGAGTGTCCCCAGCCCTGTTGCATGGTCTGGACCAACCTGCCAATATATGGATGGCTAGGGAGCCTTAGTGCCCATCTAAGGAAATCTGAAGGACCAGGGAAGAGATGAGCAAAACACGTGAACGAGGAAAAATAATTCCCTCAATTTTGGCTTCTGGCTTTTAAGAGCTTTCAATACCACATGGAGATGCTGTGGGTTTTGTACCCCTGATTGCCCTAATATCCAGCAGCTGGCCTCCATGAAGCAACCCAGTCCTCACCTTTTGAACCCAATAAGCCTACAAACAGCAGCTGTGGGGAGCCCAGCGAGACCTTATTGGCCACTAAATGGAGGTGGGATTTCCTCCTTATTAGCTTCCTCTGTCCTAATGCAACATCTATTGCTCTGGGTTAACTCTGTTTTGGTTTTCCCACTCTCAAGGGCTGAATGGAGAGTCATTCCTGTCTGTGCACAAACTCACAGAATCTTGTTTTTCACCCCAGCTAATAATGCCTGTGAGCTATTACTCTTAGGTCTAGCCATGTAGTACATCTTTTCCATAAAAATAGAGGTGCTCAATCTTTTCTACCAATATACCCCTTAATTTTACACAAGGCAACTCAAAAGGAAACAGGTTTTCATAAGATTTCACAGCTCCTAAGGAGACGGAGAGCTAGAAGTGCGTCTCGAGCCTCCTCCACACCTTGTCTCACTCGCAAAGGAACAGGCCAACACTGTGATGAGGTCTGTTAAAGGCTCCCTCAGCTCTTTAGGCGCCTCCTCTCATTCCTGACATTGTGTCCCCTTCTGTGTGCGGCACCATCACACATTTCCTATACTCCAAAAAACTTCTCACTCCTCCCTCAACTCCCTCCTTTGAAGAACCTTCGTTCCTTTTTTCCCCCACCAGTCATCTCATCTCTCTTCCCCCCACCGAGCTGTGAGCTTACTGGAACAGGGAATATGCTGTACTCTTAAAGTACTCTATAAACATGTTTAAAAACAATCTTTTTCAACAGTTGATCTTTCCTCGATGAATCCCACTTAATCCTCACTGAGATTTTTATGAATGGTTTTTCTTTACCCTTTGAAGCAACATCTTTCTGCTAATATTTTTATGTCAGCAACTAAGTGGGAGATAGACTGTGGCTGCTAAAAATAAAGAATAAAAGACAAAAAACCACTAATTGCTCAGATCAAAACAAAATCTGGAGAAGTGAGTCATAACCCAAAAGAAAGGGAAGAACGTCTTGCTTTTCACTGGGAAAGGAAAAAAAACTACAGAAAATTAAATTCTGCTCCTTTTACACTTAGGTTAAAACCAAACTAGATCTCACTACAGCTCACAATTCTAGTCTGTAAGTAAGAAATGAAAGATGTCACTGAAACGCACACGAGTTGTGAGGCAAGAAAGCCAAACAGCTTGAGCTTTACAAATGAAAGAGATGAAATTGCTACAGTACTAAATAAAAGGATTTAATCAAAGCAGAGAGCACAAACTACTTCTGACTATGCAAAGCCACTAAGAAAGTACAACTGGTAGAAGGCTGTCTGCTTGTACGTGGTGCCAGTTACTGAACTAACATGCACCAAAATAATTTGTAAATAGATATCTCTTGCTTTGGGTTCTTATTTTAAGGAAAAGTTCAGCAGCATGCAAACTATAAATACTTCTGGATCCATCCTTGATGTAACTACACTGCAGTATTTGGAAATAAGTCCTTTATGCATTATTTAGTGTTTCAACTGCGGAAAAATTCTTTCATAATATAGTAACTGGATGTCTGAGATAATGCTTGTGGGTCAAGTTCACAGATGATGTGAAGAATGATGTAAGATATATATATGAGAGTTGACATATCTTACTCCTTCTGAAGTTTTTCTTAATACAAATCAACCCTTTCTAATTTACTGATCATTTAATTAATAGCCCTTTAAATGTATCTGTGTGCATGAGGCTTCAGGTAGGTCTTGTGTCCGAAACTCATAAAAGATAATATTGGATGACTTAGAAGTTCAATAATTATTGAAACCTGTTCATCAAAATATCACTGAAAGCAATCTACAATCAACAATCCCTTCTATCTATTATATATTTAAAGGTTTATGGAAAACAAAAATTTCAGAGTGGTGAAGAATTCCCTGAGATCAACCCCTCAAGAAAAATATGTCTGTAGCTCACAGATTGCTGGAGAGGAGGACGACCATGGGCTAAATAAACCCACTTATCATGCAACAGCTATACCCATCAGACTATAACATGGACCATATACTGTTTGTGGGCTATTTATACATGCTATTACTAGAGAGATATGTCTCTCACTTCCTGAATCTTTGTCTCCTATGCACTCAGTGCTTTAACTGCTATCATTACAAATGTTTACTCCTTCTCTAATGTATTATCAAATTGCACCAATTTTCATAATAAAACCTTTGCCCCTGATATAAATAGTTTATTCTTGCAAATAACAAAAAATAAGAAGAATTAAATGGGTTTTTTAAGAGATTATATACACTGGGAAAGGTCAAAGGCATGATACATTTTAAAAAGAATATGCTCCCGCAACCCAGCTTACACTTTTTGAAACCAGAGTTTGTTGTTTTCATTCTGCAAGCATGCAATCTGTCTTTAAAGCTAACATGGGGAGGGCTTCCAAATGGGTAGCTCACAAACTAGCTATGAAAGACTGTCCCATCATTGAAAAAGAAGACTTCAGTCCTCATGCCCTGTCCCTTAAGCTCTGTTAAGGAAAACAGCTCTATAGTGAAGAACCTCTGACTCTGATGGATGCCATAGAGTTCATTCCTGCTAACAGGATGGTCAAAGCCAAAATTTTGAACTACAGTGAAGCTGATGCAGAGATAAGGGTTATAAAGACACAGTTTTCAGATGAAAAGGACAACCCCACAGGAACTATTAATGATGTTTTGAAAGAGTGTAAAGAAGGAGAGTGAACACTGGCTACTCAGATACATGGAAGGCAGTTGTATAGGATGTACTCTCCTATGCATCAGTGAAACAACTGAACAGTTGTTTTATTAAACTATATTATGAACTCTCTGATCATAATAGCAGCTGCTATTTGTATCCCAGTACACTAATATGCTCTGTTTTCCCTATTAAGGCACGTTTGGGACAGTTTTGGAGGGAGGGGACAGGGAGAAATTGCAGTGAGAAGATGTGCCAGGATTCCACATTTCAAACAATATGTTACCAAATACTTTAAAATGAAAATTCTTTATTATTTTGTAGGTATGTTCCATATTCCAAGCAACTTATACAAAACAGAGTAGCTTCCTGTCTATATTATACAATAAACTTGCTTGGTAAAAGCTTGCTTTTCAAACAAAACTGGGTGGAAGACATACCCATAAGTAAGTATCCACAGCTGGGTGCCTAGGTTGCTTATTTATACACTCACGAATACACCAGAAACTAGAGGTGCTTCCAAGAAAGTACCGATTTCAGGGAAAGAAAGAACTAGCCTGGTAAAAAAAGGAGGCCACAGATGCCATTTGCACCTGCTAAATCATATTCACATCTCATCATTTGGTAGAGAAATAGTCACGTTGCAACACAGCTCTCCCACCTAAATCTCAGTTGTATTAGGTCCCTTATGTTTCACTAGCCATTCATGTATGCCCATATTTGTACATTTATGTGTCTAGCTGCAGTAGACATGGATTCTGGGTAATTATTAGTTTTGAAAGGGTTTTTAATTTTAGAAGACGCAGTAGCAAAAATATTGTCAGACTCATATTCCAATTTAAATATTAGAATGATGTTTCATTGTCTTTCAGTATAAAAAAATTAGAAGAGATTATGATTTTTTTAAAATGATGCTACTTTGATATGATATTGCAAAGAGAATAAGGCACTTTCCTTTAAACTGATTTTCAAAGCTATATCTGAGATCTATATCTGCTGTTTATGGATCACAACTAACTTTATAGTCATGTATAAACTGTACTTCTGAGTGCTGTAAGAGGTATCCCCTGTCTCACAATAAAAATATTATGGAACATTATATTTCCATATAGTAATGGCACTCTTATTTTACTAGTAGGAAAGGTATTGTACTAATTTAATTGACTAACATAAAAGTCTCACAAGCAAGATCAATATTTTATTTTCTCAACAGTTTTTGTCAATGAAGATTTAATTTCCCATGCAGAGAAGGTGTCTGTATAGCTCACAGATATAAGTGGGGTGTGGTCCTTTCTGTGGAGCCCCAAGGCTTCAAATCCCATCCCAGCCACGGTCCCTTGGAAGCTTCAACACCAAAACATAAGCTTAGATGTCAGTAAATAGGGGTTTTATTTGCAACCCTATAATAAAATTATCCCTTGACCCAAGATCATATAAATTCCGTATGTTTTAGTTTGTGCCTGAACTAAAAACTCCTGAACGGCTAAGCTGTATTGGTTGGGATGTGAAGATAAGAAAACATAAGCAAAATGGAAAAAAAAAAACTACTTAGCCTATTTCACAGGTTTGACATGAGAAAATAGAGGCTTCTGTAAGAGGGCAAATAATACCCTAATCTCTGCTGTAAATCTATAAGGTTTTTTTTAATCTTTTTTTTTACACTGAACACAGAAACACACACAAGTTAGCCTAAATACAGCATTGTTTAAAGACAATAAAATTAGAATGCTGTAAATCTGCAATTATAATTCAGAACCTCAGCACAATGGACAGATATGTGAACTTTCCCTGAACCTAAACCCAAGTGCCGTGTGAGAGAAATTTTCAGTTGATCTGGGTCAATCACTGATGTTGTGTGGAAACCATTGGCAGTTCAATGGCCAGAGTCAAGTTTCATACTGAACTTCTGCATTTGCTCAAAAGCAAAACTCCCTGAAAATTCAGAGGTTGTAAATTAGAACAAGAACTTCACAAATCTCTAATTAGACCATAATCTGTCCATGGAACAGATTTATTTACAGTTCTGTTATTCCTGACAGGCTTCTCATCTAAAGGAAAGAAAAATGCCCTTACCACCTGTACTCAGCCTGCTCCAGTGCTGACACCAGGCAGCCCTCGACACAGGTTTTCCAGGCTACTGCTGTCATAGACAGGGGCATATACTGAAACTCATAAAAATGTTTTAAAAATAAAGTCAAATTTGTAAACATAACCTCATTTTACAGCATGAATGGAGGAAATAGCAAGGTCTGAAACAAGTGAGGTCTGACCGAGTTAGATGGGAAACCTACAGTCTCTTTGGCTATTTCAGTGGGTTAACTCCTGAGGAAAAGACAGTCCCACCTGGCAAATGATGCTAATAATAAAAATTATTATAATTATTTACATAATTACTTTACACTTATCATTAATAACCAATGCTAATAAAGTCAAAGCCTGAAGCTAATATTAAAATCATGTTGCCATTTGCGTGTCAACAACACATTTGTTTATCATTCTTGTAATTTTAGAACATTCTTTCTGATTCTGAAGGTGCAGATGTGAGAGAAGAGTAGTAGCTGAAGGGTGTCTCTTTTTTCTGCTTTGTGGCACATAAAAGGAGCTGAAGAACTCATAAGCCTAGCTGCAAATATATCTGAGGGGAACATCTTGGAAAGCTGGTTCCTAGAGGGAAAACGAAAGAGAGTGGAGAGATCTGACAAAAACCCTTGAATTGCCCATAGTGTTAAGACCCAAGGTGCCCAACAGGCCTCTCTGGCCCTGACCAGCCCCACACACCTGGAGCCCCGATTTCAGCACAGCCTGGGGTCTGCCAGGCCACAGACCCCACCGAGCCTTACCCCCTTTATGGGCTGGGGACAGCCCCTGGGCCTGCCAGCCCTTGCAGCACCCTGGTACCACCATGTAGCTTCCACTTCTGCATGTTGCCGGTGAGCAATGGGTGAACAGACTTGTTCCTTCCAGACATTATTTTCTTACTTTACAAAGCACAAAACTTGCCCTGGCAATACATTCAGGGCAGATTATCTACCAAGATATTCAGTGACTTGCAACAAAAAGACTGTTTAAGTACAGTTAACCAACATCTCTACCTAAAAGCTCTGTTTTACCTATTTTATTCTTCATTTTACATCCTGACATATCACCTGACATTTGTTCAGGCCAGACAAAAATGTCTTTAAACTACCTGTGAGTTCAATATCAACACAGATTCTCAACCTGGTTCTTAAAAACTCTTTATACCTATCCTCAAAGTTGTATTTTTGTATCCCTGGACTTGATAAATAGCATGTGTGGTGAGGTGGGAAAGGTGTTCGTAATTTCCAGCTGAAGCATTGCCTGGTGAAGTGTCAGCTTGGGTTACATAACTCATATATAAACAGACTTTTTGTGGCTGGTAGGAGAATAATTGGTTCACCTCATCTATTCCCCTATCTCACACAGCTGCATTGGCCTCTTATTTCATTATTCAGTAAAGCTTGCAATGACCACCATATTCTTTACAAAATAGCATTTCTAACATTAAGAAAAATCTCACAGATTAAGAAGGTATAGTTGGCATTTAAACCATAAAGTCTCCTCAGGAAGGTCCACAGTGTTTCTTAGACTATTATATTATCCTGAGGTTGGTCAAATCTGAGCCTTCTAGGCCACTATCATGGGAGAAAGGTTAGTGTGGAGCTGAGCCATTGGCCTGGGACTCAGAGAGATGTTTACCAGCTGCAAAGCTCCAGAGATCCCTCAAACAGATGCCTCCAGTGCAGTGAATGACTTTGTGCATTAAGCATAAGATAGCCTCCTCCAGTTTCAAAGGTGGGTAGACTACCTCACATGAAGAACCAGTACAGCATAGCCAGTCAACGGAAAATCCATGCCTTTCCTTACTACACACTAGTCTTTCCAGGCTAGTAAACAAAAACTAAGGCATGTTAGGTGCTACTGTAATAAATCATTATGACTTTCCAGGGAATGAAGTCAAGAGGAGTGAGTTAAACCATTGCTGGCACCAGCTGGAGTTCTGTAACAAGTAATGATCCAAGGAAAAGGAGCATGGTTCCCCTATGAACTTCTAATTGGATGAACTTCTGCAATATCATTAGTTGCTCATTAAGTGTTTCATTCTTCCTGTCATTATGCGAGATGGCAATGTTATCATATAGAGAGACAGCATTGTCACATGCAACATGCATCAATGTGGTGGAGTGGCTCAACCTGCATGTGCTTCACCATCATTTCAAGTAATTTTCTTAACCTTTATGGGACAGGATGTAAAAGAAGAGAGACACAACTAACCATATAATTGTGATCTCAAGCCTTTGATGAACCACTAGTGACTATATGTGATTCTTCTTCACAGCTGATGAAACAGACACCTGTAGAAAGAAAATATTGGAAGTAATATACTGCCTGACAGATAGAGTTGAGAATTACTGCCATAAGCAATCACATGCTGATACTGCAAAGTGTGTTTATACTTCACAAACAGAATATTCTACCATGAATCCTTCTGCTCCAATGTGTTCAAGTCTTCTAAAATCTCCACATACTTAGATGCCAGGCTCCTCTATACAATCTCATTCTCCATTCCCACCTTTTCCATATCATCCTTTCCTCTTCCAGTCCCCCTTTTCCACAAAGCAAAGGAAAGGACCTTTCCCATGTTTGTAAGAGCCAGACTTCACTCCTGGGTGGCCTTCCATCCATCAACCATTTCTTAGAGTCTTTTCAGACTACCTATGTCAGTATTCAATTAGATTTTTAAAAATTACTCTCAAGTGATAGAGTAACATCTATGCTATTCTGTTCTTCGTGCTTGTCACCTGGACTTTCATAAGTGTATGACTTACAGGTTTTTTCATTTTTTCCAAACTGTAAAATGAAGACAATATTTAAATCTCTTTTAGTGGAGGTGTGAAGGCTAATTGGGGAATGTGCAGAACGTGTTCTGGAGATGAGCAACAATAAACACATGGCTGGTACTTGTCTACAAGCAACAGCAGTATCAGTAGCAGTACAGATCGCATGAAAATGAACATACCTAAGTAAAGTGCACACATCTCTGAAAATCACTCTGTGTCTGTGCACTTCAAGTGGGGGGCCTTTCCAGAAGAGGAAAGGAGAATTTTTTACATCATTGAACCATCCCTCTGTTGCTTCTCATTGTACAAGACTTGTACTAGAATACTGTGGCAAATCACTGGGAAACATTTTCTTCGAAGTTTTTGTAAATACTACTATTCACAGTACCTGAATTTAAGTAACAGTTGATTTTCTTACACCCATATTAAAAATTAAAAAAAAAAAAAAAAGGGTAGAAAAATATCTGCTTTTGTTAATCTTCAGCTTAAAGCTTAATTCTCACAAACATTTGAGAGAGCAGAATGAAATTGTACAAATGTCCATGGAGTAGCAAAGGTAAACAGAAGATGTCTCTGAAACCAAGCAAATGTGTTGAAAACCCCAAAGTTTCCGGATTAATTTTATTGTACTGAATTGCCTGTATAGTTTTAATAGCAAATTATTTCCTCTTTCAGGTATCCAATCAAAAGTTACGTGAAGTCCCCCTATACCAATTCCCCAACTGCATCATAGAAAGCAATATAATAAAGTCCCATTGACAAAAATATTCCTTGATTGCAAGCATCGTCGATATCCTGAAAATGAGTTTTCACGACACTAGAGGTGCACTTCAGCTCACTTTGCCAGGTGTTTGCATTGCAGTGATAATTTCCAGCACTGTGCTGGCTGCTGAATATGGCCCAAAATTGGAATCACCCCCATAGGAGTATTCAGATTGCATGGAAAAACCTGGACAAAGAATAGAACAGACTATCAGCACAAGGAAAAGAGCAGAGTGCCCTGAATGCAAGCTGCATCAGAGCAAGCATGCAGGAGTCACGCTTAGAGCTTTATACCGGCAGGAGTTTCTACATCGATACACAGGAAGGCTCAGGGCAAATCTAAGAACTGAGTCTCCTCTCTAGTTCAAATCTGTATTTTGTTGGGGGCTTTGGGCTAAACTTAGGCACATGTGCTAGCACACACACTTCCTCTTTCCACTTGACTGCAGTATTTGCACAAATACTTCCCTCAGTCTGAATCTATCTCTGTCCATGAATTTTGTAGCAACTTCACATCACCCTGAGCAGCAGGTAAGTCCTGCTGATGAATGAAGATTTCCTGCATTCCTCACCAAAAGCACGGCCCAAACCACTTTAGTGCTGGTGTCTTTCAAGGCCTTTCTTTGCTTTTCCTGTGTATGCAAAAGAACAGGTGGAGAAACAGGTGAGAGAAAAGCTTAGCTCACCATGGTATAAAGGAAAACGGTATTTGTCCCCTCACAAAATTTAAAGATTCACATAGGCCCGTGTGACACACCGAATGCTACATGTAAAGCCCTGCAAAGGTGACAATTCAGTCTTGCACTGAGTGCAGGCTGCTTATCCGCAATGCCAGGAGACACCACACAAATGAAAAAAGCTGCCACACACATAAGCTACTTCCACTTCCCTTACTCTGCGCTTATTAGGTAATCAGTGCCTTGGCTGTCCACACTTTTAAAGGGATGATGAGAGAAGGCATTGTCCTAAAGCTAGAGTGAAGAAGGGAAAAACCTTCCCTCAAATGTGTTATGCTGTGAGCACACCAACCAAACAGTCCTTACTGGCAGTCACTTTAGCAAGCACACTGTGCTTCAGGTTAGAGTACCAGAGAAGAATGCATGGCTTAAATGGACATTTGCTGTTGATATCAGTTTATTGTCAGAAAGCTGAATTCCTCCTTTCTGCTGCCAACTATCTCTTACATAATGATAATAATAATAATAAATATATTTAAAAATGAGCAGTATTGTCTTCTCCAAAGCCAAAATGTTTAAAAGCAACCAGAGATTTCAGACATCCTTCCTTCCAGTTACCTAATTTGAATGATGGGAAGCATGATTTTCATTAGCTACTCTTAAAAAAGTTTCCAAAAAGTAGCAGCTTTCAAGTTGAGCAAACAACAGCTGATGCTAAAAGTACTAGTCACATTTGAAAATTTTGTCCCCTTTATTGCACGCAAATTATGATCAATCAGTTGAAAATTATAAGTCTGAAGGTTTGGGGTAATTTTTAGAAGTACTCATGATGCTAAAAATTAATTTGACCATTACATACTTTAAGCTAATTTTTTTTTCATTGATTTAATGTGATTACTCAAGTTTTGACAAAGGCTTACTCCTTAGACTTGGGCTCATTTGTGCAGGCAGCACAGATCCAAACTCTGGCTCCCAGTCCCCAGGGCACAGCTACACTGCCGGTATGGCTCCCTTGCACCAGCCACAGGAGCACTAATCCTCAAATTGTCAGTGGAGCACAGACATCCCAGAGCCATCCATCCCAAGAGCTCTGCATGGAGAAGTTTGAGCTGTCTGGCTCTGCTGGTTGCACTGTCTGGTCTCTGGAAGCCGTAGCCTGTCACGTAATGAAGCAGCACTGTGTGTTTATGTACTTTCAAAACCTGCGAAAGTGAGCAATGCTCTTAATCACTGGTATTTATGATTCATAAAGAAATGGAAGAAAAGTGAATAAGGAGTACGTGATATAAACAAAAGATGTCTGCGTCCACTGACATTGTCAAAATAATCAATCTCTTCTCCTGCAGTCATTGCAG